>NC_091681.1:15967500-16592500 GCF_030179915.1 Drosophila takahashii
ACAGAACAAAAAAGCGGTGAACAGACCAGGTCGGAACATTGGGCCACCACCTTTTAAGGATGCGCCAAGCAACGGAGCAGAATGCTAGAATGCGACGACAGCTTGACGTTGGCGGCGTGCGCGCTTGTTCGCTTTTTTGACAACCAGCCGCATCGGGTATTTCTACGGATATGAGTACCGATCACGGAGAAAAATATTATGCATTTTTTTAAAAACAAAAAGCCTTTACAAAAGACCTCGCTCAACAATATGAGGTGTCTTTATGTGGACACGTTTTCAATTAAAGAGGGCCCCTAAAAATAAGATCCATCATATTTTATTGATTTTTTCAAATATATATTTCATTGAAAATTTTTTAACATTTCTCTCTGTGCAGCAGCAAAGCAGACTGCATTCCACGGTGTATTGCAATACTGTATTTTTAAATTGAATATTGTGCCAAGAAAGTATTAATATATAAGCATATATTTATGAATCTCTTCTAGCAATATTTTGACATTTTTAATATTTAATTTGTATTTAATGCCTTTAATTCAATGCACATGTTCGGTTCCACAGGGCGTATGGTTGATCAATAAATCGAAGCAATAGGTACTAAAAATCAAGTATTCGCACTATCAGAAACCACAATAGGGTTATTTTAAATATCTATAAGACTAGTAAGATATTAGATCAATAAGAAAACAATCTCACGGGCTATAAAAATGGTGGCATACTTTCTGGCAGAAATGACATCAAATTCTGTATTTTTAACACTTTTGAAAGAGATAAACTTAAAAATTGGTCTAAAAAATGTATACTTTTTATATAAATAGTTTCAAAAATCATAAATATTATATAATTTTGTGTAACTATGGTTGTTTACGTGGCTTTCTTGGCATCCTTCTCCTTTTGGATCGAAAGAACCATTTAACGTAGCACAACTCTATGGCAAAAACGCAACTGGCCACCATCAAAAGACCTCCAGAAAAGGCAATAGCTCCTCGAAACTGATCAAAAGTGAGAGCCTTGAAGGGATCCTCGCGAACCCTTGTAATCTCCTCGTGGATCATGCGTCGCATGTCCAGATCACGAGCCCACTTTTGCATGTGACCCGATTCGATGATGTGTTGAATCACCGGGTTTATCTGGTGCAGCAAATGATATTTCTTCGGTAGCAGCATGGTCACTAGATAAACATACAGCGATTCTCGTCGATCGAAGCAGAAAAGACGATCCCTTTGGATTCGCGGATTGTAAAAGGAGTGTTGTCTAGAAACAGCCACTGCGATGTGTTCGTTTTGAGCGGCATCATTGAGGCAATCCACTAGATTATAGCACATCTGGAACTTTTCTCGTATATATTTGAAGATCTGAAAATGGAAATTAATAGAAGATATTCCAAAAAAGTTCTGCAAAATTTGATTTAAATTAACACTCACCTCGCCTTCCTTGTTAAGATGTCTAACATGATCGGAGGTGCCCATGATGGTCATCCGGTTGCTGTAGATCTCCTCCAAAGTCTGGATCTGATACGAACTACGTGGAGTTGTGAGTGTGCTGATCAGAAAACTTTGGTACGTATTGCTGAAGAAGAAGCCCATCAGGAAGGAAAGCGCAAAGAGTTGCCTTAAGGTTAAGGGAAAATTCTGACTTGGAATGGCCTGGTTGAGCAGGATACCAAGAACTCTCAGGCAAATTGGGAAATATCCATTGAGATTGCGCAGTCGAAAGCCAGAGACGCGTTGGGCCACTAAAACCACCAGAGAACATGTGACCACAAAGAGGCCTATCAGGAATCCGGCATCAGCATTGAATGTGGCCACGAAGTTAAAGAAACCATGCCTTCGCTTGGCCCTCGCCACACACCAAGTGAGTTCATCCTGGTGATAAGGAATGGAACTGGAAACGAACTGACTGATGCTCGGATCTTCGTCTATTCCACCCACTATCATCTCGATTTCCCTGAAGAAACATTTTTTTTTTTTTATGTAAATTTATTGTTAAATTTCTAAATTATTATTTTATGCTCACCCATCGATAAGCTGTTGGAAAAGGTGATACAAATTGCTATTTTCGTTCTGCATTTCGATGTTAACATGCAGACGCTCTGCGATGGTCTGGACCATTTGGTACTCGATGCCACTCAACTTGGCCTTTCCACTGGACTGGGTTTCAGTGTCTGCGATGGTGTTGTCACCCTCTTCTTCCGGATCACCGTAGCCCTCGTCCTCCGATTCCCCGTAACTGGGCGCAGTGTCGTTGTAGTCATCCCCATCCCCTTGCAGACCATAGTAGTAGTCCTCCACCGGCTCATCCTCACTGTTGCGAAATATATATGGTTCCCAAGGACGAAAAGAGGCTGTCAGAGGACATCCACTGAGATCACGGGGGAACTTATCCTCGAACTTGGCGCGATAGAATTCTTCGATAGTGGCCTCTGGTTCTGAGGAGTTGGAACTCAAACTGTTCTCAAGTTCCTCATCGCCTCTTTCACTTTCAGCGGACTCATAAGTTTTATCTTGATTTAAAATCTCCGATGATCTTTGAGTTTGATCATCGATGCTTGATTCAGTTGTAGTATCGGATACATTTTCATTGCTATCGCTAAGAGAATTATCAGAATAGTCATTCAGTGAAACCTTTCTAATAACCCTCAACAAATTTTCTTTGGTTTTTGAAGATATCTTATTATTTGTGTTCCGTGAGTTATCATTATAATCCTCTTGGATTTGTAAGTTATCGTTATAATTTATGCTTTCTTCATCGTTATTTATGTTTTCATGGTTCTCGTTATCGTGGTTATCATTATCTTCTTGACTTGCAGCGTCATCTGAATTTTGTTGATCACTTCCTCCTTTTCCTTCTTCACTTTTATTTATACGATTTTCATAATCATCATTTTCTTGTTCTCGACTTGATACAGTACCTTCTTTATCATGTGAGTTTTCATTCCCACTTTTCTCATTTGTTTCTTCACTCTTATTTTCATAATCATTATGTTGCTGTTCTTGGCTTTTGTCGTTTTCCTGATTATCTGGGCTTGATTCACTTTCCGTGCTATTTCTTGGAACCTCACCTTCCGATCCATCTTGATCATCACCATTTTCCTGACTGTTTTCATTTTCAGTCTCTTCCTCATTACTTCCATCGCTTTCTCCCTCGCTGGAATCTTCATTCTTATTTTCCTTTTCTTCACCTGGATAATCACAGGCATCTAGTAACTCAACAGATATCACGCGATTTCCGCAGTTATTATCCGGATGATAGGGAAACACGGTTTTTCCGTAGAAGAATTCGTTTTCCTCGCTCTGCCCGATAACATTCACATTGAAGATCTTCTTGTTCATGAAGGTGAGAAGAAGTTCCACCATGAGATCGGTCATCTCCTCGTCGGTTTCCTCCAAACTGGCCAGATAGACCACGAATTGGGCCAGGGGATTCCAGTTCAGCATGCTCTTCCAGTGCTCGAATATCTCATCCAAATCTTCATCGTCTAGACTCTCGACAATTATAAAATAGCACTGCGGTTTCTCGTTCATAAGGAACTTTGATGACGAAGGACCCTCCCGGGAGTTTGTAATCACAAGACTCCAAGGATAATTTGCGAACGTGTTCATGCCTCTTAGCAACTGCTCTTGAATATTGGGCAACTGATAGTTTCGATTGATGCAAAGTACAGAGCCGGAGAGTCCATCCCCGGAATCGAAATATTTCCGTAGCAAAGCAAGGATGCAAGCTTCCTGTCCTTTGTCCTCGGTTGGCACCTTCATCAGATTGATTCCGAATCCGTAGACTCCGCAATGCTGACTCACGAGGAACAGCAAGGTTGCCAACCAAAAACGTTGCTCAAGTGTTGACATTCTGCAAACGACTGACGAGGCCACGCCCACCGGCCACGCCCACCGGCCACGCCCTTCGAGGGCGGGCCACGCACTCCCAGCCCCTCGAGGGACCGACTCTGTTATTATACTGCAATTATGTTAATTTTTCAATCTCTGGACTGATTTGGTCCCTCGGCTGTGACTGTTGGGCATGAATAATATTTCCCCCCATTCCACCTGGTTTGTTTGTTTTAGGCCACGTTTTTTATGGACCCGTCATAAGCAAATGACGCTCCAATTGAATTGCGACAAGTCTTATCTGAAATCTCTCCAAGCCAATACTATGCTGCTCTGCCTGCAACTTCAGTCAGTCGAAGTTAGTGCTAGCATTTTAGCTATTTTGTTGCTAAATATATTGTTGGTTAATATAGGTAAATAGAACAAATATTTTTATTAGCCAAAAACTGAAAGTTCTTAAGTTCAAGATAAACAGAGATACCGATTTTACAATTAAAATAATAATTTTCTGTTAATAAATCTTTTATTTTATATTTATTTGATTCAAAACTGGTAAATGTGTTATTAGGAAATATTTACAAAATGTAATCTAAGTAAATTTCTCATTTACAAGAAAGTAAGGAGCCTATTTTTAACCTATTTTAAATAAAACTTTCTGATAGTACTAAACTATATAGTACAAGTGTAGTATATAGTATAAAATGTTAAAAACACTTATTTTCTAAAAATCTAACCATTTAATTTTGCTAGATAAATTTTGGCAACACTGTCCAAACTAAGACCATTCCTTCTCATTGTTGGGTAGCGACTTACCCAGTTGACATTAAAGTTAAAGACACGCTGGCAGCGGGATTAACAAGGCCTGACATTTTGGACTCATAAATAACATTGCATCGAATGTGAAAAAGAAACAAATTGAATAAAAAGCGCGTGTGCTGAAAAAACGAAAAACACGACCACCACATGCAATGCAATCGCAAAATGTTGGTGGGCACCAGATTTGAATCCAGCAAATTGCCCTCATTTTTATTTATCTCTCTCGGCCGGCACCATATTTCATAAACGCACTTTTTTTACGGTCTGCATTGCGCAAATCGTAAAATTTTTAATTTCCATACACGGTTTGCTTGGTCGCCAATAAATTTCGAACACAAAGTTGCTACATTTTTATGGCCAACACCTTCACAAACATAAAAAACAATCAATTCTTAGTGGGAACTATTAAATCGCCAGAAACATTAAACTCCCAATTAGTCAGTCAAGAGTCAATTAAGATAAGACTGTTGGGCGAACTATGTATTTTAGTACGAAATCAATTGAATAATTTTCCAATCAGGCAGTAATTCAAGTTTGATTCTGTCGCCATGGCTCGTGGTAAAAGTTGAGCCAGTTTCGTATTCTCTGTGGTCATGAGCTACAAAATATGTTAAGTATGTGGAATATTCGCAAATGCATTTACCAGGCGAGTAAATCGAATTAGTGACCGCTTTTGTTATGTCTACGCTCTCCCGTCTGATATTTTATTAATAATAAATTAAATTATTTGAAATGTCTGCGTATGTACCGCAAAATAAAACGAAAAATCACTTGCCTAGTCGGTATGGTAATTTGTTAAAACATATTTCTGTCTTGGCACAAAGGAAAAAGACTTGTTTTTTACTTTTGAATACAGATTGGGGATTAATGAATAAGTACATAAATTTAATATATATATTTTACTCTTTTAAGTCAAGAGCATGTTATGTTTGGTGTATATTCTGACTTGCGATTTAAGTATTTATTTTTAAATATTACTTTCCAGCTGGTATTATGACCCATTTAAGAATTATCTTTCAATTTATACACCCCACTCATTAAGCTGCAATTTATATTTATGCCTATAGTATGGCAACATTTCAGTGACTCATTTGAAAAAGGTATTCGAATTTCGTTATGCCACAAGCGTGCATTTCGGGCAATTTATTAGTCTGACGTTTGAAAACAAAGCCAGCTTGCATGTCCAGCGCACTTCAACCCCTCTGTCCCCATTCTTATATAGTATATCGGATCAGTTCAGTCTGCCATACTTCGCATTGGCCACAGGCGTCAAATTCAGAGTCAGTTGCAGCACTTTTGGCATGGTGCTGACCTTCGTCAAGAGAATACAAACGGTCATAAATGCACCTTAAAAAAAAGAACAAGCTTCAGAAAAAGAAAGTGTATACAAATTAATTAAAAAACTAGAAAAAATTGAATATTCAATTACCAAAAATAGTTTTAATTAATTGACTGACATATGGTATTTCATTAATGCAAAATACCAAATGACCCTCATTTATTTTTTCTCTGTCTGTATGGGTAAGTATTAACCATATATACTTCATGACTGATTTATTGAGCAAATGGTCGAGTAATAATAACTCTCCAACCGCAGTATGGTGCTTGAATACTATTGGAGGATATTGATAATCCGGTGGTATTCACAATCGACGGAAAACGAAAGTATGGGCCACACAAAATCATACAAAAACCCATTGTATCTCTGGCTTTGCAAGTGTCTGTGGGAAACCGGCTGTCGGCACACCTTCTCTGCGGAGGTGGAGCCTTCAAGCCACATTGGCCTAATTGGTTTAATGGTCTGCATTTATGGAAAACCAAAAGGCGAGCACTTAAGCAGGCCCATTAAAAGCGCTTTAGAATTAGTGCCTGATCGCGATATTAGTTGATTGCCAACCGGCGCTTAGAAGGTTCCAGACCCAAACCGAAAACCCAGCTAAGTGCCCAAAATGTTTACCGAATTCATCAAGACCTTGTCGTCGTCGACGGAGCCGGTAATGAAACTGTCAACGGGCGACAAGAGCCGCCTCCGTCCGCTTGGATTGATTCAATTAAACTCACATTTGTGCGCACAGAATGCGCAAATGAAGCAATTGCACGTTGACGATGACAAGGCATTTGGAGAATGCCAGCGGACAGCCAGAAAACCTCAGTTTGAAACATATTTAAAATTAATTTCGAAATGGACACAATAAGAGGAGATATGCCTTTATTGCTAACGGTACAGGGAGAACAAATTTATCTTTAATCAAGAGATCTCTTATTTCAAGACCAAAAATATCCCTAATTGAAAATCAGTTTACCTTTAAAGGAATAACATAGAAATAATTAAGCAAAGACACACCACTTTTTAATTTTAATCTTAAATTTTCCACTAATTAAAATAATTATATGAAAGTCACAATTTTAAAATATTTTTTTTATAATATATATATATTTATTTCAACTATCTATTACACTATAAACTATCTATCTTGTTAAATCTTTTGTTTTGGAACTATTCTTAGTACTTCCGTTTTGCCCAATTAATTATATATTGCTTAATATAAATAAGATTATTTATATTATTAAAATCCTATTTTCTTTAGAATCCTCTCATTTTAATAATATTTCTCTAATTCAATTTCTTATATTTCGTGTATTTTATCGAAATAAAAATCCTCCAAAACAACCCCTTTATTATCACACCATAATTTTCCCCGGTGTTTGGACTTAAGCCATCGCGAGGCGTTGCGGCTATTAATCTACAAGTGTTCATCGTCACCGAGACTTATGGAGCGAATGGCCGGCAGACCTGCCGCAGATTTTGTTTCCCCGCGGATTGGTTACTTTCGAAATGGCCAAGCCAAACGGCTAATGAGCATCGGTCCAGGGCGTTGTTGTGAAAGGAAACTGTGATATGTGGCTGTGATAGTTGTGATAGTTTTGATAGCCGCGAATCGCCCCGGGATAGGCGCAGGCCACCTACGTTTCCGCCCGGCTTACATGTCGTAACATCTCGCGCTGGTCTTTCGGCTCGGATTACTCGGTTATATCACCTGTACCACTTGGATGCCGGCTTTGGCATATCGGCTGACATTGGCCATTGGCCACAGCCTTGAACTGGCGTGCTTAGAACCGGTACTACATAAACGTTTATTAAGATCGTTACTTTGGTATTAGCCTGGGGCCAAGTGTTCTCCGAAACAACACCCCAATTAAGAAGGAGAGCCAATAATAACAAAGTGAATGTCGAATTTACACATGCTAATTGGAGTAATCACCGAATGATAATTCCCCAGCCCGGCCAGCACTCATCCACGCATTGGCTGCTTGGTTATTTCGAGAGCAAGTAAACAAAATCCATGTGTCACAATGCAAACAAATACCAAACCGAGTCAGTTAATGCTAACTTGGCTAATTCTGCCCGCAAACCAGTTTCGATATAGCGGCTGCTGCTGCAGTCACCTTTTTTGCATAACCCCTTTTAAGTGGGTCTTTTCACGTTTTTTGGGTTCAGCCAGCGATTCAGCAAACGAAAATCGGCGGCAGAGAACATTTTTAGATTTTCAATTTGGGGCACCGAGGCCCGAAAATTCAAATCGCTCCGTTTTGGTTTACTTTCCATTTTCAATTGGGTGCAAACAAGTTGCTGGTCCCTCCAAAGAGCCGGCTCTTTTGGACTCTTGGGCTTTCACTGGCTGCAATATTGGTCAAATGTAAATGGGTTCCTGCATGCAGTTATTATGAAACTCGATTCCAGTTCAGCTCAGTTGGACAACTCCGATGGAAATCAAGTTAGTGTGCTAAGCTCTATCACCTGTCCTCTTGCATTTACAACTATCCGAATGCACAAGTGTACAGATTAAAATTTAGTTATAATTAAATATATGGTCTCAGAACAGAAGGCGGAATAAAAATATATGACAGACAATCACTTATCAGTTGAGGGGGCTTTTCCAATTTAAATACAGCTTAGCTGGACAACGCGATGATAATCCAGTCGGTGTCGGCAATATATTCAAATCAATAAATGTAAATAATTTTAAAAGCCGCAATATAAATCATTATTTTGACTGGCCAATTACTTATCAATTGTGGGGGCTCTGGAAATTAAAATACACGGTATGCCAAATCCAGTCTTTACCAACAACTAGGTAGCCGTTTAAAGTTCACAGAAGGCGTAATATAAATCTTAAATTTCTGAAAATTCAAATGCAATATTGAGTATTCCCAAAATATTCATAAAACCCAATATTCATTTAAGCAGAACAGGCCTTTCGAACTGGTTGTGGTATTTTAATTGCCCGCCGAGTACATTTAATTTATAACTGTCTGTTTACCTTAAATTCCGCCTCATCACCATGCGGTACAATGGACTCTCCATTGACAAAAACAGCCGCTGATAAACACTGATATAAATACTGAGATTCACGAAAATGCGAAAATAAAATCGAATGAGTTATTTATTGGCTTGGCGATAATGAACTTGTAAAGAGAGAAACCCCAATTGCCGCTGCAAGTAACAAAAAATAACAACTGACTTACTACAATTGGCCGCCATAACCTGCAGACTTCAAATGCAAATGTGCGGAAGCTGGCACAACGGAGCGTATGAGCGATATGTGCCACGAAGCACATAGCTGCTCCGAATGTCCGGCCAGCGAGTATAAGAGTTGCAAACGGCAATCGGCGGCTTGCAGCAGGAGGTGTCCAAGTTGATACGTTAGACAAAAAGCCAACTCTTATAAAATTCGGTGCGCCTGGCAAACGAAACGCAGTCGCAAAACGGCAACCACGACGATCAGACGTGTCGCGCGATCAGTACAGAAAATCCAAATAAATTTAAAGTTAACCAAAGCAGCAACTTCTCAACAACCAGATCGAGCAAACTCGAAAGTGTATCAAAGTAAGCTAATGCCAGATGAAGCACAAATTGGCCTGGCCACAAAAACAAAAGACTTAGGCAACGAACGCGAACGAAACGTCGCGAAGTGCGGTTTCTAACGGTTAAAGTGCAAATTGCCGTGCATTTAGTTAACTGTGAGGCGTTGCCAATGCCACTCTCACTGCTTCGAATAAAAATTTGAAAATGGAAAAATAACATATAGAGCCCATCGGTTTGGTTTAATTGGCTAATCAATAGCCGAAGCCAAGGGTACTCGGTTGCACATTGTGAATTATTAGCCAAATTCGCAGATCGCGTGTGTCAGTGAGTTGTTTGTTTTAGGCTTTTGGCCAAAAGAAGCCGCTGTGGCCGGAGAACGGAACTGTGTTAATTATGTTTTGTTGGCAAACGCATTTTTTTCGATTTTTACTTTGTACGTTTTGGGCCCAATTAAAATCGATCGCTGCCGCAAAGTGCAGCCACTTCTACGTGACTGCTGATTTAGACTGGATTTATGACATGTATGTGTTTGTGGCTTTAAGGAAGCTGTGACGGCGACCTTTTCCGCTGCTGGCAAAAACGCGAAATTTACAAGCAGGTGTTAATCAACCTTCGGCAAACGTGCCTTCCGCTCAACTCCGCCGCAACTTTATGTTTTATGAGAACTCCAAAAGTAGCCGATTCAAATAAGATCAAAGTATTAAAGTACAACTCAATTGTAATTAAACATTTTCGGATTTTCGGTCTCATGTCGGAACGCGTGAGAATTCGCCGATTTGAGCGACAAGGTGCAAAACATTGTGATTCAGATAAGGCAACAACACACGATCGAATGGCTCTGTGTAGTACTATCTAGTTAGTGCAACTAGGTTGAAGTTATTTTTCTTAATTGGCCTCTGGCGTCCAAGAGGTGAATCACACACATTTCGTTGCATCAGAGACTGTTGCTCTGCGTCTGTCTCAAAAGGGACCAATTAATAAATGGCCTGTCTAAATCCGGCCCACAAAGCATAAATTCCTTTTGTTGACCGAATTGTCTTCGAAAAGATTTATGTTTCAAATGAATGGAGTAAACTAAATTAAGCCATTGTTCCAAAATTATTTTAAGCCTAAGCTTTCATGGATATTGTTTTTTTTCTGGAGGCTTAGGCATTTCGTATTATTTATTTAACTAATTCAAAATATTGTTTACATTTTGCAATGCAATTTATGACAGAGACCTATGAACCTGAATTATAAAGATATATTTTTGTATAACAAAGTAATCGTAGTTACTTAATAATTATAATAATAAATTGAATAAGTTTTCTTAGTTGACTTAGCACTTAAAACAGTAAAAATACTTTTAAAAGGTTTATAAAAAACCAATTTCAAGAGGGCATCAATTGTAACCTTTTTAACTGTTTAATTATTAACTTTTGTTATCTTTGTTACAAAAAAAATCTGATTCAAAGCTAAAACAACCAATTTGCCAAAGGTTACTCAGCCAAACATTTGATTAAAACACTACATAGTATTTAGTTATTTTTCCAAAGAGGTTTCTTTCGTGCAGCCAAGTTGTTTTGAACAGCCGCTTTCGAACCACTTCGTGCCGAAGTTTAATAGAAAAATTAAACGAAAATTAAGCAAAGTTTCATTGCTTGCCATAGCTCATCATCATGAATGGCTATCAAGCAAAATGCGCACTTTAACCAAAAAAAAAAATTATAATAACATGTATAAAAAGACAAGTGGCTTCGTGTTTTGCGGCTTGTAACTCCTGACTTGTAAACTTTTTGTTAGCTGTTTGTTCCGCCCAGTGAGCCCAATACTCTGGTGACAAAAACACCACTCAAGTTTTCTTCTCCTCATTTCTTTTCTTGACTCTCATTTTTTGTATTTTTTGGGAAACTGCTCGGGTTTCCGCTTGGCGTTGCACAAGTGTTATATAAAGTGCGCAAGTGCGATGAAAATAAATCTCTTTTTACGCATGTGGCGCCGAGATCAGCCTTGACTTTAAGCTCTGTTTTTTATGTAATTCATCAAATGCTAGTTGCTCGCCTGAAAATTACAAAAATTCAATTATCTTTAACTGCTTATCGTGGCACGCGCCAATGAAAGTTACCATGCAGCACGTTGGCCGTGTTTGCCTGCAATTTGCCAGATCCAAACGAGTCTGGGAGTTGGCTCCGACATTTAATAGTATATGATTTGAGCGAAATCGGAGACAACTGCCCACAGCGAATTGGCCAAAATATTCAAATGCCGACCATTGAGTTTGCCTCTCTAGCCGGTGTAAGCCGAAATTAAAGTGTCAGTTCCTTGTGTCAGTGCAGGGGAAAAGTTAGCCAAGCAATTAAAAAACGCATGTGTTTTGTGAGTACACAGAGGGAAAAGTAAGACGGAAATAATATTTGTTTGTATTTTTTGTTTTTTTTTTTTAGTATTTTTGAATTTTTTTTTTATTAAAAATTTTTAATAAAATAATATATTTTGATAGAATCAATATTAATTGTTTTTTTCTTTAAGAATTGTCAGTCGTCATAAATAGTAATTATTTTTTTGAGTGTTGAATATAAAATAGTATTTACATATTTATATTTATTTTTTTATATTAGAGGTGCTTTGTAAATTTCCATGTTGTAATTATAATAAAATATAATTTAAAATCAAAGCTCATACCTGACAAACACCTATGTAAATGAACCTAAAAAACTATAATCAAATTGCTTTGATAAACGGGTTGGCAAAACGGGCTATTAAAGGAAAATTTGTACATATGTTTTTCTTAGTGCAGCTCTCGCAACTGCTTATTGAGATCGTGACTGCGAGTGGGATACTGCGACTGGCGTGAGAAATTATAGCACGCCGCAGTTGCAAGCGCAAGTATCTGATGGATACGGACACTTCAATCTGAACTGACCCGGCTGCATTGCGAACTCATTTGAATACAATCGCCAAGCCCACAACGCGGTTTGCAGACTGCAATCTGCAATCCGCATACCGGCATCTCGAGACCGGAATTGTCACATTTACATGCAATCTGGATTACCGTCTTTAAATATCATTGCCTTCATCGAGTTAGAAAGGGCTTTGATATGACAGCTGAGGCAATTACCTTGCTGGTTCCATTTAAATCTATGGAATTGGCTGGGAATCCTATCAAATAGGTTACTGCATTGTATGCAGATTAAAAATCTATTAAAACCAATTAGAAATGCATCGTCTGCAATTGCTCAAAACGACTTGCTAATCGTTCGGAGCTAATTCATTCAGTAGCACGAACCAGGGTTTCTGGTACTTCACTGATTGATTATTCATTTATAGCCTGTGATTTCCAATGTCGATACACTAAGGAAAATATTATTTGAAAAATCAATAAAATATGCAAAAAGTAAATAAATGAGATAATATATATATAAGGAAATTAAGGACTAAACCAAATAATATTTAAAAAATAAAAATATGCAAATAAATTAGAAATTCTTATTTTACATAGTTTTTAAGCTTCAAATTTTAATTCATGTAAACTTAATTTTATCATGGGTTTTAATCATCATTTACTTTTCATAGTGCTTTAAAAGGTTTAAGCACTAATCAAGGTATTACTTTGTACATACTAAATTCTCAATGACCAATAAATACAATAAGCGGCAATTTTTATGTTGGGAAAATCTCTGATTCCGATTTCCTCCCATGACGATTGTTTGGGCCTAAAGTCCGGAAATAGAAAAGATAGATAAGCCCAAGCAGAAGCCGAGTTGCAGCAGTTTGGATTCTGGTCTTGCAGCGACTGCAACATCAAGTAATTCTGGTTTTGTTTTCTCTTCTTATTTTACAGCCGCATCTTGCCATGATTCGCATCCTCGTTGGAGTGATTTGCGTGGTCCTTTGGTCGCCGGTTAGCCAGGCTCTTACGCCTGGCTTGCAGGTGGCCAAGCAGTGGAAGCTCCTGCGCTATAATTTCGAGCCCCAGGCGCCGGTCAGCGATCCTAACTTTTATAATCCTCAAAATGTTCTAATCACCGGGTTAGCCGTGACGGATGATCGGATCTTTGTGGCCACGCCGAAGCTCTTTTCGGGAGTTTCCTCAACCGTAAGTTGGGTCTCGAAAGCCCAGTTCGGGGATTCCCCCATCCTGAACGCGTATCCGGATTGGTCCTTCTCCAACACCGGACGCAGTGACTTCAACTGCAGCGATCTCGTCCTGACCTCCGTCTATCGCCTGCGTCTCGATTCCTGCAATCGCCTTTGGCTGCTGGATGCTGGCATCTCGCGATCCCTGGAGGATTACGAGATCACCTGCCCGCCCAAAATCCTGGTGGTGGATTTGGCCACGGATCGCGTGGTGCGGCGAATCGATTTTCCTCCGGAAGTCCTGCGCGGAGAGTCCCTATTCACCAACATGGTGATCGATGAGACGACGGCCAAGGGATGCGACGATGTATTCGTCTATATCACAGACACCGTGGAGCCAGGCATCATTGTGTACGATAGTGGAAAGGACGTCACTTGGAGGGTTTCCCACCCAGCCATGTATCCCGACCCGGACTTTGCTCAATCGGAGATCCACGAGCATCAATTTGTTCTCATGGACGGAGTGGTGGGACTGACTTTCGATGAGCGCACTGGTGTGGTTTACTTCCAGCCTTTGGCGACGGATAGGTGAGTCATTTATAAAGAAATAGTATCTTAAGTATTTTCGAAATTACGTAAGGCCAAAGGAGGGAGAGACTTTTTTATTACGACCTAAATTAATTCATCCAAAAACTCTTAAAATACATAAAATGAAACTTAGTGATTTTAAATAATCGATCACTTAATTTCAGTAAGGTGTGAATATCTCATTACCTTACAAAAACAGAAACGTTTAATAAACATTAAATTAATTCGATAAACTTGAAGCTATGTTGGGCTTGTCATTGATTAATATTTAAATAAATGTAGGCCATAGCCAATTAACTTATTGCTTTGTTAAATATTTAAGGCCAGTTTCGATTATAATCGAAATTGCAATGTCATTACAAAACAATTAATTTTTATAAATTAGAGAATAGTTACTAACGCTATTATTGTTGTAAAAATAATATTCTGTAGAGAAAAACGTTCTTAAACTAATTTTTTTTCCAGAGTCTTCTCCGTTCACAAGAATGTCCTGCGTGCGGGTCCCTTGCCAGATGGCAAGATGTTGGATGTGAAGCTGGTGGGCAAGAAGAGCTCTCAGGGCATTGGACTCGCTGTATCGCCATTCGACAGCAGTCTGATCTTTAGTCCGCTGAGTGAGACAGCCATCGCCTCGTGGAATCCGACGACTAATCAGCAATCGGTGTTGGCCTTCGATCGCGATCAATTGCAGTTTGTGGCCGATATAACGACTACAAAATCGGAACCTGGTGTTATTTATGCTATTGCCTCGAAGTTCCATCGATTCTTTTTGAAGAATCTGAATCCCAATGAATTTAATAACCGTATTGTGAGGCTGGAACTGCCCGCTGGAAATTCGCTGCTGGGTCATCGTGTTGCCCTGCCGCCGGCACCCACTCACAATAGTCTGTTGAACTATGGACTTTATAATACTCATGGTCAGACCTCGACGAGTGCCCTGCAGACGTACTTCACCAGTCCGGCGCTGACCACGCCCTTCACCACCAAGTCGCCCTTTAAGTTCGAAACGGGCGGAATCGTAAACTATGCCGCTCGCAATCCCTTTACGGCTCTCAATCAGGGCGAGGCCTTTCCGCCAAGCAAAGCGACCAGGGATAACTATCAGCGCTCCTATTTGGACACCCTGGTGGGCACCACTGCCCCGGCGGCCACCACCCGAGTGGTTTCGGTGCCACCCACCGCCTACAGCCACCGCCATAGTGGCTACTACTATCAGCGAGCCACGAGATCCGTGGGTCAGCAGTGAGAAACAACTTGCGCACACGCCGCGTATACGCAATGTAAATAAATCTCTATAAATGTAAATTGAATAAATTAATTTAATGACAAAGTTACGCGTGCATATTAATATAGAGTGGCCTGAATTTGAGGTTTTTTTTATATATTTTTTTTTTAGAAAATTGGCTAAATTTTCCTAACTATTTAAAAGGCTGCCAAAGCTAAACACATGGTTTTAAAATTGGAGGTTTTCATTTTGACAGCTTATTTCAAAAGCTCCCGCGGTGCAAGTCTGTGATTACTATATAAAAATAAATTGTTAAATGCCTTGAAGCCAGATAAATTTCATTAAACTGCAGGTTGCTTGCATAAGACTTCGCTTCAGGAAAAAATGTTTGATAGTTTTACATATTATTAATTATTAATATTACAAAATGTAATATATCCTTGTTCCGGAAATCCATGTATTATTAATTTTCCTCATTCAACTTTAAACTTACAAACCAAATTATTAATAGTTTTTCCTCTGCCGCAAGAAAGCTACAAAGCGTGATTAATGCTGTCCAATAAAGCCAACTATTTATGACTTTCAAACCAATTAATTAAACGTTAAGATCGGCGGCGACACTTTAGCGTGGATTATTTTCGCATTAGTATGCATTGAATGGCAGTGTCACAGCTTCGTTGATTAACGAAGACATTGGCCATAATATCGGAACGAGTCTTCCACCTGTTGCAGATTAGTGTGGTAACATTATCGGGCCAAACGTATCTGGAACAGGGTATTAGAGATTGTTAAATATTCGCAAGGTGATACTCTGGCTTCCGGCAGATATTCCATTTCACGCATCGTTGGCTATAAATATTACTTCATATGGAAAATGATTATTTCTATATTAGCACGTTTATTGGATTTAAGCCAAAGTGGAGTAAGGTTAAATGAAATGTGCAAAGAATATTATTTTTTCGCTAATTCCAAATTAAGCGACCAGTTTCGGTCATCACACAATATTCGCCTTTAAATACCATTAATAATTTTAAATTTAAACCGGTTGACGGCAGGCGTCGGTGGGATTAGATAGTATCGCCTGCTGCTGGCAGTAATTGATGGGAAAACAAGAAACAAATTGTACAGGGGCAAGGTGGACAGATTTGTATGTTAAATCAGATTGGATGGCGATTTTTGCATGCAGTCAAGCATGTGGGATTGGCTAATTGATTAGGAATTCGCTTTGGGGAGCAATCAGTTGAAGCACTTTCTAATATCAGTTATTGGATATGCATTATTTTCGAGTCTTTATAGGGATCACTCGAGACTTATCAAAATTTATTTAAATTGTTATTAGAAAACAGCAACCAGGAAATCTGCTACATATTTTATTAAGTTGTGATTGCAATTATATTTTATTTGTATGATGTCAATCAGAAGAATCACTTCCTTCAATATCAATCAATACATCCGTAAAAGACTAGCTTACATGATAATGATAAAACGGGTTTTTTTGAGTTAGTTACTTATCGTAAAATGATAAAATATAAATTCCGCAAACAGATTCCCTCTTTGCCATTAAATTTTATTTTTAAATATTTAAAGGAAAAAGTTAGTGACGAGATCGAACCCATAAACATTTTATGACTTTGCGCTCATTTAAATTTAATCCATAAGCCCCTGACAATAAAGCTTTGTTTAAGCATTATGAAAGCCCAATAAAAAAAGTTGTATTTAGTGAGCGAAGTGGACAGAATGTCCCAATCGACAAAATGATTTTTGATTAATTAGACAAATTAAAACAAGTCAGCGGCAAATGCACAACCATTGCACTCAACTGCCACATTAATGAGGCGTGAAATGACAGGCCAACTAGTTTTTTGCCACATTTAATGAGTTGATTTCTTCATTTTTCTGGTTTGCGGTATAATTCTTAGTGGTCGGCGCCCCCACCTCTTTGGTTTGCATATAAAAAGGCAGCAAGCCGAATCTGATCATAAACCCATAAACACCCAATGATTTATTCATTACCGATTATGTGTTCATTTAGCATGGTTTTGACATCACTCATGTAAATTTTAATATCTATTTAAATATTTGTATTTTATTATTTTAATCTAAAAATTTATGTATATTTGTAAAAGATTTGTTCAACCAATGTAGCAATTAAATCTATTATCAGATTAATCAGTATTTATTTTTTACAACCTGAATATAAAAAAGATTGGCGAATGAATGACAGTTAAACAAAAATGTTAGCCTATTAACACGTGTTTTTTTCGATATCTCTTATAAAATATATACATTTTCGGTTACATTTAAAAATCAAATAAAAACACCTCTTAACGAGGTAAAAAACTAGTGACGATCGCACCTTCAACGTACAAAAGTTCTGATATCAACTTTTGTGACGAAAAATAATTTTAGATGCGACTAAATAAGTACGCTACCTAAAATTTACTCGTTCGGCCCGCTTTAGCAAATATTTAATATCTACACGAATGTTTTTCTGTTTTAGCGTGCCGAAGTATAGAAGTTACGGCTTTCCGAATTTTAGCTATTTATAGCTGTTTTCCCGCTAAACTAGCGGGTTTTTCCAAAAGTGGTAGAACAAAAGTTTTTTATATCGATGTGATGAACGTCATATCAAATTTTCAGAACTTAAAAAACATATTTTGGACAAGTGGACAAACTGACAAACAGAAATTAATTTTCATTTTGGGAAGAAGAAGAAAATCTTATTTTGGCTATAACTTTTGAACGGAGGGTCGGATTTTGACAAATGATCCCTCATTCGACGGGTATTTTCAAGAGGAATACAACTAAAACATTGCGAGGGGGCATTTATCCCCACCGGCCCCAACAGCTCCAAATTTCGAAATTTTCAATTTTTCACTTTCACCGCTCTCTCTCCCAAGCCAATTGATTTTCTTAAAGTCTTGGTATGCAATCCTTTAAGTTTTTGCAATACCTTTCGATTGGTGTATTACTCATTACGATCGGACTATCACTGCCGATTTTCAATTTTGCGGCTATATAATAGTAGTCGCCTTCGCACACTCTCCTGGTGCGCTTCGTCACTACATGGACTGCCGTCCATAGTGATAACAAGAATTGTTCACTTCTTAAATTAAATAGGTGGATAGGTGAAGAAGAATGACTATGCGCCTGTAGCCCTCATCTGTTGAGGCCAATAAACCATAAAATCCCACTGGCTGAATCATGGGCATTTGGATATTCATAAGCTTGGTTAGCAAGACAGGTGATAAGAGCTTTGACATAAATCAGTCCATGACTTGTCCATGATATTTTCAATGTCAATACATTAAATCAACACTCTCGTACCTGACGAACTCTAGTTTGTTATGTTTGTTTCTTAGTCTAATAAATCTTCTAAATTCGACAAGATGACGATTTTTTACTCTTAATGGCTGAATAGGTTCTTTATAAAACTGAATTAGCAACGAAGGTATATCAAATTTCATACCTACTTTTTATATGAATAAGAATTAAAGATAAAATGGAAAATAAATAATTTGATAAATTAAATTACAATAATAAATAAATTAAATGATATAAATTCATATTAACAAAATTATAAACATAATTTCATATTTACCAACGTTCTTATAAAAGCGAAATACCCTTACCCAGAGTATGAAATCAAAAGAAGAGACTCTAGAGAAATGAGCGAAAATAAACAACCAAACTGATACAATATACATTTTAAAAACCAGTTGGAGCAAGTAAGATATACCATCTTAAAATGACTTTTGTTTTTGTTTTCTCACAATTTGTATGGTTTTTTGGGGTCTGGTAGTTTAGTATAATGGCAAGAGCCCTCGAGTAAGGATCACTCACTGAGCATCAAAAAAGAAACCTAAAAATGTAAATCTTAAACTACTTAATTTGGTGTAATCATTCTGTGATAACGATTTTTTTCTCGTTAGGCGACTTATACTAGCTCTTATTCTGTGGATCGCATTTCCAAATATTTGCCTGGCTCAATATCACATTAATCGACCCAAGCCAAGCTTTTCGGATTTCAAGTTTCCCTCGGATTTCAAGGACATTCCAAGAGTTTTCGAATGGAAGAACCTGCAATATGGTTTTCCCAGTGAACAAGAAAGAGAGCAGGTGTTGCGAAATGGTCGCTATAATCCGGATAGTCCCATACCCATCGACATTGATGTTTATTACCCACGTAAGCATAATATAAATATTTCGGGGAGTCACAGAAAGAGGATTACGACGACGAATTATTTTGTTGATAGATTGGTTTAATCGATATTTATAAATAACACCGTTGTTTCCGTCCATTTCTATACTTGGTTAGTAGGCGTTAAAAAATTAAAGCTTTTTTATGATTAAAAATAAATTCGTCAAATTCTTTACTTTGTTAGTAGGTGTTAGAATTATATAACTTTTTACTATTTGTAAAATTACTTTATGACTAAATGTATATTTTTTTTCCTTAAACAAACTGTATTATTTATGTGGTAAATTTTCTTTACTTGTTATGATCTCTTATTAATTATATATTTTTTACTTAAATTCCCAGCTAATGGCGGTCCAGCTCGTCACTTTGTGACCTCACCCCGCTTTGGCCAGGGAGTTCCATATTCCTTGGCCTACGTGACGAATGTGCAGCGTGAAAATGGCAGTGAAATCCAGGCGTATCCCAGTTACCAGTGGCACAGTAGCCACGGAGCGAATTGCGATGGGCTGACCTCCGTTTATCGGGTTCACATCGATGCCTGTGGTCAGATGTGGATCCTGGACAGTGGAGAGATTGAATTCGTGCAGCACTGTGCGCCCCAAGTGGTGGTCTTTGATCTGGCCACCGACCAGTTGATTCATCGCTATCGGCTGCCCGCAACTTCCTTTAAAGCGGGTGTGAGCAGATTTGTGAATATCTTTTCGGATATTAGGGATCCACCACCGAGTGGGCAGTGCAAGGATGTTTTTGCCTACTTGGCGGATCCCACGAGCAAGGCCATAGTGGTGTACGATGTGGTGGGTCAGAGTTCGTGGCGCATCGAGAACAAATTCACCTATCCGGATGCCAAATTCGGAACCCACACGGTGGCCGGTGAGAGTTTCGAGCTGCTCGACGGCCCTTTGGCCCTGGCGGTGACTCCTTTGGGACTGGGACTGCGTCGCCATCTGATTTTCCACGCCCTGTCCAACGATGTGGAGCTGGCCATTCCCCTGGATATCCTAAACAATGCCACAAATTGGCAAAAGGGTTTTGGGTCCTCTTTATCGGAATTTGTGACCCTCGGCAGGAGAGGAGTTCAGTGTGCCTCGCATGCGATTAGCCGGCAAGGATTTTGGTTTTGTGGCTTCCTCGAGCCCATCGGCATTTTTGGCTGGGACATACGAAGACCTTATATACGGGAAAATGTCCAGCTATTAGCCCTAAATCCGGTTACCCTGCAGTTCGTGAGTGGCCTTAAGATTATCCGGAGACCGTCAGATGGACGGGAGGAACTGTGGCTGCTGTCGGATCGTCTGCAGAAGATATTTGCCGGAACCATCGACTACGGGGAAATCAATTATCGGGTGCTGCGATGCGATGTTGACGACCTGCTACAGGGGCGGGGATGCTTTTAGATCAGCGGTCGGCAGCGCCCTATTAAGTGAGCATAGGGTTTTGTTCTGCCGGCGCGCAGCTCGCACACCTATAACGTAGAACAGCGGTCTGCACACACACATCGATGAGCTGCCCAGTGCAAATTACTCACACAAATATAAAACAAAATGTCAACGTATGTGTGTGCCGACCGCTGTTTTAGATGCCCACAGCATCGGAGACCCTTAAGATCTGTGTAAACACTCTTAAAAGCCGTCATAAAAGATGTCCATCCATAAATCTCGGGACTATTCGAAAGTGTTTGCTTGGCCGCCACAGGTACACGACCTTTGTCTTTGATTTTGATGGTCAATTACACTCGACAAAATAAATGACCAGTTGTAACTCGAATTTAATATGTATTTTTAAAACATTTTTTTTAGTAATGTGGTGGGATTCAAAATATCGAATATAATATTTTAATTTATGGGAACCCATAAAAAAATATTTATTTAAAGTTTTTGCATTTAGGATGTTCAAATGTTCGAATTTGATATGCATTTTTAAAACATTTTTTTTTAGTAATGTGGCGGGAACCCCTAAAAAAATATTTATTTAAAGTTTTGGCATTTAGGATTTTTAAATGTTGAAAACTTATAAGATTATTCGTAAAAAATTTGGTGTTTAGACGGAGTTAAAGTCCATAAACCATTTTAAATCGATATTTTTTCTGTATTTACCATATAAAAATACTATGGTTTCTAAAGTAATTGTTTTGAGTGTACTTTCTACCAAGGGCTAAGAACTTTTGGGTCTACCTGCGCATCTTCAGTCTTCGGAAACCGTTTGAACCGCGAGGAACTGTCACTTTGCAGGTGTCCTCAGTTAGTTTGTGATGATTGCCCTCTGCTTGTTTTTATTTTGTGCAGTTCAGGGCCAGCAGTTGGTCCTCAAGGAGCTGCACACTCTGCACCAATGGACGAACCTCAGTTTGGGCGACGATCTGTCCAAGGGCAATCGCTTCCTGCCGGTGGATGTGGACATTGAATACGGCGATGAGGGCAGACATCGCACCTTCCTAACAATTCCGCGACTTGGCATGGCCACGCCCTTTACACTGGCCACCGTGGTTGCGGAAGACAATGCGGTGGTGGAGAATCCCCGGCTGGAGGCGTATCCCAGTGAAGAGTGGCATGTGCCGCCCAATAACTGCTCGGGCATCACCTCGGCCATCAGAACCTATGTGAGTGCTGTAAATCTTATTTTCTTAAAATATTAGAGATATTTGGCCTCTATAATATCTGCCATATTTATTTGGCCTAAGATAATTTATTTAATATTTTTGGAGGAGTTCGTATGCCATTAACGCTCGTAATGAGATGACCAGATACAGAATATTATCATTTTTGTTTTTTTTAAAGCCAAGCGAAAGTTTTTGCTACTATTTTGATAATTATAAACATTTCTTTAAAAAATCCAATTTTACTTTTGGTTCTTTTCTTCCAACTAAATTTTAAAATCCATATTATTTAATTATTTCACAGTATTTTTTTTTAATTTCTTTTTCAATTTTTTCATTTTACAGATCGACGAATGCTGGCGACTCTGGGTGGTGGACTCTGGTCAGGTAAACTCCCTGCAGCTTTGTCCTTCCCAAATTCTTACCTTTGATCTAGTCAAGGACGAACTTATACAGCGGCACTCACTTCCCCCCGAATCCTACACCCCCAGTGTATCCATCTTCACCGCTTTGGTTGTTGATTTGGCGGAGAGTGGGACTCCGAATCGTTGTGTGGGTGGAAAGGCCTATATAGCTGATGCCTGGGGATATGGCCTGATCGTCTTCGACTCCTTGTCGGGTAGATCCTGGCGCATTGAGCACGAGACCATGAAGCCGCCTTCTCCTTTAGGGGGATTGGCCCGCTCCAGCAATTCGCAGGCGGGAATATTCACAGTGAGCCTGAGTCCCAGTGAAGTGGAAGGTGAGATTAAAATTGTATTTCCCGAAAACCCATAAGATACGGCCAGAAAAAATTAAGATCAAGATCAACTAACATAAATTTTTTCAATTTAAGAATTAGTCTTTTCATATCTTAAGAAGAATAGTAATTGAAATCAAACGAAAGTTGAGTCAAAAGTGGTTTTTTTTTTCAAATTTGAGATTTAGTTGATCTTGGATCACTTTTGAGATCGAGAAAACCAATTAAAAAAAGGAGTTTTAAAATAATAATAATTCCTAAAATATAATCTTTCTTCACAGAACGCTTTTTGTACTTCCACACGCTGAACGCCTTCGATGAGGTGAAGGTGTCCCTCGCCCTGATCAACAACGAAACCCACTGGAAATCGCCGAATGCCAGCGAAGATCACTTCCGCATCCTGGGAACCCGGGGAATCCAGTGCGAATCGGAGGTGATGGATGAGTCGGGCAATCTCTTCTGCAGCCTCATCAGTTTGGGTGCCCTGGTGAGGTGGAAGGAGGAGAGTTCCAATTACACGGCGGACGAACTGCGAGTGGTGGCCTACAATCCGCACAAGATCAAGTTCGTCACGGGCCTCAAGATCAACCGGAATTCCAAAGGAGAGGAGGAGCTCTGGGCCTTGAGCAGTCAGCCGAAACTCTTTGTGGGCGGCACTTTGCCCGAGAACGAGGTCAAGTTCCAAATAATTGGCTGCCGAACGGCTGACCTGCTTGCCAATACGCCATGCACAGTGGGCGCAGCAGAAACCACGCCCACCAACGTTTAAATAAATCTGAGTTTTAACGAGTTTTAAACTACGTCTATCAATTTGAAATGCTAACTGTCCGAATCTGACTGGTGCGAAATTCCAATTCCAATTGGAGATACCCCAAAAAGGAGGGTGTCTCTGCTATTTTAGGCGTGTGTATCCGCTAGGTCAGCGAAGACACCCTTCTTTGGAATATTTTTGGTATATTTATTAAAGCCGGTCGGTATAATTTATCGATAATTCCGCGGTCACACTTTTATGTTTACGTGTTTTTATTTTGGATTTAGTTTTGTTTATCTTTGAAAATTAATTAAATATGACAAACCTGCAACGCTGGCTGTTCTACGCATCGCTCTTTGCGTTGCCCTATCTTTCGATTGTTTTGGGCACTGTGCAAACGGCATTTACTAGCAAGTACTTCCTGCATATTCAGCTTCTACCTCTTTTGCTCCTCGTGATTTTCGGCGTAGGTTCTCGGAAATATTGCTAATAGATAACAAAGTAACTAATTGTGATTATACTATTATAATATCTCACCCCCAGATCTATTCCGTTTGGACTGTTCTCTATAGAACTCTCACTTTTAACGATTGTCCCGAGGCCGCCAAGGAACTTCAGGATGAGATTCTGGAAGCACGCAAAGATTTGATCGCCAAGGGATTTCGGTTTCGCGATTAGGAAGAGAGATTTAAAAGCTCCCTGGACTTGTGCATGTTAATCTGTAATTCCATTATTTATAAAAACTCACGCAAATGTACTCTAGACCACTTTTTGTGGGGCCGGTCGGCTTGTAAAAATTGATTTCCCCCAGGTGCCGAAAAGTTTCTAACAACAAAGAAATTCCCTAGCATTACAAAAAAAAGACTTTTCGTAACAATTTTAGGGCTAGTACTCAACACAACAAAAAGTCGTCCAAAACAAAAAACTTCATATGAAAAAAACGTCAAGAAATCTTATTTCATATTAAGTTTTTTGTTTTGGACGACTTTTTGTTGTGTTGAGTACTAGCCCTAAAATTCTTATATTCTACTTTCATTCTTTTAAATTCATTATTTTGGCTGACATATTCTAAAAAAAAAAATTAACAATTTTGTTTCCAATCGATTTGCATTACGAACTTAAAAATTAGCATTTTCTAAAATTTAAAATTTTCTTTAAAAATTAATATTTTGAAAATTAGCGATGATCTTTAGCTGAGGTCGTTAGCTATGAAAAATGTTAATCCTTATTTTCCAACCTTAAAAAAAAAGTATTTAGGGTCACTTAAAAATGGAACAAGTTAAATGCAAAACTTTGCTTATAAAGTTCTGTTAAAATACATAGGTATTTAAAATATCTGTCACTCAACCCAATTAAAACTTCCAATTGCTATGAGCTTCCTCTTGCCTAAGCTTAAACTCTATCGCTGACTGGAATAACTCTCGATCGTGACTCTGGAATATTACCGTGTATATACACGAACGAAGCCAAGCCCAAATTGTGCAGGCAGGTCCGACTCTTTCTCTGCCGCCTTCGTTCCAGTCTGGAAATCCGCTGGGGAGCTGGGGTCTGGGTCTATAACGCCAAGCTCTCTATACCAAACAACAGTTCGCGCTCAGCCACCGAACCGCTCACATCACGTCTGCCGCTCGTTACGTGGTCAGCAGCTTATACATATACAATAAAAAAGCACTTTCAAGAGTTCTCAGAACAAGAAGCCTGAAAATGAGTCACAAAATAGCCGCTGTGTGCCTCCTGATGAGCTGCCTGATTGCCTCTGCCTACAGTGCTGCAAAGGTGAGTTTCCGGCTCAGGGAAAATCCACAACAACCCGCAAATAGACGAGCGAAAAAATCAGTAGGCAAAACTTAAATCATTACACAACAGCAAAGCGTGTCAGGGGCACCGAAATACCGACTTACCATCTAGGCGAAGACGTGATTAAGTTGGAAAACTAAGTAGTGGTGGTAGTACATAGGAAAAATAAACCCATAGAAAAGCTGCACCCTTTTCGTGGCAGCAACAAGTGGCATTTCGAGAGTTTAACGAACTGTGCCACCAGGCGGATCGGAAAATGCCGCAGTGGAAAAGCGTAGAGCATAATTGACATTATAAATAAGACCCGCAGAGCGCCCTGTTGCTCTGTTGTTATTTTCATTCGGGCCCAAGAACCGGTTCTGAGACCAGTTTCGATTTCTCACAGAGGGAACCGGTGCTGAGCATAGCCGGCAGCCCCACTGCAACTTCATTCTACACAGAACAAATTTGTGATAACTGTAGGTGATCTTAAAAAAGGGGTTAAACTATGGCAACCATATTGTTATATTCCGATTTTCAAACCTTTTTTGATATATTTTTGATTTTCTTAAATATATAAAAATTATAACTTTTTACTATCAACCGTTTTTTATTTTTACTTTTAAAACATAAAGCAATTTAAAAATAAACATTTTTAAAATATTTTTTGAAAAATTCCTCCATAAATACCTGGCTGATAGATTTTTACATTATTCAGGTACATGTTTTGCCATATACCTTACCTTTCACAACTTTGTTAATATATGTAAATATATTTATTATCACACCCCAGAGTAGCTTTATTTCTTTCTGTGCACATATGGTACAAACATCTTTACTTACTCAGCTATGGCCGCTTCTGTTGTTGTTTAGATCGAGAAGAATGGCGGGTTCTTTCAGCGATGTGTCATTAGGTTTTATATAACTTCAACTCCAGCAAAAGCAATTTGCATTTGCGTATATACCAGCGGTCGGCACACACATACGTTGACATTTTGTTTTATATTTGTGTGCTGACCGCTGTTCTACGTTATACGTGTGGGAGCAGAGCGCCGACGGAACAAAACCCTATGCTCACTTAGTAGGGCGC
Organism: Drosophila takahashii; assembly: GCF_030179915.1. NCBI lineage: Eukaryota > Metazoa > Arthropoda > Insecta > Diptera > Drosophilidae > Drosophila > Drosophila takahashii. Next base: position 15,994,027 of record NC_091681.1, read on the forward strand.
TGCCGACCGCTGGTATATACACACATTTGTTATTATTTTATTTTTTTTTTATTTTCCTCTGCTATTTTGGTTGGCATTGTTCAAGCATTTGAGCTTTGGTCACGAGCTGAAAATAAGTATTAGAATAAAATGTAATTTTTTCTGTTCAAACCCCCTCAATTTGTTCACATTTATCAGACACACAGATTTAATTTAGGGTAAAATAATCACATAAAATTACTTTAAACGAATGTCATTTGTTTGAAAAATCACTAATAAATAAACATTTGTGTTACAAGCACGTAACTTTGAAATTAAAGCATTTAATGATGCTCGGAACAAAAGCCTAGTATAAAAGTATGATCGATTGATCAATAATAGAATTAAAACTGAGATCAGCATTGGTTGTCTGCCTTAGGGAATTTTTTTATTATATATTTCGCCATTTGTGAATTAATTTTCAATTGAGGGAGTACACACAAGATATCAAGCCATATGCCCAAAGCAAATGTACAAACAAATGTGTCACGAGTCCAACATTAACAAAAAATTTACATTTCTGGGTGGAGCATTGGAAATTCTTTGTGATAAATTTATGGGAAGAATTAATTAACAAATTAGAAACCTAATCATAAACATTTCGATTTTTAATTACTATTAAATCTGATTCTTAAATCACTTCTTGATTTATTCTACACCTGAACACAATACATGTATACAGTTCTCCTATTTATAACTTGCATATGCTTGCCGGCTCAAGTTCAACAATATTTTGGCTTGTTGATTGGAGCATGTGGCAATTGTCCCCAATTGATAAACAAAGAGTAAAAATATTTGGACTCTGTCCAGTCAGCCGCATGTGATTTGCATGCCTTGGCTTGGCTGCACTCTCGAAAAATGCAAATTACTAAATGCACCCCCAATCGGAATTGAAACGAGTGCAAGTATTTCACTGAAAGAAAATAAAATGCAGTTGAAATATGTATCGAATTAAACGTAAATTTTGATAAATAGAAAATTAAATTAAAATATATTATTTTAATATAGATGTCGAACTTTCAAAACCCCAAAAAAGAGTTATGGAGACTTCGAGGTATAAAATACATTTTTGGAGAAATTTTACCCTTACTCTTACTCGCCTTTAAGTAACGAAAGTTCTACTCTTTAATTAAAATTATTATTACTAATTATAAAAAAGTATACATTTTAATTTTAAAATAAATTTTTATAATTTTCCGCACTTTGTTGCATTTTTAAGGTTCCCATTTCCATCTACTACGAGTCCCTGTGTCCGGACAGTGCCAAGTTCATTACGGAGCAGGTCTACCCGGCGGTCAAGGGAGAGCTGCGCGATGTGGTGGAACTCACCTTCGTGCCGTTCGGAAAGTCTCAGGTGAGTGGCCTCTAGCCCTTCGTTTGTCGGCAGGACAATGGCTCATTTGCATGGCTCTTTTTGGGCTCCTTGCTCCGCAGTTCTTCACCCAGGGCGCCGAGACGTCCTTCACCTGCCACCACGGACCGAATGAGTGCTATGGCAACAAGGTGCATGCCTGCGCCATCGAGCACATCCAGGCCAACTCCTACCAGGTGGAGTTCACCCGTGAGTCGCTCACCATCGACTTCATCAACTGCCTGATGAAGGCGGGCAAGAACTTCCCGGACAACGTCTATCCCGGCCAGCGATGCGCCTCGGAGAACCACATCAACAGCTGGGAGAACATCAAGACCTGCGCCAACACCACCGAGGGCAGCACCCTCCTCAAGAAGGCCGGCGAAACCACCCAGCGACTCAAGGAACCACTCACCAGCGTGCCCACCATCTTGTTCAATGAGGTCAGTAAATTATAATAAGTTGGTAAATAAAATAATAAAAGGGCCTTAGCTCTTATTTGAGTTTCAAATATTTTTAATTTTTTTAAAATATATATTTTTGTGATTCTTATTTCCTTCACTAAAATTAAATAACACCACAAATATTTTGAACAAATTCCCTTCAAATAAATATATACCCCTCATTCACTTTATTAATATTAAAAATTAAATAAATTAAAATTTTTTTTAATAAAATTAATTAAAATTGTAATGCTATACTACTATCCTAATAAGACCTTTTCAAAATTTAAATTAAGACAGTGTATTTTAAGAAATGTAGATAAAAAAGTTACAAATAATTTTTTTTAATTCCTGAAATATATTTATTATTCTTTTATTTACAGCAATTCGACAAGAAGGTTAATGAGCGCGCCCAGGTGAACTTCGTCGGCACCATCTGCCAATACGTATCCGCCCCGCAGCCCCGCATCTGCAACCAGCACAATGGAGCCTCCACTCCTTCCTTGGCCAGCGTAAGCGGCGTCCTTAGCTCCCTGCTGGGTCTTTGGTTTCTACGCTCCTTCTGCTAAGCCAATCTAAGCTCCACTCTTCACTGTCTCTTACAACTCTTCCAACTCAGCTCAGACCTCTGGCCAAATCGGGAATCTCATCACCTAATGCTTTGATTTACTCTTGAATTCATTGTTGGTTTGTTTTTAGGCCAATTGAAACGCAAGCCGTCCAATTATCCAGCTCGAATATGTGTATCAGAAATTAAATTAGTTTGCAAGAGCTTATCTGTATGAAACAATTTAATAAAGTTATAAAAAAACGTGTAATTGATTTTTATTTATGGTGTTTTTTAAATTTCATTAAGTGAAATGAATAGATAATAACTTAGTTTGATTCTAAGCAATAATATCTTTCATTTTAATTATGGGTCAACAAGTCAAAGAGCGACGTATATGAATATTGTTTCGCCGAAAAGTATGTTAAAATTCTAAATTTTTGGGCCGCATTACTATTAACAACACGGGATTATCGGTTGCTTCGGAAGTTTAGTTCACCCAAGGTATACAAAAATCAGTGTTAAATCGATTATAGTGTTATGATTTATTTTTTTAATGTTGTGTTTTTTTCATTTCTTGGGTAGATCAACAAGTACAGCTGGTAAGTTATTTTTACTTTTTCTTCAAGAAAGAGCTGACGACTGCCGGAGCGGAGTAGGTGGTGATGGGGGCGGCGAAGGCGGGACCAGCGGCATAAGTGGCCACCGGAGCGGTATAAGCTGGAGCACTGTAGGCGGTGTAGGCAGAAACGGCAGCAGCGTAGGTGGAGAATCTAGGAGCAGTGTAAGTGGAGTAGCCAGCGGCATAGGTGGCCACTGGAGCGGAGTAGGCCAAGGGAGCAGCAGCGGAATAGGTGGCTGCATAAGCAGGAGCTGCGGCATAAGTGGCCACCGGGGATGCGATGAGGCCAGCCTGGGCGGCGGCGATGCAGAGAGCCAAGCAGATGAGGAACTTCATGTTGATTTGGTTGTTTTGGGTTGATTGGTCTGTCAGTGACTGATGATTTTGCTCCAAAGTTTGAACCATTTTATAGGACAATTGTCGCCACTTTTCCAAACGGGTTTGCGATTTCAGAAACCCTAATTAGAACACAATTGCCTCCGCACCGAGATTTCTGGTGCGTAATGTTCGTTGAACGCGGAAGCCGCACCTCGATTATTGCCAACCAGCGGCGTATCAAATGGATTAATTCTTTCAAGTTTTCGCCTGAATAGGTGGAAGCTACTTTTCTGCTTTGGGCACTTTGTGGTTTTGTCCTACATATTTAAATATCAATTGGCTGAAGTTGCTGTCAAAATATTATTGATATTTCTGGAAAGAGTGCAATAAAAACAAGAAAGAAAGCTAGCTTCGGCCAGCCGAAGCTTATATACCCTTGCAGATCGTTCCTATTAACTTACAAATCGCAAAAATTTTAAATTTCGTATTATTTTAATATGATTTTGCAGCTATTGCGGCTATATAATATAGTCGTCCGATTTTTGTTAAATTTAATTCAAAAGTATAAGAGAATACAATAAAAACCAACGGAGCTATAATTTGTTTCCAATTATTTTCCCATTAATTTTTCGATCGTTCCTATGGCAGCTATATGATATAGTCGTCCGATTTTGATAAAATGAAAATTGAAATTCGGAAATATTTAAAAAGAGTCATGTTCTAAAGTAGAAGAGAATACAATAAAAAGCAAAAAAGCTAAAATTTATTTCTGTGTAACTTTCCCATTCATTTTCCGATCGTTCCTATGGCAGCTATATGATATAGTCGTCCGATTTTTAAAATATTTTTTTCGAAATTCTGAAATATTTAAAAAATAATATTTCCAAGAGTAGAAGGTTTTATTTCAAAAAACACCGAAGCTAGAATTTTTTTAACGTTTCGTTCCTATGGGAGCTATAAGATATAGTTATCCGATCCGGTTGGTTCCGACTTATATACTACCTGCAATAGAAAGAAGACTTTTGGGAAAGTTTCATCGCGATAGCTTCAAAACTGAGAGACTAGTTTGCGTAGAAACGGACGGACAGACGGACAGACGGACAGACGGACAGACGGACAGACGGACAGACGGACAGACGGACGGACAGACGGACATGGCTAGATCGATTCGTCTAGTGATGCTGATCAAGAATATATATACTTTATGGGGTCGGAAACGTCTCCTTCACTGCGTTGCAAACTTCTGACTGAAATCATAATACCCTCTGCAAGGGTATAATAAAAAAATTCCAAAAAATTTAACCATTAATCTATTACCTCACTTTTACTAAATATTAATTACTTATGAAATAAAAAGTATAACTAGAATTTTATTTATGAGAAAGAAATTATTAAAACCTAAGCTTAAACACTATGTATAGAATAAGTACTAATAAACCTACCTATAAAACCAAGTGGGATAATGCTAAGTGACAATGAAGTAAACGATTTGAAACGCCATGCGCTGGTAACAGACGAAAAACATTCAGTGAACGTTAGTCAGCAGAAAAAGAGTTTCGGTGACCATTGTGTTCCAATTAAGATTTTGTCTTCTCAAACCCGGTCCTATAAAATGGTTGTCGAAATTGGCAACAGCATCAGTCACTGACAGAACATCCAACCCAAACCAACCAAATCAACATGAAGTTCCTCATCGTCTTGGCTCTCTGCATTGCCGCCGCCCAGGCTGGCCTCATCGCATCCCCAGTGGCCACTTATGCCGCAGCTCCTGCTTATGCAGCCACCTATTCCGCTGCTGCTCCCTTGGCCTACTCCGCTCCTGTGGCCACCTATGCCGCTGGCTACTCCACCTACACTGCTCCTAGATTCTCCACTTACGCTGCTGCCCCTCCTGCCTACACCGCCTACAGTGCTCCAGCTTATACCGCTCCGGTGGCCACTTATGCCGCTGGTCCCGCCTTCGCCACCCCCATCACCACCTACTCCGCCCCAGCCGTCGTCAGCTCCATCCTGAAGAAGAAGTAAGAAGGACTCGATCTATCCTAAATGCACTTAAATAAAAAATGAAATCAAAGAACTCAAAGTAAATACACAGGTGTATCATTTTTGATCCCCTAATAGGAAGTATGTCTCCCTATCTATGGGGTTTCCCATTAATTAAAAGTCGGTCAGATGATGCTGTTCGCTGATAAGGATTTGGCATTTTCCAGATGACAGATGATCAACGTTGGGCAAAGTCATCGATTGCGGGGCCTCTAACTCTGCCCCTGTGTTTGTTGTCAAATATTTTGATCGCCGGGCGTTCGAGCACCGTCAGCTGCTTATCGGCTAATTTGTTTTTGGTGCTCAGCGATAAGCTGCGGGGGAGATGGGCGAGATAGGGGATATTCACTGTAGCAACAGGCTAAAGCCAAACGGAGGCTAAATCGCATTCAAGCGGACAGATTACACCAGATGGACATGGAATCGGAGGTGGAGGTGCCAATTGTTGTAAACAAGTCGTTGGCGAATCAATTTGCTCGCCCTGTTGATGTGCAAACGAGATTTGATGACCCAGGGAAAAACTTTAAATTTCTGACTGCATCTGAACTCAACAGCAACTGACATTAAAAAATCGTTTTATTTATTGCTGAAAGGTCTAATATAGATTTTAATTTGCAGTAATATTAATAATTATTAAAATAAAAATTAATTGGTTAAAGGCTTATTTTCAACTAAAAGCTGAGAAAGCGAAAAGTTAAGAAACACATAGGCTATTACTAAAAATCGAATTGTCACTGTCAACACAATAAAGTTAAAAATTGGTGTATTAAAACGTTATAGCTAATTTATAATGTACATATAACTAATTTTGGCTCCTTAAAATAAAAAAGCTTTAAGCAAACTCAATATAATAAGTTTTCAAGTAATTATTGGTACCATAAAATAAATAAAAATCAATTCAAAACCCAGAACTTAAAAAAACAAATATCAAATCATTTTTATCTTTCTTAGGAAATTATTTAAACTAAAAGTGGTAGGTTTTTTGGTAACTGGAAATTCTTAGATGTGCCCTTATAGTTTCTTGGGTAAGAGATAGCCAATATAAATAAAATTAAAATGCATGAGCAGCTCAAAGGGAATCTGTAAAGCCTTCGCTTGGGGACTTGGTCAATTGGATTTAGGCGTAATTAAGTTCTGAGTTCGGATTTTGGGCAGACCTCTAAGCTGAGGCTAAATGGGTGTTACGGGGGGTTGGGGAGGGTTAGGAGTGCACTGGGTCCAAATGGCGATTTTGGCAACTACGTCAGCAGCCACTCGTGACTGCCAATGATGGGAATTCATTCATATCCGCTGGCTTCGGCGATGTCGAGCAAATAAATCTGAGCGCGCTGCTAATTTGACGTCCCCCGAAGCGACCTTACTTCGCCCCCTTTCACCCCCTTTTTTACTCGACTTTTTGCACCCACGCATAAAGTGAATTTTCGAGCGACCAAAAATATCGCTGCATACTTCTAGGCAAATGTGCTTCGTGTGTCGCTCGGCTTTTTGCTCGCTTCTGATTGGCCGTTTAAGCATTTGGCCCACGCACACAGTGGCACACTCACCCACACACCCATACACGTACACGGCTAGGAGTCAATGTTGCAGCTATAAAGCTGGACGCTTTTCCTTTCGCAGCACCAAAAGAACTCCGGCTTGCAATCGAACAGCAGCAGCAGCGGCAGCCCAGCGAATCCATCTGGCAAGGACGAGGACGTCGACGACCGGGACGAAAGACAAGGACATTTCCTTTGGACAGTAGCCAACCAGTTAAGTGCAAGTAAGTGCCGCCCGAGTTGACCAAAAAGTGCTAGAAGTTTGTGTGAAAGTAAAGAAAAATTAAAACAAAAAAATTAAAATTAAAAATAAAAAGCTGTATTTTTACTGGATTTAATATTCGAAAAAATCATGAAATTTTTTGTCCAAAAATATGGTTAAAATAATTACTTCAGGCTCCAAAAAGGAATACAAAAATTCAAATCTTTGCAAAAGAAAATATAGTTTAAAAAATCGAATATTAAGAACTAAAAGATTATAAGAAGACTATAAATATTAAAACGTTTTAATAAAATTAAGTCTTCCTAAATCAGTTAATCATTCTAATTAATCCCAAGATACCCGCCCATTCTCGTTTACATTTGTTTACTTTAATTGTTGGCCTCTTGACTTGGTCAATTAATTTGCCAATGCCCTACGGTACGCTTTCAATGTTGCCCGTTTTTGTTTATTTGTCTTATCTAATTGAATCAAATTAGATTTTGGAGCCATAATTATGGCGAAGGGGGCCTTGCTACTTCCTTATCCGCTTTGATTTATTTTTAATAACTCCCACTTAAACGCTGCTGGCTAGATTTCCTCGCTCAAAGAGGAAACTTCAAATCGCTGTAGAATCACCAATTTGCCTTAGACAAAGTTAAAGATATTAAAATTCAGGAGATTCCTGCAAGCAGCTGTATAAATCATGATTTATCCTAAGCGGAGGATAACAGACAGATGAGCATTTTCTAACAACTTGTTGCTGTTGGAAAAGAGAACTTCGCAACGACTTTAACTTTAGGGGTTTCCCTTTTCATGGATTACACTTACAGGGTTAAACATTTTAAATGTAATTAAAAAAAAAATAATAATAAAGATTTTAACTCAACATTTTTGAGAAATATGAAGAATGTCCAATGGAAAAATATAAAATATTATAATTTTGAAAATAAACCCTACAAAATATTTTTTGGCAGATAAAAATAGAAAGCTTTTTTAACTTTAAATAGACAAAGTTGCAATCAACAAAATGGAAACAAACATTTTTTAAATAAAATTATTTATATCGCATTTAATACACACAAGGATACAATTTTGAAGTAGCCTATCCACCAGTTAACCTGCTCTTAACTTAACTTTCCACAAGACTACTGTTTTCAACTTTCAACTTGGCTGCAGACTTTGCTAAGCCGCGGAAAACCGCTCAAACTCTTGACCCGACTTCTGGCCGCTTTTAATTTGATTTTCCTGGTGTCTCCTTCCACTTGACTGAGTGTACTTAATCTATTGCCCATTGTTCTGTATCTCCTTATCGCGGCGAGAACAATCTGATCTGATCCGATTTGAAATGATTTGTGCCAAAGGCACGCTTCCATTGGATGACCTGGTTCGCAGCTGTTTGTTTTTGTCTTTGCGTGAGTTATCAGCCTGTGATTAGAGAATTTCACACGGAAACCGATCGGCAGCTCTTGAACTTTGCTTTCGGTGGTGTACTTAAAAAATATTCTAATTTTAAACAAAATACTTATACATTCGAAAAAAGTCATAAAATTTAAGAAAGATTTAAAGTAACTAAAAGTAAACGAAACATCAAAGCATAAAAAACTTGTAATCAGATTAAAGTAAAATTTGGTAAATTAATATTTGAAAATGTAAATTGTAAATGTATTTAATTAGTAGCCTAGTTTTTTTGTAGTGCTCATCAGAATATTAAAGGGAACACCAGCACCTGTGGAAAGTTTTTGAAACCAGCGATTTACGACTTTTTGAACGGGTATTAGTGACAGAATTGTGGCAGGCAACAGCTCATTAAGGCATTATTATCACAACTAAATAGCTGGGAAAATTGATAAGCCCAAGGGTCGAGTGCTGGCACGGCCGACCCTGCGCCTTGGTAAACAATTATTATATATTTTTTCGTGTAATGAGAATGCTGTTATTGTTTTCGCACTGCGTGGGCTGCCCTGCCTGCATTTATTGTGTTGATTTTTATTGGTCTGCCGCCAGTAGCGCTCTACATATTAATTTTCACTTATCGGCTGGTCATAAATTTAGCCCGACCAGTGACTGAAAATAGTCCATAGATCTGGGGGTAGGGAAAATGGAAAAGTGTGGGCGTAAGTGCGCGTGACACGGATTGAGCGGAGATTACGGGTAAGATCGCCGTTTATCAGCGGGTCGAGATTTCGATGCCGGCATATAGATCCGGCGACTCTATAGCTCGGCCTCAGTCGCTGGCGGGAGCTTGAAAATGTGAAATCGCGCTCAGGGATTCGGACGGTGGAATTGCCATATCAAACGGGAATTGGCAAAAACATCCGCCCCAACCATACATATCTGTGATTATATAGTGGCCATCTAACTCGAACTGATAGTCCCTGTAACAAGCAAAAAACAAAGAAAACTGCCGTATAAAGTGCACAAAACCCAGAACAGCTAATCAGTCTGATTAAGGTGAGTTATTCAAGCTGCAGTTAAAGGCGACACGCGACCAGGTTCGGTTCTCAATAATAAAATAAATTACGCTCACGGGGCGTATGATTGATGTGTTTTCCTATCATCAGCTGTTATTTTGCTTAATATCTTAAGCTCTTTAAAACTGAATTCTGTTTTTAATCACTAGCTATTTAAAGCTTAAAAAATTAATAATATTTGATCTTTTTGTTTCGTTTTCGTTTTTTGGAATTATTCTGAATGATATTTTAAAGTATTTATACCCGTTACTCGTAGAGTAAAAGGGTATATTGTATTCGTGCAAAAGTATGTAACAGCTAGAAGGAAGCATTTCCGACCCTATAAAGTATATATATTCTTGATCAGGATCACTAGCCGAGTCGATCTAGCCATGTCCGTCTGTCCGTCTGTCTGTCCGTCTGTCCGACTGTCCGTCTGTCCGTCTGTCTGTCTGTATGAACGCTGAGATCTCGGAAACTATAAAAGCTAGAAGATTGTAATTTTGCATGCAGATTCTAGGAGTTCCTACGCAGCGCAAGTTTATTTCAAAACGGTGCCACGCCCCCTCTAACGCCCACAATCGCTTATATACGATTTTAAAAATTTCAATATTTTGGAAAAGTAAAAATGCAGTTTTATTGTGTTTATCAATTTTTTAATCGGACCATTCGTTAAAAAGTTACGGCGGATTAGCTGAGTAACGGGTATCTGATAGTCGGGGCACCCGACTATAGCGTTCTCTCTTGTTTTTTTTTAATTTCTCTAAATTTCTCTAAGAAAACAGGTTCGTTACCTAATAAAATACTTAATTACGAACACATGGCGTATGATTGATGCTATGAAGGAGCATCAGCTGTTGCCAAATTTTAATCGGTTTAATTTCGGTCCTAGGCCCACACACAAACTCGAATTTAGTGGGATATTCATGCAGGTCCCAACCAATTAAATGACTTATCTTTTATCTATGAATATCCTGAATATCCTTGGGTAAGATGTCCGCAAGATGATGAGCACTTGGAAAATTCAAAGCACGTAATAAACAAATGTTTGTGGAACTTCCACCTTTTAGCCCTCAAGTCACATACACGCCCAGGCTAATTGTCTTTGTGTGGCTGCGTGGGCGTTACATAAATCATAGTTCAAAAGTTTTTGCGGCCCAGGATTAGCTTCTTAACTGCATGTGGACTCTAGGAATCGGATTCGATTTCAACTCGCTCGCCGCGCTGTGTTCGGATTTCCTAATTAGTGTAGCGCCCCAAGGGCCAAAAGCCACAATGTCATCGCCAGAATGCCAGACTTCAACAGGTGCTCATCCCTTTGTCTCCGCTCCTTTCTTGCAGGTAACATGAAATCCACCATTTCTTTGCTGCTGGTCGTCATCTGCACCGTGGTCCTGGCCGCGCAACAGAGCCAAGCGAAAAGTGAGTACAAATTGGCTAATTAACAAGATCAAAGCTAATTTAGTATTTATTTTTAAGATTTTTTTCTGCGAACTACGATTATTTAATTTAATTTTGTTTATTTTTTGTTTTGTTAAATATGGGGTAATATCTTTATTTTAAATTATTTAAGTATTAATTTTAAGCAATAACATACATTTTACATTTAATCATAACAAATTAATAACTAAATTAAATATATCATAAAATAATTGAAAGGAACTTTTTCTTAAATATTTTTTTATTTTATAAAAACACTTGCGCTTTTTTTTATAAACATAATTTTACACTTTTAACCTTTTTATGATGTTATCTTTTTAAATATCACCTACATATTTTTGCTGATGCACTTGCCCTTAAAGCTCTCACATTGAAAATATGCAGGTGAACTTTCGATGAAATATTCATTAAATTGAAGCGCGAAAAACAAAGCCATAAATGGGTGTCAAAGGGGGTGGCTTGATATCCGCACACTCGCCGCCCATCGAGGCAGCATCAATTGTTGCAGTTTAATGCAACGCAAACAAACGTGGCGTCTTTGTTTTTCCAGCTGTGGGAAACGTTAAATGGCAACAACAAGTTCGTCGTAATAGGGCGTTGTGAAAATGGGGGAAAGTGGGGAGCCATTTCCATTTCCCTCAGCAGGTTGCAACTATCTCAGACACACGAGCCATGTGCGAAATCGTTTTCCTTGAAATTATTAATAGTGAATGTCAGGCGACTCGAGGAGACTTCTGACTTCAAGACATCCGCTTCCATCCAAAACCCATCTGTTTTCCCATTCGCTCTCTATGGCCAAAAGTTTGTGATTTGATTGCCTTTGAAACGGCATTTAAGATGTTGGCAGGCTAACTTATTTAGAGCTCCCCAAGCGATTACATGGGCAATATTGTAGGGCGGGCAATCAAGGATGTAACGGATAGCTAAATAATGTAAGAAAACAGCCAAACATTTATTTTTAACTTATTTATTTAATTTGAATTTTACCTTAGAATAAATTTTCAAATATAAAATATTTTTGAAACGGATTAAAACAAAACTTATTTGATAAAAAATTAAAAATATAAAAACTCTATTTATTCAGAGGCACTCAGACTCGATGGGGCTTCCTTAAATAACCAAGGTCCTTGAGATTACAGAAACTCATCAGCTTAGCCAAGTCCTGCCTGCCGCTCCCCTACCTCAATTTAAATCCTGCGTATGTCAAGGACAACTCCCAAGTGTGCAACAGGAAAATTTATGTTTGCCTTGTGTGGGCGGAAATTCAAAAACAGCAGAAAGTCAAAAGTTTGTTCACACACAGCCAGGCAGGCAGGCAAACAAAATGAAACTGAACCGTCATGGGGTCAAATGGTTATCGCCGGATGTCTCTCTTGAGCTTTTGGCTAGCGATTAAAGATTTCGGCAGTAACGAAAGCCATGGGAGCAGAGCAGTCTATCTGAAAGTAATGTAGGAAATATTGGGGGTGGGTGCGTTGGGAAATGCACACCCATCGGCAGAACTTAAGGTGAAAGGCAGGGGGTTCCTAAAATCGATTAGGTTCCAGAACAGTGACATTTCTCATTTGTTGAATGCCTTTTTAGCCAATTTATCGCTGGTTAACTAGATAATTTTGGGAATACTTTAGAATTTTTAATGTTTGCTATTAAATGTACCAAAAATAAATTTATTTCTATTTATTGTTTTCTTTTTTTTAAAGCATACATGTTTTAACTTCATAAATTAAATGGTTATTTTATTTTTACTATATTAATTTTTTTGGCTGCCTTATTTATACTCTTTAAAAGCTTTTGATGAGTTACCTTAAACTCTGCTTGACTTATTCACTTTTCAATCTTTTTGCAGAGGGATGCCAGGCCTACGGTCATGTGTGCTACGGTGGTCATGGCAAGCGCTCCCTGAGCACCGGATCCGGGTCCGGAACGGGAGTGGGCGTGGTGGGAATGGGCGAGACAGCCTCCGGAGGGCAGGAACAGGACTTCGTGCGTCCAAATGGCCTGCTGCCCATGATGGCGCCGAATGAACAGGGTGCGGTGGCGCCCGAGGCCGACTTTAATGACTATCCCGCCCGTCAGGTGCTCTACAAAATCATGAGATCATGGGTAGGTGCTCTATATTCTTAATGTAACCAAATTTTAACATGAAATGCATCAGTTTATGACTTTTGGTGTTTAAAAAATTCATTTGAAATCTTAAAACCACAATTGAATTATAAATTGACTTTAGGAATTATGGTTGAAAATGCATTTACAATAAACTTTCCTTTTTTCCCTTTAGTTTAATCGACCACGACGACCGGCTGCTCGCCTAGGTGAACTGGATTATCCTTTGGCCAATTCCGCCGAAATGAATACATTAAACTAAGGCGTGCTGAAATATATCCACACACATATCCACAAACCACAGCGAAAATAACAACAACAAGAACAAACCTCAAGAAGGAGAGCAACAAGAGCACCATCAACAGCAACAACAACAACAACACATGAATTACTTATGAATGTTAATTACTTTCGCAACTTGTATAAAATGTTTGATAAATGTCTACACATACCGAACAGTCAATTTTCAAGCTAATTGCATAAACATCCAACACAAGAAAAAAAAACCAACTGAAATTTTTAGGGGCTGGTAAGGATTTCAGTGTCAAAAAAAAATAAAGAAGGAGCGGACGACGAAGAATAAATCGAAGAAAACGGCAAAGACAGCGTGTTTCAATGTTAATATATAAAGTATATATATTTTATTTATGTTTATTTACGAGGAAAGCGAAAGACTATATGTAGTTGTAATTTTACTTTAAACGAAAAAATAAATATATTAACTCCAAGAAGAAATTTAAAAAAGTATATGCATACCACATTGGAAAACATTGTAAACTGTGTATGTTAAACATTATAGGTGTATATTTATATCATGGCAGCGCAACACAAACAAATTGTTGACAACAGTTTTATTTATAAAGAGATGCTTGTTTAAATAAATAAGATAATGTGCTATAAAAGCAACAAAATGTGTGATTGGCTTTTATATCTATGCATTTCCCTGATTATATTTTGGCATAAAATGGTCTCCGAACTTATTCACATTTTCAACATCCAAAACGATCGGATATCATATTTTGTGACGAAAAATTATAGTAAATTGAACTAAATAAATATAATTTAATACCATTTTCGCGTTCTTCAACTCAGATGTCTATTGGGTTCAAATCAATTTTCGTCACAAATATGATAACAGATCTTTTGTAAGCTGAAGGGCCAACCGATACTGGTTTTTTACCCCATCAGGAGGAGTTTTTGGCTGATTTATGTACTGCTCTTCAGTGCCTGAATGAGTACTATGGTACTTGAGGCACTTTAACCTTGGTTAACAAATTTTTCCTAACCGTGAAATATTTCCTAAGCATTGAACTCTTATCAACCTGGCGTTAGTGCGCTAAACACCAATGGGCTAATAAACAATACTTCGAAATTATAATGATTCAATTACCAATTTTTGTCGTATTGTTTATAGAATGTGTCATAGGTGTTTTGCCAATTCCCAGGTCAGATACTACGAATTCTCCCAAATTTTAACTACCAATAACCATAAACAAAATGAAGATTATTAAGCGATTAGAAGCGTTCATGGTTATTTGGCGAAAAATCAAAAACAAGCATAAACCGCCCGGCAACTGATAAGGTTTTGGGAATATGGACTATATAAGCCCTCCGTTAGGAGGTCTCAGGCCAAAAAGAAAGCGAAAGTGAAAGCGAAATGCAGTTCTTGGAGGTGATCTTTATTGTGGGTCTGAGCATTTTGTGCTCGCTGGGCGAATTGGAAGGCCATGGCATGATGTTGAGTCCAGCAGGTAGATCATCGCGTTGGCGTTACGATTCCTCGGCGCCAACAAACTACGATGACAATGCCTTATATTGCGGAGGCCTCTGGGTAAGGTTGATTCTGGAAAACTACCTAAGTGATTGTGTTTAATTATGTTTCTGATCCCCTAGAAACAAACCGAAAATGGTGGAAACTGTGGACTTTGTGGCGACGATTGGAGTTTGGATCAGCCGCGTCCCAATGAGCTGGGCGGAAAGTACGGCAGTGGAGTGATTGTTCAGAGCTACGCTGGCTTAACGGAGGCGGAAATCACTGTCAAGATAACGGCAAACCATCTGGGCTACTTCCGGTTCCACATCTGCAATCTGGATGAAAACGGCAGCGAGTCGGAAAATTGCTTCAACCAGTATCCCTTGAATTTCACCGATGGCAGCCAGAAATACGATATCAACACAGCCACTGGCGAAATCAAGGTAATCTTGAAAATTCCCAGTGATCTTAACTGCATTCACTGTGTTTTGCGCTGGACCTACACGGCGGGAAATAATTGGGGCGTCTGTGAGGATGGAACTGGGGCCATGGGATGCGGTGCCCAGGAAACCTTTATAAACTGCGCCGATATCAGTGTGCTGTCCTCGGCGAGAAGTATCATTCAGGAGGTTCCCGTAGAAGTGGCGGAATCAGCTTAATGGGGTCTCAAGCGAACCACTTTGTTAATCTCAATTAATTAGTATATCCTTCATTAAGTTCCATATTAATACCTAAGAAAATGTGTTCAGTTCAATAAACAAATAATTATGAATGTATATTTTTCTTTTATTCAATAAATTTATCATCGTATATATTTATTTATACATATATATGTGTGTGTTTCGAGTGTTTGTGTATGTGGATTGTTGGTGATGACCGTGACTGTCTTCGAGGTTCAAGGGCTACGCACTCCTTCCTCCCTTCAGATGGATACTACTAATTAAATACTTTCTTTCGAAAGCCCCTGTCTCAGACGTATTCTTAACGATCGAATAAGATTTGCACATTTCAATATTTAAATATTCTGTTCTGGATTTGGTTTTGGTTTACGCTATCCTGTATATGATCGTATTTGTATATTATAATTTAATATTCGTAATTTGTCTTAAGTGTTCCGTGGCTTACAAAATACGTTTCACAATAACTGGCTTATTAGTTAACTTCACAAATAAGTTGTATGTATATATATATATTCTTTTGTTAATATTTTACAAAGCCTTCAAAAGTCAATTGCAAATAATAAATTGGGAAATTTCACTACTAAACTCAAATGTCGCGTGGTAACTTCAGAATTGTGCCGTTCAATCATTGACTTAAGAATATTATTTTGCTTTCCGTTTATCGTTTAACAATTAACTAAACAAACCGCAAACAACAGTGTTTAATGTAACCTCGATTGCCACTAGAGATGTCATCGTTCAGATGAATGTAGATATAAATTTAGCTCTATATTTTGAGGAGAGTTCAGCTACGATTTAAAATGCCCTCCTCGATTAAAAACTATAAAAAACACCTCTCCCTTTATCGTCAAAATGTGCGAATCGCTCACAACTGAATTACAAGAGTTTTGAACCCTCTTCGGGGTTTCGTTTCTAAATCTCCTCCATTTAAAAGCATTTTAAAATACAGTGGATGCCCTTCGAGAAAAATAGATGTATATATTTTAGTATATTAATGTGGGGGAGGAGGTCCTTCGCTTCTCTACCAAATATTTTGTTATAAAAGCACCTAATAAATTTTACACGTACTCGCAAAGTTTGTTCACTTGCCTCGCTTGTATAAATAGCTAAATAGTTCATCTTTTATTTTTACTTTGCTCAAAAATTGTCTTTAACATTATACAACACTATCTGTATTTTTGTTTTCTTTTTTGTAATACCTGAATTTTAGAATTTTGTATCCGAAACGCCATTTTTTGTTGTGTGTTTGCTGACTGAGTTTGTTTCCTTTTTGTTCTCAATCTTGTAATTGCCAAAGGTTGTTTAGTATTTCCTGCTAGTTTTCCTTTTTCTGTGCTTAATTTTCTTAGTCCGAAATGGTTGGTTGCCAAAAATGTTCTTTGTTGTATCAGTTATTCGTTTGTATAAGTTTTCGAACTTGGTACAGGTCAAAAAGTTTGTTTTGCCTCTTCACTTGACCTAATTGACAAACATTTGTTTACTTATCTTCTTTGGGGATTCGATATTTAAACATTGTTAGTTAAGCTTTGTCATTGGCACAAGTTTGCTTGCTAGGGGGGAGGAGTTCGGGAGGAGTTGATGGAAATAAAAAGCAATCTTCTGTGTGGCTTATACCACAATTAAGTTCACACGTTGGTTCGAATTTACTTATAAACTTGGTTTTATTTTTGTTTTTTATTTGTATTTTTTAACATTAACACACTACATTTTACGCTCATTCGCTTTTTATCATATAAAATTTCGTTTGTTCACTAATTAATACAAATAACTAATAGGTAATTAAAACTTATCATCATAAAGAAACTATAATATAATTAAAATATTTTTAAACACGAAACTAATAAAATTATAAACGACTACGTGAGTTGATTTTAAATTTTACAAATTTATTGATTTTTTATTTTATTGTTCTGGTTAATTTCTATAATTGCAGCGTCCAGCATGAATGGAACTTAATGGAAGCGGCATTTAATTTAATTCACATATTGTATTTGATGATTTTAATTATTGCGTATTTTAAATGATTGTGATAACTATAATGTGAATATGGTTACTATAATTTATTTTTCATTACTAGGTTATTTTTGTGTATTTTGAGTGTATATCTGTAAGTTTTCTTTAATTTTACGAATTTTTCGCAACCGTTGCTCCTTTGGGGAAAACACAAAAAAGATTCGTAAAAAGTGTGACTGAGTGAAAGAAAAATTTGATAAAGTACTTAAGATTAGAAAACCACATAATTAAACACATAGATCAGCGACAACATTAAATAATTAACAATTCACAAAGAACAGAATTTTGCATACGAATAAAATGCAGTCACATACTTAAAACATTAATTTACAACTAAATTTATTTCAACCGAAATGGTAAACAATATTAAAAAGTATATTGCAGCAACAGTGGAAGACAGTTAGTTCTCTCATTCTCTCTCTTTTTTTTTTTCAATCATCTTCTGTAATAAATTTGTTACAATTATTTTCTTTTTGAAGTTTATTTTTCGGTGTGTGTACAATTTAAAAACAGGCTATACTAAAATAATAATAATAAAATATATATATATAAATTATAATTCAATTAGACAACAGTGTAAAAAGCCAATTCAAGGAAATGTACATACAATTTAAAAAGGTTTGTTTTCGCATAAACTTTGAGAACAAAAGCAAACAGTTTAAAAGCATTTAGATGTGTGCGAGTGGGTGTTAATGTGGGTGTGTTTTGGGGATTTGTTCTCGTTAAAAATGTTATGACTAAATATACAATACAACTACAGTGTTCATTTCAAGTTTCTTACTGTTCGATTTATACAATTCTTTGCTTGTGCTTGATACACTTCAAAATTAATGTGCAATTTAAGTTAAGGCTTAACATCTATTTCCGTAGTTTTTCTTAACTCTTCCAATTTGTTATTTGCAGTTACGCAAGTAAATTAAAACCTAAGCCTTTACGCGGGGATTATACAATGTTTCCATTATGTATTTTTTTTATGTTTTTTATGTATGTACTTCATATGTGCTTCAAAAGTTCAAATTTTCATCAAAATTTCTACCTCTCCTCTGCGTTGGTTGCTCCTGATTTATTAAGCTGCTTAATAAATTCATTCGTAATCAGTTTCTCCTCTCTACTCACAAATTACTTTGCTTGTAAATATTTTGTATGCCTATTGTAATTAAAAATTTGTAATTTTTTCTATTTTCTCTGTGTAACTTCTCTCGCTATTAGCAGTTAATAATAAAAACTAGTTAACCATGCATCTCATGCATGAGCTGTAGCTAAAGTGTGAGCTCTTTTGTTTCTCCCTTCTAATTTTGTGAGTGTGCGTTGCTGCAATTGTTGTTGCTGTCGATTCGTTTACTATCCTTAAGTAATGTTGTCACTTGCAGCAAACAATCTGTTGTTGTGTCCTGTTCCCGCCAAACTCCTCGTCCTCGTCCTTGTCCACTCCAATTTACTTGTACTTGGTATCAGATTCAGTGGCTTTGGTGGCGGGATGTTGCTGCTGCTGCTGCTCAGGGTGCTGTTGTTGTTGACCACCTGTCGTTTAGTAATATTGAAAAACATCTGTACAATGTTTTCATTGAGAAAAGGAAATTAAATCAAAATTAAACTCAAATATATATTTAAATTAAAGATAAAAGTAAAGGAAATTAATTAAGTACAAATATGGGAAACAGTAAAGGAAATTAAACAAGGTTTAAACAAAAATGAAATCAAAATCAAATCAAATTAAAGAAATAAATCAGTAGACATCGGATTTTAGGTGAAATCGATTTTATTAAATATGATTTAAAGCCACAATTGATTGGTTACAATTTTTTTACAAAAACCTCAATTAAGTTTTGCCTAAATCAAATTATAAAATTTGTAACCAATGAAATGTGGCTTTAAATCTTTAAAAAAAAACGATTTTACCTAAATAATAATTAATATTACATATTATACGAATTTGAATATAAATAATAAACATTCAAAAACAGCTTTTAATTACCTGCTGCATTGGTGGCCTGCACATTCAAGCCGCCGCTACTGGCACTCAATGTGGTTGACGACGAGTTGGAGTCGGACGGCGTGTTGGGACCCGCCGAGTGCGGAGTGCAGGATGCCTGGCCAAGCAGCTTCTGGCGCACCTCTCGTATCTTCAGCTGCAGGTCTTGCTTGCGCGGAAAGACATCGATGTGCTTGGTCTGGAAAAAAGAAAAAGATCATTATTGATCTAGTTTGTGGATTGATTGTTCTGTTCATGACTCACCTGAAAGGCTATGGTTGCCTGGGCAGTGGGAAAGTTACCGTGCTCGGCGAACAGCTGCATGACCAGGTGGCGACGCGTCTCCAGCACCTTGCGGTGGCCCTTCTCGCTGGCATCCGAACGAGCGCTCTGCAGCGGTGTCTTTGGCGTCCTGGGCGAGCGGCCCGTTTGGTCAGAGCTGTCCAGTTCTGCAAGGCGTTCGTCTTTATTAGGTGATTGAAAATAAAGGTAAAGGTATAAATTCAAAGTCATCTAAAATGTGTTTCCCTTGAAATAATTCCAAGCCTTTGAAACTTTTTCTAACAAAATTTTAATAGACTGAAATATTTTAATTACGCTTACCCTTTAGCTCGTTGGTAAAGTCAGGACCAAAGAAACGTTGGGTGGTTGTGGGCGGTGCCGAAGCTGGTTCGTCAATGGAGTCGTCATCGCACACTGGAAAATAGAAGTAAAATAATAGTTGTAATTTGTACTTTAAATGGGTTATGCCATTTTTAAACTCACTTAGCTTCTGAGTTGGCGGCGGAGCCGTGTTCTTCTTGCGGTAGTTGGTGCCATAGACGCGCGGCGAAGAGGGCACAGCGATGGCACTGGGCGACTGGCAATCCTCAGGCTGAAACTGCGGCAGGGCCTTGTACTTCTTCTCAAAGTCCACCTGCTTGAGCACACTGCTGTGGATGCAAATTTGGTTAAAAAAATATATAAAAACTATAACTTTCAATCCTCCTACTTGTTCATCTCATCGTTCTTCTTTTTGAGCGCCGCTGCCGCTGATCCAGGCGCTCCCTTCATCGGAGATTTGGGCTGCTGCTGAATATTGCTGTTGGCGCTGCTAGTGGTCGGCGTCAGAGGCAATTGCTCATCGCTGTTCGGCGTAGTTGTCGAGGATGTGGGCGTGGGCAGGGCAGAGCTGAGGCTGCTGCTGTTCACATGGCCTATGATCGGCGACGAGGCCTCCATCATTGTGGGCGAGTGCAGCTTGCGGCTAATGTGCTGTCCATTGCTGGCCCCTAGATTAGCTCCGAAGGACACATTGTTCTCCGACTTGCTTTGCGCTGAGGGGATAAAAAATAAGCGTTATATTTTTGTTTACCAATTACTTAATTTCAAGAGAACACTCACATAGATTCTTGCGCCGCTGAAGTGGAGCTCGTCCCAATTGGGCAGGAGTAGGAGCCAGTATAAACTGCTGACCATCGGCATCCATATCGCTCTCATCGCCTCCACTCGCCGCCGCTGATGAATGATCCATTCCGCGTTCCGGTGGCGCACTCATTAGATACGTGGCCGACTTGGGAGTGGATGGCATTGATTTGTACGAGGGCGAACTAGCTGGCGGTTCGGCGCTGTGGCTCGGCGTATATCCATGCAGCAGCATCGTGGGCTGGGCACTCACAGGCGGCGGCAATGAGGACAGACCGTTGTGATTCTTAAATATGTAACTTCCTGGCGCAAAGGCGTCCAGCTGCAAGTGCTCCAGACTCGGAGTGCCCGGTTGGTGGGAGCGCGGCAGCAAGGGGTACTAAGAAAGAGTATAAAATCAGTTAGTATTACTATTAGTTAATATATAAATGTAATGTACATATAAGCAGGGTTCGGAAAATAACACACACTGTAAATAACTTGTGTTATTAACATGTTAAATGTTAAAGTGTTAGGTTCAAAAAAAGTTATTGACATGTGTGTTAAAAATTGTAGAAACATAAAAAACACACACATATTATTTGTGTTATATACACGTGTTATTAACACGACGTGTTTTTTACACAGCGTATTTTTAACACAATGAGTTTTTGACACACATGTCAACAACTGTAAAATACAATTTTTCATGTTTTTAACATGTGTGTCAAATTCCAAACCCTGCATATAAGGCTTCATTCTACTCACCGGATTGCTCATGGCGAAGAACATCTTCTGGCCTTGCCCCGGTCCACCTCCCATGATCTGGGCGGGGGCCGATGCCGGGGGCGTGGCAATGTTGGCCGCATGACCCAATCCCATGCCCGCCGGCGACGATGGCACACACGCCTGGTGGGCAGCTGCGGAACAAGAGGTGGAATTGGAGGATGAGGAGGGTTGAGTTGTGGTCGAGTTAATCATGACAATGCTGGAGGAGCCACTGGTGGCCACGGGAGCAGCTGAGGTTGCTGCTGTTATGGTTAGTTCGTTGGCATTACTACTACTATGATTTGCGGACGCCTTCGTAAGCACGGTAAGAGTTGCTCCCGCCTGACTGGTAACCGTAGCTCCGCCTGACGTGGATGTTGCTGTGGCCGCCGTCAGGATGCGAGCATTGGCTGGCAAAGTGATCTTATTACAGGCATTGATGCTGATAAAGGACACGGGTCGAAGGGTGGCTGCTCCCGAAACGGGTGTTGCTGCCGTGCCACCAGCAACATGTTGCTGGTTGTACGCGTTGACATCGGTGATCAGCAGCATTGTCGCAGGCTGGGTCATCTGCTCCTTGCCACCTGGCACCTTCGATTCCGACTTTTGCCTTTCGCCTTCCCCTTCATCATCCTCGTCCTCTTCATCCTGGCCGTGCAACGTGTCCAGGACCAAGGCATCATAAAGGATCGCCGCTCGTCCTGTGCCCTTGTGGCTTCCGACGAGCTCGCCTCCTTCTTGCAGCGTTAGCAATTTTCGTATGATTGGCGTGGCATTGTTGTTAGTATTGCATGTTATTGTTGTTGTGGTTGTTGGTTGGTGTTGTATTGGAAAATTGGAAAATTTATTAGGGGCTTCGTTGTTACTGACTGAGTTGTTGGATGATGAAGATGATGCGGATGTGGATGTGACCGTGGCAATCACTGGTGATCCCTGAACCTTTTGCTTGAAAAACAACGGCGGCGGAGTGTTGTGAGGATGGACATGTGGATGAGATTGCGTTCGTATGATGGTGAAGTGATTGATGGTGGGTGTGGGCACGCGGGTGATGACCGTTGGCGGCGTTTCCCCGCGACGCTGGTGCAGATGCTTCAGCTGCTGGTGCGGCGAGTTCGAGGGCTGCAGCGGCGTCAAGGATCGCACTATGGTGAACTGCTTGCGCTTGATGGGAGTCACAATGGTGGTGGCAACTGGCGGTGGCGTGGGAGTGGGCGTAATGACGGTTTTGGGCATCGCATAGGGGGCAAGGTCATCGAAGCCGGCATTAACACTGGCCAGCTCCTGCATGAACTGCTCATCATCCTCGTCGTCGTCATCTTCATCGTCATCCTCATCCTCATCATCGTCCACATCCTCATCAACCTGTTCTTCCTCCGGTTCCGGATTATTCTTATCGTTATTCTCCCCCGACTTGCCGCCCTTTCTATTATCTTTCCCATTTGGCTCATCTTCTACAATCGATTGATTGATTTTGTTATGGGGTGAGATGGTGACAGCGAAAATGACAGCGCGACAAAGGAAGATCAATAGTGGGGTGTGTGTGTTAATTGTGTGAGAGAGAGAAAGTGAGAGAAACAGAGAGAAAGATGTTATGTTATGAAGAAAGCTTTCGTTGAAAAAACTTTGCTGATGAGCTTGCGAATGTTAAATGATAAGTGGGGATCGGGAGTGAGGCGATCGATGCAAGTGCTGGGATTGTTCCAATTTTGTCTGTCGCCAATTCGGTTTTTGGCACCAAAATACAACTCAAAACGCTACGTAAATAAAATCATATGACGCCAACAAATCATAGTAGAAATAATGCCAATTCTAGCTAACACTAAATAAGGTTAAAATCAATAAATATGATAATAAAATAAAAGAATACATTTTAGAATTCATAGCAGGTTATTTTGGTCCTTTAAGACAGTTCTAAAATAGTGATCAAGTGTTTTAAGATATCTGTATTATAATACAAGAACAATTTTAATTATTTAAGAGAGGTTTATAATTTTTACAACTGTCTTAAAGTTCTAAAACAGCCTGTAGTTTCCATTTTATCTTGAAAATATGAAATTACAAAATAAAAGAATACATTTTAGAATCTATGGCAGGTTATTTTCGTCCTTTAAGACAGTTCTAAAATAATTATCAAGTGTTTTAAAATATGTGTATTATATTACAAAGATAAATTAACTGTCTTAAAGTCCTAAAACAGCCTGTAGTTTAAATTCTATCTTCTCGATCTTCTTATATGTATGTTCAACGTTCCATTCAAACTCACCTCTAAGATCCGTGGGACTGCGATGGGGATGGTGCATGGGGTAGTGGAACTGCTTCTGACTCAAAGCCGTCGCCGTTGGCACATTAAAGTTGAAGATGGCACCGACGCTGCCGCTGCTGGGCGGCGGAGCACTGACCACGCCCCCACCGGAGGCGGCTGATCCGGAGCCACCGTTCAGCTTGTACGGCGATGGCGGCTCCTGCTTGATGTCCTCCTGCTTGATATGTGGCTGCAGGGAGGCAGCGTCCTCTGGCTTGCCACCACTGCCCTTGGGGCTAATGGGCATCGACTTGAAGGCGCCGCCTGAGGATCAAAATTGAAGGGGAATCCCTCGATTAGCATGGAATGTTGTGACGTAAATTAGCAGGGGTTTGCTCGCCTGTGGGTTGGAATGGTGTTACACCGATTGGATTCTTGGGACTAGTGTACTGCGTGTAGATGGACATTTGGGTGTATGGCATGTTGCTCTCCAGCACCGGATGGGCCTTGATTGCCTTGGGTTTCAGTGTGATCTCGCGCTCTCCTCCGCTGAGCGGCGGTGCGTTCATGGCCTGGCCATTGGCACCGGTTTGTGTATTGTGGTCCTCCGCCGAACGCTAAAATATAGTAAAAACATTAGTTAAATTCAGAGTTCGGAAAATAACACACACTGTAAATAACTTGTGTAATTAACATGTTAAATGTTAATGGGTAGAATTCAACCAAACAAAAAGTCGTCCAAAACAAAAAACTTCATATGAAACAAAATTTCTTGACGTTTTTTTCATATGAGGTTTTTTGTTTTGGACTAATTTTTGTTGGGTTGAGTACTAGCCCTAAAGTGTTAAGTTCAAAAAAAGTTATTGACATGTGCTTAGAAACATAAATAACACACACATGTCATCTGTGTTATTTACACAACGTGTTATTAACACGACGAGTTTTTTACACAGCGTGTAAATTGATTCTGCCTACCGTTACTAATATAATGTGTCTATTTTATACAAAATTTATATGTTTTTGGTTACGGACAATTTTTCCAAATATCTAATGAATTAAAAAATGTTGAGGGGTAAAAAATGTCCTACTTTAAAAAAAGAATATTTTGTTCAGCGACAAGATAGGCCGTTTTAAACTAAGTACCAATGAAATCAGTAAGCAATAAGCACTTTTGTATTTGACACACATGTCAACAACTTTGCTCACACTGTAAAAAACATTTTTTCATGTTATTAGCATAAATTAATGTTAATGTTAAATTTTGAACCTTTGTTAAATTACGCTGTTTAGGAAACGAGTCTAAGTATGATGTATTCACCTGATTCGCCTCTGGCTGCTGCTTGCGGTAGTCAAAGGGTGCGTCGTCCATGTCCGAGTCATTCACTCGCTCGCGGCAATGCAGGTCGATCTTCTTTGCTGGCTGTTGCGTCTGCTCCACCTCCTCCACCACCAGCATCTGCTCGTCTTCGTCGGAGGGCAGCTCGTTCTTCATCAGCTTGCCGTTGCCGCTGCCGCTGCCCTTCATCGAGATCGTAGTTGGCGCCTCGTCGCAGGTGCTATTATAGTTGTCGATCGTCAGCGGTATAATGTCGCCCTGAAGATCAGAGGTGATGCCCTGGCTGCCGCTGCCTCCCGGCGTTGAGGGGCACATGTCGTGTTCCAGGGAATCGGAGCCGTCCACTGAGACCAGTCGCTGCTTGGCGTCGGCTGCTCCTCCTCCCTTTCCACCCGGCGTGGCCGTCGAAGTGGACGACTTGCGACGATCCTTTGAGCACCACTTCCACTCCGGATGCAGCTTAAAGTGTGCATCCTTCACGGAGCTGGCCAGCTCATGGTACTGCGCCTTCTGCTCTGGCTTCAAAGCGTACCACCACTCGCCCAGGATCTTGCTAACCGTTCGGTTGTCCTGATTCGGATGCTTCTTGTGCACCATCTTGCGGTGCTTCTTCGAAAAGATCATGAAGGCGTTCATGGGTCGCCTGATCTTCTTGTTCGCCGTCTGCCCAGCTGCTGCTCCTGCCGCTCCCGCTTGTTGCTGCTGCTGCTGTTGTTGCTGCTGCTGCTGCAGGGCGCTTAACGATTGACTCCTCCGCTTGGCTGCCGAGGTGGCTGGTGCACCGGCTACTCCATCGCTCGCATCATGACACTCCTCCAGCTTGCGTATGTTGCTGTTGTGCGTGGGCAGGCGCATGGCTGCCGTTTTCTTGCTGTTGTTTCCTATCCCGGGCGTCGTGGCCTCGAAGACATCATCGTCCAGCTGATCGTCCGCCTCCTCCTGCTGCTGCTGTTGCCTCTGGTTGGCCACTGCGGCCGCTGCTGCTGCTGCCGCTACCTTGGCATCGTTCATGGAGCAGTTGAGCGGCTTGCCGGGGGAACAGAGTGGAGCGGGCACAATCAGATGGTTGTTGTTGTGGTTCAGCGGCATTTGGGGCGGCGACTGTTGCTGTTGCTGCAGTTGTTGCTGCTGCTGCTGATGTTGCTGCTGCTGTTGTTGCATCATTACCACGTTGTAACTGCTGGCCGAAGTGGTCAAGGTTGGAGTGGCCGGAGCTGGTGGCGCCTTGCTCATGGGCGTCATGTGGGGCAGCAGCTTGAACCAGGGCGCATTGTAGCCTGTAAAAAAGGAAGGAGAAAATGTAAAATATGGTTTAATTAAAATCAAACATTACCTACTAATACTAAATAGTATAAATTCTATACTCATTAGTATTAATTTCATAGGAAATAGTATAAACTTAATATTTTGTAGTTTCATTTCTACACCGAAAGTTTCAATTTAATACTTTTAAGAGTTTTCATTTAATATACTCATCTGATTGATTCAAATTTGACACTCAATAGTTTCGTTTCTTTGACTATTTTTTTGGGTGTAAAATATAAGTTTATCTTTTTATACAGATCACAGGGATTCTTGTTTAACCCACCGTTTTTTGGCAGCATCTTCTCCTGACCCATGGACGCCACTGTGGCCGCCGTTGAGGTGGGCGTGTTGGGCTGATGAAATGAAACCGTTGTGGGCGGCAGGGGCACAGTCAGCTGAGTGGCGTCCACAATCACGGGATGAAAGGTCTGACCGCCGGACACCACCACATGTGGATGTTGCTGGTGCTGCTGTTGCTGCTGCTGCTGATGTTGCTGTTGGCTGCTGGAAATGCGTATAACGCTGGTGGCATGACCCACACTGTTGTTGCTGGTGGGTGGTGCCGATGGGGCTGGCAAACTGGCAGGTGGCGGCGGAGGCGGTTGGTGGTGGTGGTGCTGCAGTTGGTGGTGCTGCGGCGGTGGGGCATGCATCACCAGCGAAACGGGCGTTGTTTGCGGCGGCAGTGGGGTTGATGTTGCTGCCGTGGCTGCAACATGAGTATTGTTGTTGCTGCTGCTGCTCGGCTCCCAGCCATTGTTGTTGTTGTTACTGTTGCTGCTGCTGTTGTTGTTGGCATTGTAGAGCACCGGACTGGGTGTTGTTTTCCACTTGGAGTCGAGCGGTACGGCCACAGGCTGTTGTTGTTGCTGCTGCGACTGGTTGGCGATGGGCGTGAAAAAGTTCTGCCTGTGAGTGGCGGACACATTAACCGGCGAATGGGCAATGGCATTGAGCGGCGAGGCTCCGGCGTGGTTCACAGGCGAGGTGTACGAGGGCGTGGCAGATCGCGAGCTGCTCAGCGATACTGGAAAATATATGGAAAGAAAGTACAGAATATTAACTTCTTGCCTTCTATAAACCTTGCTTTAAATTAAACATTTTTCTCTCTCGTTTTTTTGGCATTACATAAGCACTGCAAATACAATTTGGCCCCCAGCTCAAAGTCCTGGAACGCATTCATGACGTCCTCGCTGCTCGCTCCTCTCGAGCATATTTCCACGGAAATCTCCGCTGCTTAAAATACACTTTTCTGTTCTGTTCTGCAGTGTGTAGTGTGTTGTCACTTGGTTCGCTTTGTCCGCTGCATTCGCATCGCTTTGCTTTTTCCGTTGCTTGCTCTTGGTTCTTCACTTTTCTCGTGCTCTTGACAGTTCCCACTTTTCAGCATAAATGCGGCGAGGCGATCGCCGTCGATTCTTCGGCGACGTTCTTTCCAAGGGCAGCGGGCAGCGACGTCAGCAGCATAAATCGAGATCGAGCGCCGCTCTTACTCTCTTTCCCTCTCCTCCACTCTCTCCCTCTCTCTCCGGCGCTGCCATGTTTGTTTACCTGTCGTGTAGGTGTGCAGCACGAGCGAGTGTGTGTGTGCGTGTATGGCCGCTCTCAAGTGCATTTTTTGTTTAGGTAAAAACGAATCAAAGGCAGGGCAAATAACAAGAAAAGAGCTGAATAAAAGAAAAGAATCTGTTGCGCTTCGCACGCAGCCTCTGCCGACGCCGGCGTCGCTGCCCTCGCTTTGTTTCGTCTCAAGTGGCTCTGCTGCTGCGATCGCGACGTCTTTTACCTTCTGCAGGTGCTTAGGAATGCGTAGGCACAGTGGTGTGGAAAGGGGGGCTAAAATATGTAAGGTTCCTGGGGAGTCAGGGGCCCTCATAAAGATCTATAAGGTATTTCCTTTAAGGGGCCACCATATTTATCTATCCCCCAAGAATATTAAACGCACTACACGTAAATTTTTAGAAGAGTTTAAAAGGTTCAAGAAAAACAAGACAGTGTAGCAGAGACTTATAGAGTTTTAGAAAATAAAACAATGTTGATACTTAAAAGCATAAATATTCAATAGATTTTAAGAACCTAAATCTTTTGTAGTTTCAGTTTAATAAGAGTTTTTACCTATAACTAAAGACCATCTTAAGAACCACATTTTTTCGGTTTGTTTAAAAAAATCCTATAAAAGTACGAGAATTTAGTTCAAGACTATTTAATGCAAACCTCTTAAATTTTAAGAAGAGCTTGATGGGTTTGTGATAAATAAGACAGTGTAGCAAAGATTTGTAGAGTTAAAAAATATCAATGTTAAAACTTAAAAGTATAAATATTCGATTGATTTTAAAACCCTAAATCTTTTGTTATATCAGTTTAACATAAGTTTCTTTCCTATAGGTTTTAATAATTTAGGCCCCTTTTTTCGGTTTGTTAAAGTAAATCCTATAAAAGTATGAGAATTTGGTTCATTTTCGTGTGGAAGTAGACTGATTTATATTTTTGAAGATTAAACCAAACTGTACCGTGATAGCTTGGAAAAACACACTGGAAAAAAACACTTCCATCTTAAAAAACAAAATAAAACAAATGAACATTTAACAAAATACAATTTTGTTTTGAAGCCCCCTAACAAAATCCTGCGTACGTCACTGTCAAAGCATCTCCCTCCGCCGCTGCTGCTGCGCAGTCGGTGCGTCTGGCGTGTAAATCACGCTGCGGTCACACTCTCAAGTGGCCAGCGGGTGGGAGTGGGAGCGGGAGGGCAGATCTCTCGCTCTCTCCGGCGGACAATGGAACCCTTGATTCGTTTTTGGGATCAAATTTGGAATCGGACACGACCTTTGCGCCGCAGCAGCGACACCTTTCATGAAAAGCGGCGGACAGGCGGCGGAGGGACGGACAAACGACCTTTGTTGAGGTGTGTGAAAAATGGACAGGGGTCGGGAGGTTGGTAGGGAGAGGTAGAGGGAAAAAGAAAGAACTACGGCGCTGCCACAATAAAACTTTATGATATGCATTTTATGGTGAATTGGAAATGCATCGAACCAGAAAACAAGAGATGAGAAAGGTCTCGGTCGTCACGACTCGGCCAAGAGCGCTAACCTTTTCCAAATTACCAACAATTC
This sequence comes from Drosophila takahashii, assembly GCF_030179915.1. Lineage (NCBI taxonomy): Eukaryota > Metazoa > Arthropoda > Insecta > Diptera > Drosophilidae > Drosophila > Drosophila takahashii. The sequence goes on from NC_091681.1 coordinate 16,023,664, forward strand.
AACCTTTTACGTTATCCACAACTTTATAGTTGTTATTTTAGTTATTCAGCTTAAAAACTTTGTTGTCAATAAAAACATTCAACTATTGAAATATTATAAATATATATTATATCCCTTTTAAATCGCGTAATACAAACGGCCCTAAAACCGCACGATTTGTCCTTGAAAATCTAAAGGTACGCAATCAAATATTAAATTAATATCGATTATATTATCTGTTTAAGACCCTCGCCCTAAGAAAAAAATATTTATTTTGAATCATAAAACCTTTACGCATCGCTCAAATAAAACTCTTTATTGTACCGAATTTAATGTTCAAAAGGAGCTTGACAAGCCCTTTATTTTAGGCCTGCTTTTTATGGTCTTTTAACGAAGACTTTTTTCAGTGCCTAAGAAATCCGGTTCTGCACTGAATGAAAGACCTTCGTGTTGTCAGCATTCCAAAGGAATACTTTAATGGGGGGACCTCTGTTAAAGGGGATTGGAGAACAGATTCCATGCGCTGCGTAGGGCGTTCAAAAGTTCTCCTGCCCCGAACCAAAGAAATCAAAGAAATTTTTCCAGAAGCGCCGTGAAGAATATCTTTGCCTGCTGGCCTTGTCTCTCTAATTGCGTGAAGCGGGATACAGATTAACGGTTAAGCCGGCGCTGCGCAGGTCGGAAAGGGACGGCACGAGGGGCTGGGAAGGCCAGCCTTGAAATGAATTGCTACAAACTATGAATAAATTGTTTGAGCCCGAGTTCGAAAACGGAATTTTAAATGCTTTTATGATGCCCTCTGCTGGATCGTAAAGAGTCAAGAGGTGTGATGGTGTGGCACAGCATCTTCATAGAGACTTACCCAGCATGACGGCCGCATCGGTCTCCTCCTGATCGTAGCGACCTTTGACCCGATAGTTGGGCGACGTCTCCGAGTCGCGAGAGGTGTCCTCATCGATCTGCGTCTTGCTGCTCGATCGGCTGTCACTATTAAATGGGATAGGTTATATATGGTTAACTGATAATCATAAAAACAATAAATATATATATTAAACATATCCTTTAAATTTTATTCAAAATTTGTTAGCCTCTTCTATAAAAATTACTGTGTCACTTAGGGTTAAGTCATTAAGGCCCGTTTTCTCGTCCGCCCAGTAAATTTAAAGTAGGGTTAAATCTCTGATTTCCCATACGATTTCAAGGTTTTAACCCTACTTTAAATTTAACAGACGGACGAGAAAACGGGCCTAAGTATTATGATTTTAAACTTGGATGACTAAGGTATTTCGGAGATCGTGCTATAAAATTTAAAACGAATTAATTTTTTCGTTATCGTCTGACTGTAGATTTAAAACTTATAGTTTCAAAATTAGTATAACATTTGTACTAATATGTACTTTTATAAGAATAGCTCTCTATGTACAATTAACAATTAAGGGGTAGTACTCAACCCAACAAAAAGTCGTCCAAAACAAAAAACTTCATATGAAAATAAACGTCAAAAAATTTTGTTTCATCTGAAGTTTTTGTTTTGGACGACTTTTTGTTGGGTTGAGTACTAGCCTTAAATGAGCTCTATTTGGCTTATAACATGAGTTTTTGAAATCTAAATACATTTGTATGTCGATTAGCCAATTGTTTGTAATTACTTTTGATAAAGCTCTTTATCAAACACATATTGTTATTAATTTTAACTAACATCACATTTCTTTTAGTACAAGATCAGGTGACCTTGATACCTATTAGGTAGGTTAAATGGATATCTTACCTGAGCAGACGACCCGGACCCGTCGACGAGGGCAGGGCGCTGTTGTTGCCCTTCTGGTTGAGGTGCCGCGAGCAGAAGCCGCGCCGCTGAGATTCCTTGGTGCAGAGCATGCACAGGCGACGCCACTGCTTCCCGTTGTACTTCTTGCGCACGCCGGACTCCGACTCCACGATGTCTCCCTTCTTGAAGCGGTGCGGCGTGGTGGCCTGAGATCTGTGAATGGCACTGCCGGTTTATTAGCAAGCGGTAAAGGATAGGGGAGAAGTTATAACAAACTGGCTAAAATGACTAGTAAATCAATGAAGTGAGTGACTCTATATAAGTTACAAAAATTCCCTAATTAGTTTATCCTCATTTCTTGAGGATTTCTTTCTCACCTTGGTGTTGCTGGATGAGATCGTGGTGTGAGCCTCTGGTCGAGAAGACTGGACGTGCTGCCGCGGCTCTGCATGCTGCTTCGCTTGCTGCAGGCGCTCATCTTCTCCGTGTCCAGGTCGCCGGCCGCTGGTGAGTATCCGATGCCGACCCTTTTGAGTTCGTCGTCCGAGTCGTAGTCGTCGTAGCCCCGCGACGACTGCTGCTGCTGCTGTTGCTGCATCTTGAGGTGCTGCCCATTGCTGCCCGGGGAGATCACGATGTCCGGCAGGCCGTTGGTCTGCTGGGGGTGCGACTGCGCCGCCTGGGCCACCTGCTCCGATCCGTGGGAGGGGCCGGCGAATTGGGGTCGCGTCTGGAAGGGCGACGTGGCCGTCGTCCGATAATACTCTTCTTGTTTCACCAGGTGCTGTTGGTGGGTGGGCGTGGGTGGCGCCGTGGGCAGCTTGCCGTCATAGCGGGTGGCCACGAAGGTCAATGGCGCACCGGTGGCCGCCTTGGGGTAAACGATATTGCCACTGGGCACAGCCATTGCTTCGCCAGGCGCTGCTCCTGATCCTCCCGCCGACACCTTTCGCTTGGCACTGGATGCGGGGGCACTGGCTCCACCCGAAGGCGTCAGTTCGTTGAGCTCATCCCACCACGGCGGCTGCAGGAGCCGCAGATCGGCGCGACGGACTACTTTGGTGGTGGCCTGAAAAGCGTAGGTAATATTATTAAAAACAGATTAAAACCAATAAAAAATTATTTAATATATTTTAAGAAATCTTGAATACTGTTGTAAGATACTAGTGAACTTTAAAATGTGCTCTATGAAAAGTAATACTTTCTTAAATAAATTGTTTTAGTTAAGAATTTACTAGGTTTGTGTCACAAACTTTGTGAGTTGGTATGATATAAAATGAATATTATTATTATTATTTGTAACTTAAAAGAATTTTAAAAATTTATTTTGAAGATTTTTTCAAAGTAAAATATTTTAAGGATATGTTCTTTAAAGACATCAGATCATTAAATTCGATGTAATTGCACATAAAATATAATTCTGATTAAAGTTTCTCTAGTTTCTGGCAAGTATTTAATTTAGCCCAGAAAATCTACATTTTTCAAAAGTTCCTTTACAAAAAAAACACTTAATTTCGGGTAACTTTGGACAAACAAAATATTACTTTTAAGGGCTAGTACTCAATCCAACAAAAAGTCGTCCAAAATAAAAAATTTCATATGAAAAAAAATTCTTGACGCTGTTTTCATATGAAGTTTTTGTTTTGGACGACTTTTTGTTGGGTTGAGTACTAGCCCTTAAATTAAAAATATTTTTTTTTATTTAAGCTAGCTCAATGGCCTCACCATCTCGTCGCCAATCAGTTGCACGCTATATTGCTTCGTGGCCTGGTTGATGTCCGTAATAATGCCCTCCACGTAGACGAAGCTGCCGGAGCCGCGACCTTCCACCCGCTGGCGCACACAGACACGGGCATCCAGGGTAATCTAATCGGGGGGAGAAGAGAAAACTCCTTTAGAATGATTGGCCACAAAAAAAATAGTCTCACTACTTACATCCGCCATGGGCGGGCTGGCATCGAGTATCACATGATTGCGGCCCTGGTGCAACACGTCCGGATACAACAGCAATCCCAAATCGGTGGAATCGAATTCCACGAGTATTGAGTCGGGAGACGCCTCCTGCACTTGGCGTATTATCCCTGGAGCATAGTGATTGTGGATTTTGGCTAGGACACGCGTGTTGTTCCACTCGCTGAGATCGAGCAGGGATTGCTGCTGGTGTTGCTGTTGCGACTGTTGCTGCTGGTGTTGTTCCTGTACATGTTGCTGATTGTTTGAGTTAAAGCTAAAACGTTGTTGCTGTTGCTGCTGCTGCTGTGGATAGTAGACGGCGGTTGTGGGCGTGTGTGTGCGTTGATGATTGATTGTGGCTGCGTGACTATTGTTGCCGCTGGCAACATGTTGCTTGTAAGTACTACCGCTCGCATGTTGCTGCTTGATATCGCTGTTGCTGTTACTGTTACTGCTACTGCTGCTGTTGCTACTGTTGTTGTTGCCGGCGCCTGCACCGCAACTCACGATCATGCGATGCAGCTGATGGCCATCGCTGTTGCCATTCGTATCGGCGGGTTTCTGCTGCTTCTGCTGCAGACTCAGTTGCTGCTGCTGCTGAGGATGCTGCTGCTGGGGATGCTGCTCGGTCTTGTCCAGCTCGGCTGGATCGAACTTTCGCTTCTTGGGATGCTGCCGCGGCTGAGGTGGTTGCTGTTGCTGAGGTGTGCTGGTTGCTGCTGTTGTTGTTGTTGTTGTTGCTTGTAGGTGCGGCTGGAACAGCACATGTTGCTGGTGTTGCATATGTTGCTGCTGCTGCTGTTGATGTTGCTGCGTTGCTGTTGACTCGGCGGCAGCTGTTGTTGTTGCTGTTGGTATACCGGCGATTGTTGCTCCCGTTGCTGGTATCACCATTTTGTTGGCGGCAACAACAAAGACTTGTTGCTGCTGCTGTTGTTGTTGCTGTTGTTGCTGTTGCTTGTTTGTTATGACATAAGTCTCGGCTGCGGCAATCGCGGCTGCTGCTGCTGCTCCTCCATGTGTTGCTGTTGCAGTTGCATTGGCAGCGCTGAGCATCTTAGTTGTGGCAGCAACATGTGTGTGGCTTGTTTGCGGGGAAGAGGAGAGTTTGGGTTGATTTCTTTTTTTTTATCAGTTTATATCCTTCGACTGGCTGGTGTTGCTAGTGCAACGGCAACGGTGACATCAGCAGCATCCTTCCTGCAATCGAAGCGAAAGGCGAGAAAATTTGTTAATTAAGTTGACAACAGAAAACCATTAAAATCAACGACGCCATCGTTGTCGATGTCATTTCATAATTAGTGTAATCCGCATCCGGACAACCCTGACATCCTGCCACGATCCGCAGGACTCGCAGAAACTCCGGCGCCCGACGTCAGGCCATAAAATTCAATCTCGCCCAACTATGGGTCTGTCTGTCTGTCTCTCTGTCTGTGTGGGAATTTGCGACAACGACAACGACAACGGAAACATTTTAATTTGCACAGACGTCCAGTGGTCTGGGCTGGCCTGTGGGTGTTGGGCGTGGCTCTAGGCGGCATTCAACACAAAAAAAGGGTAAAAATGAAATATAAATGACACTTGAAACATTTTTAAGCCAAAGCCACACAGACAGACTGACGTACAGTTGCACAAAAAGTCAAAATCATCCGGCAACCACAAATACACACAACGAAAGAGGCCCAATTGTGGAGGCAACTGCAGCAGCCTCGAGTTTCTAAAGGGTTAAAGGTAGCTGCGTGCAGGGTTAAGCTCTGGATGGCTTACACATTCCCATAGCAACGAGTATTTCCGAAGAAACTTAATCATCTCATTACGATTGAATGAGGATATTACGTTTCATTCAGTAAATTGCAAGGTAAAGGATAGAGGTTATTTGCATTTTGGTGTTTAATAACTTCTTTACGGTCTTTATTTCTTTTTATGTAGAAATTAGTGGTAAATATTATTACAAATTTGAACTTAAAATTCAATAAATTTAACCTTTTCATCTTATTTCCAATTTATTTACTCAGCCCATTTTTGCTCTCAATTCATCAGACGTCGACGGCTGACAAAAGTGTTGCATACTTCTGGGCATGATATATACCGTTAACCAGAGTTGCCACATCTCGATGGACTGGCAGCTGCTGCAAATACGGCTTATCGCAGGAGCAACTTCTCCATTTCCCATCCACAATCCGCATCCATCTCTCTACATCGCTATATATCCCATCATAGCCCCCAACTCAGGTCGCTTGTGTGTAGGCGTAATTGCGGGAAATGACTGCCACGCCCATTGTGGGCGAGCTCTTAAACCCATACACAGGTACTGGTACTAGTACTAGTACTATACCGTGCAACACACACAAACACAGTGAAAACGAAGCTAAATTGAAGCAACGTAGCAACCAGGAATGAATAAAAAAAAAAAGGAAAAACCTGCAGCCTTGGCCATATTGTTGTTGTTGCTGCTGCTGCGCGGGACAAGTGCAATGATTGCTTTATTTTCCTCCCCCTCAACCATCTTTTTTTTATTTTCCAGCTCGTTTTTCACAACTTTGCTTTTCATTACTGCGGCCAGGGCTTTCGCGCTTTCGGTTGCTAGGCTGCTAGGCTGCCAGCAGCGACTTGCAATTGTTAGGAAAAATCCACAAGGGCGGCGTTGCAGAGGCGAGAAGAAGACGCTGAAAGGTGGCAGACACGGTGTCTGGTACAGTTGTTAGGGCAAGCGTGGAAAATGCAAAGGCCCACTGTGAAAAATAAAGAAAATGAAGGAAAAATGTTCCTCTTAAATGTGGGTTTTTTGCCTGAAAGCAATATAATAGATTATATTTTAAGTTTTGTGGAAAATACAAATTCCAAATTAACAGATCGTTTAGATCAAATCATCGTTGTTATAAATCCATTCTATATTTTCATACAATTTTTGTTTAAATATTATTGGTGTTGTTAAAACATTTTCAAGAACGTTTAATAAATGTAAGTAATTTGTACCTCTATGAAAATGAATTTAGGTCCCATACAAATAGCTTTCCAATTTTAAATTTGTGACTTTATTTTCGCTAAGACTTACACACTTCGATATACTCTAACATTTCTCTCAGTGTCCTTGTCAGCTTCTAGCATAACGAAGAAAATTCTCCATCAAAATGGCAGTAAGCTGAATATGATGCCTCACATGAAGGCTCAGCCTCAGGATCGGACTAAAAACTCGACTTGTGGCGTCAGCGAGTTGAGTTTGCGATTAGTTGGACACATGCACATACCATTACCCCCTCCCCCATCCTACACCCATCCTCCAACACACACACACTGTCACATCCGCACAACACAGTGGCAAGCTTATGCACATATTTATAAAGCTTTTATGTAAATAACTGCATATCTTCTATATTTGTTCATGCGTTGCAGCATAGGGCGTGTGTGGGAGTGTTCTGCGTGTCTGTGTGCTCAGTCACAGAAAACGACATTAGAGAGGATGGAAAGGCGGTGTAAGGCGGGGGGAAATGGTAGGAATGTTGCTACCGATGCGTGCCTAAGTAAATCTAGCCATATCCACCGCTCTTAACTTAACTTGGATGGCTGAGAATCCGGAATCCGGATCTCGTGTGAGATTCCCAGCTTCAGACAGCCGGTGAAATAGGAAAGTTGTACTTTATGACCGGGATTAAGTATACATTGCAATGTTAATCTCAAGATCACTAATTACGTAGTTCTTCAAGTCATTTATGTTAATATCAAAAATAAAAACTTTAGGAACTGTTTAACTCGGAATAAAAATAAATAAAAAATCAGAAGTAAAGGCATTTTTTACAAACATTTACAAATGGCATTATACTCTCTTAATAGCGCAAATATCTTTTAGGTTTAAATTTTTCAAAATTAATAACGTTTTTCATTAAAGATTTGTAATATTACTACCTTAAGTCTTTGGTCCTTACGAGTGAATAAAGCTTGCCAACAACCATTTTATAAATTACAAAATGTATTACTAAACATTTCAAAGTCCTTAAGTGTATAAACGATTATTATCCCTCATTGATGATTAACTTTTCTGGGGACGTACATCTGTTCAATTGCCAAACAATGGGATTTCCTTGCAATTTAACTGGGGAGAAAAACAAAACCTTGCAATGCAATGTGAGCATTATTACAGTTATCTGTTTATTGTAGTCACCATTGCCAAAATTTCTGCAATTTTTGTTATGCATTTGTGTGTGTAATGTGTTTGATATTGGTGTGTGTGTATGTGAGTGTGGCTGTTTCAATTGCCATCATTTCCATCTGCATTGTCTTTATTGTTGCCATTGTTGCTTTTTATGATGTGGTTCAGCAACTGCATTTGGCATGCATGTCAATTTCTTGTGCTCTCATTGCACTTGGTTTTTGCTGTTATTGTTTTAGTTAGTTATTGTTGGCTGCTGTTGTTAATTGGCATATTCAGTTTTATGATGCAAATACACACACACTAATACTAATGCCTAGTTGATCGATCTCAATGCAGTCGTGCTAAATTGAATGCAAAACATGCGTGCGAACGAGACGACAATGATATGAGTGTGTGTGCGATAGTGTAGAGCATTTGTTACACAGAAAACAAAATCGGAAGTAGAGAAAACATAAATTACCAACAAAATTAGTAAATAACTAAATACCACCCATCATCCAAATTTTTATTTATTTTCTTAATAATTTTTTGGATAAAAAATCATCCAACTGATCTTCTCCTAGATCATTCGCTTTTCTTTCAGTGCAAATTTGTTATGGATATGGAAGTGTGTAATTAGAAGAGAGTTCCTTGAACCCTAACGGTCATTTGTTTTGGCGCCAAATCGAAAACGAAACGAAAAGTGTAGAACACACGAGCAAAGAAGAGAGCAAGCCGAAAAGTCCATGCAGAAAGTTAATCTCGCACTACTCACTCTTCTACTCCCTCCTGCCTCTCTCTCTCTCTTCCGCACTCACTCATTGTACTACTCCGCCCGCTCTCCCCCTGTCACTCCCTCCCGCACTCATTGCACTTAGCAACGGTACAAACGCAGCAACGGCGCTGTCGACGTCGCTGCCCGGCTGCTGCAATGTCAGTAACCCCACTCGAGCGAAAGAGGGAGATAGAGTGAGTAGGAGAAGGAGAGCGGGGGAGTGCAGTTAGCGTTGTGAATTTGTTTGCTGTGATTTTTCTGTGCATATTTTTTCTGCCATTTTTACGTTGTATTTTATGCTGTTGCCAACTCGTCAACAGCCCTTTGCCCATTCTCCAAATCAACCTAAACCAAAAAGGAAAAAATCAAAAGTACGCTCTTAGTCATTCAAAGCAGGCAACAACAAAATATTGCAGCAGCATCAAGTGAGAGTGAGTTGTGCGCAGGGAGCAGCTCCTTCCCCTCCTTGGCATGCTCCTTCTTCTCCCTCTCCTCCCTTCCTCTCCAGGAAAGCCAGAGAACGAGGAACGCCGATGCCGCTCATTTGCGTAGAGTAAATGCAAACAACTCGTGCATTCGTCTCCCCTTACTCCCCCTTCCCCACCCACAATACGTACACACACGAGCTTGCGTACCCACACACGGGCACGCATGAATACAATGTGCTGCAGCAGCAGCAGCAACAACAAAAACAACAACAGTAGCAGCCGAGGATGATTTTACATCGGCGCGTGTAACAGTGATAAACACCAGTGGTCACAAAAATAGACAAGCCTTTTTTCTGTTAAAGGAAAATTCGTAAGTTGACTAGTTGCTAAATCTTTTGACTAGAAATAATTATTATAATCAATTAACCTGTTCTATGATACATCAAGAATATCCTTTTTTCCCAAAAAGAAACGCTGATAAGTATGCAATAAAATAGTGTTTTAAATTGATAGTAAAACGAGGACGGAAGCTAACTTCGGCAAGCCAAAGTTTTAATACCCTTGCAGATTTTACGAATTAAAACTTGACTAGACTAGCAACATGCATTAATAAACAACAAAATATTTTATAATTGAAAAAATAAAATTTTAAAATTTTTCACCCTATTGTTCCTATGGGAGCTATAGGATATAGACGCCCGATCGGCACGCGCGTTTACCCTAATGAAGGTACGCACAAAAAAATACGATTTGGAAAGTTTCATGGGAATAGCTAATATTTTGCGCGAAATATCCTGAAAAACGTCAAATTTTGACCGATTTCACCCTATCGTTCCTATGGGAGCTATAAGATATAGACATCCGATCGGCACGCGCTTTTACCCTGATAAAGGTACGCACAAAAAAATACGATTTGGAAAGATTCATGCCAATAGCTCTTACACTGAGCGAAATATCTTCATTTTTGTGAAAGCTATATCCGATTGTTCCTATGGGAGCTATAGGATATAGACGTCCGATCGGGTCGGCTTTCAAACTTGATCTGCGTACACATGTTTTAGGACGACTGTGAAAGTTTCAAGGCGCTAGCTTTTAAACTGAGCTCGCAAACGGTATTGAAACAGACGGATCCTGATCAAGAATATATATACTTTATGGGGTCGGAAACGTCTCCTTCACTGCGTTACAAACTTCTGACCAAAATTATAATACCCTCTGCAAGGGTATAAAAAGCCTTTCAAACTGTTTTGAGTTTTCAATAAATCAATCAAAAAAATTAAATTGTTTTAGTCACAGGCTTAAAAATATACAGTTTGTACAATTGTTGAATTTTTTTTTGTAATTGTAGGGAAGGGGAATTTAAGCTGAAAAATATTTTTAAAGTAAATTCTTTTAAGCTTAAGGTTGCAAAACTCTATACGCCAAATGTAAATATCTGGTAGTACCACTAAATGAATAATTAAGTTCAAATGCTTTTTTTTATATTTAATTCATTACATTTTTGTGTCGTCGCCTGTGACCTCTACGCTTCATAGTGTGTATTTGTGTGTGTTTTGCAGCCTTTACTCATTTTTAGCTTTTCGCTTTTGCATGGCGTAAATTATTTGTATGCGCTGTGCTTGAGCTTATGCGGTTGTTGTTGTTGCTTTTCCTGTTGTTGCAATTGCACTATGAGAAAAAAAGAATGCAGTGGAGAAGAATGAAAAAGGCTGATGCGGTACGTTGGCTGCTTGATGCTGGATGTTGAATGCTGACGAAGGGGAACTAGTCGGGTTCCTTCGCTCGTTTGGCTGTTGTTGTCGAGTTGTAAAGACGACGTTGGGGACACACGAAGGGCTCAATACCAATACCATTACAGTCTGCCCCTGGCAACACGAAGCGCGCGAAAATGTTGAAGCTGAAGAAAAGCGGCAGAGCAGGCACCAAAGATTTTTTTTAATTTTTCCTCTTTTTTTGTTTGCTTTCCCTCCGTCTGTCTCACTGTTTCGCGAAGTAAAATTGAAATGTGGAGCAGCGCGGGCGACGACGACTGATTGCAGTGGCCAAACGATAAGATGACGGGGCAAATATTGCAAAATGGCGAGAGAAAAAAGAAAAGACAGTACAACCTCAAGAACGCGAAAAAAAAACTTCTCAAAAATATTTTAAATGACATAAACTTTAAATAACTGCAACCGTATTTTTAAAAATCGTTTAATATTATTTGAATAATTTTTTTTTTGTGAAAATAAAAACAATTATATTGGTAATATTATTTTTGGATAATGGTTTAGATTAAGTTCTAGGTAAATTGTACGTAAAGAGATAATAAGTTCTGAATTTTAATTGCTTTAAGAACCGATATTGAATAATCTTAAGTATGCTTCACTGTAAGCCCCGAAGAGAGGCCTTCGATGATGTGGGCTCCTCCACTCCACAAATTCTCAAGCTCGATCTAAAACCTAAAAAAAAAAAGAATACAACTTAACGGTAGCCACACGGGTTTTTGTACATCTTCTTGATTACAACAAATGCAGTAGAAGAGACAACAACAAAAATGGAAACTGCATTTTGGCGCCTTCCAGAAGCCAGTGCATTTTCCTTGCTACTTTAGCTGAAGTCTCTTAATTGGCTTTAATGCATTTCGATTAATTTGCCAATGTTGCGAAAAGTTTCTGCCTAGGCCCACAGACTAATTAAAATTGTTCCTTCGTCTAGCGCCAGTGAAGTCAGCGCAAGAATTTTTCCTGGCCATCATCACCATCGTCCACATTGCAGCTGCTAATGCTGTTGTTGGTCGTTCTGTCGCCTGGTGTTTCCAGCTAATTGCAGTTAAGAAACAATTTAGTACTTAAAATACATTGCACTTCGGGTGAAGAAGGCTTGTGTGTGTGAGTGTGGAGCGAAAGATCAGTGAACTTATCATTATGTGAAGTATATTTGCACTTGGCATGAGTACCGTGTGAGTTGCCTTTAAGTTGATAGATTTCCTATGTATTTCAAAGTGTTAAAATCTAATGATAAGAAACCTTAGTAAATGAAAGTTATATAAAGTCAACGATAATTTATCATTATCCCATTAACAATATTTATAAAATAGGTTTTCATAAATAACTTACTTATTTAACTTATTATTTATTTATTTAAATATTATTTTTTCCTAACCCAAAACAATTTCAATTTATCACAATATAAACCCCTTCCTTTTCTAAATATTTCCAATGCAAACACCCGTCTACTTCAATAAAAGCAAAGACAACTGCAGTTCTGAATAAATAAGCATTACAGGGGCAATTCAAAGCTTCGTTGCAAAATGTATTAAAATGTTGCCATCGTTTTGGTTGACAAACAATGACAACCCGCTGACGATCATGATCGCGATCATGATTAAATATGACGATGCAGAACGGAGACGGCGATTCAGTAACGACAATAACAATAGGAGCCTTTGGGCTGTGGAAAAGTATGGCGCATAAAATTTGCATTAAATCATTTTATTTTTTCTTGGACTTTTTTTCTTGTCTGCCCCTTTGGCATCCTCCCACCCCACTCCAGCTCCCACCACCTTCTTCTTATTCACCCCTTTCCCGACTCAAACGTCAAACGGTAGCCAAAGAGCCAACAAAGTGAAATGTGTTGCAAATTTCAATGCAATATGCCGCCGATGCCAAAGAGGGACGTACACTGGAGAAAAATATTCCCTAAGTTGGGCATAAATTTGTTGAAAAATCTCCTTAATTTGTGTTATTTTGTAAATTACAAAAATATATCTAAAAATCCAGTACTTTTAAATTTAAATATATGGAGCAATTATATTAGCTTAGTTAAAGTTTTTTAAAAAATGTATTTATCCACATTTTTTCTCAACGATGCTGATAAGTAGAGCTAAGAACCCTGGAGAGGGGGTGTTGAGGCGCATGAGCAAAGAGTTAAGCTAAAAAAATGAAAATAAACAGAAAAAATGTGTTGAAAAGAATAAACAGCCAAAGCTCTATGCTTTATACCCCGCTACTGTATAAGGATGGATTGCGGATGAAACAAAAATAAAACTTAAAAAAAAAATGGAAAAAACCTACGGGCGTCGGCATCTCTCGTTCGTGTCAATAGCTCTCGGTTGCCCACAAAGAAATTGGAACTGTGCCTAAGTCAGCCCCTGACTCAAACCGATTTTGTTTTTCCTACTCTTTGTTTATTTGTGTTTGCCTGCGAGTGGGTTAAAAACAAAATTTTATTTGGCTTAGGACGGCAACATTTTGGCGTAAACAGAAATTGCGTAAACAGAAATGTTGCTGGCCACATTGTTGCCTTAGCTTACCGACTTTGATGATTTAGGATCATGGGGAATTCATTTGAAATATTAGCCGAAAACGGGCATAATAAACAAAGTATGAGGATATGAGATTACTCTTGGAGATATTGTACCATAAAAACTATAAACAGAAAACAATAAATCACTGCAAAAGCTAAAAAAGAAGTAAATTGGCGATTTATGAGGGGATGGAAGAATGATGTATCAATAATTTCCGTGTAAGAAGCTTTAGTTGAGTCGGCCTTTTTCAAAAGTAATCCATATTTGTTTTTATGAAACTGTACAAATTCTGATCTTTAAGTTATAACCTATTTATCCGTTTACTATAACTGGCCAACTTTTACAATTTTCCCAGCATAATCAATTCAATAACTCTGACACTTCTCAAAAACACCTTCGCGTTGAACTTATTCTACCAATACAAATACCAAATCTGAAAGGCACGCCCAACTTAATGACTTGATTGCAAATTGAATTTAAAATTCAAATTATATCGGAACCACAACGCGACCGACAAACACAGCACATGAGAATGTTCCCATGTATCCCGTGGAACTTCGGAAAACCTTTAATAATTGCCGTAATTCGAAATCGATGTCTATCAAATATGTGCCTTACAATTCTTGTTTTCCACAGTCTCACGCCTCTGAATGTGGAATTGTTCTGTCGACTCGTCAATCAAGATGGCAACCCTGCTCTTACTTTTGCGTTCATTTAAGCGTTGCAATTTTGCTGTTCTTATGCAATTTTCACTATCAAATATTTATGAAAGCAGAAAAAAGCGAGAATATATTAAAAAACTGCATAAAAAATGCGAATATATGTGTACACATGATTTGGTATGTGTGTGTGTGCATGGCAGTTTGGTTGTTTGTTCTATGAAAAATGCATTTGATTGAGCTCTAAATGCAAATTCAGTTTGAGTGCCTTGGAGTATTGTGATTTCATTGTTATAAATGCGTGAAATCGCAAATATATTTGGGATGTGTGTAGGCTAACAAATTTGTGTACAGCCGGCTTCGAAGCTATAAGGTTATGGTATTTAAGTCATTAAAGAACATTTAAAAACTTCGAGAAATCATAAAGAAATTTAAACTAATAATATTTTTTTAAAAAAATATACTATAATATGTTTAAAAACGGAAATGTTTTTTTTTTGTTGTACAATCATTCAAAGTAAAGTGGGAAATAAAATTCTTTCTCTCTGCATTTGTGAATCATATATGTACTTACGAGTAGTAAGTAAAGACAGATAAGTTTGGAATGTTTAAAACAAAATCACAATTTCTCAGCGCAAAACAACCAACGCATAACTACGATAAGAGATCTGACTTAGAGAAAATACTATATTTTAAATTTCTTTAATGTTTTGTTTGTTTGCCAGATATTTTTAAACACTTTGTGGGGGGAGGGGGGGGGGGGGCAAATTAAACATTAAGCTTTCACAATTGGTATCCATTTCAAGCTTCATTAACATATTTTATAATTGGATTCGCTGTCTCTTAATTTTACAAATCGCAGATATTCGCTTATACTCAATAAAGAATCTAAGGAAAATCAATAAAATACCAAAGTCGTGAAAAACAAGGTAACGCACACGCCCCGTTCAACTTTATTATTATCAACTTTGGGCCAACTAACAACGCTAATGAGGCTAAGGCAAAACTTTGTCCCGATAACTCTGCTGGGGTCTAGAGACGGGGGTAAGTAAGCTTAGCAAAGTGATAAAAGTTAGTTGGTAAAACTGTTAGGAAACCAACTTGGCCATTGAGTGGGAAAATTGGACTGCTTATTGGCTTCGGATTTGACGTAATAGATTTTAACTTTCGTTTAGTACAAATTTTTTTTTAAAATAAAATATGACCATAATTTAGTTTAAAAACAACAATTAGATATAAGTTTAAAGGTTTATCATTTAGTAATTAACCTAAATCTTTTCAACTTTCTTGTATATGGAAATAAATATTTTTCCCCTTGTATCTCTCTTGTTTTTTTTCAAATGACAATCTTAGAGAACCCCTATCCTTCGTTACTAACCCTTTTCTAAGCAGCACTCTCAATTCTCCCCCGACAAATGTATATCAAAAACCATAAAGGCTAAAAGAAAACCCCTAGCGTAGGGGAGAAAAATCTTTAGAATTCAGTTTTCTTTCCTCAAGTAAAGCCGAAGAAGGCAAGGAAGGCGGGCGGTTGGCAATGCAAGGAAAAATGATTAGGGGACCGGCTTTCAGAGCAAACTATTATGGCCAAAAGTGTCAAAGGCAGGCCAGGACTTCATCCTCATCAGCTTTATTGGATGGGCGGAGGAATGAACTGTGAACAACACTTTTGTAGTCGTTTCTTAACATAACACGGGGCCTCAAATTGATTTACTCAAACCGAGGCACAACACTAGGTCTAAAAAAAAAAAGCTAAGAAAAACGAAGGGGGAAAAAGCTGGGAAAAGGAAAATTCATTTGCCTACTGGCCGAGAGGAAGGAACGGTTCCCTGTTTGGAACGTGCGCTGGCATGGCGATGAGCATGGGCAATCTCTCAAGGATAAGGATGCCACCACCCACAGAGGCAGAGTTTTATGTGCGTCAGCTGCTGGCTAAGTGGCTTTCCCCTTCGTTTTTTTTATTTCCCCACTCTTTTCCCCGATTTCCCAGCAATCTTCGGCATCGACCATTCTCTTTGCGCTTTGTGCCTCACCTTTCGACCCCGGGGGGCAGATATCTGAAGCGTGCGTTGAAGGATGGCATCGGCTGAGAGGACGAGAGTGCTCCTGGTCAGCGTCATCAGCTAAGCTGGCCAAGTGCCCTAACCAAGTTAGCTCGCTGTAATTGGCCTCAACAGGCGCCACCTCGAACACCTCAATTAACTATAAATAACCAGCGTTTCGCATACAAATAAAGCGCCACTAACGAGGGGTAAAGCAAACTCCGTGGCTCATCAAAAGTAAGGATCCTGAATAAAAATAATTAACTTAAGTCATATATTATTAATTTTACATAATCCAATCATTTATCATGAAAAGCCCAAAATAGATAAGAGCATTTAGAGAACACGTTCTTCTCTCCAATTGACTGTCAAAAGTGAACTTGTGTCGAGGTAAATAGAAAATCGAAATGTAATATCATGTAAATATTTGACACCACTTAGCAAAATGCGTGTATGCCTCATCGTGTCAGGCCCTATTTTGGGTTCCATTCCCATTCCCATTTACATTTCCATGCTATCTCTACAAAGTCTGGGGGAAAGGTAAGACCCGGGTTAGACCCTTCCAACAGGCACTGGCACGACAAGGAAATATGTACATGGGTATAAATAAATAAACCAAAATTGAAGGCATTTTACCGGGTTGTCGACGCGCGGGCTTGTCACTCTATTTACTTGACCACAATGTGGAGACGATGGTCTGGTTGTTGCTTCTGCCGTCTGTTTATATAGCCACTAATTGCGTGGCTTATCTCAAATTTCAGATCAGAGCACGAGGCATTGAGAAAATAGTCCCCGAAAAAAAGAAATAATGAGTAAGCTGAAGAATGGGCAACAAACAGTTGAAAAAAGAAGAACATGAGATTTAAATCATGTTCAGTGTTACCTAATATTTACAAAAATTTATCAACTTATACTCAGTAAAGCTACTTTACTTTATCCAACATTTTATGACAGATCCCCACAAATTCTATTCTTTCGCTTACCCTTTTGTCAAGAGCTTTCTATTACTTTAAGCGTAGTTTGATTGACAATTCCATTACCATTACTGTGCAACCCCAATTTCCAATTGATTTGAATTCCCAAAATGGCCACACACTTGGACCGATCCCCCTGCAAAGCCGTGGTAATTGGCTTACTGGCCTTTTGTGAGCCCAGTTGCCGCAGAGGATGGCCTAAAAATAAACCTTGAAAATTATTTATTTAAACATGGCAAGTTCATTTTTTCCCTCTTTTTTTCTCTTCGTTGATTGACCGAGAGACCTAAACAAATATGTGGACCTAAGCGCAAAACCCAACCCCGAGTTGTAACATTTTTGAGGTTTTTCTTTTTTTCCGGTTGGTCTTGGTCCCTCTTGGTTCTGTTTATTCTCGCGTTGAGCAAACAGGAAAGTGCGAACCAAAAGGATAATGTCAGGGACTTTGCAGCTGGAAAGGTCGTAGGTTGGTCATATCGCCAGATGAAAATGTTTTTCACATGTGTGGCGTTGCACGGCATTTATTACTACGTTCCTGAAATTTCCGACCGCGCTTGACTCATGACACGCTTTGATTTTCATAAACCCAACAACTCGCTACTGCTACCAACTTGTTCGGCAAGGTGGCTGCTGACTCAGTGGTTCAGGTGCGTAGCCCAAGAGGGGGTGGTGGGGGTAGGGGCTTGCGACAGCTCCCCACTCCCAGATAATCTCGGCTTCGACCCCCTCTGGGCTGCGCCTCTGGCCCGATGCTTAGTCAATATCCAAGAAATCTCCCCACCAGTTTCCTTTGTCTTATTTTCGAATTTCACAATTAGTGGAAACTTGGGCGATAGAAAACCGATTTGTTGTGTGGGCATTGGGATAAATTAATTAATAATAAATGGGTTTTGGGTTTTCAAGGGAAATCTGCGAGTGGGTTGATCCACAAAACTTTTTGGATAGGTGTTTTAGTTAAGATAAGCCATGGAAATCTAATCAATTTCCTTTGTAACAATCTATTGCACGAATAGACTTTATTTTCTTATAAAAATTTCTTAGTTAAAAAAATTATACTATAAACACCTCCTCTCTCACCATAATAAAAAGGTATAAAATACACAACTAAGTGTGTTTTTTCTGGATAGCAAATTCTCTGGAGAAATTGTATTAACCTGAGTATTTATTACAAACATAAAAGCGTAGTTTTTAAACAAAATCTTTCTAAGAAATGCCTTAGCCACTCTAATAAAATATCTAAAATAGCTGATTTTATTTACAAATAAAAAGCACAAATAAATGGTTCAAAGAAATAATCTATCACGTTTGGAAATCAATTTTATAATCGTGCCGGATCTTCGCGTTGAGCGTTTTGACATGTTAAATTAGTTATATTTTACAATCAAAGCTTTTAAGACCCTTTTCACGAGACGATAAGTGAAAACAATAAACTTGAGCCCGAAAAACACGCCTACGCGAAAATTCAGTGAGCTTCTGCCGACGACAGTAGGCGCCTGGCAATGTGGAAAAAAAAGCAACATAATAGTTGTAAACAAAGAAAAAAGAAACTGCCCACGCTTTTGGGACAAGCCACTCATTAATTAATTTCATTGGATCTAAGCCCAGCCCAACCCCCTCCGATCGCCCAATCAACCCACGAGGGTCGTCGGGAATCGTGTCAACGGCGGAGAACAAGCGGTTTCTGTGTAGGCCGGAGGATCGGTGTTTGGGGTCTGGGGGACTGGAACTGGGGCCCCGACTTGGCAACCCGATTCATGTATTCACATTTGCCTGCGTGGGCCGGCCGGTTTGTGCTTAAACTCGCATATCTGTTGTGTGCAGTATTATATTTATTATATATGCAGCGTATAAGCATACGATTTCGTACTACGACCGTAGTAAATTAAAAGTGCAATCACGACAAACCCAAGCACGTCGCTGCCGCTTGCTTTTGTAACTGATTAGGTTGGGCAAAACAAAAAAAAAGAAATAAAGAAATATATACACATAATACTATACACACAATATAGCAGCTAAGAAAGACACAAAAAGTGCATTTTGTTGATGCATGTGAAATAATGAAAAATGATGACAAGACCTTAAAAAAAATGCGACAAAAAATGCGCTTGGAAAATCAAGGTTGCATATAAGAAACGTGCCCATGTAATGGCCGAAGTTCACCGAGAGAATCAACATATCATATCAGTTCAGTTTCAGTAACTGTATTAAATGCTTTTGTATGGCTATATAAATGCAATTTTCGCTTATATAGATGAACTTAGGGTCTAGACTCTAAACAAATAATCTATCAGCGCAAACAAGCTGGCAAAAATGTTCTGGAACAAACATTCACCGGTTTTCGTTTTGTTTTTGTTTTAAATTAAATTCTAAATGCCTTGCCTATAATTATTTAAAGAATTAAATTGAAGGTACTTTAGAATTTACCGAATTCCTTTCATTCTCTTAAACTTTATTTAGGAAAACTTCATCTTAGATATTACATTACATTGTCATCGAACCGAAAGTGCATACCTGCAAAGAAAAAAGAAAATAATACAAAATTAATTTAGAAATGTATAAGTACATTATTGTTTATTTAAATGGAATAAATAACAGCTGCGATTCTAGGTATTATGTTGAGTGTGCAAACAGACGCTAAGAAATAATTATATCCGTTTTCACCCCTTTTCGTTTGGAGGAAAATTCCGGCGACAGTTGGGGGAATGGTTAAACGTAAAAAAAATACTCTTAAAGGTCGTTCTTTATTGATATGGGCTGTGTATACAGTTTGATTTAACAGAATTTCCGAGAAATTCACTTAATAGCACTTTTGCCTTTTGTGGCTTTTAATTACAGGGCGAGAGTTGTATTTGGCCAACTTTATTTTTCGCTTTTGCCTTTGCATATAAAGCAGCTGTTGCTCATATCGTTTATGTGTGAAACTTAACACAACTCAATTTGACCAAAAGGCGGCATTGGGGACAAACAACAAAATTCAGATAGAAAGATATGTGGCGAGATATTGCATGAATGTTGGAATATTTGTTGTATAATTTATTCAGCACACTCAGACAACCCGATAAAGATAAACATGTAAATCAAACAAGAACTTTGACTGATGGCGACACCGCGACGCCTTCGTTGTTGTTCTTGCCATTGGTGGCTGATTGAGTGGCGCCAACGAATTAATAACTTTCGAGAACCGCAATCTATCGTTTATGATGTGTGCAAATTTTCGGTGATTTTTGTGTTTTTATTTTCCAGCTCTTTCGCATGAGTGAGAATTGGCTCTGCAAACTTTTGTCAAAACTGAAACGCAAATTAAAGAAAACAAACAATGGGGGAAAATTTATGGTCTCCACATATTTTAACTTGTATGGTAAGATTTAGAATTATAAACGGAATATTAACAAATTACAACAAAATGTAATTTTTCTCCTTTTAAATATAAAAACGTTGTTTAATTGAAATTGTTTTACATTTTCGTCCAAAGCTTTGCTAGAAATTTTAATAAAACCATTTAATAAAAATGATTAGATTGGAATTTATTCAACAGACCATTTTTTTTATTGCTTTTATAGATATTTTTTGTTATATTTATACTTAAATACCTATACATTTAGTTGTCGATTAAAAAAAACACAATCTTATGCTCGTGTTTTTTAATAGCCCGAGTTATAGCCAATTAGATTAGCTTAAGTATATTAATATAAATTTTATAATATTTCCCGTTCGTAGATATTATCACTACACATTTCTTTACGTCATAATTGTTTTTCCCAACATATTTGTATCACTACATTTCCGTTTTGTTCCCACCATAATGCTAATTTAATCACGTAAAGAGCACCCAGGCAAATGTGTACTCAACAAGAATCACACTTATTTCGGCACGAGAAAATATTTGCAAAAATAATCCCCCAAATATATGCATACACATAGATTTATAATGAAAATATTCGTTTTCCTCATAAATATAGTTGGGCCGAAATACAAAAAAAGCTTCAAAGGTGTGTGGTGCGCTGGGGATTCGGGGCGGTGAAAGAAAGCACGTGGATGGTTCAGATTGTTTGCTTTATTTACGCAGCATTAAAATGTGTTTAAACCGTACAAAATACGTACACAAGTATGTTTATATGTTTTCGGAGAGCTTCGGACTGGCAGGTGTATGGGATATATGGGTGGTGTTATTTTCTTTTCGTTCTTTTTTTCTTTTTCGGTTGGGTTGAAGGCGGTTGTGGGCGGTGGGCGGTGGGCGGTGGGAGGCCGCCGCATTGACGCGTGTGGAGCGTACGAAAGCGGCCAAAGTGTGTAAATATATATATATATATACTTTTATCGGCCATATAAACCCGTACTACGTTCGAGTGTGTAGATACAAATACAGAGAAAGATTTATAAGAAAAACACTGGGTGTGTTTGTGTGTGATTCGAACGATTAGCGCATGAATGAAAAAATTATACGACGTTGGTAGCAAAATATTTTTACTTTTTCGGTTCATTTGTTTTTTTTTTTGGGGGGGGGGCTCAGGCAGGCGACGGCCGGCCTTATCGAGCGGCCTCTCCACCGTTGCTCTTTTTTTTATAAATTGCCTGATTATTCGGTTCGGGTGTTAGAATAAAACCACACGACATAAATTGATTTTGGCTCTCTTTCCCAGAAATAGAGATAAAATTCAGTGTGCTGTGTTGGTATAGGCAGACCCATCAGCAGATATGGCCAAGCCAATGTGTTGGTGCTTATGCGGAAAAGTAGAAATATATATGGAGGCTATAGAAACAGCCGACAGACAAAACACAGACCAACTTGTACTAATGTGTGCAGACAAAGGGAATAATAGGATGTTTGGATTATAGCATTCGTCGTGAAATAAACTAAATGTTAAAGGAACTTTTCCAGAGGAGAACATATTTTAAAGTTTTGAATAATTAATTAATTAAACACTTTATTTATCTTTTCTATAAATTGTCCCATTTGATAAGCATGTATTACCAAACGATAAACTCTTGATATGAAGAACATAATACCTGCCGTGTAATTGAGAAAGTCGTGATCTTAATAGTCTCTAGAAAATACCGATCTAACCGAGTCTTCAATTAAATCACAACCAATAATTTTACTGGGGATTTTTTCTTTAACCTTTCTAGAAATTGTGTAATTTTCATTTCAATGAATTGAATAATTTTTTCGTAATCTGGAATATAGGGTATTTAGCAGTCGAATATATAACCATCCTTTTCTCATCTTTATTTTTCTTTCCATTAGTAAATTTTGTTTTGGTTGATTATTTTTGCCTTATTTTTGTCTGTGTCTCGTCGGTCGCAGCTCGAAATAAGTTTCATTAATTAACAAGAGAGAACGCTATAGTCGGGTTGTTGTCCCGACTATCTAATACCCGTCACTCAGCTAAAGGGAGTGCGAACGCTGTGTCGGGTTGGTGTCCCGACTAATAATCGTAACTCAGCTAAAGGGAGTGCGAGGGAGATAGATATATGTTGACAATTTATAAAGCGTATAACTTTTTAATGAATGGTCCGATTTGAAAAATGTCTTCTACATTTCGATAGGTATAAATATACACAACAAAATTGCATTTATACTTTTCGGAAATCTTTAAAGATGTGGGCGCAGGACCCATTTTAAAATCGTTAGTGGGCGATTGTGGGCGCTAGAGGGGGCGTGGCGCTTGGCTAAAATAAACTTGCGCTGCGTAGGAAGCCAAAGAATATGTGTGGGAAATCTCAACCTTCTAGCTTTTGTAGTTTCTGAGATCTCAGCGTTCATACAGACAGACAGACGGACAGACAGACGGACAGACGGACAGACGGACAGACGGACAGACGGACAGACGGACAGACGGACAGACGGACATGGCTAGATCGACTCGGCTAGTGACCCTGATCAAGAATATATATACTTTATGGGGTCGGAAACGCTTCCTTCTAGCTGTTACATACTTTTGCACGAATCTAGTATACCCTTTTACTCTACGAGTAACGGGTATAAAAATGAACAAAACGTGTTGTACGTTGGCGTTATATATTCATCTTCTACTTATAGATTGGCAATGTGCACACGTACTAAGCGTCCACTGTACACTGCCCAAATATATGTATATATATTTATTTATAAAGTTATTTCTTTTGTGCTGTTTATCGTGCGATGTCGCATAATTGAACAGAGTTGATTGGTATTTCAGTCAGGCACCCGATTTCCCGATTTCTTGGGGCTCCCTTGAGTACCCGCCGTCCGAGAAGTAGAATTCTCCCCGGGGAGGGCGGATTTAGATAGGACCGGTGGAAAGAAACCACAGTGGGTCTCTGATTTCCTTATCACCAATGCTCTCAATCGAGGAACTGTTCATACGAAATCGAACCCGCTATTTCTTATAACCTTATAACAAGAAGTAAAGCATAAAATGCAAACCAAGTTTCCTCAAGATAAAAATGGTTTATTAATAAGTCAACAAGTATGCAATGAATGCATTTATCTCAGTTCAAATGTTGACTTATTAGTAAACTGATAGTGAGACCAATATATAAACGTATGTATCCCCCATGAATGCAATTTCAAAAGGTTTGCTGAAATAAATGTATATATATTGCAATCTCATTGGGGTAGTGGTATTGATAAGCTGTGGTAATAAAAAGCGTAATTTTCTGACCAATTCCTGTTGCTAGCCAGGCAAATACCAAATAAACAAGCTCGTAAAAACAGAAAATATCCATCTGCAACCGGTTTAGAAAACTCCTGCACGCAAACAAATCAATTTAGTGAGAGAAAAGCGCAAAATAAATAAAAACCAAAAGCGACAGAGAAGTACATAAAAATTGCACATAAATGAATATAAAATCCAGAGACAAGAACTCCTCTGGTTCGTCTCCTTCCTTGAGAAGATGCCTGTGGGGCTGAATAGCAACAAATGTTGTTTTATTTTCCTCTTTTTGTACATATTGGGGTATACATATAGCCGTATTGTATGAGAAGAGGAAAAATATATATATACGTGTTTTCCCAACTCATTCTCATTTTATTTTTTACGTTTTACGCGAGCGCGAAACCAAAAGAATTTTTACGCATACGTGTGTGTGGTGGAGCAGAGCAGTCCTTATAATAACCATTCCTGAACCAACCATCCTACATTACCCCCCAAACCCCAAACCGCACCCGCATTGTATCTCGATGGGCAGCTGACAGCGGGACTCGTCGTTTCAGTTTGTTTTGGATTGGATGGGATGGGATCGGATCGGCCAGTGCTAACGATGTCTCCTCCGCCTGTTTGTGCCATCGGTTTTCATTATATTTCGCGTTTTCGTTTCCACTACCACTACCCACAGTCCATTCTTTTGAGCCAATTTTTCTGCCGTTCTTACGTGCATGTTTTCCTTTTACGCGCATTTGTTTACTATAGATACACAACAAACTTTGAGATACAAATACAGCCGGACAGTCTCGCACACGCATGTGGCCGTCGTATCTGTATCTTTCCCTCTTTCTTAGCCATTAAAGCTTGAATAATACCTAAGTAAAAAAATAAACAAAAGAAAAAAATATTATTTTCAAGCGCTCGAAACGAAAAAAAATTAAAAGGTAGAAGAAATGCAAAGAAAGGCATCTAATAATGCTACACTTGTTCTTCATTCCGCGTTTTTTTTTTTCTTCCTCTGGTTTTTTGTTTTGGTATTTTCCGACGCTTTTACTTAAGTGAATTTCGTGAGTGAGCATTACATAAACAGGTGAGTCTTATTCTGATCCAAAGGGTTGCAACTGGAAGTTACCCTTTAAAATTATCTATTATTTATTTATAACATTATTTAAAACTTAAGTACTTTCAAATCAAATTCAACCAATTTTATTTACAATTAATCATAAAAAATAAACCTGTTTTTTAACCTTTCTAACCAATTTAAGTACCCCAAGTCGAAGACGTTAATGGGTAGTTCAGGGCCCAAAGTTAAAAGGCAAACTCAAATACGATTTTCGGGGCTACCGTACGGCAACGACAACAATAACTAAAGCACGAACCACAAATACCACTAAAATCGAATTAAGTAGCGGGAGGAGGCACTCAGGTTTATTTGCTTTTTGAGTGGAACAGCGGGATAGAAGCGGCAGGGTGAAGGGTTGTGTGTAATTTGGTAGTTTACTCAAAAGTGTGCCTCATGTGGATTATTTACCTTACAATTTAACAGGTAGCCCAGTGAGGTATGTATCTGTTAAGGGGGTTGGGGAGGGGAATGGTAGAAATGGAAGGGGACTCCCAGGGAATCAAGTAAAACATTTATCTGCCTGCATATGTTTGAGCAGAAATTCAAGTGGTACTTTCCAATGATACATATTAATCAACCTAATGGGGAAATACTATTAAAGACCGCATACAAAAAACTACAATCTAAAAAAAATCACTATCTCCATAATCAATTGGTAAATTTTATTCAAGCCCCTGGGGAAAACACACTTAAAGTTCAGTGACAAAAGTACCAAAATATTAAATAAACTGGCCAACTCTCTCCATCAATATTTTTCCTTTGGAGTTTAAGTTGACATGACTTTGTCTTGATATCAACAAATTTATTACTTGATTTATTGGCCACTTGATTGATGAAGTTCTTGCGAGTGAGGTGCACGATAATTTTTATAATGCCCAGCCTGGAAGATATCAGCCATCCCCCAACCAACCCCAAGCAATATCACACACCTGCTCCCACTTGTGATTACAAATTCAAGATTAATTGAAATCAGCAGGCGGTTCACAAAAGTAAACAAAGAGTTGGGATCGTGGATAGCCTGATTTTTGGGTATTTAAAAATGAATTGAATTCAAGCTAATAGGGTTATGTAAGAAAATATGAGATATATCCCATAAATAAACCATAATCATATAGACCATTAATAAAACAATTATAGTGTGCAGAATAACAATTTAGGTGTCAGTCGATTACAGCTGCTTCGATTCCTGTAGCTCCAATAATGATACAAGTCATTTGCATAATGAAAATTAATAATGATATCCATTATAGTGCACATGTATCTATACTAGATCCGAACAATCGGTATATACAAAATGGATTGAGCATGACAACCGACAGTTGACAGCTAAACAACTCATTAATGAATAGCAAACGCTCCACCAGCAATAGCTACACTTTTAAGCTTATTACGGAACACACTCTTTATAAACGTACATACGTGCATTTGTACATATCGACAACAGCCGGCATCCAGTGCACACAAAACTACACTGAGCGTTTATACAGATATATTCCCAGTTCGTATAACACAATCATGAGTGTGTATAGCACTTGAAATGGCAAATGAATGACATGACTGCGTACGAACTGACTAAATGACTGAATGACTGACTGCCCGACTGTGTGACTAACTGACCGACTGAGCAACCAATCAACCAGCGAATGAACGAATGACAGAGCAACCGACCGCCAGACGAGTTAAGATTAATCAGAGACCCCGACCATATAGCAGTACAGTGTATAACAAAACCGAAAAACAGTCAAAATAGAGAAAAATAGTTATTATTTAATTATGAACTATACAACTCTATTAGTCTTCTTTAGAAGATAACCTCTATAAAACTATTAAAACATATGAAAAAGTTTTTTCTTATTTACATTTTAAGGTAACTTCATTCCATCGCCAAACACATTCGAAACGCACTGTACTCGCATGCATGTGTATATTTATAAGTTTGATTTTAATAGTGTGTGATATGGGTAAAGAGTCGACACAATATAATGGTTTAAATGCCATATCAGCAGTGAAAAAGAGTAAAACGCTGAATACAAATTACAACCCCAACACCGAGCCCAAACCTACTGAAATATATATGTAGGTATATATGTACGTATGGAGATAAAATAACAGGCGATTCTCAAGCAGCAATAGCACCCAAAAAAAATGAAAAAAGAACTACAAACACTTGCACAAAAGTTGTTGTCAACAAGTTAACGAGTGAAACCAGCTAACATACATATATATTTAAACGTACACCCCACACATCTGTAACTCCCATCACCACCGCCCAGCCCCCACCGATATCAGTAATAATCAACCAAGTTTCTTTCCCCTTTTTAGCATATCTTAATTTCGAGTTTAGTTTTCGGTTCGCTTCGCTTTGTTTCGCATTTAGCGAGTTTTTCTGTTCTCTGGTATTTTATTTATATTTGTTGTGTCGTGCCGTGAGTAATAACTATATAGATTATCTAGCCCCCAAATGTTACGCAGCCCAGTTGCTTTTTCGGCAGGCCATCAGCACGCACAAGATTGTCAAGGAAACTTGAAAGCTTAAAAGTATTAATTTCAACGTGCAAAAAAACAATAAACTGTGTGATCAGTTTAAAACTAACAATCAACATTAAAATATTCACATTGAGTTGTCAACTTTTTGCGGTCTTGTAGAGATTTCCTATCTAAATTAAGAGCCTCTGTGCGGTAGCGAATATGCCAGTAATGAATATTGAAACCAGATTTAGTCAGAAAAACTTATGAAATAATTGAATATTATTATTTTACATAAAATAACACATTTTCTATAAAGATTTTTTCTTATATTTGCAATATTTTCTGAAATAAATTACCTATAAATAAGAAATGGAATTATAATTTCCCCAAAATGTTCATAGCCCAATTAATTGATTCATTGGGTTTTTGGAACTTCTCGGCTCATTCACATAAAATAGGCAAATAAAGTTCCTTAAGTATAATTTATTATTGCCCGCTACAGCTGTTTGATCATTTTCATTAGACGCCAACAAAGCGAAGCACTTTAAAATGTATTTGAGTAAAAACTACACAAAACAGCCAGAAAGTAATAAATTTTATTGCAAAATTGCCTTTTCATTCATTTCGCCTCAAAAGCAGATAAAAATGTGTTTTATTTTGAGCCTTTTTTGCTATTGTTGTTAACAAACACAGAGACAGACATACCAGTACCAGTACCAATGCAAATGCAGATGTATGTGTTTTTCATTAAGAATGAATCGTTTGCCCGTTTTGTTTGCTTAGTTGGAGAATGTCTGCCCTGTCGGAATATCTATCTATTTGAATCTCGTGTATATATACGTATCTATGATGCATTACTTTTAGATATTCTCACTGACTGCAAAGCGAGCGAGAGCGAGAGAGAGAGAGGTGTGTGCGAGAAGTAAAATAAATAAACAAATTCAGAGGAAATTATATGTTCGACAAAGTGAAATAATACAAAATGATATGGAAATTGTATCTGAATTCGAACATCTGCATCTGCCCTCGAAAGTGCGGAACAAATAGACTTGTGTAGACACACTCTCGAATATCTACATCAATATAAAAGTATTAAGGCCTGACAAACTGATAGCGATTCCAGTTGGCAAGGCGAGTATTTGACCAATTGACAAACTGACTGACTGTCTGATGAAAATCAATAAGGGTTCCCAAGTGTGTGTATTCGCTCGTCGCAATATGTATGTACGTGTGTTTGTGACTTTGCCGGCTTATCATTATTAAAATACAAAAATTTAAATTACATATTGACTTATCAGCGTTCGGTAAGTGTGTGTGTATGAGTTTCCTATACTTTTTTTTTCTTTTTTCTGCTTCTTTTCACCTCTTCATGTTGATTATAACTGAATTCTTAGGTATTTGTATGGGTTGATAAGTATGCCTTGTTTACCTCGTCAACACTTTTGCATTTTCTTAACACATTTAAGTTATTTTGTTGAATTTTTTAGTATCCATTTAATGTTTAAAATATGGATACTATATGATGATATACACTCTGATTAGGTGATATTTCTACTAAATGGCTGACAAGTAACCTTTATATGAATGGAAACATTTTAAATGTCACTATAAACATTCGTAAAGGAACTGATCTCTCTATTAAGTATACTCTACTCTATAAAGTAAATGAAATGCTAAGCCTTTAGGATTATTTAATAAGTAATAAATCCGCTTATTCATATATTTATATGAAGAAAAGTAAAAGCTTAGGAATATCTGGTTTGATCTTGATTCGGATCTGTAGGCCGGTTCTGAAACTGAAACGGATACCGAGACTGGAACAGTAGCCCCCAGTCAGCAGCATTTAGAGCGGTACACGCATAAAAAAAAATAAAAAACAAAAAACCACAGAAAACCAAAAATTTTTTCCGGTTTGTTTGGTGGTTTTTTTTATTACAGCATAGATTTGTGAACCGGTTTGGGAATGTTTCCAGTATAAATACCACAATTTATGTTGTTTTGCGCCGTGTGTGCCATTGTTGGGGCCAACAAACAAACATTTGCCGGCTTATTTGGAACGTGTTTTTAATAATACAGGATAAGCGCTTAGCTATCGCATCGAATTTGAATATATTGAATTGTCTGAATACACATTTCCACAGAAACCGAAAGCTCAAACAGCTCAATTCTTGATAGGGAAATGAGCGGAGTCTGGGGATCTTAAACTGGAGAGAGAGGGGTGGAGATATATGCGATGAGTAATACCAGAAACGCTAATGAGGCCAAGACGACGACTTACTCATCGAAGATGCCGAAGGAGGTGGAGTCCGGCGGACTCATTCCTACGAAAAACAGGAGGTAGAGGAAAATGCAAATCCCCCAGAAGCAGTATATCAACGAAAAGGTATTATTTTTATAGTTTATAAAAACCAGTTCGGCCACCGCTGCCTCTTGATTCATATTTATACCTATTATTATCACAGGCATCTGGGCATCGCCACACAATAAACCAAATTCTAATATGAAACATGAACGTTAGACGGATTTAACAAAGAAAAGAAATATATATGGAGAGGATTGAAGCTTGATTCAGTGCGAGCCAGCCAAGGCAAATACAATTCTGAGAGTTTCAAAGACAACTTCTTGTTTCCTTCTTCAACATTCCGGTTCTTTGGATTCTTCTGGGCCAGAAGCAGAGGGTGCAGGGAGAATCGGAGAGACAGAGAGCGAGATATATGGAGAGGCCGAGACCCAGCAGACGTAATTAATGATCCCGAAAACGTTGACGACGGCAGCAACAGCAGAATTAAACCCATGAAGGGGCAAACGCATGTTTTGGACCTTTTTTTCTGTTTGGCCGGTTGGCAGATGAAATACCAAAAGGTAAAAGGTCAGACGGTCGAATGGAGCCCGAGATTGAGTTTGTCAATTCGCATCAATAAGGCTCGGCAGTAAAATGTACACTTCCTTACAGATTAACTCTTTTATTTCGGGAAACAAAAAATATATATATATTTTTAGCTTAAAATGCAAATCCTAAATAGTTATCAAGCTTTAAAATCATCAAGCGAAAGCTTAAAATAAAAATGGGAGAGTAACCGAGATAAGTAAAAATATATAAATAGCTAACTTTTATCCGCTTTTGTGGTAAAGTAACTTATAAACTACATTACCGACTAAGTTTGAAATAAATTTGCGTTCCATTCAAGAGCGGCAGAAAAAATTACTAATTACTGTGACTTATTCTAAAGAATTTTTTAAGAATTAAGAAACAAACAAAAGCGAAGATAAGTGGTTCCTTACAGTTCATAATATTCATTGAATCATTTTTAATGCTAAACGAAAGTATTATATTAATCACTGTGGGGTTTTTTCCGGTGATATGTTTTTCTTTTTTATCATCAAAAGGAATACTATATATACTATTATGTGGAACTGAGTTCGGAATGAGAAAAAATAAAAAGCAAGCGAGAAATATCTTTGCAGACTCCACAACTGGATGCCATAAGAAGTTGTACTACAACTCGATGTTTATAGTATTTGTAGAATGCCGAGGGGCGAGTCTGCAAGACGTGCTACAAGATACATAACAACAACAGCAACAACAACGACAAAAGCTAACGCAACATGAAAACCGGTCTGGGGCAACAACAACAACAAGTTACACATCAGTGTGTGTTGCCCATACACACAGATACAATATACCACCTAAGCATGTGTTTGTGTCAAACAAGAAGACGAAGACGCTGCTGTGGATGGGAAGGGGGGTTTTCAGAAGGGGGTTTTGTAGAAAGAGACCCGAGAAGCAGACGCCAAACGAGACGACTCTACAAAGCTCCACACACAACACACTCTCACATCCACCAATCTACATCTACCTCCTTCTTTTGCTTTCCATATTCTTGAACTTCAAAAAGTACAACGATGAAAATCGAACAAAAACCCAGCATAAAACAAATAAAAGCGAAGAAACAAACAACACAACGACAAGCCGTCAGACAGCTACTGGTGTTAACCCGTAGTACATAGTAGTAAAAAGCAGCCAGCAGCAGCAGCAGCAGCACACAGATACACTTGATGCTATATGTATACCCACACCTATACAATATACGCGCGTACAACGCTGCGTATACGCCATGTCTGGCTGACAACGTCTTCGCCGCGCCGCCTTCTTTTTTCCTTCTTATCGTTCGCCTTTTGAGTTCTTTCTTCTCCATCCCATCTCTCCCCCTCCCTCTCTCCCACCCGACGACTCTTAAACGCTAATGCTCAGTGTATACTATATATGCATGTACTTTTTCGATTCGCGGACGATCGTCATCTGTGCAGCCTGCACACCGAGAGCCCCATAAAGAAGAAGAATAAGAAGCCCCCAAGTGCCAGTGATATGATATATTCCCCCTCCTCGTACAATCTCCACATTCGGAATTCAGTAGCTAGGGATTAAGTGTGCAAGACTGAAGGGAAAACCTCCAATACTCTGGCTGGGTGATAATATGCAACATTTATCCAAGATGTACACTCTATATGTTCACCACGTATTATCTAAATAGTCATCTTACTTAATAATGGTTTTTAATTATTATATTGTTATTTCGACTTTTAGTATTTTTAGATTTCTTTGTAATTCGGCTTGAGGTTTTGGAACGAATTATGACTTGGTTCACATTTTAAATGAATAAAAGATTTAGAATTATGATTTAAGATAATATTGGTAATAAACAAAAAGTTTTTTGAAAATATACAATTTTTTTTTTCCTTTTTTCAGATATTTTTATTGGATTATTTTCAGTCCAAGCATCAAGACTTTATATAAACTCCATCGTATAAATGATATAGCCATTTGCTACCCTACTACTACTCCCCATTCCCTCTTTTTTATTTTCTATCTACTCAACTCTACTTGGCACCGAACTTTGGCTGCGACCATATGCCGGGAATAAAGACTCCGATTCATTGTAGTCTCTACTACAGAACTTTAAGACCATCCATTACAAATGCTTTTCTTTTCATTTCGTGTTTATATTTCGATCTGGGCATGACTGCTGGGGATCTGCCTGGCTGCCTGCCTGCCCTTCTGTCTGGGTTTTTTTAATGCTCTACATGATCTGGTTTTGTGTTGGATTTGGGCAATTTCAACTTTTTGATGGATTGTTATTGAAGTTTTTGGCTGTTTGTTGTTTGCAGCTTTTGTGGCTTATTTCAACTTTTTAATGGTTCTCATCTCAGTTTTTGTTGGTCATGTAAACAAAAGATCTTGAGATACATATATCATGTAAATGTGTTTTATTTTTCCTAGTCAAAGCATAGGATGATTTCCTCAAGGTTCTTACAAGATTTTCGGGTATTATGCTTA
The DNA here is from genome assembly GCF_030179915.1 of Drosophila takahashii. Taxonomy (NCBI): domain Eukaryota; kingdom Metazoa; phylum Arthropoda; class Insecta; order Diptera; family Drosophilidae; genus Drosophila; species Drosophila takahashii. The sequence goes on from NC_091681.1 coordinate 16,056,212, forward strand.
GGGCTAGCAACTAATGACAATTAAATGAAGGCATGTGTTGAAAATAAATGATGCAACATGAGTTATGATTTAAACTTGAATTATCTCAGTAACTTCCTCACCAACTCTGCACATTTTAGTTTCCAATGATTGGCTTGGTATCAGAGTTTCTTTCAGTGCATTGGCCTAATTGAGAAACTAGCTTCAATACCAAAATTGGCTCATTGTCCTGGCCATAAAAGGCACACACTCACATTCACGAACCATCAACTCACAATGTAATAAAATACGAAACAAAAAATAACTAGGCAAGAAAAACGTGCTATGCCTCGAATAATGAAGTTAATAATAAAAATGAAAAAAGAAACATTTGCCGCTAACGATAAACCAAATTTGTACAAATAAAATAAATTAATAAACAATCGGCGTGCGCGTTTCTTTTGCAGTGTGTGTGCGTGTGAGTGAATTACTAAGTTTTTGCCACCAAAGTTGGATTTGCCATATATACTATATAGACTTTATATATATATGTACCAGCCAAAGTCGTAGACATAGCAACGGGTTTATTTCTGTATCGGTGTTTGGATTAATTCACAGAACGACTTGCCAATTAGCAACAAAAAAGTTCTTGCCGTTGATTAATTATTCAATAACCCCACCTACCCGTATAAGCGAATGACAATAAAATAATTATAGAAAATGTGTATTAGCAAGAAGGAAAAAAAACTTTGTTAAGGCCAGCAATAGAAGTGAAATCTGCATTATAAATGTCATTTATACACGCCCTACTGTCGTACTCATATACAATGAATTTTATACAGTGGTCACTCGGAATGCGAACTCTTTTTTTTCTAATTAAGGTTTTTAAAAATCACAAAATAACTTTATTTTAAGAACTTTTAATATTAAGAACTCTATTATATTATTAAGATCTTAAAAACCTCTGTATTTTACATATTTAAATTTTAAGAACATGAAGTACAAAGCAAGATTTTAAGATTTTTAATAACCACTCTAGATATGAACATATTTTTATTTTTAGAACTTTAAAATGGGAATTCCATTTTGGGGTTCAATTTTTTTTGTTGTTTTATGTTTCGCAGTAACCACTGTACAAGCTTATTGTGTGTATGCATTACTTTTCACATTGGCGTTGTTGCTGCTGCTAAGTGCGTCTAGTAATTTGCTGATAATTATCAACAAATGCGCGCTCACGCACATTCAAATGTAAATTAGACGGTAGAAAGGGTGGGAGAGAGCTGTGAGAGAAAGAAAGAGAGAGAGACCAGGACCAGCAACAATAACAAAAGCATCGAATCTCATGCGATGCAGTTGCCAGCGAGAGTTTTGTTGCTAATTACACACACACAACGATGGCCAGCCAGTCAGAGTGCAAGTGCGTCTGTGTGTGTGTGGACAGGAGGGGGTGGTGGGGGCGGTTAACTTCAGTTGGTAACAGTGGGACCATTGCACGGAGAAAAGGACCTTTAGCTTTTTCCAAAAATATTCACTGTTCTCGCAGTTTTAAAATATTATCATCATTTTTTTTCCCCTTTACACTGCCAACAAAATCCCATATACTAATCATGATTTCCCTAATGAAACCCACAGAAAACCAGTAACTTTTTATCTTTAGCTAATTTCAGTAGCCGATTCTCACTCCATTGTTTTTGTTTACAAAAACGCTGAGCTTAATTTGAATTTCAACATTTCACATTTAACATATCAATGATAAAGAATGCACACAAACACACGCCAACTGAATTCTATGAGCCATTGTTTTTTATGAACAATATGATGTGCAAATGGCTTACGTTTTTTTACTTTTTTAACAAAAGGCGAATAGAATTTCTCGAATACAAATTTTGTGGCCTGACCAACTACAACAAATACAGACGGTCACACTAAAACACACTCGCTCTCCCGAACAGAGAGAGAGCGGGGGTGTGCTGGTATGTGTGTTTATATGCTGTTTGTGGAAATGAATGAAGCGCTGCTTGCCAACAACGTAAAAGCAAGTGTAAGAGCGAGCCAGGAAGAGGGGGGAGCAGGAACAAGAGCAAGAACAAGAGAGAGCGGAAGCGGGAGGGGAAGTAAGAAATTTTCCAATTGGCGAGCACACACAACATGGGGAAAAAGAATTTGCACTTACCGTTTTTCACTTATTGACGTAGGCGTCCGTCTCTCTGTCTCTCTCTCTGTATTTTTAACCGAGTGTGTGTGTTTATGGCTCTTTTTCTTTTATTTGCTACGTTTGTTTTTGTTATGCAAAAGGCATAGAATTCTTTTTTTTTTTTTGTTGGGTTGTACACGTTAAAAACACAAACACTTTAAAAATTATTTAACAGCTCGCTCTCCCGCGCTGCGTGCACTGCGAATAAATGTTGGCTATATTATGTACTTGCTGCCTGGCTGGCTGGGCCTTACAACTTTTCCACGAGCAAAAACAACGCACGACTGTGGAAAACGCGAACCGACGAACCGAAAACCGTGAAAAGTGTTCATTGAGGAAAATTGAAATGAGCGCCCCAGCATGTGACTCTCTCGCGCTTGCTCTCTCGCTCGCTCGCTCTCTTTTTGGGGGGCCAGGCCAGTGTTGCCAACTCAGCAGCAGCAGCGCAGAGCCCCAATGCCAATAAGCCGAATTGGGGAAATGAAGTATGCAAAATCGGCCTCAGATACTCCAATTCTGATTTGAACTTATTAATTATTTAATTGGGATTCTCGGGCAGCTGTTTGTGGGCTGGCAACACTGCTCCACTGAACAGACAGCGCGTCGACGTCAGCGTGTGTGTGTGTGTGTAGGCTGCTCTCCCTCTCTTTTCCTCACTCGCCCTCTCTTTGTCACACGCGCATTTTCGATTGATTGCTGTTGTTGTTATTATTTTGACTTTTATTCGAGCTTAATTTTTAATCCAATATTTTTAGCCAGTATCCCAGTTTGTTTTCCCAACTCTGTTTCACTTGTTTTCACACCTACGCACTCGCCTGGTGCGTGTGTGTGGGTGTGCGTGCGTGCGTTGTATTTGCAAACGAATGGAAATTGTGTTTCCTTAAAGTGGAAAAAAATATGGACTGGCCACGAACCGTTTAATGCACGAAAAGCAGCAGGCGCAGCCCGTGTTTATTTTCTCTCGGCTCTTATTGGCTTTGAGTGCGCGGGGCACGGCACAAGAACAATTCACAAGCTCCACCTTCCGACATCCGCGACACGTCCGCCTGCGTTCGAAGTTTTTTTATACGTAAGTTTTAACGTAAGTTTTTGTACGTAACCCGGCTCTCCGTCATTGTTGTTACGAAGTTTTTATACGTAACTAGGGATGTCAAAAATATATCAAAATATCAATATATCGATATTTTTGCAAAACAAAATATTTATATCGTGATATATTGATAGTTTATTTTTCGATATTATTTGATATTTGCATATCTTTCTCTCATCTGTGCACAAAAAAAGGAAGTGTGTTAAAATTTATTTCGGTGAAATTAATAAAAACAAACTAAGTGCAAACTTTGTTTTAAAACTATTAAAACAAGTGGGAATACATAAAATATGTTATCCCACTTGAAAATCAAACACTTTTATGTGTGGAACTAATAAAATAAGAAATTTAATAAAACTTATTATATTGTTTATACTTTTCTAGTGCTTTTACATTAATTTTAGGGCAAAAGTCTTTGTTGTTAGCTTATATACGCGGCTAAAATTTTGAAATTCAAATAAAAAAAATTTCAAAAATATCTGATATATCTGATATATCAATGTTTTTTTGGCGATATATTAAATATCATATTGATATTTTTCTTAAGCCTAGTACTCAGTTGGGCTAAGAGTTTTACTAGTCGAAAAATATTAATCTTTTAGTGTGGCCGAAGTTTTCGGACTTCATCCGCAATGCATGTAGCATGGTCTTACTCTCAGCAAACAAATCAACTGGCGCCAATTTTGAAATGTTACAAAATGTTGAGCCGACCTGGGTCGCAAGCTTTAAATTTGCTGTTGGCATGGAGATATGTATTGCCGCAACTCCTACAGGCAGTTTTTAGGGTTTTCCTTCCATTTATAATTTGTTATTGGCACACCGCGTCTGCACATACACAGGCAAAGATCAAATTTTTTATTCTTTGGTCGGCGGCTAAAGGCGTTCATCGGAGTTCATCCGCTAAATCTAGTATTTTTGTGGTATTTTCTCACTATTTCCTTAGCTCAACTGAGTACCGCGGTGGAAAAAAGTCCCAGCTAAAGGCTTTAGCTACCTATTTGCCTCTCGCTTACTCCTATGCTTAGCTAGCAGTTTTCGTCGTACTGAGTACTAGGCTTTAAGGAAAATATATCAGCGATACGATATTTTAAAAATATTTCACATCCCTATACGTAACCCGGCTCTAACGTTGAAATTGATCAGTGTTGCCAGATGAAAATGTTGCTTTCCCCCTAAAATTGTCAGCTCACAAATGTTTCCATAGAGGGCGCCCGTTTCCTTAAACCAGTCTCCCCCTTCCGCCAATTTGGCGCTCCTAAATGTTAGATTTCATGGTTTTTCTAACAGCAATGTTAAGATACAACGTTTTCTTACATTGGCAGAGCAGCGGCAGAGGCGCAACAGTTCTGCCAATGTAAGAAAACGTTGTATCTTAACCAGGGCTGTGAACCACTCCGAACCGGATTGGTTTTTTTTAGAGTTGGGAAACCAACGATGTTTCAAAAACCCGGTATGACACTGTCCTTTAAAATCATAATGTTAAACCAGTGTCCTCGCTAATCTTAGCCGCGTCACCCTCCTTCTTAACATTTCTGTTGAGATACCACCGGAAAATTGGTCTGGCAACTCCGCGAAACTGTTTACAAAGTTGAATAAAGCGCCATTCCGGGTATAAAAGGAACTTCATATGTAGATCCAATGTAAAAGTAAGACGGTCGCCCTCGTAGTGACGAATGGTACCTAAAATCTGCTTTGGAGTCCAATAGAAATGGGCAAAGTATAAATATAAATAAAATTCTGAATTTAATATTTTCAAAGAATAATTTTTAACACAGCTTCTACAGTTTGACCCTGTTTAGTTTTTTTTTTTGGACTGACATATTTAAAATAAGTTATTGCAAGAAAATTGCAGGAGACCACTTAAAATACCGTAATTCAATTATAATATCTCTTCAGAGTAAAAAAGCTAGGTAATCCTAAACTTCAGTGTGGCTTTAGCCGTTCAGAATACCACCTTCAAATGCAGCGCGCCAAGTTTAAATCCATTTCCGCTTAATGATTTCTCATAAAATTGCACCTTCTTGAGTGGGTAATTTATGAATGCACTATCTTCAAATGGGAGTCACTCCTATGGATTCGTCGTTAAAAAGTGCAAACATTCATCAAATTCGCGCCGGAACTTTGGAAATATAAAAACCGCGCTATGTGACCCGTACACCTGCTGCTGCTGCCGGCGAGCGACATAAATTACGCATACGTCGTGTTAACCGTGGGAAAACATATAAATGTGCTTGCCTCCCACACGACAGCGGCAAAAACAAATTGTTGTACCTTCTGCTGCTGCTGCTATTATTGCCATAACTTTAGACTTTTATGAGCAGTCAAGTCTGAATTAGGGAATTAGGCTCGGCTTCTTCATCGAGTTTAGCCTACGAAAATGTAACACTCGAAGTTTAATGAGCCGAAAACTGCAAGTTGAGAGAGACGAAGGCCCAAATATATTGGGTTCAATTAATTAATAGATGCTGCGGCTGAGAAGGCAAATTCCAGGGCAAACTGGGATTTGGGAATAAATAATTACAAGATGCATTTAACAAGACAGTGTTTAAAAGTACATAAAATAGGATTATCGTTAAAAAAGAAATAAATTATAGAAACAACCAACATAAAACTGCAGTAATTTTTATATATTTTAATCAGTAGATTTTCATGACACTCGCATGCTAGAACTTCAATAAAAACCATGCTACAATTCATCATCAAATTTTTGCAGTTTGCTCAACGCATTAATTAGCATTTGGGATGCAGGGGGTTTCGTCGTTGGCTTTTTCGGTATTTAAAATAATAATCCTAATTTGCTACACCTGTCATCAAGTTTTTATGTCCGCATGTGTGCGACCGAGAAGCTTCACAAAAAGTAATTTGTAAAATTCCCCGCTATAAAACATTTATAATAAAAAGGTAGCAAGTGTCAAGCGAAGACACCCCGAACCTCTAAATCCTCCGCTCTTCTCACATACATAAATCTCTTGGCCAACACATTTTTCGCATTTAGTTTGTAATAAAAAGCAAACATTAAAAGCGAATATTCACTTCAAAACCGACATTACGGCAAGTTGTGGTTAGTGGGGAGAATTCCAGGGGCGTTCAGTTGGTTTTTCTGGGGTGCTGATGGAGTTTTTCTGCAGAGCGGAAAATAGCTAATGATTTGGGGGGTTTTAGTTTTAAAATATATTATATATATATTTTTTTTTTTTCTATAGATACCTAAGGATTTTTAAATATTTCTTAGTAATATATTATCATGTTAGGGGATTTTAAAAATAATTGGACCCCACTTAATGTTTTTAATTCTATATTCAAAACTTTTTTGTATGTTAGGTAATCTTAAATTAATCGTAGATATATTCATTAATTTTCCAAGAACTGTAAAAGCGTTACTAAACTGATAAAAATTTAAAATTTAATTGTATTCGCAATAAAACTCTTTTTTTTTAAACCGCAATTTCTATAGCCATTAAATTTAACACTTTTGACAAGTAATTAAAATACATAATTACTATCTAAACAACTGCGCACAGAATGTCACTTCAAAAAGAGCACGAAAAAGCAGTTCTAAATTTGGTGCTCATCAAAGAGGTTTAACGAATGTGAAGTGTGTTTAATTTTAAATTAATTATGCCCGCGAGCTCTCCTTTTTTATATGTATGCTGCACACTCTTCAGCCATTTTGCCGCGATACACATCACCATACTCATTTACCAACACATTTTAAATAATGAAATTTGCGCATAAAACTTTGGCATTTTGCAAACGAGTAAAAGAGAAGGCAACTGAAAAAAAAAAACAAAGTTGCATGCAACACACATCAAACAAAACAAACAAACTGGGCGGGAAATGGGCGGAAAAGTCAGTCCACAAAAGAGTTACAAAATGACCAGCGGGCATTTTGTTTTTTTTTGTTCAGCTTTCATTTTCTATTTTTCCGCCATTCTTGTTTTCTTTTTTGGCCAAGTTAATTGGAATAGTTTTCGCCAAACATAAACAAGCTTCAAGAGCAGATAGTGCGGCGGTTTTCCGGGGGCTGGAGGGGCGTGGCTTGGCTACATACATATTTGATGTGTTCGCTGCCAGCAAGTGAGCTTCATGATATAAATTAATTCGCCAAGAACCTTGAATTTTCCGCCTGAACTTAGCAAACTTTTGCCCCCTCCCTCGGAGATCCTTTTCCGCCATATTGCTGGCCAGACATAAAATTTGATTTAATAACCGCTGTTGGCTGCCATAAAAATTTGAGCCATTAAAATGGCCCGAACGAAAATTCTGCTCATAAACGAAGAGCATTTAAAACGAAATGAATCCCGCAATCCTCCGGGTTAGATCGGGTTCACCGGGGTCTTAAGGTCTTTATTAGCTGTTAGCAGGCATTCCCAAGGTTCATAAATTGCGAAACGAAAAACAGTGGTCCAGTTTTGGTTATGGGATGTGAAAACGATACACCTATGGTGCTGTTTACGAGCATGCATGTTTTATTTTAATCACGAAAAAAGATCAGAATTAAATTTACAGAAAATTTAAATTAATTATTATTTTGCTACCACAAAATAAAACTCTTGTTTTAGTATTTATTTAATTTAGTTTTTATTGTTTTTAGTTTAATGGTTTGTTTATATCTCATTTAGTTTAACTTTATTTCATATTAATCACTTAATTAAGTTCTTTGCATGTCTGCAATCATTTTTTTTTCATATTTTAAACTAGACGATTATAAATGTAGTCTTAAAAATACAAATATCATATTTTGTTTTTTTTTTGGCGACGCTTTTTATGGGTTTTTGTCAGAATGTTTTACAAATTAACTGGAAGAGTACTTAGACTTAAGACAGACTTATTAGAATAATCCAAAGTAAAAACAAAATGAAACAGTTGATTGATTGGCAGTTTTTGTTAGGTTGAGGTAACTATTACGTTGGTAGGATTTTATAAAAGAAAATGTGCTTTTGTTCTTGATCAATTCATAAGGAAAAGAATTACAAACGTATATTTTAAAAGCCTTGCAACAATTTTCGGTGTGTTTTACAATTAATTCGATTTCCTTTAAATTAAACATTTTGTTTTTTTTATTTTTCAGTGTGTTGGCTGGCTTTGTACACAGTAAAAAAAAGCGTCACTTGTTTACTTTCCATCCTCGGAGTATTAATTTAAATAATTAACTAGTTATTTGTTTTCAATTATGCCTCTCATTACTTTCATTGTTAATCTAATCTATTTTGAGCCATGTTTGTGTTTCTTTTTTTCATTTTAAGTGTACTTTTTTAATTTTATTTTCATCGTTTTACTTTCAGTAAATAATACCACATTTTATGTTTATTTTGACTAGAATATTTACAATGCCGTCAACAGAATTCCGTTATCAACAATCTCCATCAATATTTGCTTTCAATTAGCTGATGAGTGGAAAAAATGCATTTGTGCTACGCTTACGTGATTACTTGATTATACTCATACATATATATTTTATTTATATATACGCATATATATGTATGTTTCACAACAGATCTATCGAGCAACTAAACACAGATATTTTAACTAACACTTTCGAACTATATTTACAGGATCCTTAGTTGATTACGTTTATCTACCGATTTGTAATATAATTTCTTAGGGTTTTCTGATGATTTGTTTTTGACTTTTTTTTCGCCTATGACTAAACAGAGATTAGGTGCAGTCTAGTAGTTGGTTTTTCCCCCTCAATCCGAGAAGTTTTTCTCGTCGGAAAAGCGCACATGATGCTGCTGCTTGAGCCGCCCGCTACGCTTTCCCGCCGTCGCCGCCATTGGCGTGGCAGCCGCCATTTTGACAATACCGCTGCTGCCGCTGGAGTTTCCAGGCCCGTTTCCGGTTGCAAGGCGTCCTCCCCCTCCGCCGCCTACGCCTCTGGCATTTCCGGCAGTTGGCATCGTTGGCGAAATGGTGGACGTCGGCGAGGAGGAGTTGGTCCACTGCTCGTCGCAGGAGCAGTAGCCCCTGGCCACATCGCCACCCTCGAGCGCCAAGGCGTGCATTTCCCGCTTGAAACGCAACTTCTTCAGCTGCTGTCGCTGCCTGTGGTCACTGATGGGCGGTGGTCCTACTCCTCCTCCTCCTCCTCCGGGTTTTCCCGCTCCATCGCCCTCCGCAGCTGCTGCATCTGCTGGTGTCCCATTGAGTTGGCCGTCATCATCCGCCTGCTTCGGTGCATAGAACTCCTCGGGCGTTTCCGCTCGCAGGGTTTCTATGGAGCTGCAACAACACAAATGTTGGGGTTTAAATTTTAAAATTTTAAATAAAATAGGCGAATTATTCATGACAAAATACGGTTCATAAATATTCATGATTTTTGTAAATTAAATAAAGAGTTCCTTAATAAAAAAGCATAGATGTTTAAATAAAGTAGATTTAAGACCTATGATTTTTATCGTTTTCATGTTCAAATTAATGAGGCTATGCTTTAAAACCTTAAAATAAATCTAGTGAATATTCAAATTGAATTTAGAGGGTTCGGCAATAATAAACCAATTTTAAATAGTTTATTTGATATTCATTGAGCGCGTTAAAATGTAATTTAAGGCTAGACAAAAGGAATTTTGTTTACTATATTTTTTTATAACCTTATTAAGATGCAATTCCTTCCAAGTATTTTGTGTTTATTGAGTGTGAAATAATCGATAGAACTGAGTTGTCTTATTGTTTAGTAGTTTGGAAAAATCTTCGTAACGCGGTTGGATGTAATATGACTTTATGAGTGACTTTGTATCTATCACTTTCTTCAAAAGGACTCAGTACACTTCTAGTTCGACCGACTGACTGACTGACAGTTGCAACCATTACTTTTCCCCCATTTTCACACCCCCCGTTGCGACTTGAACCTTAACGACACAGTGCCTGCCAGAAGTGCATGCCCATCAGTGCCACTCAGTTGGCCGCGCTATATCTATATAGCCAGCCCTTTTGCGTATCTGTCCTATCGTGGAACTCGGCTCCATTTGGTCGCGGATTCACGAATTCGCTGATGTTACGCCGTTCTCATGGCCGTACACTTCATTGCGCTCTGTTGGCGCTTTCCATTTTCCATTATGCTTTTGTGTTTAGTTTAAAATTCAGCGGGAAATCTTCTGCAGCAGCTGCATGCCATATTTATTCAGCTTCCTCTTCGTTTTTTCCCTTTCTTTCCTAGGTTCTCTTCCTCAACTTTTTCTTCAAACTACCGCTGTTTGTGTTTTTGCACCGGGTACTCCAGAAATTCAAAAGGGGTGATTCGAATTAGTGCTTGTTTTTTTTTGTTTATTTTACGATTGAAAATAAGTTAGATATATATTTTTTCTATATTCATCTTGTGGCATGTTATCCCTTTTTCCCACTTCTATTATTATTTTGGGAAATTTTATTTTATAATTTTCTTGAATACTAGAGGTAAATTTAAAGAAAATTTCCCAGAAAACTGGTTCAAAATTTAAGAAATATTTCAAAGAGTAGGTAATCTTTTTCCCAAAATTAAAGGGTATCTCTTAGTCTTCCCCGCGACACTTTTCTGCCAATTTGTTTTCTTTCTTTTTCGCTATGCGTGCCCATTTTTGCAGTACAGTAAACTCGGGTGGGCGAGAATTTATGCAAAGAAAGCGAAAAGTGCAAAGTAAAGTGCAGTTGCGAAAAATGCGCGGCTGCCTTTTGTTTTGCCAGCTCTTTGGCCATCAGAGTTGGGATGGCTTGGTATGGGGGTTCCTGGTGTAAGGTGGGTTCTTAGATTGGGCGGCTTGGAGGCAAGGGTTAAGTTAAAAGGGGGTGGGAGCGCAGGAGGAGGCATAGCTGCTGCACAGTTGAGCGCACAATTTGGCGCAGATTGTTGACTGGGCTTCATGGGCGGAGGCGGAAAGGGGGCATGAGTGGTTTTGACGGGGGGTTTGGGATTGCAGCTATGCAGCTTAGACTTTCTCCTTGCAAGATACCAAAACTAAAAGAAAAAGAAGCACCGGCAAAATGAGTGAACTGAGTAATGCGCGTAATGCAAATCGTTGCTACAATGTGTGCAAGTTACGGGTGGAAAAAAGGGGTTGAGGGGGTGTTATGGTTAGATGGGGGTATGGAAGGGCAGAGACCATCATTAACGTATTACGCGCATGTTTGTGCAGCCACTTTGCATATCTTGTGCCCCTAAAGAGGGGTGAAAACTCCGGCTCAGAAGGAGAAAACCAGGGAGACCGAGTGGTCTATCGAGGCAACTGACGGGCTTTAAATTTCCCATGAAATAATAAACATCAGTCAAGTGTCGTAAATTCGCTCAGGTTCATAGAATTCATTATCATGAATAAAAAGAAAAGAATTAGTAGGGAATATAAATTAATTATTCATAAACACGATAATAACTTTCAAGATAGGAAATATTTTAAAATATTAACCAAAGTAAATAAATATGCTTTCTCTAGCTGCGTTATGGGAAAAAATAGAATGAACTTAATTAATTCATAATTTTTTTAATTTAGTTTTAGATTTTATAAAATAATGTTCGTAACCCGAAACCTAAACCATATCCACCTAATCTTTACCTCCTGGGTGCTTGATGCAACTTGCGCTAATTACACAACACATTTAGCATACAAGCCTTTGGGAGAAAATTTGTGTGCGAACAGATTCCCTTTTAAGCCAATAATTACACAAAAATCGCAAAACGATGGCAACCAAGGTAACCACAAACGATAAGTTTAAGGACTAACCGAAATTAATGAGAAATTCGAGCTGTATTTTCGTCAATTTGTTTACTTAATTGGTTACTTATGCGTAAGATGGTGACATCAATTGTGCAGAAATGCAAACAAGTAAATTGAAATTATTTATGTTTGCTGGCCAAATTAAATGAAAGCACAGGCTTAAGAAATTGTCAAATTTGCCTAGTGATTAAATTTTAGCCATTTGCATATTCGGAAATCTTACTATTAATTTGTTGAATGCTCAAAGGAATTTTCCTAAGCAGCGGCCTCTGATTGTTTGTTTTCCTTTCACGCAATGCAATCAAAGAAATTGTCCGAGTCTGGCCATCATAGCTTTTGTTGGTTTTCCCAAAACCATTTTCCCCAACCTTTTGATCATAATTTAAACAAGTGCCAAAAATATTCAACTGCAGGAGGAACTTAAGCAGAGTGTAAGGAGCTCAAAGCCAGTGGAGTGGCTTAAGGAAAAAGAATGTGAAATTAATGTTTATTGCGCTTTTAACACATACACACTTCGACACAGCAACCTGTGTGCGTGTTTGTGGGTGTAAATTTACATAAAAGTTGCCATTTGGCCCTGTGAACCTCTCTTCACCTCCCCCTCCCCCGTTTTCACTTTAGTCGGGAGGGAAAATTGCATTTTCCACCGCGCCAAGAGAACAGCGCAGAAATGTTAATCAGCTAAAAGTTAAGGAAACCAAGGCGGAGGCTGTGCAGGCGGCAGCGTGGGTTAAACAAAAAGCAAAAAGAGGGAAAGAAATGCAAATTTAATTGTACGCCAGGTGAAATAGTGTCCTGACCCACCCACACAGACACCCACTTACACCTTACACCCTTGCACACACACACATACTCATGTCCAAGTGGCTGAAAGCGGACAGCCAAGTAGATGATAAAATGTTCTGTGAGTGGCTTGATCTTTTCGGCCAGCTTTTTGGAGGTGCGGAAGAGAGCTTCCTTCGATGCGGATTTAATAAATAAATTGTATTGCTTTGGTCTTTTTTCTTACATCAAATACTTAAAGGAAAATTGCCTAGTAATCAATATTTTTAAATAATACTTTTTAAAAATTGTTGATGATTTTTTAACTACATGAAAAATCTATTAAGTCAAAAAAATATCTAAGCTAAAAGTCTGTTGAATAAACAAATAAATTCCTGTTAGGCTATACAATATTCTCAGTAAATCCCAGTTGAGTGTGGTTTTTATGGAGAACCAATTTTACTTTCAACCCAAAGGTTTGCTGCCAAAATAATTCCACAGTTTCTCCATTTCCTTTCGAGTTGACAGCATTGCAATTGGGGCTCAGTTCCAGTTACACAGCTTGGGGTTCCAGTTAATGCAATTTTTAAGTTTTTTCCTGGCCACACTGCAGTTTTAATTTGGTTTAGCTCGAATTTCCAGAGTCCGACATTGGGGCTCATAAATTAGTTGGGTGCTCCGGTTGCAAGTTGCATGCCGCAAATTGCCTTGCACCTTGCCACTTGTTATGGCTGGGTCTGGTGGTTCCATTTTTAATTTCGTTTATAATTTCACTCTCCTCGGCTCTGCTGGCATTATTACCCACGTATATATTTAATTTGTAGTTACTTGTTTTTCACGTTGAGTTCTGCGAAAAAAAACTCCCCATTAAAGCTCCCACATTTTTGGGGGAATTTTCGGGCGACCAGCCCACTCTCTCTGGCATTTTTCCATGCCAGTGACTGCGACATTTGAGTCCACCTTGAACCATGAACTCCGTGCTTTCCATGCATATTTATGTTTTATTTGTCCTCTTTTTTTATCAAATAAAGAGCCAGCATTTTTTGCTGCCGCATGTTTGACATGCCGTTTGTTATTTTTGATCAGAGCCTGTGTGCGCAGATATTTTATTTTTTACCTTTTCTCGATGTCCCGTCACGACCTTTGCTTTTTTCGGCTCTCTCTAAAGGGTTCAAAATGTTTGTCATTCTTTATTTGCCAGGGGAACTACATTTTAAGGAAATTTCTCACAGAATCGACTTTAAATTTTTCCCATTTTTCTGTTATTTTCCTGTCAATATCTTTGTTGTCTCTTTAGAAAGTAAACAAAAAAAGAAGGAAAATGGAGAGACTCACTATATCGCACTATCTCACACTCGCCTTGAAGAAACTTGACCCACCAACCGATTGGGAGGACATCCTGGAGTTCGTCCTTACCACCTTGAACGCCACGTGGCGTCCCAAATATTACACCAAAGAATTGAAGAAGGCCCTCAAAGTTGGACTACGCTTTGGCATAATACGCGAAATGAATAATAAATACTATCTGTATGAATATGCGAAAATAAATTCGTTTGGAGAAATTACATACGAGTTCACCGACAATCCCCTGAGTTCTCATCCCCTCATAAAGAAAGAAGATGAGGATGATGAGGAGGTAGAGGAAGAGGAGGATGATGACGAAGAGGAATGCTCGGAACAGAATGATATAATGTTCAAATTGGAGGAAGATTCAACAGAAACACTAGTGAAAAAATCGCCTGATAACGAAGTGTTGAATTCATATGTCTAATAAAGATAAAATATTGAATTTTTCTATTTTCATTATCATCCTACCGTTAAGACTACCATTTTGTTTGCCTAATAAGTACTTAATAATCTAAAAAAGATTTTTTTTCTACAAATATTTATAAAGTTCACAATTCTTAAAAAATAAAAAATCCTTTTTAAACCCCCGCCATAAAATTATTAATTTCAGCGATCGTTTAATAAAGGAATTAAATAAGATTAAAAAAGTATCTATGATTATTTTATGCCAAAAGAATAATATATAACAAAATCCAAGGTGAAAAAGGAACTTATATTTATAATAAAGGCTTCATCACTTACCCCGTTGATGACTATAAGTCCAACTCAAAGACCGATACCTATCAGACGCGCATCTCGTCCATCGCCGCCTGCGGCACTTGCTGTTGTTGCTGCTGTTGCGGATGCTGCTGCGGGTGCTGTTGCTGCTGCTGCGGATGCTGATGCTGCTGCTGACCGCCCACAGGTGAGGCGGAGGTCAGGACGAGGCCGTCGCCGTGCGAGTGGACCAGGTGGGCGGCATGCGAGTGCGAGTGGGTGTGGTGACCCTTCGAGGAGCTGGGGGCGCTGCTCACCCCGCTGCTGCTGCTGCCGCCGGATGGCGTTTGGTCCAGCAGCATGTTTCCACCACCACCGCCCCCGCCCATGGCCACGCCCATGGCGGAGTTATTGCTGCTGCTGTTCGTTGTCGTCGAGGAGGCGGTGCGGAGCGGTGGGCGTGGTCCGCGTATGTGATGCGACTGAATGCCAGTGAGGACAGCTCCATTTGCCTGATGTTTGCCCGACTGTTGCTGTTGATATTGCTGCAGCTCGGCTGCACAGAGAGAAAAAATGCAAAGAAAATCAGTATTAAATTATATTATACATTTTAAAATACAAAAATGCTTCAGTCAAGTGGATCATATTTTCTAATCTGCCATAAATTTCACTTCTTAAAGCATTTATTTAAAATTAATTTTTTTTCTTTGAAATATCTGAATTAAAGATCTTTACTTCTTTTCATAAACAGTGTTTGTAAAAATTTAGAAAAATTTCTTAATTTCAATTTGGACTTATCTATCTTATTTAACTAAAACTCTTGGAAAATAATATTTTCTGTTATTTGGTATTTTAGATCTATTATAATAAATTTTATACTGGAGTCCATGTCGTTTGACAAATCCATAATATTTCCCAGTGCTAGGGGGAATTTAGGGTATGGAACGTAAGCTACTTATGAACGTTATGCATATGTTGGCATATTATCAGGCAAATGTTTATTGACGAGCAGCAGCAGCGGCAGCAACAAAAAGTCAATTTGTAAACAACAATGTCAACCATTAAACACACATTCCCATATCATCGACATCGACATCCTCATTCTCATCGTCATCGTCATCAGTTGGTTGGTTGCACTTTTTGTTCCATTGAATTGGCAATGTACTACCCCCAGCTGCTCCTCCTTTGGCTCCTCCTCCTCCTGCCTTTCAGCTTTCGATGTCGTTCAACTTGTCGCCCCGATTGCCTTCCAAATGCAAAAGCGCAAAATGTGCACAGCTATTGACGCGTCTAATATTTTGATGCCCCCAAACGCCCCTTTTCTGCTCCGGAGCGTGTGTGTTTGTGTGTGTCTGGGCCAGAACTAATTTGTTTGCCCGGGCTCTATAGACACAATGCAGTTTTATTGGTGAGTCGGCACTAAAAGAGCAGACTGCTCCGAATGGAGTGTCGTGTCGTGTAATAAAAACTGAAGTTGGTAACGGGCAAGTGCTAAATGTCATGAAGATGAAGCGAAAAGGACCATAAGTTCTTGGTAGCATAAGGTATTTATAAGGTGGATTTATCAAGAAAGAGTTTAATAGCTTTTAGATATCAATATTGATCAAGAATTGATTGAAACCTTGCCTTTTTAAATTACTTCATTATTATTTTTATTTATTTCATAAGTTCCTAACTTTAGTCTCAATTTTATTAATTTAATTTAATTTCTTTATAAATAGAAAAATTGTTTTTAAGGTATAATTATTTAATCTATATTGTCAAATAATTCTTTGAAATTATTGTTGTTCCCTTAAAACCAAAATACAGTTATATTTTCTGACTGATTTTTCTGTTCCTAAAATCTACAAATTCCCTAAGAGTTTATAAAACCTTTTTGTACTGCTTAGGCTATCAGAGAATTATGTACCGTGCGCCAACGAATTTCCCAAATCCATAACTTCCACCATTTTCGTCTCTAGAGCTGAGGAGCTGTTCCTTGTTTTGCTTAAGCTCCCCCAGCTTAATGAACATTTTTAATCAAGCCTGGCTGCAGCTTTTCTGAGCCCCTTCCTAGAGGCGGAAATCTTTAAAAAACTCAAAGAAATTTTCATTAGTCATTCAAGATGTCCCTGGGCAACCTTTAATCCCGGGCCAAAAACCCGCTTTCACTAATTAGAGGTTTAATTCAACAAAGTACTCGATGGCCGAGCGAACTAGCAGAGAGTTGTGCCCTTTTGGTTTTTATGTTTATGGCCAGGACTTTCTGGGGATTTGATGGGCAGCTCCGCTTTTTGGGGGCCAGTTCAAGTGGCCAAATGGACTGGACCTAAGAGAGCATTCAGACTCAAATGTACCGGATTATGGTTGCCTTTGGCTCTGGCTTTTGGCTAGTTTGCAGTAGGCCAAAGCAGAGATTTGCCACAAAGCTCTAGCAGGGAGCGGAGATCAAAGGCGAAAGAAGCCCTCAACTGAGGCATAATTTAACCTTTTATTTTCTTTTTTTTTTTTGGCTAACAAATAATACACACTCACACACATGAGCGCGAATGGGACCTGTGGCATAAAGGACCGCAAAGCTGAAGTGCTCCATGCAATTTCCCCAAGGAGTGCGGCCATCATTTATGAATATGAAATTAACAACGGTGCGTATGCGTAATTTGTAATGAAAGCCAGGCCGAAAAACCAAAGACCAAAGACCCAACCTGACCGAAACCACCACTTTCACCATCACCCACACCACCAACCGAGTGCCTGGCCACGGGGTATGCAATAAATTTTCAATTTCCATAGCTGGACTTTTTGCTTGGGCAACCCAGGCAACCCGCAGCGAAGCAAATCTAATTTATATGCACATCACTTATACGCACTGTTGCAATTACAATGCCAAATGCTGCAACAAATGCGTATAATGCGGGCCAGAAAATATTACCCCAAAAATATCGGACTATCCATGTATATATATATATGGCCTCCAAATAATGCAGTCCAAAGTGCTTGGCCAAAATTGCGCGCTCAACGGATGTTGATTAGTATGAAATGACAAGACCGGAAATGCCGCGCATAACTCAAAAAAGGCAAAAATAAAACAGAACTGCCGGCCGCACGGAGCTCACTTAACCGCACCGACATGAAGAGCCACTGGCCAGTGGTGGGTTAAGGGTGGCGGCAGTGAGGGGTTAAGGGGTCAAAAGTGGGGGGCGTGAGTGCAACCACTCGGCCATGTGGATATTGTGGGTTTTGTTCGCCCAACTAAGTGGACACACAAGTGCAGCCAATTGTGCCGGTTGTTTGTGTGTGTGGAGGGTTGTGGGGTGAAGGATGCACTATGGGCTGGTAAGGGGTTAAGGGGTGAAAAGGGCCTGCCCCTCACGCTTGTCGCATTAATGAAGCATGCTCCACTCTCTGACTCACTCACGGCAATTTATTGCTGATTTTCAGCTGTTTCCCCTCGACGGTTGACATTTGGTGGACTTATTAAAAACAAAAAAAAATCATATAGCATACTTAGCAGGGCATGCGACAGGAAATTGGCGGAAAGGGATCGGAATCTACGGGGATTTATGGCCAAGAGATGGAGAAGCCACCGCGCCCAGCCAGCTGCACATAATGACGGCAATCACATCAACTTTTGATGGCTGCTACGTGATTATGAGGGGGTTATATGGCCGGCAAGGGGTGATTTTCCATTTTAAAGGGAGCATCCAGAGGGTATAACTATCTTTATTTATTGTTTAAGTTTAAGAACAGCTTCTCTGTGATTTGTTTTCCAATTTATTGACCACAAGTCTCAATAACTCTCCAAGCCCATAATCAATTGTACATTACGAAATTTCTCTGGAATATTTTAAGTTTGAGAGAACATTTCTCGGCAATTAATAGATTTCCCATGGAATTCTCAACCGCCCAACTTAATTGTGTCGAATCGAATCGAAAGCGAGAACCCTGGAAAGCCTGACTAATGATTCGAAGAAGCAACCCCTTGAAACCGAAATGGTTTTCAAATTAGCAAACGCTTAGGCAAACTGCCAAAAGCCAAGCACAACATTTAAATGCGATTGCAATGGGATAGGGCAGAGGGGGTGCGGGGGCAACAACAAATGAGCTTTGTGTCAAAGTCCAGATTAGCATACAATTTAGAGCATTTCAATCAAACATAAATCACAACGAGCCACTCGAACTGGACCTGCAGACCAGCAGACCTGCAGACCTCGGCCATTTCCCATTTCCCTTTGCCGTTTTCCCTCAAAAGGTACAAAATTGTGCGTAGTAAATCAATGGGGGACAGAGATGGATAGAAAGGCAAACGCAGACGGAGACAGGTAGATAAAAACCCAAAGGAGCAACAGTATAAAAAATCTATTTTTCAAAATGCAATCCGAGGAAATCTGAAACCGGATATCGAGGGGGTGGGTGGGAACGGAAATTTATGTGCTTCTATTTAGCATTGAGTTAGAAGTTGCGAGGAAGCGGAATTGAGCGCACGAACGAGCAAAAATTAAGTATACGCCGCCGTGCACTCAAGCAGCTCATGCGTGTGTTTTTGTATTTGTATCTGTGAGCAACGTCCCTGTGTGTGTGTGTGTGTGTGTGTCTGGGTGAGCAGCACAATTAAATTGGATTTATGGCGCGCATGATTGCAAAATGAAGTTAATGCGCATACAAATACAATCGAGCTGAAAGAAAAATGATTCTCGAACTTCTCCTTTCCCGAACGCCAAGCGGAAATCGTACCTTGTTTGTCATGTCATCAATAATCGAAGAGCAGAGGAGCTGGAGGAGTCGGGCGCAAGTAAATTGAATGAGCATATTAAAAAAGGGAAAGTATTGCAAGGAAGTGCCAAGGAAATGAAACTCAGCAACTGAGGAACAGGAACGCTCATGTAAACTCGAGTGGGAAATCGCCGAGAAGCGCGTCCCAATGAAATATGTACGACTCGCTGGCCAATGGCCATGTAGATTTATGTTTGCCCAGCGTTTGGCGAGTCTGAAAAATTTATTAGCCCATCCAGACGGTCATAGTTGGCCCGGGGTTAATGTTAGTTTATGCAATAGTTTGACACATTTGACAGGGGAAATGCTTCTAATTGATTGATGACAAATGGCCGCGCGGAAAAAGTTCTTCAACTTCCGGTGGATATGAAATCATTTATCATTGCTTTGAAAGCTGCTCGAAATGGGGTTGTTGTCTCTATGAGATCCTTTGTATTTTTAAGGTTTAAGGGATTTGTAATTAGAATAAAATAAAATTTAAAAGTAGATTAAATATCCTTATAATATATTCTTAAATATTTTTGGAAGATGCTTACTAAAAATATATGAAAACATAAATTAGAATGTGATTATGTGCATAATAAAAAAGAAAGAAAAGAAGTACTTTAAACAAATATGCTTTATATGATTTTACAAATGTGAAGAATAACATAAAAAAGGTAAATTTTTATAAAAATAATATAAAAAAATAAAATACTAAACTTCTGAAAGAAAAATTTAAGATTTTATTTAAAGATCCCCAGATTTTCTTTATAATAAAACCAGAAGAAAATGCAAAACAATTCCAAAGGTCAAATAAAGTGTGATTTCTTATGTGTATCTTCCTTATTTTACCAGTAATCATAGGGACTTTTCTCATACGTACTTTTTCCACCCGTTTTCCTTCACTACTCGCCATTTGCGACCCTTTGTCAGGGGCAAACAACTTGAGCTGAAAGCCAACTGACCACTAACAGTGATACCGAATAAGCCCCCGCCCACCCGGAAATCCCCCACTCCAGGGGGGATTACCCTGCGGTAAGGGCGGTATGTATTATTCGTATGCCCGCAGTTTGGCGAGCGTCTATCATTTTTCGGGGGAAATCGTCAATGCCTAGACGAAATAATAAAACCAAAGAAGGCGAATCGTAAACAGAGCTGGGGACAATCGAATATATATGGAGGGAGAATAACCGCACACAATGTGACGACGGCATCGATGGGTTCGAATAATGTTTGGTTTGGTTTGCTCTTCTGCCCCTCGAAAGCCCCTTTTTTTTTTGATCGGGATTTTCGGGGGGAGAAACGGCCAACATATGCTGATGGCATGGGGCAAAAATATGGTCAGAGTCGTCGGCAGGGTTGTTGGTTTGCAAATAGATTTTTCATAATTTTTTGTCATTTTCCGTTGCGTACACACGGCGTATGTGTGACAAACACTTTTTGCACTCTCCTTTCTGTCTTTCGGTTTCCCTGTTTTCCTGTTTTTCCTGCTGAAATTTCAATAATAACATTTGTATGAAGCTGTTTATGTCCTGGCGGCCAAAGGGAACTGTTGTTCTGCGGTTGCCTGCCGTTGACAATGTGGATGACAATCATGTCACGTCACGGATAAGGTGCTTTTGGAACCCCTCTCTATATATTTTACCCACCATATATTATTTTGTCCCTGTTTGGGGTGCTTAACAGGCAACTCGCGTTTGCCTTTTGTTTGCTGCCTTATTTTTATTATATTTATGCTGCTGCACCCTACATTCCCTCAACCCCCTCACATGTCAGCAAAAATCGTTTACGCTTCATTGTTTTTACTCAATTTTGTTGATTTTTTCCCGCTCACTTGCCAGCCTCTCCAATTTTGTTACTTTTGTCTGAGGTCGGCTCTTTTATTTTTGCTCCACATCTGCGCTTATCCGCCAAAAGTTCGCTCTATGCAAAGTATAAATCTGAATAAATTGAAAAGTGCCACCAGGAAAAAAACCAAATATGAAATAGCCTCACTTTGAGTGCTTAACGCTGGCTTCAAAGAGCTCAGAGCCCAGTTGCCCATTGCACACAAAATCTAAAGCCAAAAAAGCGAAATATATCGAAAATGATTAAGGCCACAAAAAAAAGGCTGACTAAGGATTTTTATCGATTGAACGGGTCCAAGTTCCGTTCCCAATTCCCATTCATATATGCATGGGGCCAGCTTAGTTTTAAGTCTGCCTCTAATCAAAATTTTTCGCAAACAAAGTTTCCCTTTTACACCAACATAATACGGCGGCATTCCGGCCCTAAAAGTTGCCAACACATTTTCCAATTCACTTTGCAAGTCTGTAAATTGAACGTTTAGCGTGTGTGTGTGTGTAAATTGTGTCTATAAAGCTTTTCCCGATGATTTATGAGGGGATGGGAAAAGGTAAGACTTTAACACTTGTATTTTTGATTCAAAAAAGTAAATATAAATGTATTTTGCATTGAGAACATCTAAATAATTGAACCGATTTACTTAAACTTATTTATGGTAAATGTAAAAATATTTGAATACATTTTCTGTTCAATTTATAATTTAAACTAGAATTTTTGCCAAGCAAACAACAATATTCACTCGTTTTAAAATAAATAATAAAGATTTTAAGTAAATTATTCTGTAATATATACAGCAAATAAAATATTGTAAAAAACATTTCCTGGCAGAGCATGAAATTTAGGTCAAAGCTCAATTTAAATGGTTTTCAATTAAATTATGAAATCTTTTGCCAATATACCGAGGAAAACCTGAGCCGGAAACAAATTTAAGCGCAGGCAACTTAACCTAATGAGGCATTTAACTGCCGTTCAACAATGTCAGCAAACTCACATAATCCACAGGCCTTCGCAACGAAAACACAAAAGTAAGAGGAAGTAAAGGCAAACGGCAACCGGCAACAACAAGGACTGTAATGTGCCACTTGAGTGCCTCAAGCGAGCGGCCAGCCAGCAAAAATCTCAGAACAAACATTAATTACACAAGGATTCTCGCCCAGACACAAACTACCGTTGACTTTAATATTTATAGTCTCTTCGCAGGCGGCAAGCAGAAAAAAAAATTTGCTGCTTAAATAAATAAATGACAGCGGGGAGAAACGAACGGGAAAAAAAAACACAAAATATATGCAGAACGCAGAGTCGAGAAAGAAAATTGAGCAGCGGAGGGAGATGCTGAAAATATGCGCCCACGCATAATTATATGAAAATTCGCAATAATTATAAATAATGCAAAGAGCGCTCAAAATGCCAGCAGAGAAACACTCGCCACTTCCGACAACGTCGCCACCTGATGGCAGCGACATCATTATCATCATCATCATCGGCGAGAACATCGTCAAGTGCCACGCCCACCATCCTACTTAACCACTACGAATTTCCGCTTCCGTTAAGGCGCGAGCGTAAAATTAAATCAGCAACAAAATATTCTATGCAAATACAAAAATATAAAAAAAGGAACGCACTCTGCTCTTGCCAATCCGATGGAAAATGTGTATTTGGCTCAAGCTTTCCTTTCGCCTCTTCTATTCTGTGCTATTTTTTCACCGTTATCGACCAGCAATTAGAGACCTGAGAAAATATAAGTGCATAAACCTGTTCAAGTAGCTAAAAATTGGATTCCCAGGGAACTTCTCGTCTATGAAAATTGGTTCTCGGATAAAAGTTTTGCGATTTGAGTGGGTTGAAAGTGGGCATGGAGTGCAAATTTTTGATTAAATCAATTTCTTAGTTTCTACAACTTTTGAAGTGCATCCAGAAATATTAAGTTTATGTATTTTGGTAATTCCTTATTAAATCGCAAAGTAAATGTGAATGTTAAGGAATATATTTCGGCCATAAATAAATATTTATTTAATGGCTAATTAAATAATTAAAGTTTTACAAGAAAATCTATCTCAAATTTATAATGAAGATAAAATCGATTTTTAATTTTGGGTACATTTTAGGGATTTATTGGTAAACAGAAATATTTATGGAAAAAAAAAATATTCCGCTGAAAATGTATTTATTTTGTAATCAAAATCTCTAAATACAATATGTATCTTCACTTCGGGTTTCAATTTTAAATTCCGTCTAAAAATCCTCCCCAATTTATTTTTGTATAAATTATCTGTCAAACCCATGCTAAAATGTGTATGTTTTTCGGTATTTTCAGCGCTCAACCCTAATTTATTTTTGGGAAAAAATTAAAACGTGTTCCCTCATCTGTCAGATTCAGGGTTGAATTGAACCGAAATAACAACAGTTTTGTTATTTGAAAAAACAATTGGAGTTTGCCGACCTGGTCATCTGCTCACCTCATCGAATCGAATCGGATCGGATGGTTGTTTTATTTGCCATCGATGGCTAAAAATGTATTTACGCACAAATATGCCAGCGACATTTTGGCCAGGAGCAGAGATTGTGTGGGCTTTGCAGTGCGGGACCCGCAATAAAATACCCATAATTCCACATGTAGAGATTGAGGGGTTTACCGCATTTCCATTTCCATTCCCATTCCTCCATTCCCATTCACAACTTATTCTGCACCGCTGGCTGGGTTAATGTTTACATTTTATTATGCTAAACTAAAACCAACAGTTTTATGCGATTTTTTTTTTTATTGGCTTAATACGCTTCACGGAATCATGGTTGTTTTCATTCAGTTGTTTTACGGCGGACGCTACCTTTATGGCGGAGCTGTAGATTTTCTTTATCGTTATCGTTACATTTCTGTCTGTCGATTGAAATTGAAAATCTTATCATAAAAATCATGTCGTGACTGGGAAAATGGTAATGGGAACGACTACTGCAATGGCAGAAGGATACTTGTACAATCGCAAAACGAATCTTTATTTTATTTGCCGTTTATATTGGAGATTTATTAGACGGACGAGGGGTAGGGGGGGCATATTTCTTGAAGTGGCCCATAACGACTTTATTGCGTGATGGCTGGCAAAAACTGTCAATAGCTACCCCCCTTTTCCCACCCACCGCATTTAACAGCTCATCAGGCAACAGAAGTTGGACTCCCTGCTCCCTGAACAGCACACTAAAAACCTTGGCAATCAGTGGAGCATAATTTGTACAACAATTTCCGCTGCAGACCAAGTCCACAAACCGGGATTACGGTTGGGCTTCTTGGGTGTCTGTGTTTCTGTGTGGTCAAAAGTCAAAAGTCCGTTGAACCCCAGCGAAGCGTAAATGTTTTTCCCGGTCCTCGCCTTGTTTTTCCTCTTGGTGCTCCGTTTTTCCTTTCCAATGATTCAATAACACGTGTTAGCCGGCCCAGAAAAAAAGAGCGAAACAACCTCCTCGTCGGCTGATTAGAACAATTTCAATTTTCACGCGGACATTCTTCTTTTTTTTTCTTTTTTGCTTTTGGTTGCCTCTGGCTTTTTGCAACGTCAGGACCTTTGGGCACGAAGGTCATTCAATTTGATTAAGCAATATTTTCGTTTGTTTGGGATGATTTAGCAGGATATTTATGTGTATGTGGGCGTAGAGCCCATGACAGGTTCAACATTCCAAAGTCATGCCAGTCTTTTTTTTTGACAATCAGTTTGGGGCAACTTTCGGTCATCCATTAACCCATTGTTTGGGTTTTAAGGACTTAAAGAGTAGTTATAGTCCTTAGGAAATGCCTTATTTATTTTATATATACAGTTTCTGAATGAAGATGTGATTTTTTTTGCGTATAATCGAACATTTTTGCAATTAAGTCTTAAATAACCCATAATAAATTAGGTTCTCAAATTGTTTTCTTGCATAATTAAATGTTTTGGCTCTAAAAATTATATACAAACAAAAATTAAACAAAGTTTAATGAAGAATTGTTCAAGCTTTAATTTTAATAAAACAATATTTTTCATAAAACTGTAGAAAACTGTACAAGTTTTATTTTAAGAGCTTATTTTGTGACTTTTTGCCGTGGCAAACTGAAATGAGTTCGATTTTTTTCCTGCCAAACTTATCCAGAACCCAATAAACTCTTATTTCCAACCGCATCAAAGTTTCCGCCTGATTGTAATGCAAACTGTATTTTACCATTTGCAGTGCTTGCCAAGTGTGAACTCTTACAAAAGCTTTTCAATCTCGAATTCATTTGCTTGAAATCAAATAAGCAGACTTGGAGCGAATCGCAGAGACAGAGAATCGAGAAGTGAGATACAGGATACAAGATACAAGATACCAGATACAATTTACGAGCGAAGGGGAAACAAGCACTTCATAATGAAATGAAATCTTATCACATTTCAGCTTGATTGCTGCCAGCCCGCAATATTGTTGCCTTCCTGCTGCTGCTGCTGGATTTTCCCCAGTTCCGGAAAAGTGGAAGAGCGTGAAACAAACTTGCAACTTTGGCAAGAGCTGAAAAGCCAATTCAATTGCATATCCTTTGGCTGTTGCGTCTTCAAGTTACGGATTGTTTTTCGTTTGTACTTTATTTGTTTTTTTTCGGTTTTCTGGGACTTACCTGTCGTGGGATTGTGTCGTCCTGCGGCCGCCAGACTTAGATTGCGTGGCAGGGTCATACAATCACCGCCTCCGCCACCGCTGGATCCTCCTCCTCCGCCGCCAGAGCCACCGCCCATTCCAGGACCCACTGCTGTGCTGGTGAGCAGGACATTGCCGCGACTATCCACCAGGGCTGTTCCACCGCCCGACAAATTCAAGGCGGCCGTGTTGCGCGCATAATTCAAAGTGGCTGCGTGATGGAGTCCCCCCGACTTGGGCAGCGTCATCATGCCGGGATTGTAGCTCACACTGCTGCCGGATACCACCACGGAGGCGCCACCGGAACCGGAACCACCGCTTCCACCTCCTCCGCCTCCTGCCCCGCCCCCTGATCCGGAGCCACTTCGGGCGAAGGTTTGCGTGCCGGTCATTCCCTTGATTTGCATGTGCTCACGCTGCTGATGTTGCTGCTGCTGCTGCTTGGAGCTGGTGCTGTAAGTGACGTTGCCCAGATTGTCTGTGGTCACCTTTGACCCCTCGATGCCACCGTTATTTAGGGCTCCACCGCTGCCGCCACCCACCTGCTGTTGCATACCTGTAGGGTAAGAGTCAATAGCAATTGTTAATAAATTGATTAGCATTGAAATTGACTTTAAAGATAAAATCAGAATTAGGCAATTTTAATATTTTCATTTATTTGATGTTCTTAAATTTCAAATAACATTTTTATATTAAGGATTAAAAATGCATTACATTTTTATTAATGAAACAACAAGAGTGCTAACATATTTAAATTTTATAAATTCCACAGTTTGATTAAAAAGTGTTATAAACGAAAAATTTAATGTTAAATGTTGTTTTTAAATAGCTGTTTTTAAACAATTTTTTTTAAAGGCTTGACTATTTTCTGACTAAAAAATGGTTTTTCTGATTGTAAAATGGCACTAAAAAATTGATCCAGAGATGGATTCTTCCTGAGTTTTTATTTTAAAAGACTTGTGTTGTAAATGTACAAAAAATAAATCTATATTTTCTTTGTTATCCACAAGGGCTGTCCAAATTTGCCAAAGTGAAAAGAATATAAAACTCTATTTACAATTGTGTACAATAATTCTAAAGCTTAGTCCATTTTGAAAAAAAAAACTTAAGTTGTTATTTTTTTAATGATATTTTTATAAAAATGAAATATAAAATTAACCATGGAAAATCTTGTTCTGTTCAATTAAAGTATTATCACATAAACGAAACATTTCCAAGTCTACCTAGATTTCCCACCTACCTGTATTTGAGCAGATGTGCGGTGGCGGTGGCTTGACGTCGTTGGCCGCTGCTGCCGCCGCGGCTGCTGCGGCTTGGAGCAGCATGGCGGCCTGGCCGGCCTGGTCCTGATGGCTCTCCACGTCCACGATGACGTTCGCCGAGCTCTGCGAGTGACCCATGTGGTAGTGGGCGTGCTTGATGGGCTCCGGTGGGTAGGGCACCTGCTGGTGCATATTGCGCTGCTGGTACTGCTTCTGCAGGGTCTTCACCTCCAGCCGCGTCTTGTCGCGCTGATAGTAGACGCCGGCGAAAATCAGCACATTGAGTATCAGCAGGCTGCAGCCAATTGCAATCGTAACACTGAGGGCCGTCGAATAGGCCGCATAGCCGGCTGCCTCGAACCCAGAGGCCAAAGTATCCGACGAGGCGTTGGCCAGAGTGGTGGGTGCAAAGACACCGCCGCCGCCCGAGTAATTTCCTCCAATGGGTATACAGGTCGTATACATGTTGTTCGGCTCAACGGTGGTGACTGCAAGTGGAGAGAAGAGTAAGTGGGTGAGTGGGCTGCATATTAATCTTCCTGGGACTGGCTGTAGTTCATTTTGCTCGCTCGCGGGGGGTCGACAGGTCGTATGAGTAATGCCCGCTGGCCAGGACGAAATTATTTATATGGGGCGTATGGGGCGTATGCTTGATTGGGAGCTGAAGATATTTTCCCTTCGTATCTTGTGACATAATTTAATGTTGAGCTCACACTTCTTAAGGCAATTTGCAGCTGTGCTGTTCAATATTGCCATTTAATTAAATACAACATAATTCGCTTAGCACCTAACAAAGAGCAACTTTTGCCTGCAGCTATTGTGTAATTCTAGTAAATGCCTGTGTTTTAATTGGTATCTACGTAGTCCCAGGTTACCTTTTATGCTATCAGCAAAGTGAGTTACAATGAAAGAGGAATCAAATTATTTTCGTAGCTGCAGAGAACAACAGTCGTCAATTACTTTATTGTGCAAATATTAAAAAAATTGACTAAAAATAATTATTTTCACATTAGCTTTTGTTTGCCCCGTCAAATAATAAATAATAGAATATTAATAATTAAAATGAATAATTATTTTTTAAATTGTACAACAATACAAGACTTTATTTTGTAATCAACCCGCAGAAAAAGCATATTGTTGCTTTGACGTCAATTAGAAGCTTTGTAAACTGTAAAACAATATTTAAAACCATTTTTATTTTAAATGAAAAAATCTAACAAAAGTTATTATATTCAACCCCCACAATTGTTCAATATTTGAGCAAGTAATGTACACGTTTTGCCTTCGGATTAGCCTGTCTTAGGGTCTATTGTGCCACATTTCTTCCCTTTGTCTGAAATGTCCAGAATACAGAATTATTTCCATTTCCTATGAGAGAGCGCTGGAATATTTCGCGCTCCACTTGGCCGCCATTGTATTTGCCAAGGTATTTGAAAGCGACTGAAGGAGTTGGAAGCGCAAATGTCTGTGAAAACAAATGGGTTTCGTCGCTGGCTTTGAAGCCCAGGCCGCTGGCTCCCCTTGAAAATGTATTTGTCATTGTGCTGTAAGTGTCCTGGCATTGTTCTCCAGTCCCCTCAAGTGCTTCCTACACTTGGCATTGTTTTGTATCAAGTGTGGGTAAATGAATGAATGTGCGCACTGCTGGCTGTTTGTCTGCAAAGTTTTGCCTTTCAATTTTCTGCATATCAAACAATTCCGCCAGAGTTCTTCGTCTCACAAGATTAAAGACTTGTGCACGTATTTTGCATAAATATTTCCCAAATAAATCCCCAGTAATAATCGGCGGAGGGGTAGAAATGAACGCAAAAGTGGGTGTCAATAATCGTGTGAAGATTTGCAGCTGCCATTCAACCACTTGCTGCTTTGTCTGAGTGGTTTTTCAATTTGCATTCAAGTGTGGCATTTAATTTACTCAAGATTGTTTGGTCGGAAAAGCATCAGGTGAGCCCGCCCTTTCTCTTTCTTCAAACTTTTCTTCTTTTTGGTGGGCGTGTGCCAGGGAATCCAATTTGGAATTAGCCCCTATCTATACATAATAATTTCTCACCAACTTTGTCCATCAATCATGATGGCAAAGGCGGCCGGCTCTCAGACTCAAAAACTCTCGACCTGTCACTTGAGTTCACTCAGGAAAATGCTTAAGACCCTTTTTCACTCTTTTTGTGTGTGTGTGTTTTTAGGGGGACAACCCTTTTGCTAAATTGCATAACCAGATAAATTGTGATCCCCCCATCAACAGATTCGACCCTGGCCACTAAGCTCTTTATCATTCCGCCCCATTTTGCATTTAATTTTGCAAGTACAAATACTTGCAGCATTCGGAATTTCCCTTCACCATTTCCATCTTATTTTTAATTCCTTTTTATTTTTATTTTTATTCCCCATTTTCATTTCGCTTTTACCAGGGGCCGCATGCGTTCAAGGACCCCAGATAATTATGTTACGAGGACACATGGCCCCAGCTTGAGGCAGACAGATAACCAAAAAGGCTCGGGGAGGGAGGCAAAAGCAATGCTTAATGTGGCTTTAATTAGTGAAATCACAAAAATAAAAGAAGAAAAATAAGAACTTAGGGAGGACGAAGTAGAGGCGACCCCAAGCCATAAAATCAAACCGAAAGCCCAGCTTTTTGAGCCACGAAAGCGAAAAATATTTGAGGCCGAAATGTCCTTGCATAAATTAGATATTAGCCGGGGCAACGGCATCAGCATCAGCTCAGGCTCAGCTTGCCATCCTGCGAAGGACACTCTGGCATTTATTAAGTGAACCATTTCAATTTTCACTGATAGTTTGACATTTCCCAGCTTAATCAGCCCTGCTTCACAGCATCCCGAGAAAAACGAATCGCAGGAATTATGCAAATGATCAGTGGGCGAAATGGCGAAGGATTTTCGCAGTAGGCTTTCGGCTAAGACTGGTTCCACATGTTGCTTTATCTCCATCTCTTTGCCAAATAACTCAGGTGAGCCCTGCCCTGCTCCAGCCTGGTTTTCCTTTCTATTTCCATTTTTCGCTGGAATCCGGGTCAGGCAAAGTAGCACAGAGTTCACTTTTGTGTGTGTCGGAGCGAAGGATGTGGTTTGTTTGTTTTCTCCTTCGTTTTTTTTTTGTTCTGGAAAGCTGGTAAGCAAGGCTTAGACAAGAAGCAGGCAACTTGATGATGGGATAAACAGCATTGAAAACGTTCTCAGCTGGATTGAAAATGAGTTCGGAGAAATAGCCTGGGCTACGAATGTGGAGCTCTTAAAGCAGCCGTAATTATTGCGGTGTATTGCCGTATATACGCACTTAAATCAGACAATGTTCCGATTTGTTAGCGATCAAATCAAAGCCTTTTGTGATTTAAGTATATATTTATAGCATTTAGCAATGTTTTACAAATGAATTATTAAATAAAGTAATTTTTTTTAATCCGATTTCATTACAACACTTTTTTATCAAATCACATTTTGGTTTAAGCCTAACTTATGTTTGCTTTTTTTGTAAAAAATGTGTAACTAATCAAATGTAGCTTTAAATTATATTTAAAAATATCGATTTCATCTTCAATCCGATGTCTAATTATTCACTTAAAATAAACTATGCAGCTAATGAAATATAGGAACAAATTGGATTATTAAAAAAAAGGTAAATGTAACCCCTATTTGAATTCATTGCCATAAAATTGTATGTATTTTAAAAACTCATTTGCAGTTTTTTCTTTAAATAAGTATTCACAATGATTTTTGCACATCCATTTAAAATCCCAACAAATATACTAGAAATTTGAAAACAGCGTCGCCTCCTGCGGCAAAAAGTTAGTTGACGATTCCATTAGAAACGTCAGCCAACAAAAAAAACAATAACCATGGAAAACTGAAATTTCCAAGTACTTCAACACTTTGGCAATCCGACTTAAACTTCTTGTGGAAAAGTTGTTATCCATACGGTTTTGCCTTGGTTATTTTTGTTAGTTTTGCACGTCTTTCGATTTGTATTTTGTTGCGGCTGCTTTGTTTACGGCGGAGAGTCTCGTTTGGCTTGCGGATTTTTTGGCTTTTTGGCTGCATATCTCTGTCGCCCCCGTTCCGGCCAAGTTGTATAACCAATGGCTGAGGTGATGACGCCAGCGATGACAGGGGAAAAGCGGCGGGGAGGGAAATCAAGGGGAAATAGGGGATGCCTGGAGAAAGGCAAGACAAGGCAGCACAGTTGGCAAAGTCAACGCTTAAATGAAAAGCATGTCAAAGTATGTCGAGTCCATATGACACTGTGACTCGGTCGCTGCCTCGCAGCGAGTCTGGGGTTTTGTCGTTGGCTCTCCAATCTCCTGTGATTTTCCCGCATTTCCCCACCCATTTGAACCACCTACCCACCTACCTACCACCTACCGAATTTCCCAGCTAGTGTTGGGTGTTTTTTGTGGCCTGGCTGCGTCGTCGTCGCCTGTCAACCTGACAGCTGTTTGTCGCATTTCAGGCATTTTATCATCTTCTATTTCCACTTTTTGCCCTCTCCAGTTCGCTTTTATCTACCGCTCTTCGGTTCGGTTCAGTTCGGTTCAGTTCCATCTCCATCTGCGTTTTGTTTTTAGTCCTTGTTTTGATGGCCGGATTTAGTTTTGCAGCATTTTCTGGGCCCTGCACTAATTGAAATGAACATTTGTTGTCTGTGGTCCAACACCATCTCGCTCTCTCTCTCTCTCTGTCTCATCAGCACTCTACATTAGCCACCACAAGTCGCCCTTTGACCTCCATCCCTTCGCCAGTTTGTTTGTTTGGGTCACAGATTAGTTGTTTGTCTGCCAAAACCGAAGAGTAGAGATTAAATTTAAACGCAGCTTGTTCCCATCAAGATTTAAAGATGCACAAGGGAAAAACCACGAAATAATCAGTTTTGTTTTTTTCAACATTTTTAAATACTTATAAAATTAACCCCTATTTAATTTATTTTATCAAATATGATTCAAATATAATATGATTTGGGTTTTATATTAGTCAATGAAATAGTTCTTATTTTTAAACTTTTAGTTCTATTTAAAAATTAAATTAATGTAATATTGAATTTATTTTGTATTTCTAGAACCATGAAATATTGCAAAATTTCCGTTAAACATTTAAGATCTGGCTTTCTCAAAGTAGATACCAATTTATTTTTCAGTAAAATGCATTTTATCGTCTCTAAAATCGAACTATTTAATTTGGAATTTCAGTGTGAACAAGCATTATCCATTTAATCTAAAGAATAAAAGCGCTATCTCCAAAACGGGCAAAGTCAACATTTCAATAATTTTTAATTTACCCGACTTTGCCAAGCGAAAGCGTTCTCGACTGCCACGCCAACGCCCACGAGCACGACCACGCCCCTCTGCCCCTTCGCCCCCAGAAGCTAATGCATTTTGCATTGGCCAACTTGGCAAGAAGCGGGATATTAGAAGAGGGTTGGGGCATTTAGTAGCTTGGCTAGGGGAAAGTAGAAAGTTTTGCCTGAAATTGACTGTCTTAGTTTTGACTTTGAGATAAGCCAGCGTCGGTGGAAGTAAGTCGAAGTAGTTCGCTATGATGGTTTTGAAACAAGGCCACGCCCACAAGGCACTGGAACCCCCGCCCCTATAGACCCACAGCCCCACAGCATATAAGCATTTGATGTTTGAGTTGGATTTCCCTCACTCTCATTTCTATTTTTTTTTGCCAGAGAAAAGCAGCTGCAGTTTTGCCCCAGCTGCGGGGACAGTTTATTAAAAATGGCTAAAACATAAAGAAAGCGGGGAAAAAACAAGCAGCAAAGTTTGCTGTTAATTTAAAGTAAGTGTTGAAAAAGTTTCCGCCAACGAGTTTTACATAAACTGGTTTAATGACTTCCCCTCATCTCAAAAGAGAGGAGGATGCGAATGGGGCAAGTGCATTAAAATTATGCGCTATTTACATTTGTGGCATCTTAGACAGAGAAGACCCTCTTTTCATCCGAAAGACCCCTCGTCCTCCTCCTCCTTCTTCTTTTTGCAGCCCCGACGAGAATGTAAACGAGAAATTTATGCCAGAGACAGACAGTCGGGGGGTTCGAGGAAGGGATATAAATGGGAGGGATGTTTGAAAAAAGGTTACACACACTTAATGCTTATAGAGATTACAGTTGAGTGCATTTCCAAAAGTCAGCACTCGACACAATATAAATTCAAAAGCCAAACCATAGTATCCCGGGGCCGGACGCAATTTCAATAACCAGAGAGTCCCAGCTGGAGGTCCAAGTTCGGGGCTGGGTCAAATGGAAATGTCATGCCAGGGACAGCAAAGGGGTTGAGATGATGGGGCCCCTCCCAACCCCTAGACAAAAATGCCAACTTTGCAATTTAACTTGCTGCGAGACCACAAAGTGAAGTAAACACTGACTAGGCCGAGGCCAACGTCAAGAGTAAACAGAAATCTTTGCTGCCGAAAGTGTTGATTTTCAACTCACTCTCCAACAAACTAACCTTTCGTTTCGTTTTGAAAAAAAGTGGAAGCAGAGGAGCCAAATAAATAGAACGGGTTCTCTCCTTTGAATTTCGTTTTATTTGACTGGGACCCCACATGGCTATGTGGAATATATATTTCATTTGCCGTCGAGTTATTAAACAAATGCGCACATGTGGCCGCATCTTAAATATTTGACTTTGGATCTCGAATGGGTAGATCATCCATGCGGCGTATGAGTTATATTGGTAAAACAAACTAAATGCCCTCGGTAAAAATAATTGAGGTCAGTTGAGATGTGATGTGCATGTTAAAGTGGGGATTGACTCATAAACTTTGTAAATAGTTATCCTTAATTTAATCAAAATTTACAAGACGAATATTAGGAACAGTCCACGTAGTGACGAATCGCACCGGTAGCATGCTCGAGAATAGTCCGATTGAAACAATTGATACACCGATGGAAAGGTATTATTACTCTCTTCAAATTTTTATGCTAAAACATTTTAGAACTTTATTGGTTTAGCCATAATGTATTTGTTTAGATATCAGAACTTTTGTTTGTTGAAGGTGCGATCGTTACTAGTTTTATACATCATTAAGATGTGTTTTTGTTTGATAAATAATATAAAAAAGTTTAAGGAGTAACCTAATATCACCCTAAAATCAAAACGAGAGAGTAACAAACCGTTGAAGCATAAATCGCAAGACGTTTTCACCCTTATTCCAATTTGTCAGACTTACGGCGAATCTGCAATTAAATAAGCCAGGCCCAAAGGCCAGTCAAGTGTCCTTTTGGCCTGGCCTTTGTCAAGCGTATTAAACGACAACTGCAGACGGTGCCAAAAGGGCCAAAAGGGACGACAAACCGAAACCGAAATACAATCTACAAAGGCAATAGGCGTTATTCCTTTGGGCTCGGTTTGCCCCGGCTTATTTGTTGTTTTTAGGTATTTAAGTGACATTGACAAGCCGCAGCGAGCGTATGAAATCGTGTGTCTCCTCCTCGTCTGTCTCTCTGTCTGTGTTTGCTTTTCGGATGGGGCTGGGTCAAAGTCAAAGGCTACTTACCGCCCAATATGCCGTTCAAATAGGCCGAGGCGTTCAGTCCCCGCCCCTTCTTCATCATCAATTGCTCATCGACGAGAAGGAGCCGCGATGACGACGACGATGAGGATGAGGAGCCGCCGGTTGATCCGCCTGCTGACGATATGCCAAACGGATCCGGTTTAACGGGTCCCTCGTACAGGTCCATATCGTCGTGATTGCGGAACAGATTGTGCCGGGCTATCACATCCTCCATCCCGGCGCGATGGAGCTCCGGTATCAGGCGCAGCCAAATCGAGAGTTGATGGGCCCGAAAGTGATTCTTAATGCGCGGCTTCATTCCTGGAATTTAAAGAGTATGCGAATGTGAATGTGAGTTAGGTGCTTCCGGAAAAACAAAAAGGGGGTCGGAGTGTAAACATCTTCATTTTCATTTCCATGTGACAGATACCAAAACACACACTCATCCGCACACGAAACATGCATGCAAATAGCTCTAATGCTAAACTATTCCATTTGGCCGTTGCCTCTGCTTTTGGGCCACTTTCGAGTCATTTGCATGCCAAAAAGGTGAGCGACAGACACTTGGCTCAATTGAGGCCAGACCTCCTTCTCGGCTCTGGGTTTTCAGAACTTCACCCTCACTTCCCAGACCTGATGTCTTGTTTACTTTGGCGGGGTGAAAGCGACATAACTGTTTAATTTTTGATGCCCCCAGCTATTCCTACTAAGAGCCTGCCTTATGCACTACAAGGAAATTCTTGGAAGGCCAAGAATATATTTTTATGTGTGCGAAAATAATAAATCGATTTTCGATATGTAAATTTTATTCAGAAAAAATTCATATAAATAATAAACCTCATTTAAGTTGAAAATAATTTTTTTTTAATATTTTAAGAACCTTTTTTAATACCTTTTGAAACTAATTTGATTCTAAGTTATTAATTTTGCTAAATAATCCTAAATCATTATTTTATTTAAATTTTTATCTAAGTGTAGCCAAATATTGCCGACTTCTTTTGCTAAGCCGAGCTACAAAAAAGTCTGGTAGCCTACTTCCTTCGAGGGTAAACAGGCGAAAGTATAGTAGAGAATACTCCCTCATATCTGCACGTATTTATAAAAATATCTGAAAAGTACCAAGAATGATTCTCAAATATTCAGAAAGTTTTCATACACCTTTGAACTCTTAGTCCTCAGCCAATGCCCCACCATTCATAAGAAAATGTGATTGCCGGGCGAAGGACCTATCCACCTGCAATCGTCAATCTTCAATCGCAAGTGCAAATCCGAAATCCAAATAAAGTATTGCATGCATAATTTACGCAACAGAACTTTCATACAAGCCAGCTTTTACATAAGATATGCTTATAGTTCGATCTATATATATTTTTTTATATATATGATATATTTGGCGCATATGTGTGACAGCTGCCTTTGTGTGCCGGAGATCCTTTTGTGCCAGCTCCTCCCCAACAAACATTATTTGATTTCGATTTCAGTTTCCTGGCGTATCAAATGAAAACTGTGTCCGCCACTCCACACGGGCGGAATCCTTTCAACTTGCTTATGCAAAGTGCAGGCGCTGAAGGGTGGAGTACAGGGTATACTGTATACTGGGTATAGAATGTCAGCTGTCGCTGTGTGTCGTTTCAATTAAAATCAGGGGGAAAAAAGAAGAATATAGAGAAGGAGAGCCTTTTACATGCACGCAGACATATCTTTTGATACGTATCGTCCTTCAGTGCTTACATGTGCGTAAAGTGCGTGTCGGCAGGCTTCAGTCACCCTCCTTCCTTTTGTACCTCTTAGCTCACTAAAAATATAAAAAAGCCATTCTTGTGTGCACAATGTAAGGCAAATCCATTGCCATAACCTGTGCGTAATTTTCATAAAGCGTTAAGCGCGCATATCTGTCGCTATCTTCGCCGAGTTGTGTGTCAAGTGGGTATATTGATTCCATGGAATAGGAAAAAAGACATTAATCCATTTTTTATCTTGATAAATTTATTGAAAAAGTTGTCTAAATCATCAGGAGAACGACGGTAACAGGATTATTCATCATTTGATCATTAATAGAGCTTGAAAATAAATATTCCATATTTTCTTGAGAACTTTAATTTTTGAAGGTTTTTTTCCTTAAATGTAATATTAATTTATTCGAATAATTATTAAATTCTACAGGTATTCCAGGGCATTCAAAAATCGCCACAATATGTAAATAATATTACATCGACTTTCACCTTGTACCATCTACCTGTCGCCTTCGCGTACAAAAGGTGTGAAAAATTTGAAATTAATAACATTTTCGTACATTTGACATGAAGCAACGGTGCCATTTTAACGCACACATAAAGCTTTATGCGCTCGCCACCCCTCAGGATCCCCCCTGTGGAACCCCCGAGAGCTCATCACCTTTCACCTTCTCCCCGCTTTTCTCACTTCAGGTAATGTTTCGACAATCTCTGGGCGTTTTGATTGCCCTTCATCTACCTGGTGGTTCTGCTGTTGCCGCTGCTGCTGCTGCTTCAATATACCGACAGTCGCCGCTGTGATGCTTTCTTTTTTTTCACTCACATTTCGTTGAAGTACTTGTGTGTTAACTTCCTCGTTTTCCAACCTCCCCCCCACCGAAACCGCCCCTCCAATTTGTTGTTGTTAGCAGGCAAAGCATGTTCAGGCACTGCCTTCTTTAAAATTCAAATTAAATTTGATTCTCCCGTCTTTTTTTTTTGTTTAGCTGGCTGTGTGTGCTTAGGTTATTCTCCTTTCCCTTGCTTTCTTTTTTTTTTTGCAAATTTGTAGCTTTTATTTGGCATGAATTCCATGAATTCATTTTTACTGCATGCCAAAGTAGCCATACAACATTTTGCCAACGTTTTGGGGTGAGCGAATTATAAGAAATGGTTTTGTAGCCAAAGCTACTTGCATATTAACAAGCAACTCAAATTCCATTTAAAAATATCGCCTTATTGAAAAGAAAAACGAGCAAGTGAACTTTCTCAGAGGTATTAAACTTTTAAATAGTTTCTCCGTTTGCATTGGGAAAACAAGAAACAAACAACCATTTCGTTAGAAGCTTACGAAAAGATTTCTGTTTGAGCCATTCACACAAAAATAAGGAAAATGCACACGAAGTGGGAGAAAGTTTCTTCTGACTCACCTATTTCCAAATACTTTTGGTGCAGCGGATCATAATTTTCCCAGGTGATGCTGCGGAAGCGGTTGCGCTCCTTTGAAACCGGCAGCGACGAGTCCTGGCGATGATGTTCGTTAGGATTGCTGGAAAACAGAAAGGAAGTGTTGAGAATACACTGTTAAAAAATTAATAAATATAATAGGTACAAAAAAGCGAACCAATATTTTTTAAAAATTAATAGTATATGATTTTCTTATTTCTTTTCATTTTAAACTATTTAATTTTTTCCCAACTAAAAGTTCATCATTCCATAATTATTTTTCCACGGTTCTCATATTGTTGGAGATTTTTTCTGACACTGTTTCCCCCAGTGCACACTGGGCCAGAAAGTTAATTTTTTGGCCAAAAATCTGTAATTTCTTTCCTAGGACAGTTAGAAGGATGCAGTTTTTTGCGTTTTTTTCTTAAAAGATTGAACTTTCCAACGAACTAAAAGTAAAATTTCTTGGAATTTTATATAATATAGATAATCGAGACCAAAGTCGGAAAATTTTACGTACTTTTCGGTTTTTTATTTTTAAAAAAATAACTAGAAGACGCACTTCTTCAATTTTCGAAAACAATAAAGTATGAGATAAAACAAACTAAAAAAAATTAACATCACTAAAAAATATTATGTCATTTAAGATTTATGAACCGTTAAAAAGTGCAACTTTCGGAGGCTCCCACATCAACGTTTATCAAACAATCGATTTAAAAAAGATTTCTATTTTTTTGTTCTTGTAACCTTTTAAGTTTTATATAATCAAATTATGTAAAAAAAATTGTTTAAAAATATTGTTTTTTGATTTGTTTAATGTTAATTTGACATATTCTGAAGTCATCACAAAAGTATGCTACATTTTTATTTGCATAGTCCTGATTAAATAGATAGATATAGGTTTGGAAAATACCATAATCGATTAGTGTACGTAAAAAATAGATTTTAGATGTTAGTCACACTAAAATCAAATTTTTGAGCGCAAAATGTTCACCAAAACCTGAAGAAATAAAGTATGGCATACTCTTGGGCTCTCTTAGATAAGCTCTTCAAAATAACTCGACTTCGAGTTAAGCCTTCAATTAAAACTTAAATTACCGAAAACTAAGGCAAAACCGCATCGAGTCGGTGGGCTACGCTTTTAGTAAATTGATCAACGAATTTTTTTTTGAAGGAATGAACTAATTTGGGGATGGCACTCGAAGGCACTCGAAAAGCAAAGTACTCATTTGCTGAAAAAAAGCGTAAAAATTAACAATTACATTTATTTTAGCAAACAAGTAAGACATACGAGCTATATTATATTTTTTACTTGTTGAAAATAATCCCTTCTGCAAGTTTCGGAAAGAAGTCGAACAGCAACATCAGCATCTTTGACTTCTAAATTTTTTTTCATTTCCATCAATATTTTATGAATTTTTCACTTTGAAAATATGGTAAAAGAAAACTACTTGCCCGAATTCTTTGAAACTTTGGCATAAATTAGTTTAATGTATTATAAAAAGGATCCCAAACTCAATTTGGTCATTTTCTTAAAAAAGAAAAACGTATTTTTGGCCAAAAATCTGATCGGCTGGCCCAGTGTGCAGTGCATAAGTTAGTAAGACGTTTAAGTGGGGCTTAAAAGTGCCGAACGGACAGCAGGTGCTATAAGACCGCTCAGAGACACTTTGGGCGCCCGAAAGCTCCCCGTCAACTTACCCGGTGCGTGCAAAGTTGGTCCAGAAAATCATCACCGCTTCCGAAAGAGCCGTCTCCGATTTGGTGTAGTTCTGCGGAAAGTGGCTGAAGCCATCGACCAGCGGGGCACCGAAAATGTAGGGCAAATCCTCGCCGTGCACGGTGCCCATCCTCTGGGGATAGTCGCCGTCCTTCGTCTGGTAATCGAACACATAGAAGTAGCACCGACCGGAGGGCTGGGTGGAGCCGCCCGCCGATGTTGAGGCAGCTGCATTCGCCCCCGAGGAGCCAGCGGGCGAGGATGAGCTCACGGGGGGCGGGGAATTGGCGGCCAGGATATCGCCGGCTCGGACAATCGGAGCCACAAACTGGGCATCCGACAGGGCGGCCACTGCCGTGTCCCGGGTATTGATCGGATGCTGCGAGGTGCGATCCCAATCCGTGTACTCGTTGACGATCTGGAGGGCAGAGGGATTTCCAATTTAGATTTGGTTCACAAATAAAGTTAGTGCACTCAAAAAATAAAGATTTAATTTTACATTTCAGAACAGTTTCCCAAAATATAAAAAATCTCATTTTTTGGAAAAAGACTTAGTGTAAATTAAACAAAATAAGGTATTTCTATATCTTTATTGGGAAATATTTGGTAATCGTAGGAAACCTATCCTCCAATATACACTTTACAAATTGTAACAACAAAGTTTATAAAATTTTCTTAGTAAATTATGAAATAATATGATGCGTGGTCAAAATGGTCTAATACTTAAACTATATATCATTTTAGTTTTTTA
This sequence comes from Drosophila takahashii, assembly GCF_030179915.1. Classification (NCBI taxonomy): domain Eukaryota; kingdom Metazoa; phylum Arthropoda; class Insecta; order Diptera; family Drosophilidae; genus Drosophila; species Drosophila takahashii. The sequence continues at coordinate 16,096,550 of NC_091681.1, forward strand.
ATAGGTATTAATTAAAATTAAATATTGAAACTCTATTATTATGTAAAGTTAGTGACTTTTTTATTTTTAAGTCCTTCAAAATCTTGTGCTAGGGCTTAAATACTAAAGCTTCAGGGTATTTTTAAATTGATTCTAGGAATTTTCTGTTCTTTTTTTCAAAATGTGACAACATTTTGAATTCAACAGCGATTTTTCTGGCTTTCCTTTTGTGGAGTGTAAAAGAGCGAGGGGAATTTTAGATTTGCATTGGCTGCATGTGTGCCAAGTCAAATCCTGGCTGGATTACAAGCGGATTGCAACTGTTTGCTGTCCTTGTTTGCGGTGGCCATTCGCCGCTCGTCGTTCGCCACCGCAAAAGGGGCAGAAGGAGAAGTTGTTACCACCACACTATGATTATTTCTACCCAGCATGTGTGCGAAAAATAAACGACCGCAAAATGCATCTGTAAAATCGATGTCATGCATAATTTAGGAACCCTATCATAAAGAAGGAAACAAAAGAAAAAATTCAAACAAGTAAAAAAAAAAAATGGAACAGAAACCGATTCTAACAATTGTGTGTGGAATACATTTACATGGTTATTCGACAACCCATTCCCGGGCATTTATTTTTGGTATAGCATTGATTTTTTGGTTTCCGAAAAGTTTATTCTATCCGTTTTGAGTTTTTTACTTTTTAAGTTATTAAAAGCACATATTTGATTAGTCATGATTAGCTTGCGGTTTCGATTGGAGGCTCTCAACCGCGAGTGCCAGTCAGGCCTGAACTGTGACCCATATAAATTGAGCTTTACGACGAAGTATAAAGTGGAAAGAGAGGGGATTGCGCTGCAGTTATACAAAAGTATAATGAAGTAAAATAAATACGGACTTAAGCGCTATAATCGTGATATATGCCCCGGCAATTTACGACTTCTTGATAAATGAGTATATGTGAATATATATATATTTTCATATATCTGTGCACCCCATTCACGATGCGTGTGTGTTAATGCGGCGAATGGTGACCAAGGATTCAGATACAGCTGTGTACCAGCTACGGATACAGATACAGCTGCGGATTCAGATTCTGATTCAGATTCAGCTCCAGTTTCAGTTTCAGACGTCGACTGGTGACGGTTGTCGTTGGATGCTTTCTCTGCTTTCTCCGCTGCTGCTGCTGTTTGCTGTGATTTGGGTTAAGTGCTGCTTGTGCGCTTTTAAGTAGGTACATGTGTGTCTGTACATACATTCCGTACGTACGTACTACGTATACGACTACGTCTACGTGCATGTGTGGGTGTGTGCCTATGTCCTTGCACACATTTGCCAAATAAAGCGTGTTAATGTTTTGGCAGCAATGGCGTGTTAACTGCCTTCCATTTCGCTCGCTTGCACAAAACAAAAATAAAAACAAAACAAAGCCAAAAAAAAAAACAAGCCAGCAAGGGAGCATAAAATAAATATATACAACAGTCAAATGTAAAAAAATGTTTAAAAGTTGCAAATGCCCTGAAACATGAGACACACATTTACACACTGTACGTGTGCGTGTGTTTCTGTTTCGAGTGGCGAATGTTACCCATACGCAACGTGAAATTATAATTACACTCGCACACACTTAAACAGAGTACCAACATTTTAATTGACTTTTTCAGTTGCAGTCGTTGTTGCTGTTTGAGCTTTGGATCCAAAAGTGTTTGCTTTCAGCCAATTACCCTAGAGAAAATATGAACTTATATACCACCACCGAAAGGGGGTTTAATCATTTTAATGGATTAGAATTGAAGGATACTCAAAGAGGGCTTAATAAAGTCAGGTCAAAGCAGCATTTGATGTTAGACCTTAGAACAAAAATCTAAAAACTTTACTTTTTTAGTATTTACTACATTTGTCTTCACAAATAAGTAAAACCTAAGTTTCTAACAAAAGGAGAATTACATAAAAGCTAAAGCAGCTTTACATTTTTTTTATTATTTTATATGATTTTATTACAAAGTGTTGATTTAGAACATTTATGTAAAGTGTAAAAAAGTCAGTGGGTCCAAATTTGCATAAGCATCCATAAGTCTAGTCAATGCCCAATTTGCATACAAAATTCAAACCAAAAAAGAAATGGCAAGAAAAATAGATGATTCACTGTGGCGAAACATATTTCTTTCATCCGCCAACTGTCTATAAAGTTTTTAAGCAAAAACTTTTCAAGTCAAAAAGTAAACTCCAAGATAAGGGCAATAATTAAGCTTAAACTGATGGCAGACTGGTAGACCGAAGACCGAAGTCATTAGGAGGGGAGAAGATAAATCAGATGGTCAGGATTTATGGCTCCAATCGCAGACATCCCTTTCCCGCACTAAAAATAAGTAAATTCTGAAAAAATAAGACCACTCACCGTATAGAATATCTCGTTGAGGTGATAATTGTAGGCATTGCGGACGTAGGTGCGGATAATTTTATCGCGTCTGTCGCCCTCGAAACCGTTTTGTATATCGTGGGCACTGAAGCGCCAAATCGATTCGCCCGTAACGACGCCAAAGAGGACGTCATAGTGACCGCCCATGCTGGCCGTTCCCGCACCGCCGCCTCCAAAATATCCGCCGCCGCCGAACGAAGATCCGGAGCCACCGGCTGCGCCCCCTGGACCTCCACCACCTCCAGATCCGCCGGACGATTGGAAGCCGGAGTCCGCTGACGAACGCCTCGAGTTGCGCGCCATTAAATCATCGATATCGAGATTGGAATGTCCGGGTCGTATGACAACGCCATCAACCTAAATTGAAATCGAGGAGGGAAAAGGAATCGCAAGTAAATGACAGGAGTAGTGGTCCAAGCATAAGGACAGCGAGGAGCAGGGGAGTAAGTAAGTAATAAAGTCCATTGAAGCGAGGACCGAACAAAAGGAGCAAGACCCGCAAAAAAGCGAAATCAATGGCTTTAAATGAGTGTCCTGCGATGACTAAATCTTTTCTATGATGCCATTGAATTTTATCAAGAAGTACAGATTTCAGCTTGGCAGACAAACAAAAAATGATTAAAAGAATGTCTTAAATTCGGTAGATATTTTAAAAATTTACTCCGAAAAAAGACAGTTATAAATGATTTTTCGAAATAAATTACTTTAAAGGATGTGAAATACATTTTGATTAATTTTCTTTTTAAAAGACAATGGTTTTAATAACAAACATTTTAATAATGACTGATTTTACTGATTTACTTTATTTAATTTTTAGCTCTACTGATTTAAATAGAGTTCTACTTATTTTTATAACTCACCGATGGCCCGAAGGATGTTAGAAAGTTGGGAGCCTGAATGTCGGCGGTGTAGAGGTCCTCCAGCGGCACATCCCTCAGACAGTCGACAATCTGCTCGTGATGCCGGTTGATGTCCTCGGGAATGGTGCAGTTGACCTCCCTGGCCAGCTTGATGGCGAACAGCACGGGATCTTCGACCAGGGCCCAGGATGAATAGGCAGAGCCGGACATGAGAATGGCCCGATGGAAGAGACCCCTCACCATTGTGGGCGAGGTCATCAGGTAATTGATGCAGGCCGCTCCCGTTCCGTGACCCGCCAAGGTCACCGAGTTGGGATCCCCGCCAAACTTTTGGATATTCTGCTGGATCCAATGGAGAGCGGCCATCTGATCCATCAGCCCGTAGTTGGCCACCCTGGCATGGGCATGCGGATTGGGATTGGCATTGAGGAAACCTGTAGGGTAATGAAAAATATTAGAGATATATTTTAAAAATTCGATTTTCAGATTAATTTTTTACAAATATATCTCAAGAAATAGTTTAATATATTTAAATATTTAATATTACCCAATATTCCCAACCGGTAGTTGAGTGTCACCACTACCACTTCTCCATAGCTGGCCAGGACACTGCCGTCGTAAGGATTTCCGCTGCTCCACTCGAAGGACTCGCCGTGTATGAACACAATCACCGGCAATTTCTTCTCATTGGCTCCGGCTGACAAAACACAAAAAAGGAGTGAACAAAACGGTGAGTGTTAGTATGTATATCAGCCGGTAAAATCATGATACAAATATTTTAGTTGTATTCTTTTCTGTATTTCAAACTTGTGATATCGCGTTTTTCCCTTTCAACACACCGCCAAGTGCCCGAGAGCGCTCATGACCCATTAAACGTTTCCGTTTGCGTGCAAAGCGGATTTTGCCAGCACTTCGGCGGAGGAATCGCTTCAGATTAGCGATTCCGATTCCCCCGGATCCGGCTTGCCCCTTGGATTGTGAGCTTAGTGGGGTGGCACTTGCGATAAGATTTGCGCAGCGGTTACGTGAGCTCTCGGTTTTCTTTTGCGTAGAAATTATTGGCATTACGTGGCGTACGATTAATCTTAATTAATTGAATTTAAATGAGATTTATGTGCAGCTTTTTTAGCTTTTTGTGTGCTTAAATTGTGGTTGTGGAATTCGAGAGCAAGGTCTTAAAGTTTATTTTGGGCGAAACTTACCATTGACCGGCGAGAAGACATTCAGGTAGAGGCAGTCCTCGGATTGGTTTTCCAGAAAGGGCAGCAGTCGCTTTAAGTACTCCAAGCGACCCTTGGGCATCTTCTCCAGTGCCGCCGTCTCGTTTTGGATATTGGGCAGCCGCTGCGGACACACGGGACTGTACTTATCCGATATCCGAATGCCGTCCCAAGGCGCCGGTGCTCTCGTGGGACTAAACCTACGGAAATGAAAACAGGGAACTTAACTTTTAGATCATAAATTAAACATATTTAATTCAATATTAAATTTAAACAAAAATAGATGAATATTTAGGTACTATTAAATGTAAAACGAATACAAAAAAATGTCGGTATTTACGTTTATTTATATTTTTACGACCAACTAAAAAATCCCTCAGTGTAACAAAATCTAAACAGTTTTTCATTAGTTTGGGAGTAAAGCCTACTAATTAGTTTGACTTTATGGAGTTAAAGCGGTCTTTGAATTTGGTTGAAAAAGATATAATTTAAAACCCATATGACAAATCCAAATATAAATAATTACATAAAAATTAAATCAATATATTTAAAAAGAAAGTAATATGTTTAAATGATAAATTAAAACATTTTATAAACCATTCCTACATACCGATTTTGTTTGGTGGGTGGCGTTGCATATGGCACACCTAGGAAGACCTCAACCGATCGTAGGAAGCGAAAGCTGTCTAGCGGCAGGATGAGTCCGTGCAGTCGGCCATAGCGGGTCTGGACGATGCGGTGGCCCAGGCGGGCGCCCTTGTAGATGTCCGCCGTGGAGGCCTCCGCACAGTCCATCCAGCCAACAAGGACTGTTGGCAGCAGCAGGAGCCGCAGCAACAGCAGCAGCTGACTTTCACCCATGTCGCAACACAGTGGAGCTTCGAGTTGTGCGATCTGACCGAGCTATCGGTCCTCAAACTGTCTTCACCTATTTCGATGTGGCTCTCGATTGACGTGATTTCTTTCTGGTCATTTAAACTATCTGTGCTGATGGGCTGGGATGACGAGACTAGCGGCCGACTGACTGGATTTCATCTTGATCTGGAAAATCGGGAATTATAGGAAGGTAAAATATTAATATCACGATCTTTAAAGTAATACAAAGTATAAAACTAAGTTAAGCCAAAGTTACATTTAAAATATTAATAATATTTTAGTTCTTAAGGAAATTTAGTATATTGCTGTTGCAACACTTGTTGATCTATAATAAAAATAATTTAGTTAGTAATTGTCATTAAAAAATCAAATAGGAAATAAATCCTAGTTATTCCTAATTAAATAAATCTCTAAAATAGTCTTAAATCAACCTCAAAATAAAAGAATTAAATAAGCTTATATTATTTATTTATAATTAAATACAAAAGAGATGGAAAATAGAGCACCATGTTGGTTATTAAAAAAAACTCTTTGTTTGGGTATTAAATTCAGATCCCAACTGTTGACTGATAACTAATTCAATCAGCTTTTTTCTACCAATTACCGTGCGAACTAATTGGTCGTTTATTATCATGAATATGAAATGCAAACATAATACGTTTATTTTCCATATTAAACCTGCTGCTGCATAAAAGTGTGGAGAAAGTGTTAAATTTGAGTGCTGTTTTATTTTTATCCGAACCGAGTTGGTCGGCAACATGAATAAACAAGGTCACCGGCGCATTTTTAAAAACACCCATCCCCTGAAAACTGAATGTGCATCTGGTACCCTCGAAATGTATCTGTATCCATGCATTTATGTATCTGTGTGGTGTATGCTTGGCTCAAGGTTACTTTACACATCCTTAACTGTGCCAGCGCAATTTGTGTGCATTTTTTAAGCTTTTGCATTGCATTTGTTTTCGCTTTTTGGCATTACTCTGCTTATTTGTGTGCTGATATTTCGTTGTTTCTGCGCTGACAATTCAAGTACGCACAGCGAGTGGTGGCTGCAAAAGTAGCTCATTTGGATATGTATAAAATATATATATCTTTTCATATGCACACTAGAATATACATATGTGAAATGTGAGCTGTTCCTAAGAGCTAACAGTTGGCAAAACAATGTGATGAATAGCAAAGTAAACTAGCTGCGGTGGGAATTTGTTTGAAAATGTTTAGGTTGGTATGCAAACGTATTAAATTTATTAAACACATAACGATCAACTAGTGTTATACTTGTAGCGCAAAAAACAAGAGAATTATTAAATAAATTTATATTTTATTATTATCAGTGACCTTAAATAACAGTTATTTAAGACTTTTATTTTAAAAGGACCACTGGGATTTTTAGGTATTTTAATCAATAATTTGGCTGATTTTTACGCACTCTAAAAAAATGGAAAAAATAGTTTATTTGAGTATTATTTATTACAAATAAAACAAAACATTACAGTAGTCATTTTAAAATAAAAGTACAAAATAACTGTTAATTACGGTCCCTGATCATTATAACTTAGCAAAATACAACAAACTCTATCGGAACATATTTTTTCAAAAGTAAATAACAAATAGGGAAACCCCGAGAGAAAATGGGGATAATGGTGAACTTTTTAAATGCCCTGCGAAAGGTGCGACTTAAATTGTCCATGGAAAACACCAACCAGGTGGCAAAAAGCCTGGCAGCTTCTAAATTTAATGATGAGCAGGCAGCAACCCCACAAAAGACACCAGATGGATCCGAAATGCTCTGGCAGAATATCAAGAGGGTGCTGCTCATTTGTGGCGGCCAGAAGAAACCCGGCGGCGTTGAGGATGAGAAGCGCATGAAGGACTCGTGCCGTTTGGTCGATGTCCTGGAGGCCCAGCGGTTCGTTAGCCAGGTATTCGCCGCCATGCAGGTGCCCAAACAGGCGGCCAGTGAAATGGCCGATGCCCTGATAGCCGCCGACTACATAGGCCAACGTTCGATGGGCATCCATCGATTGCCGGCGATTGCAGCGGACCTTCTGAACTGCACCGTTTCGGGTGATGCCACGCCGGGAATTGTGGCCGAAAAGAAGGCCATCGCCCTGGTGGATGGCCACAATGCTCCTGGACCCGTGGTGGCCAACTTTTGTATGGATCTGGCCCTGCAAAAGGCCAGGGAGGTTGGAATCGGTTGGGTTTCGGCTCGCAGCTCAAACTGCATTGGCTTCGCCTCTTGGTACGCGTGTCAAGCGCTGGAACAGCGAATGATTGGACTCTGCATGACCAACGGAGCTCCCACTTTGGTGCCCGCCGGAGGAATCGAACCCATACTGGGTGAGAATCCGATTGCCTGCGCCGCCTCCGGGGTGCATGAACAATTTCTGGCTGATTTCGGTATGGCTGCCTGTTCGGTGGAGGAACTGGAGCTATCCTATTGCAATGGCTGGTCAAAGGAAGTGCCCAAATTAGTGGCTTTGGATAGGAACGGCAGGGAGACCACCTCCACGGAAGAGGCGTTGAGGGCCCAACGCATCCGAGCCTTTCAGCCCGAGCACAAGGGCTTCGGCATGGCTGCCATGGTTGACATTTTGTGCGGTGTGATGACAGGTGCTCGATATGCAAATCAGATCCAGCGACGAGGCGTCTATAGTACGGAAAATGCCCCGGCGGATCTGGGCCAAGTTTATGTGGCCATCGATCCGATGCGCTTTTGTCCTTCCTTCGAGGACCGACTGGGCGATTTCCACCGGCTGCTGAGACAAGCAATGCCGCGCAAGGTGGGCAAACCAGCGATGGTGCCGGGCGACAAGGAGATGGAGCACATGAAAATGGTCGACGAACAGGGCGGACTCACAATGTCACCCTGCACTCTGTGCGTTCTCGAAGAACTGGCCACAAAGTTCGGCATCGTCCCCCTAAAGATGAAGGGCAATAAACCAAGTGAGGAACTGCAAATGGCCTAAGCAACTCTATCATAACTTGATTTTTGTTTGATTTAAATAGTCAAATAGCGAAGACAACATTTTTAATTTAATTAAAATATTACACAGTCTTAAATAAAATTTTAAAACAAGGAAAATATATGATGGAAACCAGAAGTGAGATAGCACAGGATAAAACATATTTTACTCAAGATATTTTATCTTGTGCTGTCTCACAATCCTTCTGGTTTAATGTGCAAATATGCTGTTTATATTTGTTTGATTTAAACAAAAGCAGACGATGCGCAAATATAAGTAAACATCAATTACTGTTTTATAGGAAAGGCTTGCAAAAATAAATATTGAAGTTGAAAAAACATTTAAAAAGTGAATATAAAAACCAGCTGTACCTAATCAATTAAAATGCACAAAAGCCCATAATTTAATTAGACGAATGTAATGGGAATTTTAATTAAATATCCTTTGTGTTCATTTTAAAAAGCAATATAAGTACACCCAGAAAAAAAAGACCGAAAAAATCTAAGACCGAATTTCTTACATTACTACCGTTTTGTTCTTTTATTTTTTTAAGACCATATTCTTATATTGATACCAAAGGGTATTGATTTAAGACCAGCAAACCAGTAAATTTAGATTTAAGTTGAACTTATGCACGCGCGCGAAACACGGTGCGATGGCCCAGTTGGTAAGGCGTCTGCCTCTGATGCGAGAGGACCCCGGTTCAAAAACCGAATAAGTCAAAGTAAGTAAAAAGTTTTTCAAATGTATTTCAATTAACATTTCCTTTATAACTTTAAGAACAAAAATGTATTAAAAAAGTTAAAATGTTAATTTACTAATTACAAAAAAAAAAAAAATAAGTTGTGTTGTGAGCGGGAATTGAACCTCGTACCCCCAAACACAAAATAATACCAGAATCCAGCACCTTGGCCCCTGGGCCATGGCCTTATTATTTTCTTCCATGGCAGAATGCTTACAGGAGCATTCAAAGAGATTTATTTTTTTTACTAAAAATAAATATAAATTTAAGTACGTTTCGTTCTTAAAGTAAGAACAGCGGTCTTAAAAATCCGTTCTTAAAATAATACCATATTTTCTTATAATGATACCAAACGGTATAAAGCTATTTTTGAGACTCAAACAGACACGTTTTCAGACACAATCAGAACAATTTTTTCCCTGAGTGTAGGTATGGGCAATTTAAACCGATTTAGCAATTTCACTAAATTTGTTTTAAATTTGTAAACCATTTTAAAAATAAAATAACAATGTTTTGGCATTGGTTCGCAATGCTTTAAAACAAATTTAAATTAAAGTTCAGCCTGACAGCTCTCTTGGGTGCCTTGAAATGAAGCCAAAGTTCATGGAAATAAATTTAGCAAAGTTCGTTCGGCAATTGTTCACCTCTGGAAAGGAAAGGGGAGCATTTTCAAGTGGATTCCTTGCCCGTCGACTAATTATGGAGCGTTAAAATATTCAAAAGTTCAAAACAAGCCCGTCTTTCTTCGTCTGGCGGCGTTCATTTGCACACGGCAATAAAAAGGGGAAAAAATCTGCATAATTATTTGCGCTAATTTATGCACTCCCCGGAAACCGCACCTCGTTCTTAGAGACGCGAAAAGTGGGAGCCCAACAGCTGGGCCAACTAAAAATAGCAACTCAGGTATTTTTTTTGGTTTTTTTTCGGGGTAATTGTGTGCGTGTCTGTCATAGCCAAGTACCCAAATCGATAAAGGAAGCCGTCGCAGAAGAAATCATCCCAATCATTGGCAGAATGATTAATATGATTTCCTAGCTCATCAGAGTCTGGCCGCGGGGGCGTATGAGTAATAAGCTGAAACTTTTTATGACAGCAGCTAGGTGGCGGGGTAAATTATGGCCACCACCACATCTTACGATGTGCGTTGTCGTCGCCAGTCGATGGCCCTATTCTTATTCCCAGTATTATGGTATCCTGGGTACGCAACACCTGCGTCTTATTGAGGAGGTCCTGCGGCTGCTTTTACCCAGCGCACGTGACTGCGGCGTCCTTGTTGCGACTCGGATTTAGATTCATGACATTGTAATCGCTTATTACCGCTGCCAATCGCTAGTGAAAGTGGAGAGACCACAGAGCTGGGGATTTCTAAATATATATATTGGGACGCCTGGCGTCTCGGTTTTCACTTTGAACTCATTTATCTTCATTGAATTGATTTTATTGACGCTGGGTAAATTAGGAAACAACGTGATTGATCTGAGAGCAGGGAACCGGGAATTTGGCTGCACAAATTTTCCGTGATGGGTAAATCATTCGATGATCTCCCAGGGAAAGTGGACACGATTATTTATTTTGGACATATCCTGGCTTTGCGAAATTGACAACTTAAGCTTATGGCACTCTGCTGTGCTGTTCTGCTCCGTTCTTTATGCTCGACTTACCGTGCGAAAGTCACCGATCTATATACACGCATCCATGTGTATTGCTGCTGCTTTTATGACTTCGGGCAGTTTTATTGTTTTCCCTGCTGGCGAATATAATAATCCTCGACTTCGGCTTGGTCGATGGTCAGATGGGACAGTCGAAAGTCCGTTTGCCTTAAGCTCGCGTATCCTTTTTCCTTCTTTATTCTTTATTCGTTATTTGTTATTTCCTTTTTTATTTCTTTTGTAGGTGTTCACACAATTGCACACGCACACACACTTATTGGTATATATCGTATTGGGAAACCGTTCTGTTGATTTTTCATATATCCTGCACCGAAAAATATTTCATTTCATGTTTTGAAGCGAGTTTCAATTGCTTTCACTTTTCACAGGATTCCGCTTTTATTTGCCTTTGTTCGCTGTCGTCGCTTTCCGTTTTTCGTTAGATCCTTTGTTGAAAAATGATTCGTTTGCTACATTTTATTTGTCTCATTTAATTTTTGTTTTTGGGACTTAAAAATTGGGTTTTCATTTATATTTAAAATTGCCACTCTGCTTGAATTTTTTTTAATGCGTTTCATATGGCTTTAAATAAATAAAAGAACGTTATTTTTGTAATCGTTTTTCGTTCCGGCAGAATTTGCGACCAACCCAAAATGTTTATAAAAGATTCACTACTTATTTCTCGGATTTCATTATTCATTAATGGAAACGGTATTTGTCGAAGCTTTCAAAAAAGCAAAATACCACACCCTGTTGTAAAATTACAGGGTTTTTTTATTTACGGTTTTTTCAGCACGTTAGTGGCCTGGTTTTTGACCAATGACATAACCAGAGATTAAATATTAAAAATCTTTTTAATCCCTAATAAAAAAATATAACCCAACGAAAATATTTAATTTATATAAAAAAAATGATAAATGCATAAAATGAAACCAAGGTAATCTTATCCACTTAAAACATATTTAATCATTTCCGAAAGCGAAGTCATATTAATACTGGTTTCAATGTTAATCGTCATTAAAGGCTAGCAATGAAATAAAAAAAAGGGCATAAATAATTGAAATTAGAAGCTAATGAAATAGAAAAAAGTAAAACAAAATCATTGATTTTTATAATCAATCAATTTTTAATAAATACAAAGATTTTATTTTATAAAAATATATTACTGCTGAAAAAGGGAAAACAAAATGCCTGAAACTGATTAAATTTTACTAGGTGGTGTACTCGCTCATTGCTGAAAATATAATACTTTCGAATAAAATAAGCAAATTAAAACGAAATGACTGACAAAATTGTCAGCCAGAAGTAGTTGATAATTGCGATCCTTGGCTTTTGTCGAGTTGAACTGCCGACAATTGAAACTTTTGCTTGCCTACTTTCAGGGGTTACGGTGTCGTTGGCGTTTGCCTGGCTTAATTATTCCATCCACGACGATTAAGCTTACAAGAGCCTAATTGCATGCAAGTCGTGCTGCGACGGGGCAAATAAAAGGCATGCAACTTGGAAACCCCCGCCCAAAAAAAAGGGAGCGTCAATGACCGTTAAGTGGAATGTGGCTAACGTTATACTTTTTCCATCACAATTTCTATATTTTTTTTCGGGATTCTGCAAACACTTGTACGCAACAAAAAAAAGAAGTGTGTGAGACGAGAAAAAGCGTAAAATAAATAAAGATGGAGAAATGCCGCAAGGCAGCAGACAAAAGGAGAAGATGACGCGGCTCCATAACGGATTCTTAAGCCTTGGCATACATTTACATTTCACGCACACACACACACAAACACACAGAGGCAGAAAAACGTAGATGTGTTTGTCGATTCGCTTTAATTTCGCATAGATAAAAGGACAACTTCTGCCTGAAACACATTTTCAATTGCTCACATTTACAGCTTGCGATGTGATACACTCACACAGCCGCACAACGCACACTTACACTCACGCAGCGAGCGGGGAGGAGAGAATAGGAGTAAAAGTACCGTTTTGCCACGTGCAAATTTCCGTCGCCAGAACGATTCGAATTTTTGTGTCCACGACGCACGAGTCTATTCCAACGACTGAAGATGCCTTTCGTCGCTGGCCAGGCTTCAGACCTCTTCGGCAATGTGGGTTAAGCTCCCAAAAATCATATTCTCTATGCTTCTCCTGGAGAGAGAAAGAAGAGATAGAGAGAGCGTTTGCCTGGAAGTGGAACCCATTTAAAGCTCTCTCTCTCTTAAATCGAATCAGCTGTTGGCTGATTTTCCTCTCCCGGAAAAGCGGAAAAAAGAAAAACGTCGAAAAACCAAAATAACAATTGGGAATTAAGTCAATTTGGTGGCGGTTCTCTTTTTGTTATTTTTCTTCTACTTCACCCCCATCTGTGGAACTCTCTTTTGTTTTTGCGCTTTGATTCTCCGCTTCTACGAATTTAATGCCGTCGTTATTACCGTAGTCACATGGCGACAGGCCCACTCAGCTTTTATTGGGGCAGGTAATGGTTCCTCGATGCCGCTTCCTATTCGACGAATGACAGAGTTTTTATTCCACATTTTAATGGCTTATAGAGGCAAAAACATCGGTACTAACTGCGTATAACTGGGTAAAGGTAATTAAATAAGTCAAAATTATTAAAACTTACTGCTACGTCATTTGTAGATTGAAATGTTATAAATATGGTATATGTATCAGCACCTGTATAATAAAAACTTTGGTAGTTTAGTTTGTTATAATATAAAAACGGAATTATATAGGAATAAAATTAAGTTGGCTTATAAGATTTATGTTTTCGATTACTTTAAGAATATTAAAATAGTTTTTAAAGTTTTTACTTGTGTATCGATTTATATTTTGAACAAATTTTTTTTTATTTAAACCCAAAAGAAATGAAAAAGTCTTTCCATATCGAAAAGTTTCTAAAATAAATGATTTTAATTCTTTCGGTATAATAAAAGCAAAATATAGTAGAGAAACAATAGAACGTCTTTCCGTAAATGGTGGCAAGCTTAAAAGCAGAAAACTTTGTGATATATTTTGCCCCATAAATCCCAGCACCGGAAATCTCACACATGTCGACGGGCAGAACGCTAACAAGACAAACCAGCTTACCAGCAGCAGATTCGCCAGCCACGAGCTCCTTTGTCATCATCAAAAATGCCGAGAAAAGCGAAAACCACCCCGAGAGCAACAATGACAACTCCAATGAATGGCGACAAATCAGTTAGCTAAATGCTGCCGAGCCAGGCGTGCGTGCGATTTGACCGCACAGTTCGTGAGATTCCATCATCGAAAATCCATACACCAGGCGAAGGACAAAGAATCCGGGGACATAATTGAAAGCGAAAGGCGTGGCGGGGAGGAAACCTTCAGAGGGCGGTGAAAAACAAGTGGAAATAATTTTCCAGCATAAATCATGGCACGCCAAGTTATTACAGTAATTTCATGATAAATGTCCGATAAATAAATGTATAAATAAAAGTCTCTCGGTTGAGGGAGCAGAGGGCAGGCAGCGATGTCTAATGAAGTAGCAGCAAAAATCATGCTGTGCCGGGACGGTCCACACTGCGTATGCGTGATGCTTGATGCCTGGATGTCTCATGTCTAATTGGATTAATGAGAGGTTATTGCACCCATTCCAAATAATTCTCGGTCGGTGTCTGTTTCACCCATTCCCATGGTCGTAAATATTCAAAAATAACAATGGCTAATCAGCCACTGGAATGGCCTGCACACACAGGCATAAATCAAATTATTTTCTATTTAATTTTGGGATTTCTTGCTCTGATAAAAACCAAAAGCCGTGAAGCTTAGTTCTCGGCTCCTGAAATGTTGAGCCATGCCCACCATGGACATCTGCCATGATTACGAGCTGCGCGTGTTAGAACCCTTGATATTTATATATATTTACCAGTATACTTATATAACATCATGTGTGTGGGGGGTTGGCTTAATTTATAGGCTTTGTATGCAAAGCTCGGAACGCGAAATTTCAGCTTTCACATTTTCGCAATGGGAAAAAAGTTACTTGGAGGAAATATACATATTAGGCATAGCGAAATGTCAAAAATATGAACCGGATGCCAAAAATAATACCATTAGCTATCACGGAATCTCAGACAGCATTTCAAAACAATTTATGTTACGCGAAATTCCAGACAAAGCGGCGTTAAACGGGTTTGTAACAAATTTAATTTTTAATTAATGCCATTAATAACAACGAGGAGATCCGCGGAGGAGCAAGGCATGTTTTAATGGGTGCAGACGGGTGAAGCGACGGGGGTCTGATTTTTAACGCGCAATTGAAGTTTACAGCCGTCCGAAAATGCGTTGCCTTGTCTGTGTTTTCCGTTCGTCCGTCCCGGCGAGATGGAAACAACCGCAAAACAAAACTTTGCAATTTGCTGCGAGTACAAATTGGAAAATCTCCCTTCAGGCGGTCGGAATGAGGGGAAGCTGGGCCACCAGACAATGCTCACTTAATGCGCGGCCACGAGCCGATCCGCACTTTAATTGTTGATTATACAAATTGTTTGATGCCCATGGAAGGCCCTTGCAGATCCCACGGTCCGTGGTCCGTGGCCCGTTGCAAGGCCATAAAATATTCAAGTTGAAGAAGAGTTTTCCACGACGGGCACGCACTAAAAACCACAAATGGCAGGCTGATGTTGGGATGGACAGGGCTGGGTTGTAGATGAGGAGCTGAATGGTGAATCCTTCTGTGGAGCCAGTCGACATTGCCAGCATGCTTGTTGTCATCCGAGCCGGCCACATAAAAGTGTAATTAAGTTCGCGTGTCGCACATTTAATTGTTTTTTAATGAATGAGGGAGCAAAAATCATTTTACACAGCAGCTGCATTTCATAGGCATCAGGCATCCGAAGCAACCAGGACAAGGACAGCTCCCAGGACTACCAGGACTCGTTGCATTTTTCCGATGGGGTTTTTTTTGCCTGTACTCCCTGGCAACCGTGCGAAAAATTGTATTTTTCCCCCGACGCCAAAAATTTAATTATTTCCGTTTCTCTGATTTGTTTGAGGCCGAAATTGAAAAAAACTGGCGGGGCCATTTAAATATGCCGTGAACCCGAACAATTCTTATGGCAAACATTCCACTTTCTGCTGTCGGTTGTCGCTCTGTTCACAAGTGAATTGATTTCACTGGCAAAGGGCTGCGGACATGAGAGATTTATTCAAATAAAAAAAAAACTTTTGTGTAAAATTCGAATAAAATAAAGCCGAATAAACATTTGGTTCGTTTCCATCAAGATACAAAAATACTGTGAAACAACAGAGAATTTTGTATTCAAGTTGGATGGTCTTAGGGATACATATTTAAATCCACATTTTTAAACACATTTACCACTCGCATACTCATATATCACAGGACTTTGTGTGTGGCATTAAATTTATGATTCAAGAAATGCAATAATGCATAAATAGAATATATTTATCGACAACCATTTCCAAACTATTAAAAATTCTGTCATAAATCAATAAAAAAATACACAGCAAATGCGATTTATGCGATGCCAGGCACTTGATGCTCGAATGTGTGTGTAATTCGCACAAAATATTTTATATGTAAATTGCGGAGGAAGACTCGAGACGCCCGTCGATTTCTGGCGACTTTTGAAAATATATGCAAGGAGTGAAAAAAAATGTATTGCGAAAAGGGAGGCGAAACAAAAAATATGAAATGCCAACCGGCGAAATGCCGACTGTCGAGCGTTGGTTTCTCCTTCTGCTTATTGGCGCACTTTGCTCCTTTTACGGTTGCATGAATTTTTGAGCAGCTTCACTTCCGGTTATAGTAGCCGGAAATTGCAACAGAAATACTTGCCACACACACACACAGGCATATGTATGACATTTGTATGCAAATACGGAGTCGATGATTTTGCATATGTTTGTCCACGAAGTGCCACAGTGCGTATGCGTGATGTGCACAAGCGACGTTGCTCTTCTTCCGCTTTATTTTTATTTCCCCAACA
This sequence comes from Drosophila takahashii, assembly GCF_030179915.1. Classification (NCBI taxonomy): domain Eukaryota; kingdom Metazoa; phylum Arthropoda; class Insecta; order Diptera; family Drosophilidae; genus Drosophila; species Drosophila takahashii. The sequence goes on from NC_091681.1 coordinate 16,113,223, forward strand.
ACATTCACCTGCAACGGCGTGCTTCCCCTGCATATTTCCCGTTCTTAACTTGCCTTGGCTGAGGCCCTGGGGCCCATTGATGGCTGCCAGTATTTATGAGTCGCATAAAAATGGCAAATTTGTGGCAGTCATTGAGTTATTTTCAGGTGTCTCTCTCCGCCGTCTCGCTGGGGAAGAATTCTCGCAGAGAAGAAGAAGAAGATGGAGAAAACTACTATGGGGGGTTAGCTAAGTGAGTCGGATTTGCATATTTTATATGGCAAGGATTTGTAGAATTTCCTCCGAACGCTGAGAATTTCGTAGCATTTCCATTTTTTCGACAGTTTACGATGGCAGCAAAAAAAAAAAAACAAACTGAAAGAGCAGCGCTGTGAGTACACTTGAGGGCCAGAGTAATTGAAATATTTATTAATATTTTACTAACTTTGGGAAATATATAGAACATATTAGAATGTTAAGAAAATATTTTATATCATATTTATACCCGTTGCTCGTAGAGTAAAAGGGTATATTAGATTCGTGCAAAAGTATGTAACAGGTAGAAGGAAGCGTTTCCGACCCTATAAACTATATATATTCTTGATCAGGATCACCAGCCGAGTCGATCTAGCCATGTCCGTCTGTCCGTCTGTCCGTCTGTCTGTCTGTATGAACGCTGAGATCTCAGAAACTAGAAGCTAGAAGGTTGAGATTTCCCACATATATTCTTTGGCTTCCTACGCAGCGCAAGTTTATTTTAGCCGAGCGCCACGCCCCCTCTAACGCCCACAATCGCCCACTAACGATTTAAAATGGGACCTGCGCCCACATCTTTAAAAATTTCCGAAAAGTAAAAATGCAATTTTGTTGTGTATATTTATTCCTATCGAAATGTAGAAGACATTTTTCAAATCGGACCATTCTTTAAAAAGTTATACGCAATCAAAATTTATATATCTATCTCCCTCGCACTCCCTTTAGCTGAGTTACGATTATTAGTCGGGATACCAACCCGAGTACAGCGTTCGCACCCCCTTTAGCTGAGTGACGGGTATTAGATAGTCGGGACACCAACCCGACTATAGCGTTCTCTCTTGTTTTTTTTATTAATTCGAGGATTAATAGAGAACTAAAATTGAATTAACTGATATATATTTAGGCAGATATCTAATTACCAGAAATCCTGTATGATATATGGTTTTGACATAATTAGTGTAACATCCTGACATACACACACACTCATATTCCTAAGCAGCTGTTTGTACATACATACTAGAGACCTGCACGATACGATGCCGATGCCGATTCCACGAGTAAAAGTAATCAAGTTGGCTATGCCACGATTATTTTTTGTAATCATGTAATCGTGTCAAACGATGACGAGTATACTCGGCATCGTAGAATCGTACGAGTAGCATCGTAGCATCGCCAACAAATTTCAAATTTGACATTTAAAAATGAATTTCAATAAAATTTCCTCTTCTTCTAAAGAATTCGCGGGTACATTTTTTTTAGAATTCGTGATTGGAAAACCATAGTTAAAGACAACAAATCCATACGTGTTTTGGACATGGTCCTTTATTGGTTCTTCTTCCAAAGAATTCGCGGTCTCATTTTGGTTAAGATTTTGTGTATGTCGGGTTCACAGACGGTAAAACATAAAAAAAAATTCTCTTGTTCCAAAAAATTCGCGGTCTCATATTGTCAAAGAGTTAATCTATGGTCTTAAGTAGATAGGACTAACAATTGTGAAATCTTGGGTATATTGGTTCCTCTTGTTCTGACAAGAATTTTGGTTGATTTTGTTTAATAAAAAAACACGAGTCAGATATGAGTAAAACGATGCCGATGCCTACGATTCTACGATGCCACGATTCCAGATTTGACAGTTGGAATCGGCATCGCCGAGTTGTAATCGAGTATATTTTTACTTACTCGTGCAGGTCTTTAATACATACATACTTAAAGTTCGGTCACACCATTATTATACACAATTAATTAAAGTAAGGTCACACTAATTGTACGTATATGCATCCCTGCTGTGGTTAAATATTTTATAATATTTTCTAAACACATATCGATAGTACGACTTCTTCTTTATTAAGCCAAAAGGCTTTTCCGCTCTGCCAACTTAATAATTATGACAAAAGTTTTCTCAGCCAGCGACAGGCTATAATTAAACTTTGGCCTCTTTATGGCGTCGGCCGTCAAGTTAACCGCGATTAACACACAATCAGCTTAAACGTTCGACCCTTTGCAACCAGCTCAGGCACAGGCAACCCTCCAGAGCCCCCAACTGTCATCCTGCCGCCTGCCAGGACATGCCAGGTCCCTGGGACAATGCGCTGAATATTCGCGCTTTATGCTCAAAAGAAATTGACATAATTTTAAAATATAAGAACGCGGCAAAAGGGGCGGCAAAGATGCCCCGAAAAATAAAAAGGCAGCACAGCACAGGACAGGACAGCACAGGACAGCAGTGGGCTAATAAGTGTCCTTCGTCCGACACCAGGGATTTCGATGGGGGGCGAACAAAAAATGGCAACAGAAGTAATTGAAGTGGAGATGGGATGGAGGAGGCGACATCGATGTCGGCGGCGTTGGCATCGTCAGCATAAAAGTTTTATTAAATGATTAAGTTAAAGCATCGGCCGAGGACCCCGAGAAAGTAGGCAACGAAATTTGTCAAATTTGAGCGGTGGCGGCGGGACTTTTGAATTTTTGATAGTCATGCCCTTTGTGTCTGATTTTCAGCTGCTGCCCAGTAAAGTAAAAGTACCCCACCACCCCCTCCCGCAGCTTATTAAATATAACACTATACTCTGCCAGCGTCGGCGACATTCATGAATTATTCAGTGCGTAGTCCTTCTGCTTCTCCTGCCCCGCCCACACACATTTTCCCGCCCCTCCTTTGTTTTTTGTTTTTTTTATATTCTCTCTTCTTGTTGCTGTTAATTTTTGTATGAAGAGGGGCGCAAAAAACACAAAAAAACTGCACTGTAATTTATTTTAATAGGCTCTCTGCTTAAAAGGAAAGCGCGAAGCTTTCCGGTTTGTTTTCCATGCGCCTTTGTTTGCGCTCATAATCTTTGCATTACCTGCCTGTCGCCCGGAAAGCTTGCCTTTAAAATGCATTAAAAAATATTATGAATGCCTCCTGCATACATGCATAAACATATATATTTGGGTACCGTCTCCTCATCCTCCTCCTTTTTCCTCCTCCTTATCAAAGCCACACTTTATTCGAGCATTTGTTTTGTCTTCTCACCGCGGCCTTGTTGGCGTGACAAATGTTTAATTACCTTGAAAGCTTTTCAGACTTTTATTAATGCCAAACATAACTTTTATCATTAAATGAGTTTTGTATTTATTAAGGGTCTTAAAATTAATTAAATTATGCGGACAATTTGAGAGGCAATTTTAATTTGAATAAATCGATTTAAGGGGAGGAGCGAAAAGTACAATTTTGAATTGTAGAGGGTGGGAAACAAGTCTCCCTTAATTTGCATTTACACAACTAACGTTTTTTTTGGGAGCCAAATATTTAGATTTAAACAGAATTTAAATTGGCATATAATAGTAATTTTTTTTTAAAAGAAGAATTTTACTTTACAAAATTTTTAAAATTGTTTTAGTTTACGTGAAGTTCAATTATAAAATAATATAAATTTATTAGTAGATGTTTAAGAGATTAAAATAAAATTGACGAAATACACTAACTAACTATAAATGTGAAGCTATACTATGTACAATTAAGTTTCAAAATATTTGCGAAACTAATTTAAATCGAGCATAAGTAAAAGGGTTACATAAACATTGTGCAAATATGCATTCTGGAGAATTTCAACTTTAAATTTACCGTCTGCCAGGGCATGCGTAAAAATCTCTGGCTTTTTCCATAAACTTGCCTGGCCGAAAACTATTTTGAATGCAAAGCTGTTGTCTGCATGTGAGTTGGGCTTGTGTTTTCTGTTATTTTATGGGCTCAGCATTGTCTAAGCTCTATTTGTGTGTGCGAGTGTGAGTGTTTGTTCGTTTTGTGTTTGTGTGCGTGCGGTTCCATTTGCACACACATACGCATTGAGAGAAGCCAGACATTTCGGACTATCCATAAATTTGGCGAGCATAAAACACGCCCAGCGAATTAGGAACGCTGAACGCAGCGCAGCGCCCGTCGTTACCAAAAGCGATGACTGAACAGAAATAATTTGGCAAACAAATTTCTAAAGCAGTCTAAACAATAAAGCTAAACAATAATTTCCGCCTGCGCGTTGAAACTTCCGTTTCCTGTCAGGCGTTGCCCATAAAAAGCGAACCGGCGAAATGGCAAAAACAACGATAACAACAACAAGGCGAGGCAGAATACTACTTAAGACAAAACAAAGAACATGTGGGAGTGTGTGTGTGTGTGGGTGCTTTTGACAAGCGGTGGCTTGGTGTGTGTGTGCTTGTACTTTTTCTTGACACTCAAACAAAGGATAATGCAAAAGGAAAGCATGTGGAAATGCAGCAGATTGCATTTTCGGTTCACTTTGGCAATGTCTGTCCGATAATTTATCGCGTTTATCTGGCGGCCCTGCTCATAATTTACGCAAAGGCCTTTGTGAGTCGCTCCCTCCGCCAGCCAATCCTTTTGGCAGGCCATTTTACCCGCAAACAGTTAATTGTATTCAGAAAGCCAACCGGAAACGGAAATAGGTTCAAGTAGTGTGTGTGTGTGTTTGTGTGTGCGTTTCCAGTTCCCAGTGCCTGTTTGTCGCGACCACTGCGGCTCTAATCTTGGCAAACGCAGCAGGAAGTGGCAGAGAGCAACACCAACAGGAGGCGGAGACGGAGATGGCGACAGGGACACAAATGGAGGCTGAGGCTGGCGAAGGGCAGCGGACGGAAGCCGAGAGTTGTCCCAGTTGCGTTTCCGTCTTGGTCAAAATCTTGGCAAAGTGTTCGCGCCTCCTTCTGTTGTTGGCAACTTGTTAATTTAATACCCCAGCGATTCGCATTCGAACCCTCATCAAGGACATTTGTTTTGGGGGCTTAAACCTTCTCTGGTTTTCAAGGAATCCAAATGAAAAGAAGTTTAGCCTTTGCTTCTTAGAAGTTGTATGAAAACTTTAACTGTTGTTTCAACATATAACCTTTCAATCATGATAAAATTATGGTCCCATAAAAAAGTTTCGTTGAATTTACTTACCTGATTTAACAATTTAATATGTTTATAAATCGATTTTGTTATATATTTATTTTTTAATTTAATCTAAAATTAATTCGAATTATTTTCATTACCTTATTAGTAAATATTTTTAAATCTCACTGTGCTGCCACAATAAGTCAGATTTAGAGAAGCATATAGTGAAGCACCTCGACTATTAGATACCCATTACTAAGCTAAAGTGAGTGCGAGGGAAATAAAATTAAGTAAGTAGAAAACTGACTGCTTGCATTAAAATAATTGTTTATAATTTTTTAAGGATTGGTCCGATTTTTAATTTTTCTTCTACATGCCGAGAAACGGATAAAAAAATGCCAATATAAAGAAAATTCCAATATTTTCTTTGCCTACCGACAATAGTGAACGACTGTAATTGGAAGCAGCATCGATATTCTTACAGAGAAATGCTGACACCGGCAATTTGATTGGCGCTCAATTGGAAAGCTCATTTGCACGGACTTTAACCCAAATTAAATGCAATCAAAACGAAAAGTGCAACTGAAGTTTCGTTGTCACTTCCAGTTGGCAGTGGCAGTTTCAGCCGGATCGGCAAGCCATTCGAGTCTTTTGGGCCAAGTATCAGAGTGGGTAAGAACCCAATGAACCGCACACAGTATTCGGAATTGTCGAACGCTTTAATTTGATTGCCCGAGCTCTTCAGTGAGAAGAACGAGAAGCAAATCGGGTAGGAAGCTGCAGATGACTGAGTGACTGGCAGGGCAATGTGCATAAAATTAATGAACTCGATGGAACCAAGAGGGCTGGGTGCTGGGAGCCCTTTTTTAGTCAGGAAAATGGCATGGCTTAAATTCCACATGCAGGCCACTCGAAGAGTCCTTTAGCCCTGCACTCGGCCAACTGCCCCGACTGCAATTTAAGCCATTTAAGAATTTATCAAAATATTTAGAGAACGAGGGTGGACAAAATAAGGGAAAAATAAATAAATACAAGCAAGGCATTTCACTCTCCGGCATCAGTTGGGGTATTTCGTTTTCAATTTGTGTCGCGCTTTTCATTCCCGTTTTTGTTGCTCCTAAGTGGACTTCGGTCTTTGGACTGTGACTGGCCCCTAAATGTGACAAGATGTCCGTCTGTCTGCCTGCCTGCCGTTCCAATCTCACTCCATCTCTGTCTGTCTGGCCAGTACTGAAAATTGGCCCGTTTATTGTACAGAAATGCTGCTGTTCCTTCTGGCAGTGAAAGTTTGCTAGCTTAGTTTAATACCCTTTAACAGGGGTTTAGTTCCCCTTTTTTCAAACTAACTAAGTAGTTGTAAGTGCCTTGGTAGCTTTACTTAATTGCGTATCTATATATTTAATACATTATATTTAATATCAATATAATGCTTTTCCAAGCTTTTTTTTACTTTGTTTTTGTTTTCTTTGGAAATATCTATTACTCTTTTTACGGAATAAAATTAAGGATGCCCTTCATAGTTTAAACTCGAAAGCTGTAAACTTTCTCTCTGTGCATTTTTGCGTTTTCATAAGGGTACAAATATTTCGTTTCGCATAAGATTTCCTTTTCCTGGTTCCTTTTTATAGCTACTTTTGCAGTCAGACTCAGCTCTGCAGGCCGCTTTTCTTTATAGTCAGTCAGTCAGTTTGGAAGGGCACAAATAGCTGGCAAAAAAGGAGACACAAAAAATAAAAACAAAAATATTTATAAAAGAATAAGGGAGCAAGATATATTTGCGAAATAAAGAAAATCAAGACGAAGTGGGTAGAAAAAGGTAGACAAGCAATGCAATTTAACAGCACTTGACATTCGACTCTTTGCTTTTTGTTGGGCACTACTTTTTGAACTTTGACCTAAATAGTTTAAAAATTTTTCAAAATATGAAACACAGAAAGCAGTTTTAATTTTTAAAATATTACGTATATTCTTAAGTTGCACGCTTAGTAGCTGAACAACATAAATTCCGCTTTAATCGAGTTGCGTTGAGATCACGCCGCCACGCTCACAATTTATATCCCAATATTGTGTATCAACAGCTTAGCCCACAGGCGATATATATAAATTAACCCAGTTACGCAGCCCGCTTATTCAATAGAAGGAACAGCAGCGGCAACACAAATAGCAACAACAGGGAACGGCGAACAGGGAACAACATCAGTGGAAGCAAAACACAAATAATGGCGTTGATATTTGATGCATACATATATATCCGCTATACCCGCTTTATCCACCCCCTTATAAGGTACATATATCCATGTCCGCCCGTGTGCGTTGGCCATTTGTATGGATATGGATGCAGTCCGGCGGTGTAGCATTTTGCATTGTGGAAACGCTTTACGGGATTTACCTGTGTTTTAGTGGGGGGAGCGTAAATTAAACACAGCAGCAGCTGCTGACATGACACGATAGATTGGCGAGGGATTGAACAACCAGTGGAAAGGCGGAGTGGAGAACGCTTTTTTATAGAGCCATTCGGTTGGTGCTGGCAACATGGCTATGGCACATATGCCATGGATAATTTATGCCAAAAACGCGTGACGACCTGCAGGTTGAGCCATGTATGTACTACTACATGATGCATTCGTATCGCTGTGTTGGTCAAAGACAAATGTAGCTTAAGGCCAATCATGGTGCCATCAGGTGGGAATCTGGGCGTCGAGCTAACCAGCCAGCAGACCCTGATTTGTTGGCCACCAGCTTTCAACGGGAGTATGTAAATATTTTACAAATTTATTTTACCGGGCGTGGGAGCGAAAAAAGGTATAAAAAATCTACAAATAATTAAAGTACCACCTTTGCTTACCATAATGTTAATAATGTTTAAGAATAAGAGATGCTTTTGTACATCTATTTTGAATACTTTATTTATTTATACTTCTTTGGACTATTTTGTTGTAGGGTGAAGTATTTATAATTATATTTATATATCATTATCAAATTATCATTTAAAAATTTACAATGAATCCTTTAATCAATTAAAATAGTTAATAATCACATCATACTTTTCTGTCTCTTCATAGTTTTACTGAAAAAATAGGCAAAAGCTTTTTATAAAAAATATAAGGTAGAAATGTATTACTAAAAAACGGAATAAATACCATTTCTAAAGCTTTGCGCCTCTCTTTTAAACTGAGGTCTCCGTGGACGTAACCCACTTTAATTCAAATTCTATTCTATTAGAAGCAATGCCAGTGGTCCTCTGACGGCGATTACAGGGCAGCTCAGTCCCGTTTGCTGCTGCATATCAATGAGCTTGCCAGGACTTGTAATACATCAAAATCCACATTGATAATCCTTAGACCTCAACCTAGAAACGAGGGCAGCTGCACTGCACCGCACTGCTCCGAATTGATGGAGGGTTTGAGAGGACGAAAAGGAGGAGGGTTCCTGGCCATTCCACATGCTCGATAGACTTTATTCCAGTCGCAAAAATGTTGCAACGAAATTTATTGTGCATCGATTTTGTTGAACAGATTTACCCCCATTGAAAGTTTTGTGCAACAAAATGTTCGTGGCTGCTCAGCCTCTTGCACATTGTTTCGAGATGTGAATAGCATTGTGTTTCCCAGAGCGTGTGTGTGTATGTGTGCGTATCTTTCATTATGGGGAAAACAAAACAGAACAAAACACGCTTAAACATTTATGTTTTGGTGCCGCATGCAAAAGTAGTTTGCTGCCAGAGGAGCGGGCAAAATGATTTATGCATTTTGTACTTCCAATGTGCCACATTGTTGAAAGAGTTGAGTTGTGCATTGTCTGCGGCAGCAATGCACATAACCGTACCCATATATCGATAAGGACTCGCACTCGCACTCGAACAGAAGAACAGAAGAGTTTCGGCTGACCGAATACGTGACTGACATGGTCGGTCGAAATCATTCCATCACTCGAGATGCTAATGTGGATAGAGAATCTCGGAGGGATTTTTTTTTCAGATTCACCTTTAATGCCAATTAGAAATCATAGCCAGGAAGCGCTAACAGAATTACCGGCTGGAAATTTGTAATTAAACTGCTGAATTCAGAAAGGATATCTTGCCCTCAGGATGTGTGTCGAAGTTTCTGTTTGTACACGAAAAAAAAAAATTATATTACTTTTGTTAGGAGAAAATTCCTAAATGTTATTGTTAAAAATAAAATATCAGGATTTAATGAAGATTATAAATTAATTAATAGATTTACATACATTTTTAAAATCGGACCATTCATTAAAAAGTCAGTGAAAAGATGCAAATAATAGAATTAAAGCAGTGCAAGCAGTCGCCTTGCTGTATGCATATCTCATACTATCTTTAGCTTAAAAACGGGTTGAGGTACTCGACTAAAGCTTTCAATTTCTTTTCTATCTTTTATTTCTTTATCATTGTCAACCTACTTTAGCGAAGGGCCAGCAGTAGCTCTAATAATGTTAGTTAGTTTTCTTTTATTGTTATTAGTAGTTGGAATCATTTTTTCCAGTGCGCTTGCGGCTGCGAATATTGGGTGCGGTCTAGCTGTCAGTGCAAAATGCATTCGCAACCGAGGCAATCAAACAAACTAAGCGAGCGAAAGCAACAGAAACAACAACGGAAAACGCTGGAAACTGTGGCAAATTAAACGCGAACCAGCGAATCGTTTCCCATTTTCCCCCAACGCCCATGGATTTACCTCGTTTTATCTACAGGGGCGGTAGTTAAAAGGGGGGCCGTGTTTGTTTTCAGGGTGGCTTGGCTTAAGACCAAATGAAATTAAAAGCGAATGTCAGGACATAAGCACTAAATTCAATTTATTTTGCTCAAACTGTATCCTTTCCTTGATTTTCCCAGCCAGGCCAAAGGCAACAAAGACGGCAGAGTGGAAGCGGAGAAAATGATTTCCTTGAAAATGAAACTACGAAAGGCAAATGCTCTAGTGAAGCTTTGGGAATTTCTTGATGCCTGGAAGTGTTCAAGTGCTATTCTTGCTGCCCATAAATTAATTGATATTCATGATAAAACTATCAGGAAATCTTCTCTAAATGTATGAAAAGGCCATTTAGGAAAGTTATTGTATGGAAAGTGCTTAAACACCTTTTCATTAATTTGAACCATATATCTACTAGCAATAAATTTAGCTTAATATTGATTTATTGTTTTAACAATTTTTGTGGCACTATATTTTTGAAGACAAGAATATATATTATCTAAAGCAATTAAGTTCTAATTAGTAAACATTTTTTTAAATTTATTCCAGCTAAAAAGAAGTTACAATAATTTGTATTGAAGTCTTAGGGCCGTTTTCTCGTCCGTTTGTTAAATTTGAAGTAGGGTTAAAACCTTGAAATCGTATGGGAAATTATTGTTTTAACCCTACTTTAAATTTAACAACCAGACGAGAAAATGTGCCTTAATTTATTTTGTTTTACATGATAATTCTAAGAGAAATATCACATGAAATCTAGGAAATGTAATTAATTCTCTAAAACTTAAATGAAATAATATTTGAAATTAAGTACGCTAGCTTGAATTAAAAAATCACCCCAATTCTAATTTTATAGCTAAAATTACAACTAATTAATTACAACTTAACTAAGTTAATCATTAAAAACTTATTTTTCCATGAAACGTATTACTTCGTTAAGAACAGAGTATAACTAAAGTAACTTAAGCAACCACAACAACAGGGAAGCCATTTGCTCTTAGCCGAGCTAAACTTCCATTTGGTGTTTATGCTTTTGGCAGGCAGCAACATGGTGGCCCCGTCCCCCCAAACCGTACTCCTCGGATTTGGCCGGAAGTTGCACTGCCAGACACTGTCCGCCATTTTGCACGAAGCGAAACGAAACGAAACGTAAAAACGTTTTCATCTACATAATGGGATCAATTCAATTATAAAACGAGTTTACTCCGCAGAGCTTCACGTCCGAAGCTGAGGGACCAGTACCCGTACCCTGGGATCCGTTCTATCCCGATGTTTCCCCTCGCCAAATCTACATCTCTATGTTGATGTTGCTGTTGTTGTTGCGACTGGATGTGGCTTTCGCCTGGTGCGCGGTTGGCCAGCAAAAGCGCTGACATTTGATGAATAGCTTTGAAATGGATTTGATTCATTTAACTGTTGCTGTTGCCATAGTCCGCCTTCCGTTTTCTGGATTGCTCCGCCGGCTGCTGCTGCTCCTGCTGATGCACCGACTGCCGTACACAATTTGTATGGAGTAAATCACATCGTGCATAGCAGCTGCAACGTCAGAAATGGGCCACGGAGAAAGTCGGTTGGCCAGGAAAAGCCGAGCCACGGCCAGGGCTTAAATGAAAAGTGACACAGATGCCGGGGGTCATACGATGACAGCCGACGTAAATTTAGGAAATTCAGCATGGTGAAGAAAGCTACCAAGACCTTATTCGGAACGTTAAACTCGAATTCCTCTTTTTATTTACCTCATTCGATTTAATGGAGCATTTTTTCTTTCAGAAATTAAATCGAACTTTATTTATACAAACAAATTAATGTTATTGGAATAAAAATAAATTTTGTATATTTACAGTAGAAGTTAAGGAATATGTTAATCAAAAATTAATCTGTGCAAGGATTTCAACCATCGATTAAACAAATGCATCTTCAAAAACACTTTAGATAATTATAATTTACGATTAAAGTCACATTTCCTAAGACGATTACGTTCAAATTTCGCTTGAGTTTAATGGCGTTTAAATATTCCCTTTACTTGATCGACTTCCGTACATTTGTGATTGATTTCATTTTGGGTCTTCCCAAATGCTCTGCCACTTTCCTGAATCTGTTTTGCGCACATTTTATTGAAAATTCAATTTAACTTATTGGCAATGCCTGCATGCGGTGCGTATGATTAATTAACTTAGCATCCGACTGCGCGTTGCGCATACGCCATGTCGCCGACGGCAGCAATTTGCTTTCAAACATGTTTACCCACAATTGTGGTTAAAAATGTAGTGATGAATTCGTGAATAGCACTAATTTTAAATTCTATGAGTAATGGTTTGTAAAACCAACTAAAACTCGATATATTTTATTTAATTATTAAAAAGTTGTATTAAAAATTTGGAATATTTAATTTGTCTATTTTATACGCATTTATATTTAATTTATCTATTTTATACGCATTTATTTTTAATTTATTTGCCTATTTTCTATGTATTTATTATCATAAAATCCAAAAAACGTTTATAAACTTAAATAATTTATTAAATATTTATAAAAAAATAATCTTCATAACATATAGATTCTTTCAAAATTAAATACAAAAAAAAAACAAATATTTTTATATTTCACTCTAAATTGTTTTGATATTTATACTGCCTTTTCCTTTTTTTACGGGAAGCTTTTATTATCTTAACTGTGACTGTACGCAAACATATATGAGTGAATGGATTTATTGATAGTCATCTTCACGTCAGCCTGGAAAATACTTCAGCAGCAGGGGTTGCATTTTGAACTTTCTGCCCGAGATGCCATTCAACTTTGGCTGACTGATTGTAGGGTGTAGGATGGGTAATTGTGGGGGATTGGGTGGTCGGGGGGCACTGCTGGCAACTATCAAAACTGTCTGCCGCAGCAGCAGAAACAACTTTAAGCTTGGCTGGGCGAGTGGGGAGTTGTTCCTTCAACTTTGCCCCATTCCATTCCTCCTCGCACTCTAAAGTTTCTTTCCATGCGGTTGTTGAGTCAACAACTAGTACAAGAATAACCACACCATACCACAAACAACAACAACAACAGAAATACAGCCTGCTTAGGAGCAGTTCTCAAGTCAAGCTGCCATTTTAATTGATATTTTTGTGCCTTTGTTGCTGCTTTGGGAGGTGGAGAAGGGATTTCCAACAGGACGACCTGTCCTGACAATCACACACATTGTCGCCGGGGTGTGCGTGCTTTTGATTGCCGACTTGTTTATTATATTTTTCTTTTTATTCTCTTGCTGCAGACTAAAGTTGAAAATTAATTTTGAAAGTTTCTGACCACTCGCCTGTATGTGTGTGTGTGTGTGGGCGTGGTCCAGAACCACTCCCACTCCCTTTGATGGCCCAAGCCTACCTTCTTCAATGATTTGTTGCTTTTACTTCGTTTAGCATGTTTTCACTTTTTTTTGTTGTTGTTCGGCTGCTAACTTTTCATTTTCATTTTCATTTTTCTCACACAAATTGCTTTCTTTTGGCTTTTGCCTTCTTTCTTTGCATGTTTCGAATTGTGTTTCATTTTAATTAGAAAACATTTCGGGTTGTTTTGCTCCGTTCGTTTTATTTTCGTTTTCCGTTTCCTTTTATTTTTTATTTTTGCCGCATTCGCTTTAATTAGAAAATTTTGCTCCTTGGGGCGTAATTTCCCGTTTTCGTTTTCGGAAAAGAAAAGCCGGCGAATTCTTATTCCGATGGCAAATAATAAATAATCGCCGAGCAGACTTTTATATTTGTCGCTTAATTAGAGTTTCATGTCCTCGGCATGCGTGCCAGCGACTTGAGCAGCATCCTCAGAGCCCCCGAATCCCCATAAACAAGAAAGCCAACTATTAAATTGGCTAATTAAGCAGGCATGTGTCGGGCTTCGGGCTTCTGGCTCTGCTCGTCACACATTGGCACTCGCATCCCCATTATGCAAACACGCATCCCCCGAAGATGATGAGTTGATGCGCTGTCTGGTCCTGGGGATCCACTCTGGTCATGCATATTTAATGCGGGCCACTCTCCCATATAAATTTGGTATGCAGCCCCCCCGAAGGGCTTTAATGCAAAAGGGGACACTCTTTAAGGGTCGTGAAAAAAGGGAAAAAACGAAGCCCGGAAACCAAGCTTAGAACTTGGCTAAAGCACTTTTGCATTTCCCTTTTCGAGAGGGTTTCTAGCATCTTTCTCCAATTCGGCTTCCGCTCTTCCTGTCCACACACCACAGCTGATGCCAACACTTAAGTCCCAAGCAGCTGCTGAGCATCAAAGCCAGCGGCCAAACTATCAAATCAGCAATCCTCAAAAAACAAAGACTGTCTGGAAAAAATATTAAACCTACAAATACCCTAAAAATGTTATAACCAAACAGTTAAATAAAATTTGTTTTTATAAGTTGGATACATAGATTCTTAATAGCTAAAAATATTAATAGGAAATGCTGGTTAACAAAATAAATAAAAATTAAAATAACAAATTGATATTATATAAATTATGTACATCATTTTATCTTTTAAAACTAACAAATGTATTTTTCAAATTTATTTGGCTTTTATATTTAATATTTTACTTTTGTTATATCCCCTCGATAATTTTCCGAATACCTTTTCAGAAAGTGTATAAAAAAACACAAAGAGGATAGAGGTCGGAGGCTGGGCCAAAAATTGATTCCGTAGTAACAAGGAAGTTGGCCGCAGGTCACTTGTGTTCCGGGCCACGGCTCCATTTAGTCCGTTGTAGCGCCCAAAGGCCGACAGCACACGACAACACAAAAATTGTTTCATCCATGGCAATTAGCGTGTGCTGTCGCGGCTCAGCCGGTACCTTTTGCCCTGTCCCTCCTCCTCTCCCCACTGTTTTTCCACCCCCGGAAAACAATCGAAACGGCGCCTGTGACATGCGGCAAATGCGAAAAATAGCCAGAGGGTATTATCAGGCTAGCACGCAGGTTCAAGAGGATGGCCCTGCGTGTGCTATTCCGGGGCCCCATCAAAAAAGGTTAAACGTCAGACGCCGGCTCGGTAAAGTCAGGTGAGAGGACGAACCAATATGCCTGACCTCGCCTGAACCCCCTGATTTTTTGTTGTAGCTGCTTTCGGTTCGTTGTGCACAATTGTTGCACAATCAATGGACCCGCTTTTCTATGGAAAACTGCGGGTCGTGTTTCCCGCTTCTTTTAACCCACATATTACCCCACTGCCACCTGCCTAAAATAAACCAATTGGAGGTGGGCAAGGGAAAGTGACGTAATTGCCTAGTCTAATGTGCCGGCTTCGAAAGGAAGGGCTCCCTCAAATCATGTGCACATATGGTAGACCTCCCAACAACTCCCAATGTGGGAAGTGATTGGTTTTTTTTGGTGGGAGTTCCTAGGGAGTGTTTAGTTATAATGTGTCTAAGCAAATGGTTATTACAGCTTTAAGTGATTGCATTAAATTAATATATTGCTTTGCTATAAATTCAACTGAATCCAGAAAACCAAAAATTTTTAGTTTGATTATAAATATGTAAAATTAACAAAATAAAATTTTTAGATTTCAAGTTCTCTAAAATTATTGCGAATGAAAATTAACCTCGCCAGTTTGTAACTCACTCTTAGACTTGTAAATATCACTAACATCATAATGTTAATTAAAATAAATAAATAAACCTCGCCAGCTTCTAATCCATCTTACCTCTCCAAACTATCCAGAGGAACCTTTCCCTGAACCCAATCGAACTGCCAGCTTCTCCGAATTCTGGCCACCTGACCTTTCTCAACTTATCTTGGCCTTTAGAACACCGCCCAGAGCAAACAAAACTTTTCCCTAATGCACCGAAATGCATTCAAAAATATTATGGCCCCATAAGGTGGGAAGTGGCTCCTTTCCACGCTACCTGAACTGCTTGTGGGGCTAGGAAATGCCAATATGGGCGCCACTCGAAAACAAAGTGACCTCCGCAAACCTCAATTTTTCGGTTTGCCTAACGAAGCCAATCGTTGCGTTAGTTAACCCCATGCCAACAGCTCTCCGGAGACCTTTCACTCCCGTCCACAAGCCACCTCAATCGGCTCCGCCTCACCTGCAGCTGGCACTGGCCAAATAAGAGGGAAAACTCGAACGTGGGATGCGAACTGTGAGTCCCGATCCCTGATGACTCCATGCACATGCACTGGGAGAAAATGTTTTGGATTATATACAGACAAATATTGGTTTTTTAAGTAACTAATTAAAATATATATATACTTTTATTAAGTCTAACTAATTTTATTTATTTTAATTTAACTTTCGTAATATATGAACATTATTATATAAGATTTATATTAAGAAAAACAGATTTTTTAACAAATTTGTATGAAATAAATTTTAAAAGCCAACTCGAATAGTAAGAATACTAAAATGTACGCTATAAAAAATAACAAATAATACTACAAAATAATATAATAATAATCAACATAAAAGAATAAACTTCACTGCAAATCTTTATATAGATTATATAGATATATATATAGATATGTAGATGCTATAGCATGAACCGAATATGATACTAATAATATTTAGTTCTTTAAATACTATTTATAATTTTACCATGCATTATAATTTTAGTTCTTTCTCTGTTATTACAAATCAAATAAAAACACCTCTTAACGAGGTAAAAAACTAGTGACGACCGCACCTTCAACATACAAAAGTTCTGATATCAACATTTGTGACGAAAAATTATTACACTCGTCATTAAATAGACTTTCTAATATTTTCTCATTCGGCCCGCCCTAGCAAACTATTCCAACCTTTTTCCCTTCACAGGCATTTTCTATTGCAGCGTGCCGAATGAGAAAATATTAGAAAGTCTATTTAATGACGAGTGTAATAATTTTTCGTCACAAATGTTGATATCAGAACTTTTGTATGTTGAAGGTGCGGTCGTCACTAGTTTTTTACCTCGTTAAGAGGTGTTTTTATTTGATATCAGAAGTTTTTGTTTGTTTACTTTTGCTCTCATAGGAGCTAATATATACATTTAAATTTAAATTGGTCAATCATAATTTTTAAACTATTGTATTTTAACAAATTGAGTTAAAAAGGCGTTGAAGTATTTCAAAATACCTTTTAAACGAGGTATAGCACATGTCTGTACCTTTAGTAGTGTAGAACTTACAAACTAACGAAATTTAGCTATTTTTAGCTCTTTCCCGCTAAAGTAGCGGCTTTTTCCAAAAGTCGTAGAACAAAAGATTCCTATATGGAACTCTTAAGTGCAAATTTACTGATTCCATGACCCTAAAATACAGTTCGGATACCCTCCCACAAAATTCAATACTCAGGGAGCGTTAATTGTTCGAGCTGGCAACAGTGGCTATTTTCGTATAAAAATAACTATTAAACGTGACTTTTTACAGTAATGTGTTATATACCAAAATTTAAGGAATCTCAAGGGCTATACAGTTTAAGGTTTTAAAGAAAATCGTTAGAGCCGTTTTTGAGAAAAATAAAAAAAAGCTAAAAAAAAAGTTTTAAAAAATTGTCTTTTGTTCATATTTTTTTAACTATTACATTTACACAAATTGCATATAGAAGGCGTTTATAGCATTTCAAAATACCTTTCAAACGAGATGCAGCACAAGTCTGTAGCTTTAGTAGTATAGAAGTTACGGCTTTCCGAATTTTAGCTATTTATAGCTGTTTTCCCGCTAAACTAGCGAGTTTTTCCAAAAGTGGTAGAACAAAAGTTTTTTATATCGATGTGATGAACGTCATATCAAATTTTCAGAACTTAAAAAACATGTTTTGGACAAGTGGACAAGTGGACAAGTGGACAAGTGGACAAGTGGACAAGTGGACAAGTGGACAAGTGGACAAACTGACAAACAGAATTAAATTTTCATTTTGGGAAGAAGAAGAAAATCTTATTTTGGCTATAACTTTTGAACGGAGCGTCGGATTTTGACAAATGACCCCTCATTCGACGGGTATTTTCAAAAGGAATACAAGTAAATCATTGCGAGGGGGCATTTATCCCCACCGGCCCCAACAGCTCCAAATTTCTAAATTTTTACATTTTCACTTTCACCGCTCTCTCTCCCAAGCCAATTGATTTTCTTGAAGTCTTGGTATGCAATCCTTTAAGTTTTTGCAATACCTTTCGATTGGTGTATTACTCATTACGATCTGACTATCACAGCAGATTTTCATTTCTTCGTGTATATATAGTAGTCGCCTTCGCACACTCTCCTGGTGCGCTTCGTCACTACATGGACTGCCGTCCATAGTGATACAATAATACGTTAGATGGGCTTAGGAAATCTTGAATATTTTTCTTCCTGTAAAAAAGGTGCCGAAGGAGTGAGTGCTTAGAACTGCAGCTTTTGTCGACATTGTTTGATGCCGGGGCTCTGTGGCACACCTTTCCAGTTGATTTTGATTAATTTGTTTGCTTTCACTAAGCAATTTGCGCCAGGCACAAGCCGGTGCTGACCCGAGGACCTATCTGCAGATAGCCCAGATAACGCCAGATAGCACAGATACAGATACAGATGGAGTTATAGTCAGGTGATGGCAATGGACCAGAAACAACGTCGCTCTGTGTGCTCAACACATTTGCCTCGACTGCAATGCGTATGTTTGCATTTTGCGTGTCGAGGCGAGGAAAGTGGAGTCGAGAGTTCGGTTCGGTTGAGAATGGGGTTGAGTTTGGCTAAGTTTGGTCGGTAGTGGAAGAGAAGTGGAGCTCGTGTTTGCTATGAATCGGCGCTGGGATTGCAGGCGGGGTTTTAGTGGCCGGGATACGGATGTGCGCACATTTGTTAGCTGCCAGGGGATTATACAACAAACGCCCGAGTATTTACCGCTGCTCCAGTTGCCGGCGCCATCCTTCCTCCTCTGCTGTTTGCCATTCGAGGCAACTTCGCCATGGGGGATTTGGATTGGGGTCTGGTTTGGCTATGGCCCTGGCTATGGGAACCGTAAATTGCAATGCGTTGCATGTCCTTGCTGGAGCACCACCCACTATTCCACCACCCATCCCTACACCCTTGTTAAACAATTGTTAACGAATTTCACAAACGAAACCGCCGAATTGTTGTCGCCGCCGCCGCCGTTCCCGTGAATTTGAATTTGCCTTTTGTGCAATCTGTCAAACTGAAAGGCACAACTTTTTAACCAGCCAGCCAACCAGCCAGCCAACAAACTAATTAATAATTCAAACAAATGCCAGCAAGCGCTGTCAAGTGGCTGCTAAACTTCCGTAAAACCCGAAATTTTTACAACTCATAGGTGGCCAGCAGCCATCCAGGGGCAGTCGAAAAAAAATGTTTATCGATAAAGTTAATTACAGCAGGAGAGTTTGAAATGGCAAAAACAAAAACCAAAAAAAAAATAAATAAAAATTAAATTCAGGGAAAGTTTTCTAGCAACTTTCAAAGCGAATCTGCACGTAAAAAAGTTCTAAACAAATCTGGTTTACATGGAAAACAGAAAAAACAGGGGACAACAACATTTTCGGGGCGTGCCGCCCGACTGGCTCCAAAATGCCACTCAATTAATTTTCTGGCCATCAATTAGAGGCAAACACCTTTTCTATGTAAAAGTTCGAAAAAAATAAGCAGGGAACAGGAAAGGACAGAAAGTTTGACAAGAAACGAAAAACAATTTGCCTTGCGGCCTAATTTCATTCCTTTAACTGGGTAAAATTTATATCTTGTTACAGTTAATTAAATATATTTTTTGGGGTCTTAAAAAGTATTAAATTAGCCATGGTTAAGTGAAAAATAATTGCAACTAAAATCGTGAATAATGGAGGGGAATGCCATCACTAAGCCAATCTAATGAGGCCACTTTGAGGCAAACCTCGGGGGAGCGCAACAATATCGGTCGCTTGGAACGCAACAAATCGAGCACTAAAATCAATGCAATCAATAAAAATTGCTCCGCATTCGCATGACCAAAACCCCGCCCCTTTCCTACCCCCTTTATTTTGCAGCTGCTTGGCTACACGTGTCATGTGCGCTATTTTGTTGTATGCGAGCAGCCGCCCCTTACGCCCACCTCTCCCTTTCACCTGCCACCCCTTTTCACCTGCTTCCCCTCCACTGCATTGCAATGCCAATCATGTGTGGCATATACAATTTCTACACAGCACAGCTAATTTTTGGGGTGGTGGGCTACTTTTACACTAAGCAAAAAAGCTTTATTTAAAATCATGAAAAAAAATCGGAATTATTAATTGTCTTTTTTATTTAATTTAATAAGAACTTACAATCAAAACACTTATTTGCTATAAACTATTTTAACTTATAGTAGCTGGATATTGGTTCATTAATTTGCCATAAATTTATTTTAGTAATTTGTATTTTTAGGAAATATTTATATTTAGTAATTTTTGTAGCGGTCCAAAAGAATAAAAAAAATCAATTTTTGAAAGACTATTCAAAAAGTTTTAACATTTAATAAATCAATAATAATACATTTTTTAGATACTACCAAAGATTTCAACCGATTGTATAACTGGTAACATTTATTTAATTTTTTTTATGTTTTTTAAAAAGATGGAATTTTAAAAAATCTTTATTTTTCGGTGCGTCATATGGCACACATGGTAAGGCATCGACATCGGCTTGCCTGCGGCTGACAAAGGCAACGAACTTTCTGCGGCTCCTTTCGTATTTCGTGCCCCGAGCTGCTCAAACTCTATTATAAATGCAGGTGAGACCTTAGGCCAGGTGGCGGGAAGGTGGGAATGTCGTGGGGTTGGGGGTTTTGGAGGGTGTGCGTGTAAAATACACACACGAGACAAATTTTCGGGGTAAATACACTCCAGTTTTGGCCGACATAAAGGCCGTTAGCAGGGTCTGAGGCACATGCCAAGGACACGTGAAGGATTCGATGGCGAACGCCATTAGCAGTCTTGCCTATAAGCCTCAACTGGTTGCCTGGTTTGCCTTCGCCTGGTCTCCTCCCCCGTATCACAAAATTCCCACCTGAACCTGCAAGCGGGTCCTAAATTAAGATAAATGTATGTGGTGGTCCACAAAAAATAAAAAAAAACCGGCTAGCGTGAAATATTTGATGCCAATTTTTCTTGCCACCATCGGTGTAGAGCCCTCCCGTCGCCATGCCAATGTAAATGTTGTCTATTTGCAGCGTAATTTGTTTTGCGGCCAACACACTACCTTGCACAGACAGCCAGCCAGCATCCTGTTCCAGGACTCAGGACTCTAGGACTCCAGGACTCAAGCATGCCCTTGCGCAATCCTAAAGCAGCGATGTCTGCTTAAATTTCATTCAATTTGCATTTTGTGGTCTATGGATTATTTAAATATTTGCGGAGGCGCTGGAAAAAATGCACATCGATATTGCACATAAATGTGTACATGCCTTAAATGCCAATACTATAAAATAGAGGTAAAATTGTATTCAAAATTGCATATATAAATTCAGGTATTTTGTTTTATTTAGTTTTTTATTTCTAGCCCTCTAAGGGACCTTTGGAAATACAATAAAGTAGTTTACACAGAAACAAAATTAATATAAGATCAGATTAATATTTGCAGGTCAATGATATATTTTTTAAAGATCACGTTATTTCATTCATTTCGATATGAATAATTGTTTAAAATGTACTGCGTTTGGTATTCTAAAATAGTATTTATATAATTATTATAAAATAACTGATATAATTGATATGTTTAATGATATGATATGATATGTTTGAATTATAAATTTGATATATCTTTTTATTGATATGTAATTATTTCTGTGTTTTTTTAGCTTCCCCTGTAGCATAGAAAGAATTCAAAGTTTAATTTGTTTAAATACTCGATGTGACAGCCATCCCACACTCTTTCCTTACCACATTCTCAATTGATTACTTTGTTACCTTATGGAGATCCAAATTCATTTAATAGGTACTATCATTTACAGATCCTCTTCAATCGCAATAACCCTCAAAGCTCTCCACGACAAAATCCCATTTTACGACAATGGACATTGTTCTGGTTTTTGATATATAGCGAGAGGGGGAACTGCGCTTTCGTTTCCTGTACGAGTATCTCGTCCTTTTCGGTCCTGTTTAAAACTGAGACTTGCGGCCAACGAAGCATGTGTCCTGTGGCATCTCTCAAGGCGGAGACATTGAATTGACTTTTGCCTGGTGGTGGGGCTCTGGCACTTGGCACTTGGCATGCAGCTCGCCTGCGATCCTGAATCCGAATGCCAGGATGCCTGGAAACCAGGACCTTGGCACGTGAGCTGGTCAGGCGATGGCGTACGTGCATGTACATATATGTTTTGTTTGCGGAATGCAATTTTGAAATGTTTTGCATATTCTTAAGTAATTGCAAAATGCTGATGGACACTGCGGGTATTTTCCATCGAACAGATTGAACCGCAGGTCCAGTCTTTTGTGTTCCATTTCGATTTTGGGTTTTAGTCCGAAAAAGCCCCCGAAAAAACCTCCGCCCCCATCAGCAATCAATGTCAGGCTTTCATGCCCACACCTCTCTGCCGAAAAATAAAACTCGCTTCGCCTTGACAGTCAACATGCAAATTGGATATGGGTGTGAATACGAAACTAGAGACAATTCTCATACAACACCTATATACATACATATGGCCACTTATTCATGCAGTTAGCAGCATGCATACATTTCTACATAGGTGGTGGAATTTTTGGCATGCCAAACGACTTATTCCCAGCATTTTTGACAGCTGTCATTGCCCGAGACGTCTGCGTGGCGTGGCAAGTCCCCTGCTGATGTGTTGCTGCTGTGTCCTGCCACTGCGATGTGTTGCTGCTGCCGCCGCCGTGTTGTTGCCCCTGTCTCAAGACTCAGACAATTCATTTAAGTCCATGTCCATTCATCTTCCACTCGACGCGGTTCGAGTGTGTGTGCGTGTGAGTCTGTGATAAGGGGAGAATGCCTGACAAGCCCGGCAGTCTCCCCAGTGACTTTAAAATTCAACTTATTTTACTCACTTAGTAAGCCAGTAGTAAATGTCTGACAAAATTGTCCATAAGCTAAAGGAACTTAAAGCTAATTGCAATTTATTCTGGCCATTGGTTGCGCCATGATTATGACTTTCATAAAGTGCTTTTGTGAATCAGCGCCAAAGATCCCCTTTTATAGGTTACCTTAAAGCCAGGCCATCAACTCAGACGGGGGCTATCAACACTGAACATATTCTTTTAATAGTTCGCAAAGACTTAAAAAGACTTGACAAATAATCGATAAAAAGAAAATATACAATATACAAAAAACTTTCTTCTGTTTAGAAAATTTGTCTATAAATCAAGAACTTTTCTATTTTTAAAGGTAATTTTACTAAAAACAAGATAATTTTTTGCCCATTTCCAAAGGCTGGCAATTCAAAGGCGAGATTTCTAAATTTTAGAAATATATAATACCTAGTATTTTTTGTAATGTACCGGAGAGTATCAGGACAAAAAGGTGCTGCTAGTTAGGTTGGCTTTCATTGGGTTCTTTGGGAGTTGGGGTTGCAGCAATCTGCATAGCCCGACGGCAACCCACGGCCACCCCTGCATTGCCAACTCAATAATCGCGCTGCATCATCAACGCGCATCGCAATTATGATCAAAAGCTGGTGAAACGCGAGCGAAAGTGTTCTTCGCCTGAAGACCGCATAATGGCAGCCACAACTCCCTTCAACTCGCTGGGGAAAATTTCACGGAGGTGGAGTGGGGATTTTCAGGGGCCGAGTGCTTGGGGAACTCATTTCATTTTCTGAGCGCGAATATTTTCGCTGATTTTGCGCGTTTGCACCTGGCAAAGTTTTGACCTCAGCAGTGCAATCGAACAGACTCACACAGACACACAAACACACACACCACAGCACCACACAGAGCTATATAAACCGTGGCAAACACATTAGAAAACATTCTCCTGGGCCATCGGGCGAACGATGGTGCGAAAATATCTTTAACGGAATCATTATCGCCGCCTTTGGTATGCGCCTGGCGTTCGAAAATAGTTTCACAAGTAGTGGCAAAAAAAACAAAAACGAATGCATAAAAGTAAAATCCAGTGGTGGAGGTTCTGGCTAAAACTTCAGCATACTTTCAGATGCGATTTAAGGTGATTATTGTGCTTCCAACCAGATGGCACAAATAATTTAGACTATGACTACACAGAAAAGTAATCGAACTTAGTATCAATTTGCAATTCTAAAGCTCCCTGGATTTTTTCCGTTTCGAGAGCGAAATTGAGTACGTTATTGGGTCAAATTGTATGAGTTGTATAAAATTTATTTTTTTCTTAAATCAGCAATGGAAATTTATTTGTTAGATATTTAAAAATCTGTGGTGATATTTAAAGTCAAAGTGTCACTTATTCAAATTTGAAATTATTCAGAAAAAATTGAAATATGGGCACAAACGCTTGCGGGCGCGCATTGCTATTCAAAATTTGCATTTAGCATTTAATCAAATAAACGACAATTCAATTAACAAAGCCATTCTATTCAGGCTTTTCAGCTGCAGGAGACTGCAAACAAAGCGACGCTAAATAAATAGGCAAACGAATGGAAATTTAATTATCCAAAATATAGTGGAATCCATTAGAAAGAAAGAGAGCTGAACTGAACTGAAGCACGGAAATGCTCATTTCGAGGGACTTGGCATGGAAATTCCATCAGCTTCCATGGCAAATGATACTTAAATATTCATTAGATGCAGGGCGATATATTTGAAATGCTCTCCCCCCCGCGCACTCACACATTTGCAATTACCGACTAATACAGCTGCACCTTGGCACTTGGCGCTGTGTTGACAGGCGACGAAAGCCGTTGGCGCATTGACA
Source organism: Drosophila takahashii (assembly GCF_030179915.1). Taxonomy (NCBI): domain Eukaryota; kingdom Metazoa; phylum Arthropoda; class Insecta; order Diptera; family Drosophilidae; genus Drosophila; species Drosophila takahashii. The sequence goes on from NC_091681.1 coordinate 16,137,814, forward strand.
TTCAATGGGAATCCCTTTCGAAAGCCCCACTTAAATCCGCACTCTCTACAGACACACATACAGCCAAGCGACATCCTCGAATGTCGCAAATGCAATTACAATTAGAATATATGTATATCGGGAGTGCGGCCACGCCCACACAAATGGCGAATGGGCCAGCACGGCTCGAGCGCTAATTGCAAATTTATTGACTGCAATAAATGTCAGCACAGTTTCAGGCTGCATTAAAATGATGCAGTTACGGGGATTACCAGCCGTTTACAGCCGTCTGGTCGGGGATTCAATTTGTATGCGAACAGAGCCGTAGCCGTGTTTGCCTTGCCCATTGATTGATCAGTCATAATCTTGGCAGCAATCCCTAAAATGTCCCAAAGGTATTTGCCATTCAAATTGACAACATGATTTCGAATTACCCCGTAAATGACAGGAAAACTGTGTGACAAGGCTTGTAATTTGTTAAAAAATTATTATATTGGATAGTTTATAAAAATATTATTTTTTTAATCTAATTAATATAATTTTCTTATGTTAATATTGATAATTCTCTAAGTTTGGAATTTCTTAATTCAATTCTCAACTCTTAATTTAACAAAATTTAATTTTATTGATTTTATAAACACATAAAAATCAAACGTATAAATTTCGTAGTAAATGTTGAATAACATGCGTGAGAATTCATTAAAAAAGGCCCAACCATAAATGCCAACCCATCAGCAACACCAATATTTGGAAATGAAACAATGAGAAATTCTGAAAAATGAAAAGGAAAAATATTTTAGTTGGAAACTTTTTTTGCAATGGCCTAGCAGAAATAAAAATCCCAGTTAATTGGGCGCAAATTTATGAACGTTTACGAAACTCACCAAATAGTAATTTAACTAAAAACGATGTTGGCAACCACTACTTTTCATTTGGACCACTCAATAAATATAAAAAAGTTTACTAATATTCTGGTTCCTTGTTCAAAGATTGGACTTTAAATACAAATATATTTCTAAGTAGTGTTGCAAAATTGTAATTTTGACACTTAAGTAATATTACGATTAGATTAAGATAATTGATATGTTCAAAATGATGTGTAAAATAAAACCCTTAAATGCCTGCAAATTGTAAATGATACTATCATATGCATCTTACATGCACTCTAATTAAAGAGCATAACCTACCGGGCTATCACATTTTGCGCTGCCATGAAAGACCATTTGGCTTTATAATTTGAAAAATGTTGGCGCAGCGCTCTTTGATGGCTTTTGGTAGGGTGATTTGCGGGGATTTCACAAACTTTTTTCCCAAGGATGAGGAGAAAAGGGATTGGCTGCCACAATTTTTGGTGCGCATAAATTTTAACACCAATTAAATCGATAACTTTTTGTGCAGGCAAGCGTCGCAAAATGCAGATTACGTATACGCCGCGTTGCGTCGGTTCGCATGGCTGCTAAATGGGCGAGGGGGTTCTCGGCGGAAAAGTGCGCCATAGTTCATAGTTGCGTTCAGTTGGGGTCTTCAGAATGTAATTAGTTGATTTTCCCTCGCCAAATATATGTAAATTATTTTTGCTAAAAATTTTGTGCAGAGTCCTAGTTCTGTATGGTAATTAATTATAATTGGTTTTTTAATTTGCTCATAAATATTACCAGCAAGGCAAAAATGCTCCAATAACCAAGGGGCACCACATCAATTATTCGGTGGTCAATTGCATAATCCTTAGATATTACTGATCCCCGGTATAAAGAATAAATTCCCACCGAAACTGACACATGTGGGAGACAGAGAAATGCCAGCGATAAACGATAAAAGCGGTAAGCATCTTAGCGTGTGGTTATTGAAAAAAAATCCCACGCCGTGCATAAATCAAGCCAGCCAACTGTCTTTCGGTTATTAATATGCCCGACCAAAAGTATTTCATGATTTATGGCCGGCGGCAGGTCTGGGAAACCAAAGCCCCAAACTCGAACTCGGATTAGCTGCGGCTAAGTGTTGCAGGTGGAGGAGCCCAGTACCCAGAACCCAGAGCCCCGAGCCAAAAGCTGATTACAAACCCGCACAGGCACACTCTCTCTTCGCCCCAATTCCATTCCCCGGGCAAAAGCTACGTATTCCCGCAGTGGCAGGTGAATTTTTGTGCGCTTTGTAACAAGTCAATTTGTACTGTGAGTTCACGCAGTTTATGCCCGGCACAAATCATTTTCCACTGCATCCTCGGGCGGCCAAACGGAGGGACAGAGGAGCAAAGCGGCAAGGAGCCTGCATCTTAATGACCGCCGCCCGGAGGAACTATCCGCATAAATATGAAGTAAGCTTCCGAGCAGCGCGCGTGTGTGTGTTTAGCGCAAGCAATCGAGCAGCTGCACTAAGTCTGTTAGCTTGTTTGTAATTCAGGACTTAAATACCCTGTAAAGGACACGTAAATATAAAGAATGGCTGGTTTATAGTTATGTAGAGCCTTTTTCGGCAAATTTCTATGCATATCTGGGCACGGACATATTTTGGTTAATTTGACTAGCAATCTTGTTAAACAAGATTTCTCTCAGTTTATATTAAAGTTCTAGAATTGTAGCATTTTTTTTTTTGTCTTTTTTTAAAATAGTTAATATGGGGCATGTCAATTTGATATGCTCGAAATGTGAAGAATGTCTTTCTCGCTTCCATTTAACTTTAAGCACTTAAGCACTATTCCGTAAAAATAGCACTATTCCGCACTATTCCGTGTAAATACCAGAAATTTACCATGCGCATAACAATTTGATCCTGGCGTGTTTTTTTTTTGTAAATAATATTACATTTTCAGTATAATATATATGCGTGTAAATACCAGAAATTTACCATGCACATATCGATTTGATCCCGGCGTGTTTATTTTTTTGTTAATAATATTAAATTTTTAGTTTAATATGAATAATATTAAATTTTTAGTTTAATATTATATATATATTTTTTTCAACTTTAGGTTTTTTTTAAAAATTGCTGAGCATCAAAAAATCTATCTAATCTATCCAACACTTGTTATTCGGTTAGCTGCTGTCCGGTTTTTGGGGCTTTGTTATTACGCCTCTCAACTGGCATTTGTCGGAGTCTGCTCTGCCGTGCTTCGGTTTGTTTCGTTTGGTTTACGGATTCGGATTCGGATTTGGGAACCCGTTTCTGCTTTGGCTTGTTTATGATTGCAGCAAGCGGTTCGGCAGCAATTATTGTTGCAAGAGGAATAGAGAGATAGAGAGAGAGAGAGAGAGAGAGACGGGAAACCGGCACTCAGAAAGAGAAAGGACAACCTAATGCGCTTGGTTTTAGTGTCATTTGCCACGATGCTTTGTTTACAGTCGTGCTCTGTGTGCAGTTGAGCATGAAATATGCTTAAAGTGACCGAAAAGTTGGACTACAGATGGGCGGAAGCCGCTCAAGAGCCCCGGCACACCTTGAATGTTCGGGTTCGGGTTCACCTTCTGCCATTGGCAAAATTTATGCCCAATATCAACTCTTTCATTTAGTTACTTAACCGCAGTAGTCAGTGAAGGGACGAGAGCCTGTGGAAATCCAGCCACTGCAATGCAGCTATAAATTGTTGCAAAGTTTCAGCAATTAGGTAGAAATATGTTGTACAACTTGGCCCGTTGAAACCGAACCGAAACGAAACTAAACCGAACTGCTGCGCGGCAAGGAATCTTGGTTAGCAGTAAAATAAATGCGCTTGCATGTTCAGGCCAAATAATAATAAAGAAAGTCGTAGTTACCACTGTTGAAATGCCCTCCATCCCCATGGCTTTCAGTTTTGAAGCAAGCCTTTGTATTATTTCCTGGCTTAATTAGGCAAAGGCAAATGGCCTACAAATAAAATCGATTTTAAGAAATTTAAATTACAATTTTAAACACATAAATAAATAAAATATTTTAAGAAGCCTAAATGCTTTTGTTTGCTTAGATTTCCCAAGAAAATAAATCATTGCACAATCAAAAGAATTAATAGGTACAATGAATCACAAAGTCCCGAAGCGTGCACAACATAATTGACATTATGAAATATAATCGCATTCCGTTTACGAGCAATTACACAAATTAGTGGGCAAAAAATGAGAGAAAACATAGAAATCAATTCTATAGAGCCACAAAATAAATAATAATCCTAGTACCTATTCGACGGAAATCGCGGCTGAAAGAAAAATAAAAATAGAGAATGTCGAAATGGCGGGAATGGAAAGGCATTCAGCCAGCTATAAATACAAATGACAATAAATTGTCATTTTTGACCACAATAAATATAAATTAAATAAATTCAATGAAACAACTACAACTCAAATAGGGCAATGGAATGCATAAGCTGCAGGAAAAAACCCAAATGAAATAAAGAGACGACTAAAAAGGGAAAGTCAACAATTGTCATTGTCAACTGTGCTTGTATGCTTGCCAATAAATTGCATTATTAGAGTATACTTTTCTGCTGAAGCGTGTCAGCATGTGTGAGCATTGTGGAGGGGGTTGCAAAAGTATTTGTAATACAATCAGCATTGCTGAAAGGGAATGTCCCCCTGTATATCTATGACCATGGCCCCTAGTTCACTGTGGGCATGCTGACATGCGTGTTTGTTACAGCAATTGTCAACATAAATAAAATTAAATTAATGGAGTAAGGAACGCACACGCATAAACACCATACACTCACATACACACACACACACGAACAAGCTCAGTCTGGCTGTCAGTTGACTGTCAAAGTGACCATTTAATACAAACACACTGGCACATTCGCTTTGTCTGCCCTTTTGTGTTTTTGTTTTTGCGCCCTCGACAAGTGGAAATTAAACACGCACCCAATACCCCAATACACCCACACATCCAAACACCCACACCATCCTACATTCCATTTCCGTTTTGGCTGATCATTGGCATAAGCAAACACACACATGCACAGTAAGCCATTCGCCATTTTGACTGTCTGTCTGATAAGTTTTCCCTTCGTCTTATTCTTCCTTCGAATGTTTGCTCGGTGGCCATCATTATATTCGCAGTTCGTTGCTTGTGGTTTTCCCCGATTTTCGTCTGCCTCTTTTATTTCTTCTTTATTTTGTGCTGCTCTTTTGTCCGAAGCGTAGGCAAGAAAAGATAAACGTTTTTCCCGGTTGCAGCTCAAAGGTGCTGAACGTAACGATTACACTGGGAAACCTTTCTTGTAAGTATGTATATATTCATTTGTTTTTAAGTATTAATACAGTTAGAAAGTTCTTTAAACAGGTCACATTCCAAAAGTAAAAATAATAAAAAAAATTAAAATGAAATAAATAAAATATAAAAAATAATAGTTGTAGTATTGAAACGTTTAAAATTGAAACTTTTAAATATGTCATAGAAGAAATACTTAGTAATTTATGAAATATATAATAATGTTTTTAAATTATCTTTTAACTTAATTTGGTAAATAAATGTTTTTAAATTACGTCTTAAAATATCTTAAAATTCAAATATTCAAGCAAAAATCTAAGAATACACAGTTCTTAATAAAATACTCTTCGTTTTAAGATCAGAAGCTAAAATGTGTAAGGAATTCTAAATTATTTTTTTCTTCGGGCAAAAACAATATTCTTAAAATAACCCTTGATATAAAATCTTTCAGCAGATTTTCCCCCCAGTTTTCCAGAGTGTGCAGAAAATCAAGCAGACTTCCAAGGCTTTTTCCCAGCTCACCTGATTCTTTGTCTCTCAGTCTCTATGGACACACACACTCGCACAGATAGAAATACAAATGGCCTTGACATTTCTTATGCTTATCGCTGTCAGTGCAGGCGTTGAAATTGTAATTTGTGTAATCTCAGGTGGACCAGGCAACGGAAAAGCAACAGCCTCGGCATTCGAAGGAGCTAGCAGATCCACTGACAGAGAAATAAAGGTGTCTCATGCGAGGTGAGCTGGAAATGGCCCCATTTGGTTGGGAAAGGGGGGAAAACCACTTAAACCGCTCGACTAACTGCCGACAGTCGCACAGCTCCGTCCGCTAATTAACAACAACATAATGCTAATCCAGGCAGGCGGGCGGAACACAACAACTTGACATTTATATTAAAATTAATTAATTTATTTGTTTCATATTATATAAATTACATTTAGAGCTTGGCACTGCTTAAATCATACGCCAGAACGCACGAGATACAAAATCCATTTTTTGTTTGAACTAATTAGATTCCGGTGTTTGTTTGTGTGTGGTGTTGAGAGTGTTGTTGTGTTTTCCTTTTGGATTTCGGCTGGGTTGGTGGTTGGTATAAGATTCCACCGTCTTACATGTGACGGGTGTTGCTGAAGCCACCGTGTCCGGCCTGGGAGGCGCCCTTGTTGAAGCCCATCTGCAGGTTGAGCTCACCCTCGTGGGCGCGCAGCTGCTCCTCGGTGAAGGTACGCTCGTTCTTGTCGGCCATCTTGGGTCCCAGGGCGGGGCCGGTGAACTCGGGGTGCTTTTGCGTCTGCAGGGGAAGGAAACAAATATTGAGGAGGCTATTTTGAAGAAAAAATCCTAGTCTGGGAGATAACTTTGCAAACCTTTGAGTGGTTTTCTCTTTCAAAATGTTGCATACAAATTTTTTAAATAATCTAATTTATTAGGTAAAGTTCAGTTTTACCAAAGTGTCATACAATTTTATACCAATTATAAAGCCAATACTTTTTATACCCTTGCAGAGGGTATTATGATTTCAGTCAGAAGTTTGCAACGCAGTGAAGGAGACGTTTCCGACCCCATAAAGTATATATATTCTTGATCAGCATCACAAGACGAGTCGATCTAGCCATGTCCGTCTGTCCGTCCGTCTGTCCGTCTGTCTGTTTCTACGCAAACTAGTCTCTCAGTTTTTGAGCTATCGGGACGAAACTTTCGCAAAAGTCTTCTTTCTATTGCAGGTAGTATATATGTCGGAGCCGACCGGATCGGACAACTATATCTTACAGCTCCCATAGGAACAATCGGAAAAAAAAACTTTAAAAAATTCTAGCTTCGGTGTTTTTTGAAATATTACCTTCTACTTTTGGGGATGTTATTTTTTAAATATTTCTGAATTTCGAATTAATTATTTAAAAAATCGGACTACTATATCATATAGCTGCCATAGGAACGATCGGAAAATTAATGGAAAAGTAATAGGAAATAAATTCTAGCTTCTTTGGTTTTTATTGTATTATGTTCTACTCTAGGATATGACTCTTTTTAAATATTTCCGAATTTCAATTTTAATTTAATCAAAATCGGACGACTATATCATATAGCTGCCATAGGAACAATCGGAAAATTAATGAGAAATATTAGAAAATTGAACATTTTTGCGATTTGTTAATTAATAGGAATGATCTGCAAGGGTATATAAGCTTCGGCTGGCCGAAGCTAGCTTCCTTTCTTGTTTTTTTTTTAATTTAATTAAATATATATATTTTAATATTTGATGTGCAATTGCTATGAAATTATCTTGACTTATCAAAATCAAATTGATAAATTTAAATGAATGGGGTATTTGGTTTATAAAGTAAAATTTTAGTTTTTTTCGAATTAAATTAATTTAATTTTACTAAAAATAAAATTTAATACAAATAAGAAATCTCCTGTTGAGTATCTTTACCATCTCTACAATAAAACTTACGATGCGTCCAAGGGCGTAGAGGGAGAGGGTGACCTGGGGGATGTTGCGGCGCTCGAAGAGATCGGCCGTCTGGAAGATTTCCTCCTCGGGCACGCCGTACTTCTTGACCGCCGCCTGGAAGCGCTGGATGTTCTCCATCAGCTGGAAGTTGGTGCCACGCTCCTGGATCTTCTTCACCGAACCGGGGGCCAGCTTGTTGGCCAGCTTGCACAGCCAGATGCCGTCCTTGAGGATGTCCTCGTACTGGCCGCTGGGCACCTTCTCACCGATGACGGCGAACACCCAGTTGAGCACTTCCTGTTCCTGTTCCTTGTTGCGTGGCTACGAGAGATTCGAGTGGAAAAGTGGATGTAGGCGGTTGAAACAAGATAGCTGCTGCTAAGTGCCAGGCAAATCAATTTGCTGTAATCGTAGACAATTGCAGGACAAACAAGGCCAGCCGAGCCAAGCCGAGCCGAGGGTCATGAAATTGTCTCAGAAAACAAACAGGCTAAATCCCCGGCACAGATTGCCCCGCAGTTCAAAGGTCAGCAAGGGGGCTTAGTGTCCTGCGTGTGGGGGCCGTGTGATTCCACTTGGAAATTGCCCAAATCAAAGCAGAAGCAGAAGCTCCTGAAGGAGCCCGGTCTGGCCCAGAAATAGATTCATTTTCCAATTAATTAATTTTGATTCCGACACCGCGAGTTCTGTCCGGGCAGTCGACCATTTTATGGGACAGTTGACAGCGAAAGCCACTAACTGTTTAATTGGAATTTACGTGAAGGCAATAAATTCACTCTTGGGTCAATTGCCATCGCACGCAGTTCATTCAGCCAAACTGAATGGCGTGCTTTAAATTTGATTAGGGGCAAAGAAATGTCGACCCCTCTTTGCGGCGCACACAAATCGAATTGACCCCCGAACAAGTATTGCTAATTAAAAACAATGCTAAATCTGCGCATTAAATATTTATCCCGTGTCCAGCCAGTGCTTATGTGCAACAATTACCCCGACTGAAATATTTTCGTAATTGAAATCCGATGCTTATATGCATCTAGGCTCATTAATATTTCGCGCATTTCTGCTAATTTATCGTGCATTGTTCATGGTGATTTTCATTTTTATTCTCATTTTTATTTTCATTTTATTTTTATTGCTTTGCTGGCCAATTGCGGCTTTTTGTTTGTACATTTTAAGCTGTCATTTGATTTGTGGCCGAGCGTTCGGCGTTCAGGATCGAATAAATTTTTTGGGCCAAAAACCGAAATGCCCGCAAAATGTCAAATTGCACACAAAGTGCAAACATTAAAAAATAATAACATTCAATAGCATCAACATAAAGAAGGGGTGGCCATATTTTGTAGCCGAACATATAATTTTTAACAATTTAATTTTAACAACATTGTGTTTGCCTTTTCACCTCAGGTCTGCCGGGGTATATAAGGATTACTTTTAATACAAATCAAATCAGTTTCAATTTATAAGATTCTGAATCTAAATTTAAAATAAGACAAAAAAGAAATAATAGAGGGACAAAGTGAAAAACATTTAAGTTCATTTTTAAATAAAAGTACAACATTTTCACCTTCAAGTTACATAGAAATAAATTTTATATGAAATAGAGTCAATTCTACCTTATTTCATATCAATAAAAAGCCGATATGATCAATATCTAATTTATGACTCAAACTATCATATAAAATACTATATAAAGATTTATATCAAAATTATACGAAGAACTTCTCTAAAGAATATACAATTTACCTGCGCATATGAATATCATTTGTTAATTGTTTTTCTGTGTAGCGTAAAAAGCGAAAAGAAGTGTTTTTGTTAAGAAAATTATTAAAAAACCTTGTTGAACATTTTCTAATTCTAATCGTGTTCACAGGGTATAATCCAATTGACTTGCGCTTTTTGGGCTTGATATTTTTGTTACTTTTGCAATTTTATTCGCTGTTTATTTATTGGTATTGTTTGAGTGCAACACAACAGTCTGTTGCACACTCACACTCGCGGCGATGGCATAAAAGCCGCCACATTTTCATATTTCGAGAAGGGAAATTATTTATTTATTTAAGGTATGTATTTATGCGTAAATTTGTGTGTATATATTTATGGATAAAAATTGAGCTTGGAGCTGCAACCGAGCCATCGGCACGCTTTAATGGCAACCAATGAGCCGAGGGGATTTTAATGAATTGTACGTCAATTTGCATTCGCAATTGCTTCAATTCCAATTCGATTCCGAAGCCGAGTTTATTTCTCGTTTTTTATATTATTTTCAGGTGTTTTTTTTAATTGAATGTACAAACAAACCAGGAATTGTTGTTGTTGTTGATCTTCTGATAGAATTGCATTTCACGTTTGGCTCTTGGCACTGTTTTCTCATTATTAATTGGTTTATCTGGCTGGCCGCTTGACAGTTGGTTTTACTCTCTGTATGAACGGCCGTTCCCAGTTCGCTGCATTAAAAAATCATTTTATAGGTGATGAACAGCTAAGTGATATCGATTGTGGTCAGCCACTACCAATACTGGCAGTTAATTTCAACCTGACGCTCTGGAAATGAAAGTCAGCCAAGGGAAATAATTTCGCGTTCTTTGAAACTTTAAATCAGAGCTGGTCAAAATTAAAATTCATTAAAAAAATATTTTATTATTTCTTTAAACTGCTACTGATGAAAATATTTAATCTTTTGTCCTTGGTTGATTATGATAACCAATATATACTCATTATAAAATATACACCCAAAAAAAATATCCACTTAAACTATTGACTTGATATGCGGCATCTCAATTAGATATTCTTGAAACGTAAAGAACAAGTTCTAAGTAGGCTATATAGAATTTCGAATGTGTCTTTATCGCTTCCACTTAAGTAACTTTAAGTCGCCATATTGCTTTTTCGTCTCTTTTTCGAAGTCAAAGATTCTCCGAAAGAGAATTCGGTAAAATGATCCCAAACTCTTTAGCATTGACTTAAGATTTTACGCTGAGTTCAAGTATCCCTAAGTAAGTATTCATATTTCATTAAATCAGAATTATTCAAAACATATTTTTTGCTTTCCCCTGACCTTCAAATAACCCTCAGCTTTGGTGGGTATATTTTTTTGTTTGCCTGAAAGGCGCCCTCTTTTTAGTTTGTTTTGCCTTTTTCCGGCTGCTGGCACAAATAAAAATTTTCATTTGCACATAAAGATAAACGCTCATTTTTGCTGCTGTTATTTCAATTTGTCATTTGGCCGGCTGCCAATTGGCGGATGCTGGCCAACATTAACCAAAAAGCAAGTGAAATGAACATTGTGCCCAAACACAAGGGGGCTGACAATCAGTTGGGCTTTTTTGTTTGGTGTTTTTTATATCATTCGTTTCTTATGAAAAGTTTATTTTTTACAGGCGCCGCCTTCTGGCCTTGAGTGGATTGTAAAAGGCGAGCTAAGCAATGCAAAAGTGCATTAAAATTTTGCGTCTTCCCTTGGACTTTATGGTTATGGCCTTTGCATTGTTGCCAAGAAAGGACGGCAGACGAGCGTCAAAAATTTGTTTGGGTTTCTGGCTGATTATTTGCGGCGATATTTTGGCTCAACAGTTTGTTTTTCCGCAGCTATAAACATTGAAATTGTTTGAAATATTCCAAATTCTGTTTTCAGCATGAAGTCATCCTTACAGATTTTTCCATTAAAAATGCAATAAATCAAAGCCCGCAAATAGAAAGGCATTATTTAAAATATGTCATGCTCCTACTGACAAAAAAGGGTCATACAAAAAGTGGATACATTTGGTTTTAAATATATTATAAACATATGGCGTTTATTTAAAGAACAAAAAAACCAACTGTTCATAACAAATGCACAGTGCCATTAAAGAAATTTATCACATGTTAATTTGTATGCACAAATTGAAAAGTTTTTATGGCACAAATTGTCATCAAGTCACCGGGAATTAATTATGAAAACAAAAATATATCAAAGGCAAAGAGAAAAACCCATGGCCCCCAAAGACAGAGTTCAGCAAATGTTTTTTATGCATCTGTGCCATCGCTCGCCATAATTCAGAAAATAATTCCCTTCAATTAAGAACAAAGTTATGCCCCGGCGGCTGTGAATGTCTGTCGGAAAAACTTGTCAGCATTATTGAGAGACAAATGTCAACGGCGGAAAATTTGCAAATGAATTATGAATCGAAAGTGTAAAAGGAATTCCGAATCTGCCAAATAACTTATGCATGAAAAGTGTTTTTTTGCGAAGTCCTGTTCTGCTGAGTGATTTGCAACCGAATTGAGGCCGCTCTTTTTCCCATCGATTCGGTACAAATTTATGGCTGGTTAACTAGTGGGCAGTAGCTGGGCCCAAGGGCATTTTTTGTCATCCCTCGGCCAGCCTGTCAACTAAGTGATTTTTTATTTTAATATACCGAAACAACAAAACTGGGAAAATTAATGGCACAAATACGCGATATATGAGAATGAATTATGATCTGGCAGCTGCTGTGAGGGGGCGTATGTAGCCGAAAAAAAGGCGGCCAGAAAATTCTACTAAGGCCCTCGGGCAGGATCTGGCGATTATGGTAGTATGTCCACACACTACTTGCATCTGCCAACTGTTAATTGACTATTTAAATATTTAATCAATTTAAGAAATTTTTAATTAAATCGCCCGCGCTGTTTGCAATTAAATATTTTGTCTTTTAATTGCTTATTTAATTATAAATACATACAAATATTGATTGCTTTATGTATATATTTCTCTGTGCTGATTTTTGCATATACATACAATCAAGAGTATGTACAGGCATAAACCAACGGGCAATTTATTGTTTTAATAAGCAGTTTCACATTAAATGAATACGCTGCTATTTTGCACTTTTTCAAAAATATATTTTATAATTATTTGGCACTTTTTTCGCTTCACTTTAATTTGTTGATTTAATTTTTTACGCCGTTTTCATTTGATACCTCTACGAGTGTACGAGTGTGTAAATTAATTGATTGAGTATATTTATTCGGAACGTGACTTTCATATTTTCAGGAACTTAATAATTTTATTTTATAAACAATTGTAGCTTGCTTGCAGCTATGTTTATGCTATTCTCACTTTAAAAATGCAATCGAGATTGAATAAATCAAATTATAAAAATACTCTTGCATTCTGAGCTTTGTAGAAAAATATTTAACTGTATTATTTTCTATTAATTCCTATTTAATCCACCCAGGATACTTGATTATCCTTTGCAAAGTTTTAAGAGACTTACAGCCATTGTGTTTTATTGGATTTGAATGTGAAATGCAAATTAGTGTGTGGCGCGTTTGAAACACAAATTTCAACTGACGCAGGTTTGTTGAAACAGTTTTCCATTTAGCCTAAGAGCCGCAAGATAATATACGAAAATTCGGAAAATGTTTTTAGGTTAGGCTAATGCCGCTGCCGCTGCCTCTGTCGACGTCAGCAGGCAGATATAGATTTGCCCCGATGCCAAAATCGCCCGAAATAAAGCCAGTGTGGGAGGAGGATGGCGGATAAGGGGCGGGAAAAACAAATTTAGATGCCAACAGCGACGGCGGAAACTCTCTGTGACGTCACCTCGGGAAAATCAGAGGGGGCAGCGAAGAAAGATTGAAAATTATCTCAGACAGAAGTGTGCCAGATATCTGGTATTGAAGTCTTTTCCCTTTCGCTTTCATGCTTGGCAGAACAAATTTCAAGCAATTTGCCAGCAATTATGCTAAGTCAAAAGCTCATACTTGTATCTCAAAGATACATATTTGCGTGGGCTGTTTGCATACCTCGAAACTAATTCCATTGGGTAATTAGTGCCGATAACTTGCTATTCTTAGATTTTCCATGGAGGTTTTCATTCCTTTTTTTTGGTAGATTGAAACTAAAATCAATTTGTAATTACATTAAAACTTTTGCTCGTATGACAAACTTTTGGCAGCAAATAATTTGGCTAAAAGCAAACGCCGCAACACAACAAAGTTGAAGCTTCCATTTGTTTATTTCGCTGCATCATGCGAAAGTGTAATTAAATTATCTAGCCAAAAGCACGGCCAAGTTCAAGTTTAAGTTTAAAGGCAAGGTGCCCCATAAAATCTCTTCGAAATAAACATAAACAAATTGCATGGTGCGTGAATGTGTACATATATCTTTTCACACCTGAAGCTCATAAATCTGTGAATTTCTGACGTTTCTAGCTGGGCGTGACCCTCTGAGTTTATTAAGTTATTTAGAAAATTCAAGACAGCAGTGTCCATTTTATTGATCTCGTAAATGCACAGTTTACCAAATCATTCGCTTCACATCATAAATTCACTTTGGTTTAATTAATTGCATTTTCTACGTATATCAAATGAAAAACGGAATCTTTGATAAACCTCAACCTTGTGGTATATGTACGCATCATCTAAGATCGCTCAATGAATTTTTCTCACCCAACCGAATGAATAATTTTCTTATTTATTTATTTCACACACAACGAAAACAAAATGCTCGAATATGAAAATTTATGGATAAGCGAACACGAACTTCACCATGAACTGTGGCTGTGGAAAGTCCTCGATGAAAAGTGTGAAGGCGGCAGCACAAACAAAACACCTACACTCATAGAAATTTTCCGGTAAAATCGCCCTAAAAACAAGGAAAATCGCCCTAAAACGGGGGTCAATGGCGACTAGGCAACAAAATTAGGGCAAATTGCCCTAAAAATACGGGTGAATTTGTCACACATTTAGGGCGATTTTTCGTAGATCTAGGGCGATTTTTCTATTTTCAAAGCTAATTGCCCTAAAAATAGGAAATGAGACCCTTACACTAAAGGCAGTTTCCTTTAAATCCAGGGCGATTTTTCTGGACTTATAGGCGAATTGCCCTGGAAATCGGAAGAATACCTTTAAACTAAAGGCAGATTTTCATAAATCTAGGGTGTTTTTCTGGATTTTATGGCAAATTGCCCTAGAAATATGAAAAAATATCCTGAAACTAAAGGAAGATTTTTATAGATTTAGGGCGTTTTTCTGGATTTATAGGCGAATTGCCCTAAAAAAAGCAAAGTGCTCCCCAAAATTTCCCGGCTTTTTTTCATAAATAAAAATACGATTTCATTATATTTTTTTTGTTTTTTTTATATTTTTGTTTGTTGTTATTTACACAATTTCTAATTATATACATTTACATACTTTTCTACTTATTCTTATTGCTAAAAGAATTACATCGATCTTAAAAATAATGTTTTGGCTTAATGTATTTTTTGGTCCTTAGGTTTTGTGCTTCCGCCGGAGGGAATTTTAGGTCTTTTAAGGTTTATTACAATAAGTACTGATTATCAAATTTGACTTCTAATTGAATGCATAGAAATAATATTTTTTTTTGGAATGAACAGATTGTTTCTTTAAAATAGTTACAGTTTTAAGGTTTTATAATCCTTCAAGAGTTCGGATAAAGCTTTACCTTTCTTATCAGACTCTAAATGAATTTCATAAAACATTTTTTGGATAAATGTCGTGGTTTAAAACAAAAAATATTTTGAAGCACACATCAATACTTTTCAATAAGGTTGGCATTCTATAAATAAACCTCTGATAGGTAAACTGGAAATTCACCAAGGTCAAAAAGGACTTGTTCCCACGTTGCAGCTGAATGGTTGCAGTTTCGGCTTTCCGGATTAGCAATTTTCCGTCAATGCCTTTAGATGTGTTTGCAGTTCCCCAACAGTAGCCTTCCAAACCAAGAAACGGCTTCGCGGGTCCGCAATGGTGTGCTTCGCGTTCTTGCTCCCGCCGTCCTTTTTTGTCATTGCTGTCGCACCAACACTGAATGGATCGCAAGCCAAATTAAAGTTGATTGTATCTCTATTAAATAAAAACAGTCTATTTATTGAATGAGAAAAGAAAAAGAGAAAAAGCACATACCTTCAGCGTGGCTTTCCAAAGATTTGACCAGTTTTATTCCCTTACTTTCGCTTTTAAAAAGTGCGAAAAGTGGTTTGCGGAAGCTGGATCTCAAAGACGTTCTCAATCTAAAACAAGAAATAAAATTGTTAGAAATTAATATAAAAATGCACTACTAACAGTCAGAATTTTCATTTAGCCTGCGATTGCGTTTGCTGCTACTTCTGGAAAAAAAGAAGCAACAAAAGCAAATTTCGGTTACTGACGAAATGACGCAATAGAAATTTGGGGGTTATTTTGGCATATGCACTTGTGAATGCGGTTTGTCCGGTGCATAAATACAGATTTCTGGTAAATATATACATCTGTATACATGTGTATATTCTGTTGCATCATTTTTTTACCTCAAGCATTATTTACATATACACATACATATATGTATACTCTTATTAATGTTCTTACTTTGTTCTGCCACACTTCCAAAACTCTACATCTGGACCGCTGCTTCCAGTCAAATCTTTTTAAGTTTCAGCTGCATTTTCCTCTGTTACAGATATGTAAATTCAATTAGTTATTAATATCCAAATTGCACAATTATATATGTATGTACTCACCAGAAAACAGAGAAGGAATCGCCTCCCAAGTCCTTTAATAGCGTTTACATTTTTCACTTTTTCACAAACACGTCTTTCGCCGCCAAGCGCCCGAAAAATTATGACAAAGTCTAGACAATGCAACTCTTTCTACCCCCACCCTTGCCACTGCAGCGGACGAAAAGTAGCAAAGAAGAAGAAAAAGGGTGGACTTCTCTAAAGTCAAATGCGCTCAGCATCAAAATTCATAGAAAAAGGTCCGCCCTAATATACACACACATTCACTTGTTTTGACCTGTCAACCACACACACATACACACATGTATTACATATGTATCCATTAATTGCGTCTTAAAATTTCGTTTGACTCTTCCTTGTTTTTAGGGCAATTTCAGAACATTTTTTTTGCTATTTTGTTCAACGTTTTAAGGCGATTTCGCCCTAAAAATAAGGAATTACTTTTGGAGTCGACTCATGAAAATTCGCCCTAAAAAACAGGGCAAATTGGCCTTTTTGGAAAAACTAACCCTAAAAAATATTTTCCATGGCGATTTTTCGTAACTTTAGGGCTAGCCACCCGTATAATAAGAAAATTTTTCGTAGTTTTAGGGCGACCTCGGTTTTAGGGCGACTTTTCTAGTATTTAGGTAAAAATTTCTATGAGTGTACGGAAAATAAGCAAAAACAGCTGCCAAGGCTGCAATCAAAATTAATTGAGCAGCTCGGAGCTCAGTGTCGGCAGAATGTGCGTGTGTTTGTGTTTTGTGATTGTAAATGTGATTGTGGACATCTATTTATTTGGGAATGAGTCTATGAGGCTGCGAGTCTATGTCAAAGTGAAGGCGTTGGCGTGGGCGACCGTCCACCAAAACACAGCGACCTACAAAAAATGGCCCAAAGACTCAGCATTTGCTCAGCCAAGATCTGGCATTCGAAATCGTTTTGTGTAAAAAGCATCTGAATTATGAGAACTGGAGGGGGGTGGGCACTCTCCATTATAAGTAGCAAATAACGAACTGAAAATGCTCTATTAAATACTGAAAAACATTTATTAAATTTAACTTAAATTAAATTTTAACTTAATAATTAAATGATGAAATAAAGTATGAAATTTATAACCCATTTATAAAATAATTTTCATTCTTTAAAGCTTTTATATAAATATTGTCCATATATCATCTCAATCAACTGGATTTAAAATACCTTTTGAACCAAGAGAAAAATTTAATTTAAAAGCAATTCTTAAGAGCTAAGTTAATAAACTAAATATACAGTTAATAATTTTATTTTCATACTTATTAGTTTTTATGTAAATATTATCTATATATAATTTTAATCATCTTGGTTTAAAATACCTATCAAAGCAACAGAAAAAAAAATTCATTGAAAATATTATTCGAGTGCAAATATTTTTCCTATTTTGTATAGAAAATTGTTTACGATTTTCATTTGAATATTCCCCATCATCGTGTTATTATTATTCTTTCATCGCGGTCGCAAGTCAATAAAATGAAATACTTCTGGCGGCCGCAGAGAGCATCAAAGACAAGGCGGCTCACTTTTGTTTTTTAGCCAAGACAACAGGCCAACTGTTGCGCATAAATAAGCAACAGAAAATGGGCTTTAAAGAACAACAGTCGAATCGGATAGAGAGAAACAGAGCTAAGCAGCTTTGTGGCCGGAGGAACACTTGCCGATAATTATGTTCAAGGCAGACGAAGGCTGAGCAAATCGAGGTCAATTTTGTATTTCTGGACACATCCAGCAATTTTTAGTAGCCACAGATTGGATTTCAGTTACCATCCTTGCCCTTCCATGCTTCTCTAACCACTTATCTGTGCTAATTAATTCTTTGTGCTTGGCTTGGTCTGAATTTCTTTATTGATTCGCGGAAATTTGTGATACTTTTACATGGGGATAGGGATTCCTTTGAATTAAAGGCCAATATTAAATATGGTATTTTTCATCAGGCAATTTAACTGCCAGGAATTTAAAGCTTTGCGCTCAATATATTACACTTTTAAATTGAATTACGGGAAAACGAGCAATTTAATTAAATTGATTGGTGCACTGTGAGGACTGACAGTAGTTGTTAGTCCGCCATTAGCTTTAGTTTCGGTTGAACAAAGTGAAAACAATTTAACGTTAATTAGAAACAAACATGGAGTGCGTAAAATGAAGTAATTCATTATGCATATTGCCATCGAGGGTGCAACGATGCTTAGTGGCAACGAAATAAAATAAAGTTCCCACTTATCTGCATTCGCATCTGATATATAAGGAATGCTTTTTCTTTGTCTCTGGAAATGCCAACTGAAACCCCAACGCTCAACATTTTCCATTCGCTTTATCTCCGAACAGGGTCGTAAATGAATTTTGTATGCAAAATAAGTGAAATGTACATTTGGTTTAGCAGGTTTTCTTTTTTGCTTACGCAGTTTGAGTTTAGCTGGTTTTTTGGTCTCCCCGTTATCCATATCCATTATTCCACAAAGATTGCTGTTTACAAGGAGTCAACAGACATGTAGAAACGATTATTTCTGCTTTATGTGCCACAGAGGCCATTAAAAGATTGAAGTTTCAAGTCGGAGCTCCATGGTTAAGCCATAAATGAATTTCGCCCGGTTGGTAGCTGTAAAATAGGAATAAATTCCTTTGTACGAAGGTTGAATGTCCTAGTTCTAGGGTCCCAGCATTTATTCTTGTGCATTTTTTATTGTTTATGCTACAACTAAATATTCCCAGATAGAAAATTTATCTTTGGCCGGCGCCAACAAATGCTAAACAAACAATTTTCAATTTAAATAATTCCTTCTGCATATCTTGAACACTGTTTGCCACATCTTTTCTTCTAGAATAGTTGAATAGATATTAAAATGCAAAGAGAAAAAAAAAACAGAAGGAAAAATATGGTAACGGGCGAAAGGAAACGCGAAAAAATATTCTAGCCGCTGGCATTAAAAGGCAACACGCAAACAATTTGCGATATAAACTCATAAAAATGCACGAATTTGTGTATATATGAAGTATACAAAAAAGTCGGAGTTTATTTCCTCTATATGCAGTGCTCTCGCCTAATATTATTTTTTGCCATTCGGTTGCTATCTTTACGTAGCATATTTTACCCCAGGCCTGTTTACTAATAAGCCAGCCCACCAACCCACCAATTGCCTCGATTTGAATTGTAGATTCAGCTCACACTTGGTGTGCAACGTGTGCAGCGTGTAAACAGTTTCTGGATATCTATTTCGCCTATTAGTAAACATTTGTATTTCTCTATACTCAGTTCTGTGTTTTCCCACCGAATTTGCCACTCATTTCCGGGAGCCGTTTTTGTGTGGGATCCGCAAAGTCTTCTAGGACTTATTTTTTTGCCTGGTATTCTGGCACAAATTTAATGACAGGCAGCATGTGTTGCGCATCGAGTTTGGGCTCATTGAATGCCTTCTATTTCTGAATAAAAGTGGGGGTGTATAAGATGTTTTTTCGTGTGCATATTTCATATGTAGCTAATTTTTCCACTGTTCGCTTTGTTTGCTGGCGTTTTACGATTTCTGACATTTATTGTGCTGAACTGTCTACATGACATTTTTAAGAGGTGGTTTATTTATTATTTTACTGGTGTTGATCCAAAGAAAATAAGCCTTAAAAATTTAAAGCAAAAACGTTTTGTGTTCGCTAATTTGTAAATTGTGAAAATGGTTTTCCGACAATTTAAAATAATATAATTTGTAAATTTAAAGCTTTGTTTTCTCTGATTTTTGTAATATTTATTTTTCTGCTTACATATTGGATTACACTTTTTTTGTTTACTACTTGCGGTTAAGCATAAACTTTCGCTTGTGTTTATGCATAAACAAACTGACTTGTCTTTAAATTTATGTGTTTGGGATTTGGCTTAATGATTTTAGGAACTCATATATTTCTATCATAAACCCAAATACATTTTTATTTCTGTGTAAATTTATAATGACCTCATAATACTAAAAATAGTAATGTTTATAGTGAAATTAATGGAAATTTCCTGAAATTCACTTCAAGATTTATGCTTAAGTGTTTTTCTTAATTCCGAAAACGTTTAATTTTGCGTAAAATATATATCTGATGGTATGTGGATGGTTTGTGTTTAGAGCAGAGTGTATAAATATTTGGGTGGAAAATCAGGCAGCACGACGAGCGCAAGCAAACAAATCGAAAAGGACTCTCACACAAACGCCGGAAAGTAATGCGTTTGTTTGTATGTAAATGCAAATGAAATTTTCTTGTCTTCCTGCAAGCAAGTGCATTAAAACATGCATGAGCCATCTTTTCCACCTCCCAGCGTCTTGTGTGCCAGAGTGTGTATCTTTGTAATCACTTTATTTTGCATATGTGAACTGAGCTAAGTGTATGAGAGAGGGAGGAGCACATGTGTGCGAGTAAATAAATTGCCAAAATATTTTAAAGGTTGCCACAGCCACGTCGCTCCCAGATTCTCTGGGCAACGCAGTGTACCTAGAGATGGGTGGGCTGTCAGTAAATGAAATAAAACTAAAGCAGAGCGACGGGGAATTGGGGAAAAGTCGGGGACAAGACGTTGAGCGGCATAAACTTGCTCAAGGATTTGTAAAATTTATCGTAGACATCATTATGCGACAATTTCTCCAGCTTACGCCCACGCTCCTCGATGTCCTGCAGCTGAGGCTGCTCCTGTTGGAGCAACATCCTGGCATCCAGCAGCAGCAGCTGCAACATGCGAACGCAGCTCATGTGTTGGAGCTGGCAGTTTTGCATTTCACGTTTTACATTGGCAAAATCGCTTTCAAAATGCAAAAAATCCAACAAAATAGCACAAAAAACACATACGAGGATATCCAACTAAATTATTCAAAACATAAGCAAGCCATGATGTATGGCACAAGACGGGAAACTAAGAGCGAAATTGCTGCAGGGTATGGGAAGATCGGAGTACGGAGTGTCCCTGGCAGATTACATTATTCCCCTAATTGATTGTGCAGGATTAAACTTTAGCCAGGAGGAAAATGATTGCAAATGGCAGTCACGGCAAATACAGCTTGATTGACTTTCAAATTGCTTGCATACTTTCAGGCACTTGAAACAATTTTGATCGCTGCCTTGCAACGCGTTGGCGTAGAAGAAGCAAGTGTTTGTAGTCTTAAATATTTATTTTGTTAATTGAAATAACTTAAAACTAATATTTGAATTAACGCCAAAATACTAAAATAAGGTATCATCCTTAATCCAGTTTAATTTTAAAATAAGTATTTAAATAACCCGACTATTAGACACCCATTGCTCAGCTGAATTTCTTGAATTTGAATTTCATTATTTGCTCATAACTATGAACTATAACTATGAATAGTACGATTTAAAAAATGAATTCTACATTTCGATAGGTATTAATAAAGCAAAGAAAATTGTACTGTATATTTTCCGAAATCTTTAATGATGTAGGAGCTAGACACATTTTAAGGTCTTAAGCTCTTTTTTTCCCAACTCTGAGGCCCATTTTCTCAGAATCCGATTCATTGTGTTATTTAGCATAGAAAAAAATCGAATAATGTTAAACTTTTATAAACGGTTCCAGCCAAAGGTGTCATCAGGCTATCAACCTTCGGCTTATTTAGTTAAAAACATTTTGAAGAGCCATTAAAACAATTACGGAGATAATTTGAGAACATATCAATAACCCTCCTGAGCAGACTCCGGAGTTCACCTACTTTTTTGGGGCGGCAGAGGAGAAAGCCATTAAGCAAATAAACTTTCTTGGAGTGAATGCGGATGGCAGACAAACCGCACAACATTATCCAATGGGCCTTCGGTGGGATCCCTACTCAGCCCCTGACAGCCATAAAAACGTGCAAAATGAATCATTATAAATAACAATAAACGGGACGTAAGCCATATTTTAGGCATAATAGCTAATAAAACACACACCAAAGTGGCCAGTCGACCGAGGAGGAAATACTACGTAGCAGTCCAAGTCCGAGAATGCCTGGGAATCATGCAAGCCTAACCGAAACGACGTGTCCATGTCCGACTACATTTAAAATGATAAAGGCAGGCCGAGGCAGACAGGCGGTGTGGGGGAATAAATAATAATAAAAAAAAGAGGAACGAAGAAACCGAACAAAAAGGTTGCCATGCTTCAACAATAAAGCCAAAGCCAAGAGTCCGAATGGAAAACAAAAGCTGAGGAAAACGAAAAGCAGGCCTCTGATTCTCGGGCTCATTCAGGCGTCGAATGCTGCTGCACCTTTCACCTTCATGGACAGATAGCAAAAGGAAAAGCCAGAGAGGCGGTCAGCGGCTGTTTGCTCGTATATTTCACGCTCGAACGTCTTTGGGGTCACACAAATCCGATTTACATGCAAATAAATAAAATTCATGTCGAACTTCGAGTTGCAGACAATAAATTTTTGAGTGCGCTTCACTTGCCGGGGCAAAAAGCATGAAAAGAAGCGCAAAAAGTAACCGAACGAAATGTCGAAACAGAGTGCAGACCAACCGCTTGAGAATCGCCTTTTAGTATGTATATATTCCCATCCAGCCGATTCCCTTTTTTTCTCCTGAATTTTCATTCAGTTTCTGTATTGCGAGGAGGACAGACTACGCGCTGTGAAATTGTATTTATAATGAATCCAATGTGATATGCCGATTTTCCATTTCTCTGACTTACACTTGACATTCGTGGAAATGAAACACGAAAATTGCCCCGGAATTCCTAGACTTCAATTTAAACTTTTGCCGTCGGCTGGCTGCAATTTATGCAAACCATTTCAATAAACTCATCAAATTCCCTGGACGGGGCACCCGAATTGATGCGCTTAATTTTACGGTAATAAAATGCATAGCCGGAGCAGATGTAATAAAATCATAAAGATGTCAAATGCGAAACTACAGCAACTAATAATAAAAGCAAATAACGTGGGGCTTCGTATAAAAAGCGATTACATTTTGCTACCCTGCATCGCAGGCTAGAGTGAGCTCTTATTTTGGACTCACTTTCTCATAGAATCGGTTAGGTGTTTATCTTTATTTCTAGGTGTCTGAAATGCGCCAAAGTTCCATCCATCATCTCCGCTTACAGGGCATCTCCTCGTCGTTGCGCGCATACATTGACATACTTTATGCTTGTTTTATTATTTTAAAACCTTCTGAGTCACTGGGAGCAACGAAGGAGAAATTTCTCCGCTGTCATTTGTTGTTGCCCGCTGCTCTTGTATAGGTGAACTGTGCGCCACGCCCCCTGCTCCCGCCTCCCCCGCAATGTTGTGATGAGAATGTAAATTACCCGGAAAATGCGACATATATACGTTTACAGCAAGAGCAACAGCAACAACAAGAGCATCGGCAAGGACAACTAGCAAGGATACACTTGTAAAATATAAAATATCCCAACAAATTATACTCATTTTAAATAAGTGTTTTGAAAATTAAAAAAAATTGTTATATTCGAATATATATACTTATATAAACAGCTCTTAGATTTTATGTCGTACAAAATAATTTTAACAAAATATATATCGCTTTAAAAAAAAGTACAGGGAGTATTAATTAAATACAAATTTTACTGAAATACCACATAAAATATTTTTTTTTAAGAAGAACAAATTTTTAATGTCCTTAAAATATTTTATCATCCTAATCTTTTATACAAAATTCATAAAAACTCAGCTTTTTGGCATAATAATTTACAGATTGTGATTGAGTAGGTGTTTAAAATTTCCATAACTTGTTTCTCGGTGTGGAAAAAACAAGAAAGGATGGGCGATGGTGGGGTAAATTTGGGGTGTGGCTGTTGCCACAAATGGCTCCCGCTGTCAACTAAAGTGTAAAAAAATGGCAAGTTGAGCGCTGAAAGCAGCGGAAGCCGTCCCCACAATGCAAGTGGAGCAGATGCCAGGGGACGGAGAAGCGGGAGCAGGGGGTGTAGGTGGGGTCGAGGGGCTGAAGACAGGAAGCAGGCGGAGGTCGAGGTCCTGGTCTTGGCTCCTGGTCGTTGCTCACCCTCCTGACAGCAGACAACAATGTAACATAATGGCGGTAACATTGAGTGCCTACATAAGTCCTTTTAATTTGAATATTTTACGGTGGCAACTTAGGTGCCCCCCTTCCTTTCCCCTTCCCTGTCATCCTTCTTCTTTCCCCCCAAACGAGCACTCACACACACACACACATCAAGGTGTTCGCCAATTCATGTGCTTGTGTGAGATTTAAGACGCCATTGAAGAAAACTTGTCGACTGAATTGTGCCTAAAATCTCAAAGAGAGGGAAAAAATAAGAAAGGCAAGAAAAGGCGAAGGGCACCCTGGAAAAAATCCCTCAGCACGTGTTGTAATTGTCGAGTGTCAACGCGGAAGTGTACGTGTGTCACCATCAGCCGGAAACGGAAATGGCAGCAATGTGCCCTGCAGCCCAAAATGAAAAATTAAAGTTATCGCCGTGTCATTAATGGCAATGTCAGCTAGGATTTTTCTTAGCTCCCTCCTTAGGGTTCCCGGTTTTATCGCGGGTTCATCCGTGTGACCCCTGACACTTTGCAGTTAAGCCTCGTGTTTGTCTATGCTGTTAACGCGATAGATAGGCATGTCTTGCAGACTGTCGAAGCGGGCTTAACATTTCCCAAAGGGGCCAAAGACAAGTTACCAGCCGCAATTCAGAAATTCAACACCACAACCTGGTGGCCATAAAGCTTCTCCAGACTTTATATGTGGCATGTGGGAGGTAGAATAGACCGTAGTTGTTTCTGGAACAAGTGTCGTTTTTCCTCTTTTGAAATGTATTTTAATTTTTTTATGGTTTTTATTTTTATAAACAAATATTGATTAGTATATATCCAAAATGCAAAATTATTGCTAAATTTATTTAAAATTTTATTTGATTTTGATTTGTTTGATTTTATATGTTTTTGAGGAAAATTAAATCAGAGTAATTGTCTCTACCAAAAAAGAAATTAATTTGTCGGTTCTCTTGTCACGAAACGTAGTGGATCCTCTCAGCACAAAAGCACCACTCTCTTCTTAGTGAATATCAAAAATGTTGACGAACAAACCAAATAAAACTTTGTACTTAAATGCATTCATAAAAACAATTACTATAAAAGGTAATGAGGCTTACATTTTTTTATTCGAGTCTTAAAATGTCAGTTTACATTTTTTCAGCACCGTGACACAAAAAGCTGGTCGAAAATGGCCGGGACCTATGGGGGAATTAGTACCAATCAATTTGTAACTATGCCGACTGGCGTTTCCGTTTTCGCATGGCCTTTGTGCGATTTTAATGCCACTTTAAAACGGAGTCGAATATAATAAGGTATTTTAATAATAACAACAGTCCTCGGCACACGTGTGCGTTTGGCTTTGTGTATGTGCTTTTCGCCTCCCGAAACTCAATAAGCCAACACTCGCACACACTTGCCGACACCTCGAGGTTAGGCAAACACTTTGGATGGCAATGTGGCCCAGGAAATGGGAATGGTAAGAGAAATGCCTGGCAACCGATAGACGTGTTCATCATACGCCACGTAAACCGGATATAATAATAAAGAGCAGCCAAGCTGAACAGAAAAACGAAAATACGCTATATAAAGAAAACATTAAAAAGTCAGGGAAACAGGTAAACAAACGGAACGACACGATGCGACGACGTCTTTTGTCGCTTCGAGCCAAGAAACTGAGTTTTTTTTCTTTGTTGGCTCTTTATCCTGCGCTGTTTACTTTCGACTACTGCGTCTCCGGCGAAATGCAAGCTGTGTAATAAAACGTGGCGCACAAAGTAAAGTCTTTGACGTATTTCATTAGCTGAAATTTGTTGGGGAAATAATAAAGTTGATCTTCAGCAGTTAAAAGGCGTTCGCTTCGGGGGATATTTCGCTTAATAACCTTTTGCCGGCATCGATACATCAAGTGGTGACAGTGGCAGGTGGCGGCTTCCGTGGCGAATCCAGATCCAGGTAAATTAATCATTTCTGTACGAATTCAATTAAGAATCGAGTGCCGGTAACGGCGCGTGTGTCAAACTTTTTGAATCACAATTCGGAGCTCAACTGGATTTTTCCCCATCGGCTGGCTTTCCTTTCCCTCACATCTTCTGTTGAATCGGAATCGTTCCTCCAAGTTTAACGCCTCAATGGAGGCCATTCGGTGCTTCAATTGCTCCGGCAGACGATGTTTGGAGCAGGGAACAAAAAGCATTCCAATCGCATTTGAATGCCACGTCTGGCCATTTCGGTTGGCTCTTCTTGCCATATGTCCAGCATTCCAGTTACTCTTATTTTGGTATCTGATTCCTTTTAGCCTGGGAATGGTTTTAATCCTATACCTGTTGGCCGTCTACAATGGGAAAAAGAAAAGCCAGAAAGAAGTCGAACCAATTCCATTTTGGTTTTTTTTCCGAATGTGTCGTTTTTACAGTGCGTATGCGTAATTTAGTTCGGCTCTTAATATCATCAATTATTAAAAATATTCTTTTTTTTGTTGTTGGTTTAGATTTTAAGAGTTGCTCAGACTTTCTTGATACACACCAAAAACACGCCGGTAATAATTCGATATGCGCATGGTAGATTTCTGGCATTTAAACGAATATCGTTTTTACCCTAAACTACTAGTATGATATCAAACAATATCATATTGACGATTTCTCTATCTCTCGGAGATTTTCCGACTTCGAAAAAGAGAAGCAATATGGCGACTTAAATTACGTGAGTGGGAGCGAGATTAAAAATACATAATTACATAATTCAACGTAATATCAAATTGATCATCGTTTTATATAAAGTTTTTTTTTGGATTTATTGTCTCTAACATTTGACCAGAAAGTAGATAAATTTAAAAATTAAACATGGTTTTTTTTTAAACCGCCAGCTGTTTCCGATTATGTGGAAACATCTGGCCAATGAAGTTGCAGTTTTTTTTGTCAGAAAAGCACTCACATATATATTTGCACATCAATGGATCGCTAATACGCCTGGTTAGCTCTGCGTTTTATTTTCGCACCTGCTGTTGCACTTCCGCCTGCAATTTCCAGTGCATTGTGGTAGAAGGTTCAGAGTGTCAGACTCTGCCCTTAGACAGATAGCTGTGAAAGTAATTTCAGCTCTCGGAATATTCTTTGCCCGAACTAAGTACACACTTGACGACTGCAATTGAAAATGCCGGGCGAGTGAGAGAGAGGACCAAAGTGAGATGTCCTGAATCTTAAACAACTTTGAAAACTACAATTGAAAGGCAGCGCGGACGTGGTTTAGCCGAAATGAAACCCGAATAAAAGCAGAGGAAAAGTGTAATTTAATGACCAACAAAGGAATACTTTCACCTGGCCAGAGTGAAATGGGGGAAACAATGCCAAGTCAGCTGCAACATCTTTCTGCGAACCCCAAGCGCCTGCACAAAATTGCATTTCTCTCGCTGTGCCCCTCCGCTCCCCTTCTGTTTTTTCGACGACGAAACAAAAACGAGCCAAACGTACAAAGTTTTCTTTTGCAATTTGTTTTGTTTGCTTCTTGCTTCGCTCATTCTGTAAACAGCATGGAAAATTGCACCAAACTTTGACCAGCAAAAACGGAAAGTTAAAGGTGCTTCCATGGATTGGATAAATCAGGGCAATGAGGAGGAGCCCCAGGTTCTGGGGTTCCGAGGATCCGAGGTTTGCAGCTTCCAGCCAGCCAGACATTCAGTTAGCCTTGGCAACAGATGTTGGCCACCCGGATTGATAGACAAACAGACCAAGTGACCGATGCAGCTGCTTTTCAATGGAATTGGCCAAGACAGATGAGCTGAGTCCTCCATCCTGCATCCTGCAAGCTGGCGGTTGTTGATACACGAGAAACGTTTCCGAGCACAGATTCGAGCGTAAGAAATTGGATTTTTCAAATGGAAATTGACTTTTCTTTCTGGCTTTTGGAGCTGGCAAAAACAAGCGGGGAAAAGCAAACAACAGTGGTCTCAACACCAAGGATGCCTTTAATGTCCTTGATTATTATAAGTTGACTTTAACGAAGTTTTTTTGTTTTGTTATATAATATTGAATTTATATTTATTTTTTAAGTTCTATTAGTCTTTGATAAATGTACTAAATAAATATTTTAACAAATTATATTACAATCTAATATTATAATAAAAATGTTGTTAAATAAATTATATTTCCTGTGTTAACTATTTTTCGACAATTTAAATACTTTCAAAAACCAATGGATTTTTATATATTCAATATTTTAATCTCCCCAATACACTCATTATCTTATTCATTGCCACCACTCCACCTAAAGCCTTTGTTGAGAATGGGTTTAATGGATTTTCTCTTCAGCTTTTCAATAAAAATGCCGTCACATTTTTGCAGTAATCAGTCGAGTGCACAGTCCCCCTTATTATGGGGCGACACTGGCAGCAGGGGCGTGGCACTTAAGCCTTTTCTGCCTACTGCTTACTACCTACCATCCAGACCCATTCCCTGGAATCTCCCTTTTCTTTGTAATGGTTTCCTGAAGACATAAAGAAGAACGCAAATTGTTCACCTTAAACACCCAATTATATCAAAAAGAAAGAAAATGAAAATGTTCCATTTAACGCAATCAAGTTGATAAGAAGGCAGAGGAGAATTTCCCAGCTGCCAGAAGGCATAGGCAAAGGTACAGGTAGTAACGACAGGTAAGAGGCGCCCTTTATTACGCCACAATAATGAAGGCGCTTAAGTGAGAAAAAAGAAGATGAGGAAGCGACAGCAGATGGCAACAAGAAAAATCCCTCAATATGCAATTTACCATAAATTTGTAATTTACTGTCAAATTATTTTCATAAGCCATTTGCATTTATATGGCCGCACAAACCCAAGCAACTTGGGGTGGAGCATATGTGGTGAGAATAAGCAACCACAAGTCCCCTTTCTTTATTTTCCCTCTTCAGCAACTTAAGCACTTAGCACAGCTTTCACTTTCGCAGCAATTTCCTTTGGCGTCGTTACCCTCCTTTGTCTTTTTATGCGTGAAAATGTGACACCCCTTAGAAAGTAGACTCATAAAATATTAAAAATTGATTTTCCATCCAGTCATTAACTTGTTTAAAGCCATTTTCCCTCTTTTTTGTTTGCGGAAACTAGGTGTCAAATGCATTAGGAAATGGCTGGCTAAATTGTTCAATTGTATGTGAAATTTAAATCGTGTCAAAACCGGCAAATGAATTGAATAAAACTGAAATGAAATCGTAAAATGAATTAGATTTT
Source organism: Drosophila takahashii (assembly GCF_030179915.1). Taxonomy (NCBI): domain Eukaryota; kingdom Metazoa; phylum Arthropoda; class Insecta; order Diptera; family Drosophilidae; genus Drosophila; species Drosophila takahashii. The sequence continues at coordinate 16,167,096 of NC_091681.1, forward strand.
TTCCCAATTTACATTAAACCACAATTTGAGTCTTATTTTCAAACAATCAAAAGCAAAACTGTTTATGATTTCCCCAGTGATAGCAAAAACTGTTCATTATAGCCGTAAAAATACAAGCATTTCGGTAAATTAAATTTGCAAAAAATAAAAACCGAATAAATCGCAACACTCGGGCAAATAAAACGTAAATTTCTAGCCATTCACAAAGGAATTGATAAACGAAAAATGCTTTAGGAAAATAAAATCAAACTAAATTCATGTGTTTGTGTGTGAGTCCCATGGGCTGTTGGCCAGGACACGAAAAAAAAGTCCTCTAGAATATAATAGAAAGAGGAAAAGCATTTAGCAAATGGAAATAAAAGTTGTGCAAAAAGTTTATTTATGGGGATGGCAACACTTTTGGGGGTATCTATGAGGAGAGAGGCGGAAGAGGGAAGTAAAGCAAACGATTCGAGTGATTTGGCTGATTACCACCCAATCTCTCACATATCACATCCAATTATACTCCTTTTCGTCCACAAATTATGGCTTCATTTGTAACCCTATACAAGGCCAGCAGCTCTTAGAGGAGTAGACATTTCTTCTTTGGTATTTCCGTTTTTTTTTTCGGCCCACTAATTTAGCGACGTTTGCTAATTTGATGGCCATGGCTTCGCCGCCGTTGATTACACGGTAGGATGGCAAGTGGAAAGGGTAAGGCAGCAGCTGCCTACGCCTTCATTAAGGCCATTTGCAAAAATCATTGCCATCCACACAGCGAAAGGTGGGTGGTTTGGGGGTGGGTGAAAAGTCCGTTTGAAGAAATATGCAAGTTGGATTGGGTAAAAGGGAAACGGCGAAAAGGAAATGAAAATCATTGGAACGATAAATTTAAATTAACATACTTAATTTTACACAGCACACTCACCAATACCAAGGGCGAGCGTACACCCATGGGGCAACGGAAACCCGAGCTCAAAATGAATTGCGACAATTGATTTCCAAGTAATTAGCAACCCCGCACCTCAGGCACTTCGGCTTCTGCCGATGCTGCCAATTTCAGGGCAACATTTGCAAGGAAGTGCGTTAAATTTAACGAAAATTGCCCTTAATGAAAACGCCAGAAAGTAAATAGTTTCAATTACAGGACAACTTCGGTGTGCACGCGGCGTATACGTGATTTCAGGCGGCTGCCACAGCTGTCGCTTCAAATCCAAAGGACTCTCTACCATTCGGCTGCCTTTGAAGTTATTATATTTGGACCGAGTCAGAAACACTTTCTTGATAATTCTATTTGCGTGCTCTATAGGACGGGGTTGTGGGAGGCTTACCCACTCAGACAACTTGAGATTGATTGTGCGGTTCCTGCGGTTTCGGGATTTGAGCGGCTCCTTAATTATATACGCTTATGTGTGTGCACTGAAAAAATGTGTTTCAGTATAAAAACAAGTTAGTTAGTTAGTTAAATTAAATTTTTATATATATTAGACTAATTTTTATTGTAACTATGAAACAAAAAATGCCACATTTATTTTTAATATCAGAATTATTTGTAAATCAGCTACTTGTTAGTTACAAGATTAAGTAATAATAAAAAATATTGAGAATATTATAAACAAAATAATATAAAAGAAATATCAGATCATTTTTTCCCCTTTTTTTATGTGCACGATTTCGTGGATTTTTTCTTTATTCCATTTGGCTGCGTCCTTGAATCCGTATGATAATGACAATAATGTTGCTTGTTGAACATGCGGATAGATATAGAGTCCTGAAAGTACACAGTGTGTGTGTGTTTGTTGCTCAAATGAATGTCATGAGCAGACATTTGCACTCTCATCCCTCCATTAACATTATAATCCACTCCACGCACACAATCACACAAACAGCAACGAAACAATTTCACGTAGTCCGGTGAAAGGGGAAAGTGGACTAGGGAAATGGGAAAGGGGCGATGAACGTGAACGGGATACTTCAATGGCACTTGTTCACGCCACTGACAGTTGGCGTTAGCTAAACGCAACTCACATGTTGCCGCCACACACAGTTGAACGTGCCACGCCCCCGCAGCCGCCCCTTTTGCCGGTGTCAAAGTGCACTTGTCGGCCTCTGTGCTCTATACATACACATGTTGGTGGTACTACTACCATAGGTGTAGCTCCATTTCCCCAGCTTCTGCTATTAGCAGCTCTCATTTCGACAGATGATGAGTTGAGCTGCAATTCATGCTATTCGGAAGATCAAATATTTGTCATGCATAATTAAATGAAACCGGAACAAACTGGTAATCGATTCACTCTTGTTTACTTTCAGCAAACACTTCTAATTCGTAAATCTTTAAAAATGCATTAAAGTCGGAGTACTAATAAGAAACTTTTAAAATCTACATTATTAAAAGAACGTTAAATATAATTTTATGCATTAAAAATTGTATTTTTTTTAGTAAACTAATCCATTAAAATTTTTTAAAAATTAAAACAAAAATAATTCCATTTACAAAAACACTTTATGTACAGAGAAATAAAGAATCCCATCAAGGCTTTTAGCTATCTAGCCCATGCAAAGTGCCCGAGGCAATTTAGCAAATCTTAATTGCATGCTGCAAAGCTCTGAGAGCAATCTGCAGCTCACATCAACCGAAACTCCCAGGAGCCGCGAGGTGTTAAAAAGTGCACATTTGTCAAAGGTCTTATCGGCCGCAATATTCCCCCAGCAAAATCCGAACCCACCTGTCCGGATCCCCATCGCCATTGTTGCCGCTTCGCTTACGGTTACGGTTACGGGTTATCTTCGGTGTCATCATTAACCGCAATCAGCGAACATTTTATGCCAAATGACAGCAACAATATAAAATGCTTTATGCCTTGTGTGCATACCTAAATATTGCCAGGGGAATTAACAGCAACCAGAACAGAACAACAGATAGGGGGTAAAAAAAAACAGAGAAACTTTCATTTAATCTGTTGATCTGCTCGTGTGACAGGCCAGGTCCAAAGGAGACCAGGAACTTTTTTCCCACTTTCACACAACTTTTCTGCTGAAATTTTAAGACAGCTTTGAGATTTTTCCACACAAGCCTCCGAAACAAGCAAAAAAGAAGTCACAAGTAAGCTGGGCAAAAGAGCAGAAAAGTTTATAATATTTAAGGGCTGTGACATGGAGAATACTCTTTATGAGGACATGAGTCTAAAGGGGTTATTAAATTCATTTTAAGCTTATATCATTAATTTTTAATCATTTATTTATGTTAACCTGTTTTTAAAAAAGATTTTCTTATTCAAATGAATTTAAAACAAATTAAAATAATAAAGGTAAAATACAATTGATGATGGTAATCTGTTTTTTTTTAAATTCTGTTTTATACCTAACATTAAAAAAAAAAATGCATTAACTGGAAATTTATTATTTATTTATTTTTGCTATTTGTTTTATTATTATAAAACATGAATTAAAGCCTTTTTATTTCGTTACAACTGTGGAGAAAGACCCAAAAATATCGAAAACTAGCAAAGTCAATTTACAACATCTATGTAAGTCAATCAAAGAGTTTTAATGGGTTTTAAAGTTTTCCGAAATTGGTCCTCCCGATTTCCATTTAGTTGCATTCCAGCTACTCCTTGTCTCAAAGGGTATCATTCGAGGGCACTCTCAGTTTCTGTTGCGGGTTGGAGAGTGCGCCAAAGGCTTTAGACGGTTTCGGGACCCCGTCCTCCGCTCACCTTCCTTCCGGTGCCTTTCCACGCGCATTAGGACCCGGCTCGGAAAGTTGTCAGGAGGAAAACAGCCAGCGGCGGACGGGAAAACTTTTTCGGGCTTGTTGCGAGAAACCTACGCGGCGTGTTAAAATCTTATCAACAAATGCAGGCGGCTCTGTGTGTGTGTGTGGGCTTGAGGGAAATTAAAAGGAAAATGCGTTAATCATGAGCAGCGTGGAGTGGAGTTTTCCTGCACAACAGAAATTTAATTTGCGTTAAACGAGCGCACGCCGCTGATTAAAGACGATGAGGCAGCTGCTCCCATCCCGGGGTCCTTTTTGAATCCTGCTGCCGCGCCTAATTTTATGCAACAAAAACTTTTACACGCGTCGTCGCCCCACATGTGTGAAAAGCCGTTGTATATATGAACGAGTGTGTGTGTTTCTGCGAGAAAGGTAACTTTTTTGGGGGCCAAAGTTCGCCAGCAACTTGCTCGGCTCGGCGCCCAATGCCAAACAAAAGGCCAAATGAGCATTCGAGGATACGCACTTAATCCGGGATGACAGGCTCACGTAACGACAGGCAACAAGCGAGAGATAAGCAAACTGCAAGTTTCACTGCTAAACCTTTTCTCCAACGGCTTACAGTGTAGTAAGTAATGATGAAAGATTGTAGCCACTGTGCTATGCGAAAGGAATTTGAATGAATTAAGCTTTGGACTGAGTCCTATTTTCATCTAAGCTTAGTTACATTCTCTGCTGCTTTAAAATAAACTAAAATTACGAATTGTCTTTATTTTTTACATTTAAAGCATATCGAATTGAGTTGCACGCATATCAAGTCGAAATTAATACCACATGACGTCCAATCGATCAATTTTTTTTGGTGTTTAGATAGTAGTAAATAATTTAAAGCTGTAGCTTGAAGTCACAGTTAATCAAGCTCAAACAATTTTCTAAAATATTTTCCAAAATTTTCGTTAATATAGTCTGAAATTTCTAAAGTTTAAAATTAAGTAAAATAAATCCCAACTGCTATAAACTGGTCTCAGCTGCCCGTAGGCAATTGGTTTGCCATTTACCACCCGCCCAAACTGCACACAAAGTTAACTGTGTGAAAATTTTCCTATTTACACTGCACTGCAATGGTTTAATGTCAACGCATTTGAATGCAACTTCCTGCGGGGGAGGTTTCCATTTCTATTTCGGTTTTAATTTGGTGACACCGTGTGACCTGCCATTTCGCTCGTCACCCCGTCTGCTGCCATTTTGCGGCATTTTTTGTTCATTGCCTTTATTCCAAATGTGATTGGGCTTTTTAGGCTGCCAACTCGGAGCAACTTCAATACCTAACCAGCAGTTGCAGTTGCAGCCACGTAACTCTGCGCCCTTTTGGGCCACCCCTAGTAGTTTGTGTTTATATGTACCTTTGTGGCAAGGCGACAAAGCAAACGACGTGACACATACGTATTATTTACACTTTTAAACGCGCAACGTTGCGTCACGTTGAGTTTTTTTCTCGTTTTCAGTTTGCAACGCGTTTTGCGCCTCACATTTTATGAATTCATTTCCGTTCATTTACGCCTGATGTGTCAGCTAGCACGGTGGAAAGCGCCAGTTAGCGGAGGCTGTAATTAAGTTAAACTGTCTGCTTAGCGAGGGTTGGACTCTCCAAAGAGCTGCCGAGTGGGAAAGGGAGTCGAGTGCCGGCTGTTCAGAAGGACTTCAGGCTAGATCAGCCCTCAAGTAGGTTGGGTTGCACTTGAAGATACATACATAAGTACTGCATACGTGGCAAAGTCAATTTCAGACTCCAAATGGGTTTATTTGACTCGATAGGGACTGGGAATGAAGCTGAGGGCAAAATAAAACACATTAGGCACACACAAGTCACAGAGATTTCTCATCTTAATCTTCGCTGGAAATGATGCTCATTAAGAGAAAGCCATTTCCGGAATTGCTAATCCCTTCCCTGCCACCTTTTGAGGTCGACGTCTAATTCGCTTCAAAAGCAAAAGCAAACGCAAGACAAAGTGCTTTTTTAATTTATAACTTAATTTGGAAGCCATGAGATATATAAAAATGGATTGCGGGCATGTCACGATTAAAACAAGCCGAACAGCACGAAAGCGCCTTAAGCTGTATGCACACACATGTCTGTTTATGGGCATTATTAGGGTGAACCAGTAAAACATACATGTAACACAGCTTAGGACTCAATGCAACCCTATAAAATAAATAGATTCTTTTTATGAAAGGTTTGAATTTTTTTAATAAATACGAATTTAAAATACGAATTTACTTTTCTGAGAGTTTTTGCTACATTTTTCATTAATTAATATTTAGTTTTTAAGAAATCAAATATTCGATGGTATACGGAAATGTTAAAATAATATCACAAGAAACTTTTCTAAAAATATCTTTGTAGCTTACATGTTGCTTAAAAATTGTAAATTTGTTTTTAAAAATCGAAAGAGCCCCTGTAAGTAATTTAGGAAAAATACCATTTATAAGGTTTCAATTTTTTTTAAAATGCCAATTTTTAAAATAATTTTTAGGACCTAATCTTTTAAGAGTTTTGTGTGTTTGATCTTAAATTTTTTTAAACCCCAAGGTACACCCTTGGCTGCCTATCTGTGTGCCCTCCATATAGTGACAAACACAATGAGCGACGTCAGACTTGAGGCGCTATAACGAAAAATGGCAAGTAATCCGCAAAAAGGGGACGCGGCAATGAAACCTCGGCGAACCGCACGAGATGAGGAAAATGGCGAGAGGAAATCGCGTCACACATGCGCCATTATTAAACCCGTCGTCTCTGTGTGTGTGTGAGTGTGGCGAACGGAATATTAATTAATTTCTTTAACACGCTCTCCGCGCCATCCACATCCACACACACAGCCACGCCACAACAATGAATGAGACAATGCGCTGGTGATGTAGCAGCTCCTAGAATTATGCTATAAATATTTAACTTGCCATATTAATGAGAAGCCGAGACAAGGAGACGAGGACGAAAAGGACGCCATGTTAATGAATTTCAATATGGCGTCGTAACTCAATGTGTGTGTGTGTGTATGTCCGGGTGTTTCCGCCTTTGAGTGCGGTGGCTGATGCCTTGCAAGATCCTTGAAATCCTTGCACTTGATGGCTGTTAATTAAAAGACGCTTAGAAAAGTTGTCGCCGCGCAATGTGACAAAATGCGTTACAGAACCGCTTGGCACTTGCCAACTTTTAAGTGGCATCAGGTTCTTATGCATTTCAAATGGAAATCTTATCGCCACCACTCGACAAACCCGACGCACACACAAAAGCCTCCCTCCGTGGCCATTCAGACCCAGGCAACACCTACTCGAAATTATGAGAGTTGACTTTTGTTGGCTCGCAGCGCAGCAGATACAACTTACATGTTATTCGCCGTTGACAAGAAAGTTAGCAAAACCAAAAAACAAGAAAAAAAGAATCATCTGAAAAAGTTGTGTCAGTCACTTCAATTGGCGCCCAGAGAATTTTCCGCCATTAAAGCGAAAACATGCGAGTTGACACATTCCTTTCGTGTATTCCGACCATTGGGAATTCTATGTATACGCACATTTATTTATTCATGGTGTTTTCGAAACAGAAAAGCGGCTCAGAGTGCCAAGGCTTTGATTCCCAAATTCCAAATTCAACCTTGGCCTTGCCTTTGGACTCATAATTTCTTGCTTCGAAAATTGCTTTCAAAATGGGGCTTCTGGCAAAGGTCCGTATTTACTGGAGCAAGAAAATACGCAGAATTCGACCAGGAGAGCCGCTCCAATCGGAGAGTCCTAGCTTGGAACGGTCCAGATCTGAGATTTACTCTCATCCCACGGACGCCTTTCAGTCGCTGCAACGGGATTTCGATGCCGAATTGGATGAAGATCACCAGCATCACCAATGTGAAATATCCAAGCCATAAGATTTTACTAACTAACCATGAACTTTTTTTTGGAGAATAATATAACTAATTTTTTAAACCAAAGTATGGATGAATTTGTACCATATTTTACAACCATAAAATAGATTTTAAATTTTGAAATATATTTACTTTAATAAGATTTTTTTTCTGTAAAAGGGTGGAATCTGGAAATATCTTTATTTTAATAAGAGTATTTTATGTAGATCGACGGACTATGAAAAAATCCTTATTTTAATAGCAATATTTTATGTAAAAGAGAAACAGGAAAATAACTTAGGTACAGAATTTAAAAGTTAAAAGAGAACCGTCCAGTTTTTTTTAGAATAAAGTAAATTTTAAAAAAGTAAACTCACATTCTGATTTTCCTATTTTTCAATGTGCCATCAACGAGTTCACTAACCAACCATAAAGTCCCAATCAGATTGGAATAAGCCCAACCCTTGAGCCTACTTTAAAGAGAAATATCGTAGGACAGGCCTTAAGCCGGCGGATGGCCGCAGGAAATTCAAGCTCTCTGCATGGTGCCAAATAAAAAGAACCGCAAAATCCATTAAGACACAGCCAGCGGCAGTGGCAGCGCCCCATCCCCGTCTTCATCCTGCCACCCACTGCATCACGATACCGCCCCCATGGGCGAAAACCCTTTTTAAGGCCGCGCATAAAAGTTACTTCCGTTGCTTGGCGGCGGTCGAGAAAAAAGGCTAACAAAACTATTAAAATGCCGGCGACACCATACATTATTTATTTCTTTTTTGCAACTCCAACTCTCCGCATCTCCCCTCTTATTTGTTTATGGCTTTTCTGTTATTTTTGTTAGCTTTTTTTTAAGTTCGTCGAGAGGGAGATGCTAGCCTGTCTGGCCGAAGGGCCCGGCGGAAATAGAAATCCTTAAACAGAAAATTGCAAAATAAAATTTTCACTTTAGCCAAACAGTTTCATGTTTGCGGGGGAAGGGGGGGGAGTGGGTGGAGCGATGGGCGGTGGGTTGTGGGTGGCCCTCAGCTGGCCTTGCAACTCAGCCGTGCATGTTGCCCTAATGACGTGCAACGCCTGCTGTTCCTGTTCCTCCTCTTGGCCGAGAATTTTATTTCACTTCTGGTTTGTTTTGTTCTCTATTTTGTTTTTGTTTCTTATTTTTTTAATTTTTTTGCCTTGTTGGGTGGTTGGACCCTCCAACTAAATGAGCATGTGGCCAGGACGAGGTCCTCTGCCTCTGGCCCAAAGGCTTCGCCGGCTCTGTGACAACTTTATTTCAGTTCAGTTTCCACTGCGGCTGGTGGCATTAAGTCGCCTTTTTGTATTTATTTGTTGCATTTCCGCTCTCTGCCTTTGGCCGGGCTTAGTCATTAGCCCGGCGGCATTGTGAAGGGTATTTAAGCGGCTCCTAAATTTGTAAAGGGGCTTAGTGCGAAGTAAAGGAAATTTGGTTAACACAAAACCCAAGATTAAGGTAATCAAACAGAGTTAATTGAGAGCCGGTTGCTAGGTTGAATGGCCAGTACATTTCCAGGGATTATTACCCCTCATGAGTATTCCCTTAGAGAAATGGTTTGCCCGTAGGTAAAATATTTTTGAAATGTAATATTAAATTTCTTTTTAGTTCGTTCCGCCCTCTCCCTTGCTCTCTATTTGCACAGTCGACGGAGACCATCAAAATATTTCATTTAAATTTTTCTACCTTAATGAAAAAAATTACAGCGAGAAGGGAATGAAATGGAAGCAAAAGGCAAAGAACAGAGAGGAACTCACAAGGACGCCCGACAATCACCTGGGGGGAGATGACAAGCGGCTGGCACTTAATTTAGCAGATTTACATAAAAGTGCCCAGCCAAGCAGCCAAAACTTGCCTATCGAGGCATGTGGCTGCAGGTGCAAGTCCCCATCGCCGCGCGGTATGAAACGCCTCAGGATGAAACTTTGCGCGGTGACAAAGTTCCCTACTTAAGGCGACAAAAAATTGTTGGGCATATGTTTCGGGTAGGGTCTCCGTCTCGGTTTCATTTTAATAAAAACAGGAAATGCGCTTAAGCTATTAAAAAAGTATTTAGAAAGTATTTTCGAGGCAGCCGCCTGGGGGAACAAAGTTTTTCATTCCCCGCAGGTGGGAGCGGTTGCGCTGCGAACTCATCAAGTCGAGGGAAAATAAAAAGCCAGTGCCAAGATAAATTACAAGTCCGCATGATTAATGATCGCAAATGGGCCACTGTCCTTGTGTCCCCATGAACTTTGCTTTCGCTCACAGGTATTTATAGAAGTTTTCTGGGCCAGCTTTTGGGGGAATTGGGGAATCGTCTCGAAATTGCATGACAGTGGCCACCGCGACAATTAAATTTAATTGCTTTAATGCGCTTGTGATTGAGCACCCTAAGTAATGTCTTACAAGTACAATTTTTTTAATGTTCTTAAATAATCGCAACTAGAAAATTTAAAGTCCAGAAATATTTTTTCCTTCATCTTAGATAGCTTAGTCACTACTAATTATAGCTTTAAGTGTCAATATTTGCCATCAACAATCTGAAATATATATTTGAAAAATGTATTTGAACTATGCCAGACCAAATGGCTGTATTGCATTGACACAAAAACTTGTACAATGAAAGCAAGTGCAAACAAAGCCAACGACAGTGTCGCAAACTGAGAACGGTGCCAGTTACAAGGAGCGCAAACGAAATTCTAGGGTGGAAATCGGGGAAGAAGGGTAAGGCAAATGACAACAAAGGAATTTTTCAATATTGCAGTGCGTTGCGTATACGCGCCGTCGGCCAAAACAAATAAAATTAAACAAAAGTGACAGCGAAGCGAACGTGAGGGACAGACAAGGGGCTTTCGAGGGGCGAAGTGCACTGGAGAGGGCGTTGGGCGGCGGGTGGTGGGTTGTGGGTTGTGGGCTGTGTTTTGGGCGGTAGTAGCCAAGGATGTGGGGCCAGAGACTGCGGCAGAATTTGGCCATTTTCGGCAGGGAAACGGAAACAAAGCGCAGGCGGAAGCAATTCATTTGTATATATGCCCCGTGTGTGTATATGTACTTTAACTTAGTGCTATGTAAATTCGAAATAGCAATTTGCACAACATCTACACCAAATTTTTAACTGGCACAACATCTTTAATTTAACCCAAAAATTTAAGGAATGAAATTGTTGGAATTGAGTTTAATTTCCACAGAATAACATAATATTTGCCACCTTGAAGAACCGGGAATAATGTTGGAATACCTGAAATATTTTCAAACACTTTTTGGGGAAAATTTTCATTTACATTTAATTTGAAACAAAACTAAACAAAATATTAGAAAACTGCTTAAATAAGACTTGCAAAATAAACCTTAACAACATATTTTTCCTTGGTTTTCAGAAAAATTTATTTTTCGACATTCAGTTTCGATGGGCCGTTGGTTGAGGTAAGACGTTCTCCTTAATTTAAATATTACAAATATACAAATTAGCCAGAAATTTATAAAGTCCCGCCAGGCAAATAAACACACACACAATATTTTTCTGTGCAGGCGGTGTAAAGTTAACCAAAGTAATAGAAAGCCTTTGCTCACTTCTCTGTTATTTATGTGGACTAGCAAACAACAAATGCCGCACTTGTGACCATGAAACTTAATTAACCAGCAATTATTTACCCGCAATTATAATTAACCAAATATTGCCAGCGAGGTAAATTTTGTTTGGCGAAATTCATTTAATTTTATTAAGATACAACTCGTGTGAACGGAATATTTGTGTGTAGCTGTTGGAAACCAAAGTATTTTTAATTTCAAATTGCGCATTGTGGCATAAAATTGCTCGGTGCGTGCCAAATGAGCCCAAAATTGCGGTGCATATTCTCCATCCATTCGAAATATGATTTTTGCCAATTATATTTTCGGGGAAAATGCTTGCCAAACTTTTTAGTGCCGGTGTGTGCGAGTGCTTATGTATTTAAATTTGATTAGATTCTGTGTACTGCCATTTAATTAGCCAAAAAACATTTGGCAAAAGAGTTCTCCTCTCATTGCAAATCGTACTTGTGTTTAATTTTAGTTTTATGGAAATATTTTCGTTGCCCTTTTGGTTTTAGTTTCGGGCCATAATAACATTTTACCGTCGCCGCAGCTGCCAAAGTTCCTCATTCTTATTATTGCACTAGCTTTGCACTTATTTTTCCAATTACTTTTCCAGCTTGCACACATGCTCAATGTGTTCCGGTAGTTTGGCTTGTTGGTTTGAGTTTCGTTAGTTTTCTATATCCCCAACTGTTGCCTTTTAAAATTGTAATATTCCCAATTCTAAGCACCTGTGTTGGGGTCTTTAACCTCTGAAAACTTTTTCTTTATCTATGGAAAGTTCTATGTTATTTATAACCCTAGAATGGCACATGTCATTAATTTGATTGGGTCCATTTTAATAGCCCGAATTTAAGGCCGCACAAACGGTCATAACAGCAGTGTGAGTCCTAAAGGCTATAAACAACTTCGCAGCTAATCAAGCGAATCGTGCAAAACAAGCATCAAAATGCTACAGAAAAAAATGCAATTCACAAACAGCTAAAATCAAACTGGAAACGAGAGATGGTCAATATAGGGGGGCGGTTCGGCAAGGGGGCGGCAAAAGCAGCCACGATGATTGATATCACTTGTCAATAATCCATAAAATGTTGATTTGTTCATTTTATTGTTTACATGCATCACAATTGTCGGCCACACCCCCAAACCCCACAGAACATGGAAAAGTTTCCTGTTTTCTGTTTTCCATTTGCTGCTTTCTGTTTTTTGCTGTCAACGGCAAAGCACCAACACAGACAAACAGATTTGTTGTGCCTCCATCTTTGATTATCAAATCGCATGCAAGGCAATTTTTTTCCACAATTTTCCACATAAAAAACATAGACGCGTTTTCACCGCCTCTGTCGATGGCGACGCATTCATCAATTTAAAAGCAGGACATTGGCAGCAAAAACGGAACTGTGATTATGTTTTTGCAGAGGTTTTTCAACATGAGCCTCAATAGTTATGAGTTCCCATGATTGGAGTGTTTTTCCTGCCTATCGAGATGTACCTACAAATTTTAAATAGTTCAGTTGCCATGCAAAATAAATACTTATTAATTAATTTTAAATGTTTTTTCCTTTATTTGTTTTTAAATTTTATTCTTGTTACGCTTTTAATCATGGCGAAACTCATTATAGGGAAAAACCTGCAGATGGCTGACAATTAAAATAAGAGACATTTTTATGCGCGTCAAGGAAATAAAGGATGCTTTTCACTATCCCATCCTTCACTCTCGCCACGTTTCGTTACAATGTGGCCACACCCACACTTAAAATGCTGGGGAAAAGAAAAACCCGCAGTGAAGAGAGAGAAAAACTCTCGGAAAAGCACGAAAAAAAAGAGTGTGGCACAAAATTACGCATACGCCCCGTGGAGTGCAGCATCTGGCACATATGTATGGAGTCGTCGGACCCCCTTTTGCCTTCGTGCTCCACGTGCGTCTCAAAGTTGCCAAAAGATAAATACAAATAGCAAAGTTTTGTAGGGCAATTACAGTAAACCAGAGAGAGAAAGCGGTGAGAATTGGTGGTGCGGGGGTAAACCGAAGTCGGGGTATTTCGTTTTAAGAAAGAAATGTTTTTGGTTTTCAGTTTCATGCATAAAGCAAATGCTAATTGAATTCCTTGATCAACGTAAAATGAACTTTTGTCCGCTCCGGAAATGTGTGTTGAGGTGGAGTTTGATGGGAAATAACCCTATCCCTATCCCCAGTTGTCCTGGCCGCAAGAACATTTCTCGACCGCAGCCGCAAACATTAAAAGAGCTGGCGATACACATCATCGCATTGCCTTGCATGGCAGGTCCATTTGTTGCGCTTTTTGTGACCATTTATCCTATCAGGATCCCAATGTTCCCAGTACACCGCAAAAAAATAGAGTAAGAGGTTAAACTGGTTTCTTGATATTAACAACAGTAGACAGACAGTAGACAAAAAATATTTAATATTTTTTAAAGATCAAGTCACATTATTTTGATATAAATAAAGATTATGTTCATCTAATTTTAAAATTTTTGGTCAAAAATAGTATATTTATAGCTTCAATGAAATTATAAAATATCAAGTTGGTATGTGTGAGTCATAAATTTGACATTAATCACATCGGCTATTCATTAATATGAAATAAGGTAGAAATTACCCTATGTAAAAGGGATAATTTTTTTCTGCTAATGAAAACTTAATTATTACCATATACATAAACCTTTGTTATTTAAAAAAAAATATATTGCTCATTGTATTTTTTTTCTCGGTGTATCTGTATGTTTGTGGATGTGTTGTGTCAACGCCAATTTCATTTCGGTGCTGGGCCCTTTGCCATTGCTCCATCTCCAGCTCCACCACGTCCACCCTGGTATCTGGTATTGATGGTCAAGCATTTATACTTGTCGTTCAATGTCCAGGCAATGTATATCTTTGGTTCGAATATCTGCTTCGCTTCCTCCTCGTCCTGGCCGTCCATGTCCTGCTCGGTTACATGCACTTGATGATGGCTTTTCAAACTCTGTTTGGCATTAAATCCTGCGTTGAATGCATCAACTTGGCGTTAAGTTATTTGAGTGTGGCCAAGCGGATCGGCCTGGAGCCTGCGACTAAGGACGACGGCCCGTGATTTATAATTATATCCTTATATCCTTGGCCCCGGTCTTTAAGTGGCCCGGTCGGGTGAGTTATTCGCTGGCTTTGGATCTATCCGTTTCGCTCCAGTAACGGTCCATATAAATATTTCAAACCGCTGCCTGGCTGGCTGGGAAGGCTTAACCCACTTTTTTATTTGCGTTCAGTTGTCCTGTTTATTGTGGCATCGCTTGTTTTAGCGGTGACAGCCAAGCCGCTTATATGTGTAATCCCGACCAGTGGTTTATTTGAATTGTCCCACCTTCCTGCTTATTTGACTACTGGCCTGGTCAACGAAATACTATTTTACTTTTTTGCCAAATTGTTTGCCTTTGCTTGAGTTTTTGATTCGCATTTACATTGTTTTTTTAATGGCGTGTATTTTTTGTTCAGCATAAATAATGCATGTCCATCCCAATTCACTCAAACTAAATAATAGTTTCTAGATAATGAGCTTTGCCCAAATAAAGTTATAGAAACCACAGAGTTGAAAATAATTAAATCTGTAAATAGAGTGCACATTAAATATACTTATTATCCAAACTAAAAATATACCTAGTTTTATAAATAATTTTCTCAGTTAATTCCAAGGACTCTAAGAAGTTTATTAACAAGACCCACTGCTCATAGTTTTCTCATTCATAATTTGTAAGAAATAAACGGTTCGGTTCATTGATCATTGCATTCCAATGCCTTCAATCTGAATTTTGCTGCTTCTTTTCTCTCCATTTCCCGGGCATTTCTCCACTTTGATTAAAGTTACTCGCAGTTTGTGTGTGTGTGTTGTTTTTCTTGTTTGCCCTTTGCCATCTTGCCATCGCTGTGCATGGAATATTGCTGCAGCTCCATTGCATTGTTCTAATGAAAAATGGCCAGTGGCAACAATGTTGCTCGGCGGGTCATAAAACTTGTGCAGCAACAACCGGAACAGCAGTGGCGGCAGCAGCAACAACAATGGATAAATGAACAGCCCGCAAAATGTGCTAGATTGCACTTGCTTATCTATGCGCCGTCTATTTTCTTAATTTTTCTTACCATCCCTCGGCGCCGGGGAAATATTCCTCATCCCTGAGATTCTTCATCACTGGACTCCAACGACTGGCATCTTAATTTTGCCGCTTTGGCCATAAACCAGAGCGGAATCCTGCCAAGTTTCGCTATTCTACTACTTCTCCACATTTTTTTTGTCTCGGTTTTGCTGTATTTCGTAATTAACGCGCGTAATAAGATCACGATTAAGATTTTCCCCTCAGCCAGCAGTGGAAACACGCTCGCCAAAGGACTAAAGTCCTGGCCACTGTTGTCCTCATCTGTTGTTGTTTGTATTCCAGGTAATCGTCGAATCTAGGAGTATGCCAAGCCTTCGGAGGTAAAGTTAAGATAATAATTTTGTGACTAGCGCGTTGGGATGACTTATAAAATAAATAAAATAAAATAAAAATAAGGTGAATTGAAGCCTTCGGTGATTTAAAATGTGAATATCATCAATCAAACTATAAGAAGGATAGGTTAGCATAGTCTTTTAAAATAATGTTAGTTTTCTATGATCAGTGATCCAAAGTTTAGATTCTAAACATATACCAGAAAAATAATATAATATAAATTTTATTTCTAAACAATTTACAACATTTTCTGACGCCAAATTTTTAAATATATTGCTCAATCTATTTAATATTATTATTTTATTTTTAAATTTACATTTTTTTTGTTGTTTTTTATTTATTTTTTTTAAATTTAGCTTGTGAGGTATTTTTTATTCAACAACTTTCTTATACCTTTTATAACATTGTTGTTGCCGTCTCAACTTCATTAATTTTAATGCCACTTCTTTTTCGCCGTCTTTTTTGTGTGTTGCATAAAGAAATGAAAACTGTCCGACAATCTCTTGGCCATAGAGAAGGCGAAAATTAGCATAGATTATGAACAGCTAGTGTCAGGCTCTTATTCTTAACTCCCCTTCTCACTGCATTCTGTTTGGCTTGTTTCCTGCCGGAGTCAAGTTGTTGACCATGATGAAGAGCTTGTTATGGCTGCAGCTGCTTTTTATTGCGCGGTAAAAGATTTACCAGCTGAAGTTTATTGGCTTGATTAAGTCGAGTTAAATCAGGTCTAAGGAAATAGATTGCTGTAAGTTGTAAGCACTTACTTTCGTCAACTTAGAATTTTAGCTAATTCAATTGATTGATTTCCATCTCAACTGCTCATATTTCATTTTTCAAACCTACTAATAAAGTTTTTTTTTATTTACTAGTTAGAAAATGCGCTAAAAGCACTAATCTTCGAATCGGTGTCCACATGAAGTGCAGTTGCTTGAATATTCATGACCCCGGCAACGCGTCGTATGCTTGATATTAACCGAAGCACGCACTCTCATGTAGAACTGCACTCAGCGGCTTTGCTTTTGTGTGGTCTGGACAAATCTTCGCCCGGGTATCAAGTAATTCCCATTAATTTCGCAGTCTGCATAATTTTTTTTCAATTAAGCCTCTCCATCTTACATCCGGCATCGCATCTCGGTTTTGCCGAGCTGCATCCTTTGGTGGTTTGGTTGGGTTTCGAATGTCTAGAGCAGCATGCAGGCGCAGACAAGGAGATGAGATTGCCTTTTCATTAAGATCCCAGTTCGGCCGCGGAATGTCTGCTCCCAAGTGCTTCATCTTTTTGTGCGTCTGCTACTCTGTTTCCGTCTCTTTCCGCCGGCCAATGTGCGTCTCTTTCTCGCCGTTGTTTGCTCGCTGGCAAAGTTTTTGCATGGCGTTGATGGAGTTGGTCTACGGCTTCTGCACTCGTCTTTGCTGATTGCCTCAAGAGCAGGCTCTTTATCATTTTTTTTTGTGACCCCTCACCAAACCCCCCTCTATGCACACACTTGATTATGTGCATTTACAGTGAAATTAATTTCTACTTTACAGTTGCTGGCAAACACGGCTCACACACAAAAAAAAGGAAGAGAGAAGAAAGTAACTCGCAAAAAGAGGGAAAACTTTTTATGCCGCTTGCGGCTTTGCACTGGCAATTAGCAAAACGAAAACAAAAGTTCGAAATGCACATGGAAAAGTTACTGTGCTACCAAAAAAAAAATATAGAAGGGAAAAGGGGGCGGTGGAAAATGGTCACAAATGCCCGTTTGTGACATCAGCTAAGGGGGCGTGTCGTAAGCGGCTTATCAAAATACTTTTTTACGTCCCGGGACCGCTCTCCGTTTTTATCATATTAGCTGTGCGTTCGAGTGCATAAAATTTATTTTCGAAAAACTTTTAACGAGATTTTATTTTATTTTTTGCAGGCTTTAATTTTTTCGGTCCAGTCCAGTGAGTCAATCTAATGCATTTATTTGATTTTCCCCTCGCAGATATTAATTACAAGTGAGATTTATCGAATTTCAGTGGCATGCAATTGAGACATCGAAGTCAAAACAATGAAACCGCGCTTGGTTGATCAGTTGATCCACTAAAATTTAACTCCCGTGACCTTTGAATGATGTATGTGAATGTATGCAGAGCAAATAAAGTCGAATGTAATACAAATTTCGGGCTTTTCTCCTTATTTACAACCTGTTACGGCGTCAATTCTAACACATACTTAAATGTAATTTCCCGTAAAACGGCCCAAAAACCGAAGGCCAAAAGCCAGAAACGATGGCCCGGCGCACTCAGATGAAATATAACCCCCGAGTTTGGCCAAAAGGATAAAGCGCGGTAGCAACAACAATGAGGCCGGCGATAAACAGAGTCGGAAAAAAGAAAATAATGGGGGTCGATGGGGGTGGGGCAATGATAGGGGGTTGGGGGGCGGAAAATAAACCAGCCCGAAACCTTTTTATTGATGCTTTTTACATGTCATAAAATATTTTTATAACATACTTTCGGGCGCAGGCGAAAAACATTTTGTAAATGCTCCGCACAGGAAGAGGCATTAAGCACACAAAACCCACACACAGCCATAGTGGCATTTACATTTACATGATGAAAGGCAACCACGAATGAAATTTAAACAATTTAAGCTCTGTTTTTTAGTTGTGCGAACGAAAAAAGAACTTCTGCCAACCCCCGCCTTCCATTAAATCAACTTGTCAATTTACAAAGCATAATTTCCAAGAGGGTTGGGGAGGGGAAAAAATGAATTTGTCTCAGGAAGGACTTTCTGGATTTTTGTTTAGCATACTTTGATGCCCTCATTTGTAGCATGTGTGCTGTACTAGAGAGAGATGTCAATGAATATGCTCTGCTGCGCCGGAAAATATGCAAAGGTAGGCAAGAATGAGGCAAAAAAAAGGTTGCCCAGATCCACAGATACATTTGTCGAATTCCGAATGCGGTAAAATGCAAATGTTTGTCAGACCTTTGACTTTTTCAACTTTCTCCCCCCATTTTTTGCCACAAAATGCTACTTTCGTTTATTATTGAAATTTGTTTAAATATTGTAGCATAGTTGGCAAGCCAGAGATTTGTGAAATTCATTCTTTGATGTGGAATATTTACGATTCGAAAAGCTCTTTATCCACCACTCCACCCATATATGGGTATTTAAAACTGGCATGGCATATGGCTTATGGAAACCTGAAGCTAAATTCTAAGCTTCTTTTCTTGCTTTGATTAAGCCTGTGGCCTCTGTCTTTCCGCCTTGCCGTATAATATTCTAATCTGCTTGTTCGCTCTCTCTGAGCCAGCTTTAATTTTTAGCATGGAGATTTTTTTTTTCGTAATACTTTAAGTGACTGACAGGAAACGTCAGACGACGGGGCGTATGCTTAATACGCAAAATACGTGAGCCTGCTCCGAAATAAGCATAATAAATGCCAGAGTGGTGGGCTTCCGTCAAAGGAGCCCAAAAGCCATGCGAAAGTTAAAGGGTTGCCATGCATCGTGCATCAAAATGCCATAAAGAACATGTTGGCCGGCCAATAAAGCGTAGACAGGAGGAGAAAAAACCGGGGGGTTGGGGTGACTTGAACATCTAAATGAACTTCGCAAGGGATGAAAAAGAATAGGGGCTTTCGGCTGTGGAAGGAGTCACGTTTCAGGAAGGACGACATGCGACATGCAAAAGGCCACAGGACGATCGAGCGATAGCACAACACACACTCGCACTCGCACACACACACACACGTTTGGCTACGTGAGGTCATTTGGTAAATGTTTTAACAATTTAGATAAAGTTAACACATTTCGGACTTTTTTCTTCTTCTGCTGCTGCTGTTGCCCCCGAAATTGTAAAGGGCTTATGCCGCAAGGCATCGCCCTGCAAATGGGCATAAAATTAGTTGGGTCAGTCGAGGGATGTGACCAGAGTCGAAGTCGAATGCCCTTGACACAGCCACACTCACACACACGCAGATTGTGAACTTGGCCTTCAGCTACCAGCGTTTATTATTCCGATAAGGAAAGTATAAAAAAATCAAAATAGTATAAAAATACAAAGGCAAAAAAACACTCAACTCATTTGCCCGAAATTTACTGCTCTAAGCTGTGACTGATAGCCGGAGGAAAAGAGATTTCCTTCTATTACTTGTCATGCAGATGGCTGATTTCAAATCATAATTTAGACAAATTTACACGAAATCCTTGACATCGACCAGCGTCCACTTAAAGCCTTGCTGAAAATTATAGTAAATCCCGTGTTTAATATTAGCAATTTGCATAATTCAAAGTGCTTAGCTTAGCCTGTTAAAGCAATAAGCAGCGAAAGCACGTTATTCTAGCAATTAGTGAAGATTTCGATGCCAAATGAAGGAAGTTACACTTAAAGAGACTGCCTGTATTTTTGGCAATTTCAATATTCTTAAATTTTTAAGAACTAAAACAACTAAAATATTTTAGTTGAAATGAAAGTAAATATTTTATTTGTTTTATTTTTATTTTATTATATTTCTAAGGTTCTACCAGTACACTTTTTCTGATTATCTCTTAAACCTAATTTTGGCCCTAAAATCCAGTGAATGGAATTTCCTTTACTAAAAGTATATCCGCATCTATCCTTCCTTCACGAAAGTGCCTTTCATGATGCTACCGAATAATGCTCGCCCACAATATGCCCACAAATTGCGCTTTTATTTCGCATTGTAATCAACATGGCGTGGGGGCCAAAAACAAGCAGTGTAAAACGCAGCAGTAGCTGAAAAGGAAAATTAAACTGCAAAAACAACCGCAGAGAGTTTGGCCGGGCGAAAAGGCTCTCAGACACATTCCCATTCATTATGCAGGCCATGTGCAAAGGGCAGAAGTCTTCGAGTGGGCCTGGCCAAGTGATTCCGGGCCAGAGGCAAGGATGCTGTGCATCGCAGCTCCGAAAATGGGAGCTGTCCGCTGCCCACCGACATTAGCATCCGAGCGATTTAGACAGGCGAATCCGGCATCGCTGTTTGGAGAGTGCTTAAAATATAATTTTATGCTTTCCTCTTTTTCAAACCCATCTCTGCCCGCCTGTTAACATTTCGATTATACTTTTTAATGAAATTTCCAGACACTCTGAATACTGCTGCTCCATAACTGCATTCAATTATTAAACAGGCAAAATATCCAGCAGCTCGTTCAATGACCCAGCTCTATAAAAAGGAACTCAGCACTTCTCGAGTATTCAACTTCGATTGTTCGGGTTTACTTTATTTCTCTGTAATTTTTTTGTTTTTGGAAAATGGGTTAAGTACATCGTCGGCCATTGAGCCACTCGATTCTGGTTGTTATTTTGCATTCCTCGGTTTTTGTTTTTCGGAAGTTTTTGTTATTCCTGCATCCGTCAGCAGGCTTTGGGGGCCCCTGGTCTCTGACGTCCTGTCCGGTTCGGCTCTTCCTTCATTTTGCATGAAGTGGCTGGCAGGTCGGGGGAAATAGAGAAACAGATATTGTGTGTGCGACTGGGAAAACTAACTGGCAAATCCAAAACAAAAAAAGTCCAGAATTTCTTGCTGTCCTGGTCCTATTTTTGTTTCGATTCGCACTTATATTCCAAATTTCCTACATTATCCCTACTTTATTCGTTGGCAAATCCAAGGTAACTGCAAATTAATACAGTAGATGGACGAGCAAATTATAAATTCATATGCAACCTTTTGACTTCCGGCATGGCCAACTCTTCTCGAATTCCTCCACTTGACTGGGCCTAATTCAAATTCAGTTAAGCTTGCAAGTCTGTTTACCAATAGGATTGCCCAGCCTGAGATACTGGGGCTCAAAATTTACATAGGTGGCCAGACTGACCAGCTGCATGGAGTAAACGATTCGAGGAAAAAGCGTTTACTCTCCATCGGACGCAATTTCCGTTTGGACGGCATCAAAATCAACCTAAGAGCTTAATTATTCATTTAACATTTGATTAGAAATTACGGATATGCTTGGATGGGAGTTAACTACCCCGATGTTGATTAGCAGCAAGTTTAGTCATCGGTAATAATAATAAGTCAACAGATTTTGAAGACACACTCTTCCTTTGACTAAGTTTATCTCGGAAACTTTAAAAGCTAAAAAGCTGAGATGAAACACGCAGATTCTTCGCCCACAGTCGCTTTAAACGACCGTAAAATGTGTCAAGCACCCACATCTTTAATAATTTTAAAAAAGTGTAAATGCAATTTTAATGTGTTTATTAATATCTATCGAAATATTAATGCAAAAATTCATCAATTTGCATGGACAGTCTACAAAACTCTCCTATTTGAAAGAATTTCTGTCGCAGTCACATATTGACTGCCTTCAATTTACTCGCTCGCAATTTGCGACCCGTGGCTCCGTGATATTCTTTGGCATGAAAATGAAACTGAAAATTCGCCACGCGCATTCAATTTGCGTTGTTTGACAAGTGGCGGCTGAGTTTTTGGGCCGCCGGGCCTAAGGCCGCAATTTTTGGATGCTAAATCACGGGACGGCAATTGGCGACGCGTGTCTCGGGCCTGTTGACATGGCATCATCATCGTTGTGATTCTGGCCTCCTCTGCCTCTATATCCTCCATCATTGGACACCCGCATGCTGTAGCCGTTTTTCGCATTTCATAAGCCGCAGGTCAAGTCATTATGCATGCCCTTTGCTGTGCGGGAGGTCCGATGGAAATGAAGCTAATTTCGTTGGTTTGATGGGTGGTTTGCATGGGCTTAGTGTCTGGCCAAACTACTTGAATTAATTTATCTTATCGCCGGCTGCAGTGGAACGGATGATGGGGATTCTGGGGAAAAATGGGTCCATGACGAGGGCCGGCCTCATGCATTGTTGACGCTCAAGTTCCACTTATCAGCATCAACAGCAATAAAAGCGAGAGCAACAGCAACAATGACTGGCAGCCATCACGAGCTTCATTTGAGGGCATACATTTTTATGCCATGCGCTTTTCACGCGACCCGTTTTTCTACGCCATTAGCCGCTCAAGTGGAGTCCTGGGAGGGGCAAAAAAAAAAGTGTTGCATACTTAGGCGCGCCGTTCGTCCTTCGCTGGAAATTCAATTTGCTCTCTTTAAGACTGCTGTGTGTGTTTGTGTGATGTGTCTGTGCGGCTAGCATGCCTCACATTGTGGCAAGTCAATTATTTTCTTGTTTAGCAAATTGCTACACATTCAGGTTTAGTGTAGACATTGTGGCCCCTTGCTTTGCTTAACTTTGTTTTACCCCCAGTGTATCTGTGTGTGTGTATCTGCCACATCCTTCCCTTCACTATCATCATCGTCATCATCTCGGTTTTGTTAAAGTTCCTTCATCTTCGCATGATGTTTTGGTTAACAGACACGTTTGTTAAGCATAGAAAAAAAGAAAAACCATCCATACAAAATTGTAAAACAAAAACTAAACTTTTGCTGAGGTTTCGGCACAGCATCGTCTGCAGTTTGACGTGCAACATGTTATCCCCAGTCAGATGTAAATCTGTGAACTTCCAATTAAAAGTGATATCAACACATTTAGTTGCTGCACATAAAAGTCCGGTATTAGAGAGGGATAACAAAGGACTAAGACCGACTAAAGGGGCTTATAAAGTTTGTTGGGACTAAGCTTGACTTTAATTTTTTGGTTATATTTAAAAGGCATAGCTACGGCTTGACCCCCAACTCATATGCAACGAGAAAATTAAAAATAAAGTTTTACTACACAAAGAAAAATCATAGTTTCGATATATTAATCTATTAAAATATTTATTAAAATTTGCTAACAAATGCTCTTTATTTTATACACACAAAAAAAACTCGCCGGAATCAAATCGATATGCGCATGGTAAATTTCTGTTTATATATGGACATATCGTTTTTACCATGCAATACCGATTTCTCTATCTCTATTTATCTAATAAATTGCTTATGTCAAAGAAACTTACTAATCTTAGCAATGACCCAATTTTCTTTAGATTTTTTCTCTGTACTCTAAAACATAATACATGCCTGGATTGAACTGAAGGAGATTTTGCCGAAAGCCGAACTCTAATGCCTGATAGATGTCCTTGGCAAGTGCTTTGCCAGCTTATTCCAGCCATCCCTTGCCATCCGACCAGTCAGAATGACAAAATGCATCTCGAACGCAACTCTGACAACTCGAACGCAACCCATGAAATGGAAAAGGTTCAGGTTCAGGCCACAGATTGAGCCTTAAAAATCGCTCAAGAATATCCCATTTTGGGTCGTCAATGGGGCTAAGAGAGGGCAGCAAAATTGACCAATTAAGGGAACTGGGGGTGGGGGGTCGAAATAGTTTTAGGTTGTTAAGCTTTGCATAATTTTTATGCAAGCATGCGTTGTTATTTGCCTTGTTAACAGCTGCGTCAGCAGGAGTCGGGTTCGGGTTTGGACTGGGAGTCCTGGAGTCCTGGCCCATGCATTCATGGCAACCTCAACGACAAAGTCAACGTCATTGTTCAAGTGCACCATGAAAAGGACACACACGCTGCCAGGAGGTGGAGAACGGAGCAGAAGGACCCGGGCAGCCAGGCAGCAGAGTCATAATGCAAATATGCCATAAACTCAAAATGTCAGAGCAAAGTGCAACAAGAACAGAGGAGCATGGAGCACACAAGGATACACATGCACATACGCAGGAGGCAGAACGCAGGACGGAGCACGAAGGATAAGGACAACAGCACTGGCAACATCTCAACATGATGTGCCTTTGTTGCTATTGCTACTCAGAGAGGACCAGGCTTGCAGGATGGCCAGGAAGCCGGGGTCCTGCGATTGATGGATGCCTGCTGCAAAGGACGAGAATGAGACGGAAGAAACGACCAAGGAGATGCCACAATCAACGTCATTATCCGTTGGCATTGAGCGTGCTTAAATTGTCACCTCAAGGAAGGAAGGCAGCAGGTTGATCAGACGAAGGACGAAGGAATTTCAATTAAACTCCCTGCAGCCGATGGAAATATTTGCACATTTATTTTAAGTGTTTAAGTAAATAACACCAAATCTGTTTAATGAAACACAAAGGAAGCCGCTTCGTCTAAATTAATCTTGCCAGCACAAGGACATGGACAACCTGGCCGAAGGGAAAGGACAACGGTCAGTTTGACAGTTTTCCGTGTGCGTGTCAGCCTTAATTGGCTTAATACATTAAAAATACCCATGTATATATGCATGTAAATTGAGCCAAGGACAAAAAGGATCAGACTGGAAATTTAATAAATCAAAGTAAATTGTGCATGAAAATGATGGCATGCTTGAGCTAATTTTTGCGTTTTGAAATTCCCGAGAAAGCAGAAGCTACATAATCAACGGCACTAAAACGAGTCGTTTCCTGAAATGAAAATGAAACATTTTATGATCCCTAATGAACCCAAAGCGAACCAGGGGATTACTTCGCCGAGGAGGAAAATGTGCTGGATAAACAAACACACGTTAATTATGAAAAATTATCTATTGATGTGACTGACCCGAGGGTCCAACTTCTGGCCAAATCACGTGGCGAAAGTTCATTTCCACAGCCATTAAAATGAGCAATGTGCCCCCTGACAGCTGGACACTGGCCACACGGGCATATGGTGCGTTCCTCCATCATTTTGTGGCTTTCACATAATTGCAGTTTATTAAGTGGCTTCAGAGAATACGGAAAATATTTTGTTACACTAAAACCAAGGCTGCTTATTTATTATTTGTTTATTATCCGATATGAAGATTTTTAGTTTAATTGGCGTTATTTTATTGAAGGAAATAAGTGAAAGCAATAGTAGTTAATAAATTTTATTTTTCCGCAAGTTACAATTGAAGTTGTATTTTACTTATGTTTTTTTAAAAACAAAAACTTTTAATTTAATTTACAAAACAAAATTCTTTCTATTGATAATAACAAAATTCAAGCAAACAAATTTTTCTCAATTTTTATCTGCATTCTATATTGAGCAATGAACGCCAACCAAGTTACTACTGCGGATAAAATCATTAAAAAAAGCTCGTTGGTTATTTCACAGAGGCCCAAAATGCTAACTCGGAACTGACAAAGGTTGAGATGGGTATAGAATATTTCCAGCTAAAAAAAATAAATATGGAAATTAATTATGAACAAATTCGTTTCATACAAATGAACTAACCATGCGGCGAAATTCCTTCAGATCTTCCGCTTTAGGGATCTCCAAATTCGGCCTTCGAATAATCCTAAATTGATTCAATGCACCCTGGACGGAAGTGGTTAGCAGTAGAAGATCTAATATGTGTTTTCCGATAAGTATCCAAAAAACGCAGCCGCAGAAGTTCAAATCGGTAATCATTTTAAGGCCAATCGTGACGACTAACAACACCTTATTTATCAGTGCCAAAAAAAGGGGCATCACAAAAAGCCTCTGAAAACCAGTGTTGATTTGATATATCTCTCTGTACAAATATGTGCACTTTTCCAGCCTATTTTTCAGTTTTCTTATTTGTTGTTCGCTGGCCGAAGTATCCAGATTCTGCAGTTGGGTTCGCAAATGGGTACGAACATATCTATTGACCTCCGAATAAAGAACTCCAATACTGAGAAAGGCCATAACATTTATGTGGATGAACATGTTGGTTCCTGTGACAACAAAAACGTCACACCACCAATAGATAGCAAAATGCCAGGTTGAAATGTTTTTCACAGTAATCCAGATATATGTTAACTCATGGAAAAGGCAAACCAAGTTGAGTAGGATCAAAATCAGTTCACGTCGGCCTCCAAAGCCAATGGTTTTCGGTTTAAACAAATGGCTCACTTGCCAGAAGAGTCGGAAAAACTTATTGAAAAGCTCAATAATTTCCGGGCCTCGCAAAACCTGATATCCCAATAGAAACAAAATGATTGGAATGCTCAGTAAAATCCGCAAAATATGAAGAACTTGCTCGCCGCGATGACTTGCTAATATTATATTCCATGAATATGAGTATAAGAAAATGCAGAATGTTATAAAACGATGGGTAACACCCATCCACTTGAGCCATTTGCAATTCGATACTTTTTCTCCTTCTTTACTCTTCTTTAGGCGAAAAAAGAAAACTCCAATAAACTGTGCGTATCGGAAAATGAAACGCAGAATTCCGGCGGAAAGTTTCGGAACACTCATCTTATGAAAGACCCCGAATATGACCGCTTTGGTTTTAACTCCGACTGGAATTGGGAATTAATTGCTCTAAGCACTTAAATGCGCAGAGCATTTGGTTAATGAAAACTTAAGCCAATGCGCGATGATATCATTGTATGGCAGGTGACAAGCGCAGACATCAAAATTATTGCTTTTAAGTATTCGAATCGAGATTAATTTTCTTAATGATTTGGAATCTAGATAAAGGCACTTCTGATCCCGTCAAACTCCCTGAATAAGAAAATAACACTAAAAGTATATTGAATGATTACATATGTAAAGATTATTTTATTTGGTGTCGGTCCTGAATAGGTTATAGTCAAAACAATAACATTTTCTTTGGAATACCATTGCAAATGTAATAATTAAATTAAAACAAGAGGGAACGTTATAGTCGGATGCCCCGACTATCAGATACCCGTTACTCAGGTAAAGGGAGTGCGAGGGAGATGGAGATAGAGATAGAAAACGTTGATCACGCATAACTTTTTAACGAATGGTCCGATTTGAAAAATTTCTTCTACATTTCGATAGGTATTGATAAACACAATAAAACTGCATTTTTACTTTTCCAAAATATTAAAATTTTTAAAATCGTATATAAGCGATGGTGGGCGTTAGAGGGGGCGTGGCACCATTTTGAAACAAACTTGCGCTGCGTAGGAATTCCTAGAATCTGCATGCAAAATGCCAATCTTCTAGCTTCTATAGTTTCCGAGATCTCAGCGTTCATACAGACAGACAGACAGACAGACGGACAGACGGACAGACGGACATGGCTAGATCGACTCGGCTAGTGATCCTGATCAAGAATATATATACTTTATGGGGTCGGAAACGCTTCCTTCTACCTGTTACATACTTTTGCACGAATACAATATACCCTTTTACTCTACGAGTAACGGGTATAAATATTAATTGGATCTTAACTGTATTACACATTGAATGATGAAAACCAGATAGCTTATGCTACCAGATACTATAATAATAAATAGCCTGTTAGAAATATTAAACAGGCCAAGGACAACAACCCTAAACTCATACAGATACAGATGAGTGATAAAAAGTTCCACCTAAGACGAAGAAAATTGTAATTTAAATACAATTGATTGAAATGTTATATTCACCCTTTTCTTCCAGTTATTAAACTCTGCAATAAAGAAAATCTCCAGATTGAGTTCGCGAATAAATATAAACTGTTTAAGTGATTCTTGAATAACCAAACAAAAACTAAGGAAGTCTAGAATAATTCTAGCGAACGCAAACCATATCCAAAAAGTACTAAATCGTAAGTCGATTATCATCTTGTAAAAGATCATGACTATGTATGCAAATGATTTAAGAAAGTTAAAAAACAGGTGAATGCCAGAAAGCTTTTGCAATGAGGCAACCACATAAGAAATCTCCGTAAAAATGGTCATATTTCTTCTTAATCTTCGGATTCGGACCGTCTTTTGATGCGAGGGATTGCAACTTTCGGTCAGTGCTTGAGATTGCACTTCGAAACATATATTTTCAATGAACTCCGAATAAAGAACATTTAAGCTGAGGTAGAAAATAAAAGTGGAACGCGTGATCGCACTACTGGTAATATTTACAAAGGCGAAGCTCACTAGACCGATAATATTTTCCTTATTGGCTTTCGGTGCAAGTACTGCCCAAAAGTGTACGATTTCCTGAACCTGGCAACCCAAGCAAATGAGAAGCATCAGTAACTCGCGTTTATTTCCAAATCCGTTATTTTTCCTGAAGGACAGGGATCTCACTCGACGAAAGAGTTCCAGATATTGTTTGAGCAACGTAATCACTTCCTTACTTTGGAAAATATTAAAGGTCACTGTAGACAGATAGCAGGGAAATAACAACAGAAGACATATCGAATGTAATATTTGTTCGACCAATACGTTCCTTCCCAGGATCCACGTGGCGTACGAAAAACATTGAATTCCAAAAGGCAAGAGTCGCAGGATCACCAAAAGCCACTTAAGACTGGAACTATTTCGGAAACTTTCCACAAAGACCAAATCACAATTATTTTGCTTTTTAAGTTGAAAGAAGATTGCGCCCACATATCTGCCGTAGATTAAAAATCCGCATAAAATTCCGACGGACACTTTTGATGCACTCATTTTCCGAAAATGCTGCTGGACTTGCTTGCGTTGAACCTTGATCAAAATGAAAACCTATTTGCTTTAATCGAGTTCCAACAAAATTAATTTTCCTAATGGCAAGTTAACTTCTGTTCAGATCTGTGGTCTCCGTGGCCCAGAATAAATAACCGTTGGTGTCAGGCAACGCTTCTTTTTACAAAGTACTGCGTAGTAATTTTATAAAAAAAATGAAACATTTTCATATTATTTTTAAACTTTTATTAAAGTTGTATTATATATTTCTAACATTTATGAGACAATTTAAAAAATTAAAGTCACTTATCTCTCTTAGTTAGTAGTAAAGATCCAAGCTTAAAATTATTTGAGCTAGAGACAGAATTAAAACAACATGAAAATAAATTTAAAAACTCCGTAAAAAAACTTGTTAACTTAATTTCTTTCCATTTCGTATTGTATGAAAAAGGTAAAATAGCAGGTCATTGTGGACAGGAATGCCAAGAAGAGTTCCTTGGATACAATAAAAAGGCCAAGCGGACGCACCCGAAACTCGTCCACACTAAGTTGCAAGTAGAACATTTCCATCTGTGTGAAAAAATTTGTAAAATAGTTTCTTATTTTGTATTTAATTTTCTTCACTTACGGTTTTGTTCCAGTTCGGGATTTTAGAAAGGGTGCAGTCATTCAGCATCAGCAGTCGAATTTCAGTCGATTTAACCACTGCTCTTTGTACTGACCATGTTAGGAGAAACATGTTCAAAATCTCAACCACAGTCTTTGAATATAAAAAAAG
Organism: Drosophila takahashii; assembly: GCF_030179915.1. Taxonomy (NCBI): domain Eukaryota; kingdom Metazoa; phylum Arthropoda; class Insecta; order Diptera; family Drosophilidae; genus Drosophila; species Drosophila takahashii. The sequence continues at coordinate 16,196,748 of NC_091681.1, forward strand.
GAAACCATATCGGAGCCTGATAATGACTACGTATGCAAGAAGAACAACGCTCACGCTGCTTTCAAACATTCCACAAAGAAGTGGAAAATCATATATATTTTGGAATTTGGATGCCAAGGAATGAAGATCCCTGTGACAATCCAAGCACTTGTCCAATCTTTTTCGTATTTTTCTAAGTTTTCTGTTAGTGGGCTGTAAGTCCACGGACTTTAGTTGGGATCTAACAAAGTCGTTAAGATCGCTGTATAGAACGCCCAAACTTAAATACCACAAGCAGGCGATAAATGTAAGCATTTTAGAACCAAAGGAGATAAAGGCATCAGCAAACCAAAAAATAAAGTTAGAAGAGCTGGAATAAGGTTTTACTAATTTTAGCAGGAAGAGTTCCTCGTGAATCCAGTAGACTGGCACACAAAATAAAATAATTATTTCACTTTTTCCTCCAAAGCCATTTTGATTGCGGTTACAAAAGGCTTGAGCTCTTCGAAACAGTTGCAGTAAACTATTGACCAGCTGAGTGACCTCTACTCCTTGATAAAGCTGCAATTTCAGGATTGACATGCAACAGGAAAATTGCAGTAACGCACGGGAAATGTGTAGAAATGGTTCGGTCAGGTCAATGAACGACAAATTCCATTTTATGTACATGTAGGTAAAAGTAGATAAACATCCTAGGCGAATAATGGCAAAGCACCACTTCCACAAGAGAGGACTATCCTCCATCATCACTCGGTCATCAGAAGTTCTTTTGAATCTGAAGCCAACTGCACCCATAAATCTGGAGGTGTAGAAAGTCCAGCGCAGAATTCCGATAGATAGTTTTGGAATGCTTAACTGACGAAGTACCCCGAACATTATAGGAGAGGTTATAGCCACGATTGAACTGAAGAAAATTGTGGTACACCAAAATACCCAGTTCTAAGTGTTTTTCACTAATGAAAGCTTGAACCAAATAGATTGATAATATTTGTGGTGGCAAATACCTGTCAAGTTTATAGGTATCTTCATCTTTTAAAAGCAACAATGACTTACGTAGCTGTCGCTTTATAAAATTGTTTACCAAAAACAAAAGACAAAATGTTTATTTCCTCGAAAAAAACTACATTAACAATTTAACAATCTTAACTTAAAAAATAGGTAATTAGTTGTATTATACTAAAAGATCTTGTAAACATTAATACCAAAATATATATACAACCTTTTCTTCTAGTTAATAAACTCTCTCATGATTGATGAATTGATTGCGTTATTTCTGAGTAACCACATTTAAACAAACTGATACACAAATTATACTTAGTTATTAGTATTTATTAGGTTAAATATTTATTCTTGATACCACATTATGGTAAATTGATATGTTCTTAATGTACAACATAAACTTATTAAATATCTGCAAGTCAATATTTTCAACCTATTTCAACTGCATTCTGCATTGTATAAAGAAGATAAGATGGCAAACTATTGCCGAAAAGAACGCCAAGAAGAGTTCATTGGATACTTCAAAAAGGCCAAGCGGACGCACCCGAAACTCATCCACACTCAGTTGCATGTAGAACAATTCAGACTGTAAAAAACATATATTCTACAATGTTATTATATTTGATTGATATTTGTTTCTGTACTTACTGTTTTGTGCCAATTCCTGATATTACTGAGCTCGCTGTTATCTAGCATCAGGAATCGAGTTTCGCCGAACTTAACCACCGCTCTTCGAACCGACCAAGTCAAAAGAAACATGTTGAATACCTGAACCACAGTATTCGAATATAAAAGAAAAAAGTAAAATCGGATCCTGGTGATGACCAAATATGCAAAAAGGAGTATGCATACACTATTCTGGGCCATGGCAAAGAAAAGAGGAATTTCATAAACTTTTTGAAATTTCGCTGTCAAGGAATCAAGTTTCCGATAAAGTTCCAAGCACTTTTTTAAACGTTTTTGAATATTTCTTTTTTTTTCGTTAGTGGGTTGTACATCCAATGTTTCAAGTTCCGATCTAATATGATAGTTTAAGTTACTATACAGAAGGCCCAAAGTTAAATACCAAAAACAGGCCATGTATGTCATCATTTTTATGCCAAAGGAGATATAGATGTCAGCTAACCAACCAGCCAATTTGAGTGCGTTCCAGTGAGGTTTTATTAATCTCAGCAGGAAGATTTCCTCGTGAATCAAGCAGATCAGCATGAAAACTAAAAATATTAGGTCATCTTTTCCACCAAAGCCATTTTGATTGCGGTTGCAAATGCTTTGAACTCTTCGATATAGCTGAAGAAAACTATTGACCAGTTGTGTAACCTCTGGTCCTTGATAAAGATGCAATCTAACAATGGACATGCAACAGGCAGATTGAAGAAACGCACGGTTGAGCTGCAGAACTTTTTCGATCAAGTCACTGGAGGGCATTTTCCATTGTGTGTACATGTATAGATAGACAGATAGGCTTCCTAAGCGAATTATGGCAAAAAGCCACTTCCACATGAGAGGATTATCCTCCATCATTACTCTTTCGGTAGATGTGGTTTTATATCTGAAGCCAACGGCACCCATTAATCTGGAGGTGTAGAAAGTCCAGCGAAGTATTCCAGCAGAGAGTTTGGGAATGCTGAACTGACGAAGTTCCGCGAACATTACACGAGAGGTTATAACCACGATTGAACTGAAGAAAAATGGGTTACACTTCGAGTACCCAGTTCTAAGTGCATTTCACTAATGAAAGCTCGAACCTCAAGGATTGACATTAACTGTGGAATAAAATACGTGTCAAGTTTTTGGATATCTCCATCTTTCAAATTAATTACTCACTCAGGAACGTAGCCTCGAATTAAGAGGGTTATACGTGTTAAATCACCCCCTTTCAGTTAAAAGTCTAGGAAAAATATGGATCTAAAAATTTTATATTAGTACATGAATGTACACCCAGAAAAAAAAATGACCTAAAATGTCAAAAAATGGCCTAGAATTTAGGTAAAATTGGCCTAAAACTGGAGCTAAGTCCTTGAATGGCCTAAAATTTAGGATTGTATGACCTAAAATGTTAGGCCATTAATGGCCTAAAATGGGGTAATTTTTGGCCTAGATTTTAGGTAATTGGCTGCCTTAAAATATGAGAAAACCCCTATCCAAAATTTTAGGCTTTCTTTGGCCTAAAAATTTGTACTGAAAATGTTTCATATTATAAAGTAAATACAGATAAATTTATAGCTAACTCGAGGTCAATGTCGGCTTAGTCTTCAAGAAGTCGTCATTATTCCAACACACAAAAACGAGCGAAGAGGCTTCACTGTTCAGCAGTGAAATCGCTGTTTTATTCAACGATGGAAGTGGGTTACCATGCAAGCCGCGCTATAACTGGTTGGGAATTATAGAGTCGCTAGAACGGTATCAGAGTTCCGTGCAAATTTATTTAGGTAAAATGCATTAATTTTAAGGCCCACGATGACCTAAAATATTAGGCTATACGGGACCTAAATAGTAGGGCAAATATACCAAAAATTAAAATTTTTAGGCAGTACATGACCTAAAAAGGAACTTTTAGTCCATTTAAAATGTTTTAGGCTATGTATGACCTAAAATGTTGTCCATCATTTTTCTGGGTGTGTGTTTTTAAACTTGAAGCCGATTTCACCCATTATTGTGGATGAGTAGAAAGTCCAGCGCAGAATTCCGGCGGAGAGTTTCGGAATGCTTAACTGACGAAGAAAACCAAACATTATAGGAGAAGTTATGGTCGCGAATGAACTGAAGAAAAACGGGTTACACTTTGAATACCCAGTTCTAAGTGCATTTCACTATATTTAGCTTGTTAGGTTGGAGGGAGTATTATTTTATAATTGCAGATAGAATTCCTAATTAGTTCAAATTAATCCCATTTGCAATAGCTAGGAATACAATACCTTTATAGCATTTAAATTCCTGCGTGAAACTAACTGCGCCCTAATATATCAATTATTGCTATCAATTTCAACAATTAGTCAAATCAAGCAGATTTGCAATTTACAGTTATGCATGTCTATGTGAATTATTTATTCAATGAATGCGGCTTTAATGATAAATGTGATCAACGAAAACCGCTTAAATGCATTGCGTGTGTTTGTGAGGTTGGCTAGTCTGCCTGTTTCACATTAAGTGTAAAGTTATTTATGAGCGTTAATGCATATTCAACTAATGACCCTAAAACCCATACACATTCGATTTTAAGGCTCTTTACATTGTGTGCAAACATTGTCATTAAAACCATCTCACAAGTAAAATAGAAAGAAATTAAATGGAATAGTTTGCAGCCTAAGCGTTCATTGATTTAAGCAAATATTAGCTCAATACATACGCATCGAAAGTTTGTGGCATAATTGCCAATTGTTAATGAGCGTAGAGAGCCTGTGAAATTTCAACAACTGTCATAAACAGAAGGGGACCGTTGCGTCAAATGACTTGAAGGCGCCAAGGGGATCAAAGTGTCCCTGTCCTCCCCTCGACCTTTACCACCCTCTTTGCAACCGCTCACCACTTGCCCCATTATATGGTATGTCACTAATTTTATAATGCAAGCCGCAAGACATAAAATCTACAAGGCCAAAGTGCTTGAGAATACAAGTCAAGTATCTGAAGTGTGACAAACATACAGATATATGAGTACAGTGCGTTCCATGAATTCAAAATTAACAAAACATTTTTTAACAATATTCAAAAGAATATTAAAGCTGTCTTTATAGTGTAAAAATTAATTTTAAAATCCATAAATCATTTATGAAAAATATATAAATATTTGTAAAAAAGAAAACAAAAACTCATTTTGACTATTTACAATTAATAATGATGCGTTAGTAGGAGATTACTAAATATTTTGGGAATACTTCGATTTAGTCCAATTACATTTACATTTCTTGCGGCAATCTCAACATATGATTTCAGTTTATGATAATTTCTTGCACTGTACTATAGTTGTCCCATTCTAATCGTCTGTCTTGGTCAGCATTTAGCTTCGTTTTTGCGGTCTCTCCCTTCTCGTCTTTGTGGGAATGGATATATCTGGGCTTTTCAGTGCGGGTCCTGTCAAATTGCTGCGTTGACAACTGACATGTGCCTACTGTCACCCTCTCTCTCCGCCTTCTGCCTCCTCGAGAAACGTTAGCTTTATTATAGCCTTTAATTACTGTTGGCCAGTTAGCCAGTTTGCCAGTTGTCACGGCCAGCAAACTTAATACCGCTTTCACTTGCTTGAATTTCAAAACCTTTCGTGTTTACGGCATTTGCTTGTAATTTTATTACATTCCTTTCTCGCTCTCTCTCTCTGTCTCCCTGTCTCTCTTCCTCCCAAGCGGAGGGCTTCTATTTCAGCCTGTCTCTTCATAAATAATTAATGCCTTTGAGGTATGTAAACTAACAGGATACGGTTGTTCAACGGCATGTCCTTGCGCCTGTGTGTGTGTGTGTGTGCTGGCGAAAAGGAGTGTCTACTTTATGTCCTGTAAATAAATTTGAGTGCGTAAGTGTAATTGTGTTTGCTTTAGCTAACAAGTATGGCCTACCTTCCTGCATATGTATAATGGCTATAAAACCAAGACTTTTGGGTTAATGAGTGTATCTAGTTAACGGTTGTTAGTGGTCAAAATAGCACCAGGTTCATCAGACAGAGATAAGAATTTGATATGGGTCGAGCATAAAAAGTTTGATAGGTACTTTTTATACCCTTGTAGAGAGTATTATAATTTCAGTCAGATGTTTGCAACGCAGTGAAGGAGACGTTTCTTGATCAGCACCAATAGCCGAGTCTATCTAGCCATGTCCGTCTGTCCGTCTGTCCGTCTGTCTGTCTGTCCGTCTGTCCGTTTCTATGCGAACTAGTCTCTCAGTTTTAAAGCTATCGCGATGAAACTTTCCCGAAAGTCTTCTTTCTATTGCAGGTAGTACATATGTCGGAGCGAGCCGGATCGGACCACTATATCTTAAGGCTTCCATAGGAATATTCAAACAAATATAAGAAAATTCATTGTAACTTTGTAGGAAGTAGGCGTTTTGATTCTTGACTACTTAAAAACAAAATTGAAATAGAAACGCTGAATCTGGAATCGCTGGAATTGCACCGAGTGAGCATTACTTTATCTGCAATGGTATATAAGCTTCGGCTGGCCGAAGGTAGCTTCCTTTCTTGTTATTTTATGAGATTATAATATGTTTTGTACTTATAATAAAGCGTAAGCTTTGAGGTTATTAATTTTAAAAACTTTGTTTTTTTTTTTAATTAATAATCATTGATTTAAATTACTAACCCAGTTAGGCACATTTCAAGAGAATAATCACCTTTGCTCATTGAAGCATATTTCATACATTTATGTTTCTCAATTTAAGGACTGTAAATTTGCTAAATCCACTAACACCTAATCTCAGTTCAATAGAATCAATCGATAGAACATGACACTTCTCCAGTTTCAGCACTATTGAAATAATTGCATTTCAAAAGGCTCAGGCTATTGTGGAAGGCCAAGCATTCTCTTGTTTAGATGCAGGTAAACCGACATATGATATTTATGACAATGGTGTGGAATTTAAATACGCCAGCCAGCCTAAATGAAAAGCAAAATGTGCCGCCGGAGAGGAGAGGCCACATTGCAACATTGCAGCAGGCGTAAATTGGTGTCTAATAAACACATAATCAAGGTTCATTTGCTGCAGGAGGCACTAAATTGCATTAGCACAAAGGCTGACATGCCACCACCCTTTTGAGCACCACCCTGCCTCAAGCCACCCACTTGCCACCTTTCGCCCGCTTAGTTTGCCAACTTGTCGACAAATATGTGTGCAAGATATTTGGCCTACGGGCGTGTCGTGCGGCTGCTCGATTTTCCGCCCCGGCCCGAAAATCCGTGACAGTTTAGTTTATGGCCCAAAGCATGTTTGGGGCGTATCTCAGTTACATTCGAATGCATTGCCCCGGCTGCAAAGGCAACAACAAAGCCGGAGCATTGTAATGAGCTTATGGGCTCCTTTGACTCACGAAACACCAAGCTCCTAGAAGCTCCTGATCAAATTTCACCGGTTAAATGAGCAAACACAAGCCACAGCATTCAACCAAATAACGACTAAATGCATCGCTCAAATCAATAATGCTGAGCTAAAAATTAATTAATCCACTTTTCAGCTCAGATTTGGTTAAGATTAAAAGAGTGGTAAAGGTGGAAACATTGTAAAAGATTATTGGTACCACACACAACAAAAAACACGTTGCTGTCAAATTGATATGAGCATGGTAAATTTCTGGTATTGCAGACGCACATCGTTTCTACCGAAATCTATCTCTATTTCAGATTATCTGAATTCGAAAAATAGAGGAAGAAGCAATGTGGCGACCTAAATTACGTGAGTGGAAGCGAGAAGTACAAGCTCTCTCAATTCGAAAAAGAGCTAGATAGCGCTTAAAGTTACAGTGTGAGCATATCAAGACAAAATTGATACTAATCAACATCAAAAATTTTTTCATATCAAGTTTTTTTTAGGTGCACATAAACTCGAACTGTTCAAATCTTACCTCACTGTGAAAAGGTATTTTTGTAGGAAATTGAAACTGAGTGACCGAAAATATGCAACTGGTTTCGGAAGTTTGAATGGCTGTGATGCAGACAGACAGCTTTTGGGCCTTGACAAATATAAAGTTGCAATCAAAGAGCTGAATCCGACTGAGCCGTTGAGCCCCATGCAGCACCCCACCCAATTGCCACATAGTCCACCACCCACGAGTCCAATCTACCAAAAACACCAGGCAGCCAGTGCAATCCAGTGCACCTACCCACTAATTGCTTTGGGCGTTGGAATGCCGGCCAGTTTGGCAGTCGGACAATGGCATTTGGGTTAGAGTGCTCCTCTCGCTGCAATCACGACCCCATTGTGACCTTAAGCAATTTCTGTTCAGCTCTGCACGGGCTACTAATGTGTGCTACACTACACTGCTGCTGCCACGCCCACTAATTACGGCAATGGCCTTTTGCGCCCAGCGTGGGGGCGAGAAATTGTTAATTAATTATCAGCTGCAGCTACTCTTTGTAGTGGGCTGGCCTAATGCATTATGTTTATTGCAATTTCGTATACAACGGATATTAAATATTTTGTGTTTAATCGGGGCTTGAATAGACCAACTCCTTGGCCTTGCGTTTGGCATCTCTGATCTGGAGACCCTTGGAAGTGTTGCATCTGGGTTCATCGGACAATTCGGCGTCATTTCGATCGTCTTGGAATCTAAACGATTCATAAAATCCTCGCGAGCCTGTTCGTCCTTCAATTCATAGGACTTCAGAAGCTCTTTTTTTTGCGATGTAGTGGTCTCAAACGACAAACCGGTAATGACCAGAAAAAGGGGAAAGAAACATTTCTTTAACACGAATTGGACAGCAATTTATGCATTGTCATCTGACAACCAAGTTAGTGGACTGTTCTAATCGTTTACTCGCGCAGGGTTGTCACCTATGCTTTAAAAATCAGTATTGTTTGAGAAACAGACGTTGCAACTCTAGTAAACACTCTCGAATATAGTATTGCAAGCCTGGTAAAACAAAAAAATTAAATTTGAAACCGAAAGTAAGGGCCTTCTTATTTTGGTGAAATTCTGAAATTCGAGAATTCAAGCCATGACATAATGCCTCCAATTATAAAACACAAAAAATAAAAAGCAGTTTTAATTTAATATGACGCAGACAGCAAGGACCTCAGCGCTTTATGCCTTTTGCCCACTCATATACTCATATGGCATGCCAGGGCAATAAAACATGCATCGCCATTTCCCACTCGTCATCGACTCTTGACGATATGGCCCAGCCATTGCCATTGCCGTATCCCATATAAGCCCTGTGCTTTTTTCCATTTTAATATTTTTATGAGTTCTCGATTAATTAAAACTCAACAACAAGCACCTGCCTGGCGAATCGGCGGCGCCACGGAAATGCATATTGCATATTATCCGGCGAAGAGGTCATCAACTCGAAAGCAGGACAGCCACTGGCGAATGCGCGGGGATCAAATGATTTATTCATAAATTCCGCATACGCTAAGGGCACAAAAAATGCTTGTAAGCCGCAAATAATTATTTACAATAAGTCGACGGTAATGAGGTTGCCGTGGCAGCCGTAAAAACATGAACCTGTCGTTAAGGATTTTCAGCGTAAATTAATAAACGGCGAATTAAACGAATGTGCCGAGTAGTTGATGTCCTTATAAGGGTGCAATAATTGCCTGTCAACTGCTTAACGCTTAACTTGGCCAGAAGCACTGAAAGGTCAGTTGAATGGTAATCAAATTAAAAAGAGTGGTGGACTTAAAAATTTAATATTCGGTATTTCTCAAAATTTAGCCACGAAAAATATGTCAATTTCGCTCCAAAATTCTGTTTTAATAATTTCAAAATTAACAGAGTTTTTTTAAAATTACAACTTAAATTACAACATGGCTTACAACGGCGTCCGGCTACCGGGTATTTTTTGTCCAGATGTAAGATCACATTTTGTAGAGCTATTGCTTAAACAAATATAATTTATTTGGGTTTAACAGGAAAGCGTTGAGCAGTTTGCAAGACTTTACGGAAGTGATAATTTTAGCAAATTTATGATAATGTCCTCGAGCAGTCCTTATCCAAACTATCAACCGAGTAACGAGCACGCTCCAGTTCATAATCAGCCACCGGGAATGATGGAAGTCGGCCAGACCAGGTTTTATGGAAGTCCATCACCAACTGACGAGCGACATCTTAAAGTTAATCCTCGATATTGTGCTCAGTAAGTACTGCAAATATGGATTTGTTTATTTTATATTAATGTATTATTATTATTTAGTGCCGTTCAAGGATCTAGGCCCATTACGCATGGAGCCTGTGGTGATCATTATAGGTCCTCGCCAATTTTAAAAAACCATAAGCATGAATATCCCCAGCGGGGAGTTCAAAATCATCAAGAGATGCATTATCGGCAGTCTCATCACGCCCATCGAGGAGTTCAAAGTCAGCCAGGTAGGCAATATCATCACGCCCAACCAGGAATCCAAAATCATCGAGAGATGCAATATCACCCTGAGCAAAATCGGCACGCCCATCCTAGAATCCAAAATCATCCGGAGATGCAATATCATCATGAGCAGGCTCAGCAACTGAATTTTATGTATCCACCTCCACCTGGACCCAGATTTCCCTGGCTTTAAATCACGTTTTCCGGCTAAATCCATTTAAGCAATCGACTTCGCTTGTTTGTAAGTTTTTGTTGGTAACAGTACCGAAGCATGACGTGAATTTCTGTATCGAAAATCTTATTTTGTATTACAATTATGAATAAATCAATATTTAATTCCGTGTGGTAAGACTTTTTATTAAATCCAATAAAAAACCCGATTTTTCCACTAAATGAGATAAATGCACAAGAGGATAAATGAGAATAATGCAAAAAAATAAAAAGCTTTAACAGTTTAAAATAATTTTCACAAAAGTTTTCGCGCAAAACAAGGGGCAAACAAGGAGTGAAAAAAGCGAAAAAGAGCTGAAATCGTTTGTATTTTCTTGCTGTTTGTTTGGGAGCTCTCAACTGCGCCATTCAAGTTTGTTAAACATTAAAATGGAGCTGCAATAGAAAAACGCTAACTAAACGCGAGCAGACAGCAAACAAAGCATCCAACGTTTGAGCATGTGTGTGTGTATGTGGGTAAAATAAACACAAACACACTTCAACCCACACACTGGCATCGCCTTCCAGGCATAGTGCAAAATAAACCAACAGCAAAAATAAATATTAAAATTTGTGCAATAAAATGCCGAGCAATAAAACTAAAATAAGTGAGAGGGAAACCAAAAATAAAAAAAATAAATGGAAAGCAGTAGAAAAGTTTTATCCCCTCAGCGAGTGTGTTAGTGTTTTCTTATAGACCGCCAGCGGAAGTGGCAAGCGCCTCAAGTTGCGAAATACATACACATGCCGCCCCGCACACCAACCACTACTACAGCCACCCACTGCACCACTTACTGTCTGTCTGCCAGTGTTGAAAAGCACCCAGTGGGAGGTGAGGGGAGGGGGGTTCTGCCAGGCAGTTAGTTTATCGCTCTTACCAAATCTGAGGAACCGGCAGGATATGGCAGGCACAAGGGCGCGGCACCAGTATTACAAAGTATATGAAAATAAAGAATCCAGATTGGTGAGGAGCCCAAGCAATCGCCGAAAGAAATGCTGTAAAAATAAGTTTAATATATCCGCATTAAGATTGCCCAAGATTACCACTCTGCCGAGTTAACACACACTCACATACAGTGCTGCCAAATTTTTAGCTTGAAAAAGTGCATTCATTATAAAGATACAATTTTTATCAAGCCAACAACAACATTTTTCTGCGTTACTTTAATATTAATGTTTTCTTATGTTTTGAAACAAGAAATATACAAAAAGTCTTAATATTAGAAGGAACCAAAAATTTTATATTTTTTTAAATTATTTATTCATTTAAACTGAAATTATTTGTAAATATAAATGACCACTAATTTATAAAAAACAGACCGATATTTTTAGTGTTTTCTAATTTTTATTAACATACTAAAGTAAAATTCTAAAAATCTGAAAAACGGCCAAACTGGTCACACTTACTCCGACAAGATGGCGCTTGTCGATGGCGAAATTCACTTTGCGGTTGACTTTCGCCTTAAAGTATGCAACGTTCTTCTGCACTTTTTGGCCAAGCAAAGCAGGCAAACAACCGACATCACGAGGCAAGCAAGAAGCCAAAGCAAAGCAAGCATGTGATGTGTGGGAAAGAATAACAAGAGGAAAAAATCGAAGCGGAAAAAGCGCTTGGGGAAAATGCCAAGTGAAGGACACCGACGGGGAGGGATAAGTCGGCGAGGGGCCGAAGGGGAGGAAAAGCCAACACCTGCTAGCGGAAGGCGGAAGTGGGCGAGGCTTGTTGTGCGGGCTGTTTTCGGTTGCCGCTGCCGCTTGGAATTCAATAAAGTGCCGCAAATGATTACTGCATAAAAGAAATGTGCAATCCTGTTTGCCGGTGTTTTTGCAGCTTGTGCATCCGGCAGCATTTAGTCGATGAGAAATGGTGGAAGAAGATAAAAGTTATGTGAGCACAATTGCGGTTAAAACAATAGAGCTGCCAACAGAATAAAGAGTGCTTTCATAGTTTATTAAATGGTTAAATAAAGCTTACAAAGCAAACATAGAAATGTACTATTTAATTAAGGTAATATTTAATTATAAATTATAAATTATAATAAAACACTTAAAATTCAATAGATCACTTAAATGTCGTTTTATTTAAAACAAGTTTGCTTAAATATTTATATATAATATTAAATATATTACATATTTTTTGATTTTGTGAAAACATATCTATAATTTTCCCCACATCTGTGGTCGTGCTATGCAAAGGAATAAGCAAATGACGAATGGCTATGCAGCGGTAATAAAAATTAGATTATTCCATCGGGACTGAAATTGATTTTCCTCCTTCTTCCTTTCCTGGTCCAACTTAGAAATCGATTTAATGTGCACCGAGGTCTTTCGTTTCCCGTTTCCACTTTTCCGCCACCTAACCTATCCTCGATTCACCTTGAAGATTTTCCGCAGATAACCAAGCGGAACTGTGGCCGTTTTCCACTTTGCTTGGCGGCTGCTCGCCCAGTTAGATGGCCATCAACATCAACGCCCTCCACAGAAAGACAGACAGACAGAGGGAGTTGGGAGGATATATCGCATTGGCATTGGGACGAATGTCGCAGCAAATGCAACGGAAAAACGTCAACTTAATGGTCCACAACTGTTGTAATGTTCGCCACGTTGCTGATGTTGCCGATGTTGGCTGATGTTGCTGCTGGGTTCGTGTTGCCGTGGTGTCAGCATTAGTCAATGCTCGAGGGCTCGAGGGGTGGCACAAATGATTTTATGTATGGCTTGAAGCATTGCAGCAGCCGCGACAATAGGACGACACCGACAGCAACACGCAACAATAAAGTTTTATGAAACAACAGCAGCAACTACTGGAAAAGTGCTTTTTGCTTGTTGTTCTTGCTGCTTTCGTTGCTGTTGCTGCTGAAGTTGCTGCTGCTGTTGCAGTTGCTATAGTTGCTGTTGCTGTAGTTGCTGCTGCACCTGACGCTGCGTTGAACTCATCTCCGACGTTGCTGTCGCCGTTGTTGCTTTCGGCCATTTCCGTCAGCCAGCGCACTTAGTGCCACGCAGCGATACAGACATGAATACACAAATGCACTTAGCAAATAAATTTTAATTTTTACAAAGCACCTTTTTTATCCCCAGGTATTTTAAAAATTCTAATAAAAAAAAAAATCAAAGACAAAACAACAAAAAAAAACCTATAGAAGACACAGAAACTAACAAAAATAAAATTAATATTTTCAGTTGTGAACTCAAAAAATATAAAACCATTGCATATACTACAAAATGGAATGTAATAATAATTTTATATTCTCCTGTTCTTATTAACAATACTATTATAATTTTTAGAAATTAAAAGAGAGTAAGCTGTTAAAGCTAATCTTTATATTTATTGTAATTAGCCCAAGATACAATGTAACATTTCAGTGTACGGACTGCAAAACTGCAGACGAGAGGCGCATGCAAACTTCCCAGTTAATGACGCAACTGTGGCGTGTTTGTAAAGTGTTGAAATTGAAATTATACCTTTGGGGGCTTTTGGAGTTGTTGCTATTATTATTGTTGTTCTTACTGGCGGTGTTGTTGTAGCTGTTGCACAAAATGCATTCAAGTGTAGTTGCGTCAATGTTGGTTGTTGTTGCTAGACGAACAACAATAGCAACAATAATGTTAATGAAAACAAACATTACCGAGAACAGCAAAAGCAAGCAACAGTAGCAGCAGTAGGGAAATATAAAGGATCGCAGCTGAAAGGCAGCAACAATGCAGCGCCGTACAACAAAACAGCAAAACGCCCTTAGCCAAATTGCCAAAGCAAAGACATTAGACCTCACAGACTCGACAAAGTTTTAGCCAGCATCGGCAACTAATGCATATATGAAGGCAATTCCAGTTTCGTTGTTGCTTAATTAAGTTATGAAAAGTTCAATATTGAGTGAATAAAATATATACACCCGGTGCACTAGGAGAAACTTTATATACAAATGGAAACTAAAATGCTGATTAGAGATTTTATTAGATTAATCAATTGATCAATTCCTAAAATTAAATCATAATAACAATAAATTATTTAAATAGAGGTTTAAATATCAAGTTGAACAGTTTAATCATTAAACTTTAATGTGACCAGCCTGAGTTACTTTGCTTCTTTTTAATTAATGTGACCATGCTGTTACAATGCCGGTTAATTATTGCGACAACAGCTGCTGGAAACTTTATTTTACAAGCTTATTTGCCATTCCTAAGAAAAAAAAGTTCCGCCATTTAATTAAGTTCAAATAAAATTGGCATTCAATTTGCCTTCGCCTCGCGATTCGTATTCATTGTCTGCGCAATGCCGTGGACATCATTTAGGTACACTAATACCGATTTACGAGCCCACATCTATGCAGAACGCCTCGGCCATAAACACGCTCCACCTCATCTCTCAGACGGCACTCTCATTCGCATTCTCATTCTCATTTGCCATTGCCAACCAATAAACTAAAATAAAATGCCAACGCAGGACACTTAAAAGTCTGTAACTTTTTATGGCCAACGGACGAGCGCTGATGATGGCTGGCCACATCATTATCAACGTCAACGTAGCCTCGTCCTTCGTCCTTCTTCTCTTCATAGCCCACCATCACTCCACTCCACTCCAATCCAATCCTCTTCTATCCACGTTTTCCCGCTCGCATCTCATCTGCTGATGAACCGAAGCCGGAAAGACAAAGGCGACAGAAAAGAAAAAAACCTACTCAAAGTTAATCAAATTAAGTTTCGGCTGCTTTTGTAAATCTGGGCAAACAATGAGCCCGAGTCCCACTGAAGGAGAGCTACGGAGTCCCAGGAAAGGACAACGAATAGACCAATGGACGCGTAAATTAATCATCTTTTTTTGCCGCCCTTCTCGTTCTCCTACGTTTTTGTCTAGCCTAGAACTTTGGCTTTAGATGGCGGTTTTGTGGTTCGCTGACAGTTGAATGATATTTCCGCTTTCAGCTGCGAAAAATAAGGGAAAAGAGCAGACTAATCACTGCAGTACGCAGTTTCAAAATAGGTAAAAAGCTGGTAAATAAAGTTTTGATTAATATAATTCGCTGCCTTGCGTTTTCAGTAGGAAACAATTGGTAGAAAGCGGACTTCCCAAAACAAATATACTCCTTTTCTAGAGTATTTCCTTAACCCCTACTAATCAGTCTTCTTAAATTCCATTTGCACCACACTTTTTTAACCCGCTTTCTTGGGTTATTTATGCCCTTGCGGTTTGTGTTTATATCCTTGGACATCCTTTAGCCTGGCCGGCAACTTATTACGAAACTTATTAACAAAGTCAACAGGCTTTGAAGGCGGCAACAACAAAAGCTCCCCAAAAAAAGAAGCGGACAGTTTATTATGCCAAGCAGCGTTTCCCATTAGGAATAACCCCGAACAACCCTTTCCTGATAATCCCCGTTACTTGAGCGGAAATGTAATGGCGGACTAAAAGGGGTGGGGATGGCCAGACTTCCGCTCACTTCCGGTGCGACATTTATTCATTATGATTTGCTCATTTTTCGGTGGGTACTTTTCGGTTCTTAATTGCAAGACTTCGGACGCCTTTTATTTGCAAATAATTAAAAATGATTTTCCCCGGCTCCTCTCCCGTTGAGCTCTAATTTATTTACCCAAGGAATTGTACAAAGTTTTTGTGGCACAAATCGGAATGGAAATCTTGGGTCTGACCGACCCCGAAAAAACGTTGACCCGCATTCGCAATTGAATCAGCAATTTGGTCCGCTGATGTGGGTTTGGTGTACTCTGAGTTATGTGTGCCTAATTGAATGGGAAGTCTGCACCAAATCGGGTGAGTGAGGTCCCCTAGCAAACTTTGCTGTCATGGCAAGTATATATCTGTCTACATCTACTAACCAACAGCCCTGCTCCTGCTTTTGCTGCTGCAGCCTTTCCTATTCAATCTTCTGGTCCCCAACAAAATTGTAATAAATATTTATAGACACAGACAAACACAAAAACACACACGCACACAATCAAAATAAAAATGGTAAAATAATAGCCAAAGCCATAAAAACGGACTTTGTCGATGTGTTTGTGTGGTTTCCATACACACACTGCACTTTGCGTGAGAAGCCCACTCATTTTTAATAGAAAACCACAATTGCCCATTCAATTTACTATAAGTGTGTGTGTTTATATGGCCCAGGATTTCAGCGGACTCCACAACATTAGTGTATATATATTTGTAGTGGGCTCCGGTTCGGTTACAGTTAATATGTAATATAAATGTCTGGACGGAGCGAATAGTGTTTGCATTGCATAATGAAATAATTGAATCAATTGAATCAAAACAAATATTTGATAAATATGTGAGTAATAACTTGGCCCATATACATTTAATTTCAGGCCATGTATTTGGAAACGAAATGATAATTGAGAAACAAATATAGAAAAATTAATATAACAGTCCAGTTGGAAATTGTTAAAATAATTATAATGCATTTAATTAAATTGTTCAACCAACAATATTTAAATTTTTTTATTTTTATATACAACATAAAGGCAATTTTCGATGTTAGTTCAGAATGAATTTTTAAATAATATTAAATTGTAAAATTCTTGTTTTATACTCCACATATTGGAGTATTTAAAGTGTTAAAAGATGATGAAACTTAATTATATTATATTCTTACACAAATTGAGTATAGTGGTTTGCAGTACGGTTTGCTAGTTTCGTTTGAAGAATCCTGAATTGCTAAAAGAATTTCCTCAATGCTTTTAATTGTTTTTCCATGGCAGACAAGTAAAATATTTATATGAAAAGCCTTTTTATTACGGCCGCCACGCTTAGGCCCTTTTCCAATCCCTTTTCACACGCAACGTGTGTTCAAGCCGAGCCAAATTAAATTTTACATTAATTGTGAAAAGAATGCAAACGGAAAAGGCCAAAAACAAAGGGCAGGCAAACAGAGAGTCACTTAAAATTCATGACTCGGCACAGGATGGCATTGGAAAGTCTTTTCGGCTATAACACTTAAGTGGCGGAGCAATCTGTGTTTCTGCATGTGTATTGTTGTAGGTCATAAATTAACTCTACGCGGGCAGCAGGAACCAAAAACAAAAACCAAAAAAAATATTAGGATAGAGTCGCTGAGGGGATTTTATTTATAGGGGTAGGCAGTAGAATTCTTTTGCTGAGTGTGTGTAACGAGGCCAAGCTGTAAATGTATCTTTGCTGGTGCTGCTTCTGCTCCTTCTGTATCTGTATCTGTTTCGGATTTGGATGCTCTTGCTGTTGCTGTTGCTCTTACCACTTCCTGGCCTTTTTTACGGCCTTGCACATCTCTTACAGCTTCACTTTATGCTCCAATTATAAGCGGAGCACGAGCATATCCTGTTCAAACACAAGCACATGCCAAGTACTGAGATTTCAGCCTGTTTCGCAGCCTCCACTTTGCCCTTCCCTTCTACTCCCTTCTGCGGTTTACTGTTTCCCCGTTGATTTTGTTTGTTTATTTCCGCTAAATTAATGGCGTCCACTACTGACACTTCCGGCTCACTCACACAAGCATGAACACACTCTCTCACACATACACACACAAACGCACACAAGTGTGCTAAGAGAGAGCTTAAATGAAGTTGTGGCTTGCCTTCCTTGTTAATCAGCCTTTTGCCATTATCCTTTTACATGCCACTCCGATTATGAACATCATTAGTTACCGCTCGCTGATTCTCCAGGCTAGCACATTGAAGATTTATGGCCCGCCCGCAATGCTCCTTCCTTGTCTTCTATTACCCCCAGCTGATTCTATTACTTGGGCGTAGTTACACTTAATTTGACATGCATAATTGTGCGTGTGTTGGGTGATACACTTCTAACTAACTATGGCAAACAACTCAAATTGGGTTCTCAAGGTGGACTATATTTGTAGATAAGTTTATTATTTACGGGCTTAAATTAACAGATTAAATATTTTTAAAAAAATCTAGAAAAACAGAATAATCATTATATATTAATAAAAAAGTTTTTGTTACATTTTTAATATATTTTCCAACTTAGAGGAAAAAATAAATATTTTGTAAATTAATTACCAAACATAAAAATTTAATATTGTACTTGAACATTTGATCGGATGTTTTAATGGTTTAATAAATAAATAAAACCACCAACTGAGGTCCACCCTAGGGACCGTATGAGGACTGCCTTATCATCCTCATTATATACGCCATTATCGGAGATTTACTTCATTTACGAGTTGAGTCATCGCTGGGTAAGGGGTAATATTTTTCTGCAAACACAGCCGACAGCTAGTTAGAGGACAATAACTCTGTGGGGGAAAAGAAGAAAGTGGCCTGTCCATGTTAGCTGCAACTTGTTTTTATGTGCCGTCCACGGTACAATTGACCCCTGCACAATTCAACAACTTCTGGGCCACTCCTCACCGCCACTGCCCCACTGCCCCTCCCCCTGCCGCAGAACCATTGACCATTTTGGCCATTTCGTTCAGTCAATTGACGCCAACTGTGGCCTGGGCTACTACGCAACGTGTCGCTTAATTGATAACGACGTCAACAAAATGGATGCCATGGTCGCAATTGGGTCGAAAACAACAATAACAGCAGCAGCAGCATCAGCAGTAGGAGCTGAAAATAAGGCTCAAACCGAAACGAAACAGGGCTGAATCGAACAATCAAAAGGGAGGACAACAGAAATGCGTTGGCAGAAGCGAAAAAAAATCCCAAACACACACACATTTAGAGAAAATTGTTTTCAAGTAGACGGCCACTTGACATCAAAAACATGCACATGTCGAAAACAATATGGCGACCAATACGCTTGTGTGAGTGGTCAAACCGGAAGTAGCAAACACGAACGCACACACACACGGAGCCCTTTATTTCTCCCACGAGAGCAAAAAAAAGCAAAGAGTGAATGTATTTTTAAGAGCTACAATTTTCCAAACAATTATTACAATTTGTATTGGCCAAACTGCCCGAAAGGGAAGTCGATATATATATAGGGATGTATAAGTGGGGACAACGTGTAAATAGGCTATCTTCAACTGTTAAAGGTCACATTTTTATGGGGAAACACTTATGAGCCCATTTGGTCTATTGATTTCTGGCAGTTTAATAATAAAACCAAATACATTACTGGAGGATTTATAGCGAAAAGTAATTCTTAAAATTAAGCCAGTAAGGCAAAATTGTAATAAATTTTTAAATATTACTGCATTTTATCGAACATTAATTAATATTGTTAAACACTAGTCAAAAAAAGACAAGATGGATTGTTACTGAACGACAGTTAAATTTTTTTCAAGTAACAACTTTTGGCAATATTATTGTTTCATCAGCTGACTAGAAATGATAATATTTACGTAACACAAAACTGATTAATAAAAACACATTAATAAAAATATTTGTACAACCATAGTAAAAAATCAAAAACAAAACAATTTGGAATACCCTCCAGAAAGAATTAAAGTTTCGGTTTATAAGTCAAATTTTCCCTGGAATTTTCGCCATTTTTTCGCGCTCTCGTGTGAAATTTTAAAATGCCTCTTGTATGCCCACAGGCTTTCACTAGCCCAACGGAACGGAAAAATATTAAACAGAAATATATCCATGGCTCCTGTTTCATCGCCCACTGGCTGCCGCCCAGAATTTATCTGCATATATTGCAAAACCGTTAAAAAACGAAGGGAAGAGTACAAAAAGACTTGTTATATTTGAATGAAATTTCACCACAGGCGCTGAAAATTTATGATTTTAATTGGTTTGGTCAAGTGGAAATTTCAAAAAGCGTTTTTAATATGTTGGCCAAAAAGGGCCGGAGACTTTTTGGCTTTTGTAATATGCTTTTCAACAGCCGGCTCTCCATTTCCATTTTCCCTACCCTGCAGCCATATTTCTGCTGTTGTTCTTTATAATAATAATTTCTCGTGGCCATGCATTTCTATTGATTGCCTTGTTCAACTGGAAAATGCGTTACAAAGCAAATAAAAGAAAACTTTTTCGCCCCCAATTTTTCCTACATTTTTTTTCTGTTTGCCCAATTGGGTAGACAAATTTGCTCTCAGAGCAATGAAAAAGTTTGTTTGGAAAAACAATATTAAAAATGCATAAATACATTTGCATATGGGTATAAAACGCGATATCTGCATAATGCTGGATGATGGTGGGCTCCCGTTGGCGCAGAATTGGTTTAACTTCGTTTCGTTTTTACCCTTATTAAATTATTTACATTTTTATTTCATTATTCCGGCGAGTCATGACTGTCTGAAATGAAAATGTCATTCAGGGTTTTCGGAGCACTAACTGATAAATTGATCAGTCATATTGAATACCCCTCGGTGAGTTTTAAAGGAGTACCCCGTTAAATTTAACCAAAATAGCCACTGTTCATGCTTTTAGCAGGTATTATGTATTATGTTTCATAATGTGAATACAAATGCAGAATGAATGAATGACGTACACAAAAGGCAACTAACTTCCTTTGAACAAAGCCATAAACCTAAATAGAAAGCTCTCATAAATGAGAACAATGCGAAAAATCGAATGTAACAATTAGGTCTGTCATATGAGTACATTTAAAATCCGCTGATGTACAAACCAAATCCAGCCAAATTGGTTAGACCCGTTAATAAGAATACATCTATATTTTAAAAATCAATCCTTCTGCTAGATTTTAAAAATCTGTGTTCCCTATTACCCTGTAATAAGTTTATACCAAGTTTCGTCAATTTAAATATCCTGTAAAAAAGGTTAAAAATAAAAGGTAAGAAAATATTTGACCCACATATTCAAATATTATATTTAGCGTTTACAAGAACTTGATTAAACTTTAAATTTAAACACATTTCCCCTTTGGAATTCCATTGCCGATTTTTCTGTTGACCAACAAATAAAGCGTGCTTTAGTTTTTCTTTCCTTTTTTATATTTGGCAAAAAAACATACAATTTTGTTTTTAATCCTTATTTAATAGCGACATAAAGGGTAGGCTTGGTTATATCGGCGTTATTCCCAGTTTATTTGTTTTATTGGTTTTTGTTTTCCTTTGGCTTCTGCGTGGTGGGTGGGGGAAGCCCTTTATTTTATTTCTACAACCGCTGAACATGAAGCAATTGTTGGATATAACAATGCCATATAACTGACCATTAACAACAACAGCAACTGCAATAAAAGTCTTGCTGCGAACGAATATATGTGAAAAGTTTGAAGGAGTAGAGTGGGTAATGGGCTGGGGGTTTAAGGCCCACCCACACACACAAAAACACAGGAAAATTGCTTTCGTTTTCCGGCATTTTACAGAGAGCATTCGACTTTGTTCTTTTTCGGTTGCTTTAATTTCAAGTATGAGTATCTGTCCTTGGGCCTCTCGAATGGCGATTAATACGCCTTAACTTGTTGTGGCCCACACCACCGCCCACCCACAGATGACACGCCCAATGCCCCAGGCATTTCACGTTTGCTTGGACAAGGTCCTCAAATTAAATTACCCCTCGAGAAGAAGCAAGAAATAAAAATTGCTAGCAGATCAATTGATTTGCAGTCAGCGGCCAGTGGCAAATTCATTCAACCGGAATTAGTTATTCGTGTGGGCCAGGGGAATTTGGGTGTTTCAGTCCCAGGACAACTCCGCCTCACATTACCGCTCGCAATTAATCAAGCGAGTTGCGTGTCCTTCGAAGGATTGCGCTTCGGGCTCCACCGCTCCAACGGAAGCAGCCCGGGCATTAGGTTTCCTTCCTATCCGCCTGCGAATCGTGCAACATTTTGCGGTTCCGTTGACAACCAATTTGATGACGGCAATTTTACCCACATCCCACTCACTCGTTGTGATGTGATGTGATGTGATGTGTTGTGTGGGTGGATGGGTGGGTGTAACAATCTCCGCTGACCGAGCTCTGATTTGCGATACAATTGGAATAATTATGTGTTTACGGCATTTATATGTCGCCCGTTTGAATATGCTGCAAAATCGGTTTGTGGGTTATAATTTTGATGGGGACTCGGACTGCAAATAAGTAGCAATTATCACGGGATTTACAAGTAACCGGATATTGCATTCAATATATCAAGGGGATATTTAAGTATTTTCATGATTTTAATTGGACACAGAAAATGAGTAAACGTATAGGAGAAAAGCGTAGGAAAATTGTTAAATTAATTTGCTTTGCGTTAAATAACTTGATATGAAACGATGATCGATTTGATATTATGTGTTATCAATTTTGACTTGATATGCGGGCACCTTAACTTGATATGCTCGAAATGTAAGCAACAGGCCAGCTAGAATTTCGAGTGTGTGTTTCTCTCTCCCACTCATATAACTTTAAGCGCTATCTCCAATACAAATATCCAATAACAATACCAATTTACCATGCGCATATCAATTTGACCGCGTCGTGTATTTTTGTGAGAAGGATTTCATTAAATATACACACCTTTGTGCATTTCCCTTTCAACCATTCCAATCACGGAGAATTTAATGCTTACTCTGCTAAACACTAAAATCTTGGTCTAATTCGAACATCCTTTGACACCTCATGCGAGCAGCCTTAACCCCCCACTGCCTGCCAAATTGTCAAAGACAATTACAGAGCTATCGATGTGAGCTAAGCTCTACTCGGCATTTGGCTCTTCGGCAATGAAGGCGCTGATTGATTGTGTGGCAGCGATTCATATATCAAATCATCATGTAAATGCGTTGAGGACAGAAAACGGGAGTGAGAGATCGAGAGAGTGAAAGGGCGAAAGGGGTGAAGGGATGTATAGGACAGGCCAGACAGCCAAGACATCCGAGACAGACAGCTGGCTACACGCAAGCAATTTAAAAGGCCATTTGTCTGCATAAAGCGAGCGGCGTAGTGAAGGAGGATGGGGAAGCGGCCAGTCGAATCAGGGAAGTGCGAACCCTTTTTTCAACAATTTCATTTTTTAACACTCTTTCAAAGGGTTTTTAATTTTGTTCAGAGATCTGGCTTTTAAGAGGTTATAGAGGCCTCTTAGTCACTGTTCTCCTCATTCAAGTAACTTATATAGGGAATTCTTAAGGAGAATCATTGAACCAAAAAATTAAAATACTATATCATGAGAATAATAATTGCATTGATTTCTCTTAACTCGTAACCCGTCATTCCTAAAATCACCTATAATAATTAATAAATAAAATAATACCGTCTTGAAGAAATTGCAAATAAAAATAATAAAAATTACAATATCCAATATTAATAGTACCTATATTATTTAATGGTAATATTTATAAGCTTCTCTAAACATCAGATGGAAATGATCTTGATATTATTAAATATCTGTTTTAGCCAAGAAATTCTATTAATAGCTGTTCAGAATTTTCAAAAGCAGTGTATACCTCTATTCCATTTCGAATTTTAAAGATTTCCTCCAATTTTTATTCACAGTCGGACATGACCGTCACATGCTGGCGCGGAACGTGCTGGGGCCCAAGATAGTGAATTGTTTGCTGGCCCGCGGGCATAAAACATGGCGGACGACACGCCACATAACAAGATGGCGAACGGAATCCCGTCCAGACTCTGGGAGCCCGGTTCAGTCAGTGGGCCGCCAGTGGAAAAATGGCTGTGGCTCTGATTCAGAATCTGAATCTGAATCTGCTGCTGACGCAGTCGCTCCTGTGGCTTTTTGTGACTGGCTGCGTGTGAAACAACTTAATTTCCGCTTAGCCCCGCCTTTTGGCAGGCCACTGAAGTTGGTAGTGGGGAGTCGGGAAGTCGGGATGTCCGGAGTTTGCAGTCCGATGTCCTGGGAACCCAACACTCCTTCAGCTCTCGCCGTGTTCACATGCGTGTAACTATGCATGTCTGCGCTTGGGGAGGAGTCGTTGTGACTTGGTGTTAAAAATTCAATTTACACTATTTGGAACGCAATTAAATTGGAGCTATGCCCACGTTCTGCTTCTTCTGCAACCGACATCCTTTTGGGCTTCGCCGTTTAAGCCATGATGCACGCAACTTGCTTGCGGTTTTATTTTGGTTTATGGCATTTTTTCGCGAAACGCTGTGGCTCTCGACTGCGCACACACGGGCTTGGTAACTTTTTATGCTCATATTTTATGCATTAAGTGCTCTATTAAAATTTTTGTTGTTCTCCTCTGCCTCGCATGACCCATTCAGAGGATGTATGATATAACCAGTACTTTCCTTTCTGACCCTCGTCTGAAGTCTTGTTTATTGGACGTAGAAATGACAAAATTATATGGTTCTTGGCATGTCTGATGGCCACGCGACGTATGTGTGATATTTATTTGACTTTCATGATTCATAAGCGGATTGGGATCAAGAAGGGAATTTTAAAACTTTTATTATGCAAAATGTTTTAGCTCTGAATACTTAACCTACAAAAATTGGAATTAAACTACAAAATAAGAAAATATTTATATTGATAATTTATTAATTTAATGTTAAATATTATAAATGCTTGTAAAAAAATAGGGTTGGTAAACAAATCCACAATCGATGTTTTAACAACCCTAGTAAGGAATTCAATAACTTTAACTCTCTCTTTCGTTCAGTGTATTTCCTCGACCCCTGTCAATATTTTATAGAAAACTCTTCGATATCTTGCTTCTGCCTTCCTTTACTATAAACTTTGACCCCATAAACTTTGACAACAGGATCACGATATCTGTTTATTTGTTTGCCTTGTTATTGTGAACTTTATGACCGCAATGGCGTTGATGGCCAACATGCGACTCACACACATAGTATGGCTTTCGGCCATGTAGCGGAAATCGGCTTAAAATTTACTCCATCACACACACACAAGTGCAGACCAGCACCAAAAGGCAACGCGTGCATGATTTATGGTCTCCTTGCAGCCGAAAAATAAAGGAAAATCGGGGAAAGGCGAAAGCTGGTGAGAAATAGAGAAAGGGAGCCAAAAACCGGGCGGGTTTTGGCCAACACTTCGGAAAAGTCTAAGCCTGATCCTGGTTTATGCAGCTAATGCAACTGAGCGCCATTGTTGCTGTCCCGCTCCAAGTGGCAAAAGAAAGGAAAAAAGTTATTTACGGCAAACTTCCGCCAAGAGTGGCTGGCCGGGGTCATTGTTGACTTGAGGAGGCTCGTACCTAGTTTTTAAATCATTTCTCTTTTGCATTTGTAACTTTTTTTCCCGTTGAGCCTAACTTGGCCGCCATTTTAGCCATTTTGCCCTTTTGGCCAGGCCACTTTTGCAATTGCACAATGGCGGCCGCCATGGCGTTTTGGGTTCGCGTTCCCGTTATTTGCAAATTATGTTACTTTGGCCAACTCGAATAAATCTTGGCGTAAAGTCTGTGTGTGTGTGCAAGGAGCTGCCTCCCACACAAATCACAGGCAAATTAGTTGCCAACGCCCCTCTCGCTCGCTCTTTCCCTGGGGAAAACTTGTTGAGCTGCAAGTTTGCACTCTTCTAATATATATGACCGAAAACTTGCTGCTAATGAGTAAATGTGGGAAAAGTTTAAATTAATTTTTGAAATGTGTTCCACTCTAAAGATTTTCAATTTCCTCTATGGCCAAGCCGTGCAATCTCGGCCTCAGTTTAATAGCACTTTCTAATTATACTTTCGATACTTTCCGTTGACCCCGATACACTTTTATGTCCATACTTTGCAGAGCTCAAGAGCTCCGCTCTTTTCTCAGGTGGCAGTGCGTCCCCGGAAGTCCATTCAGATTGCCAAAGAATGAGGTGATAATCTAGAATGACGGGCAACGTTAGTGAAAGAATGACAATTTTTATAGGTAGCCATAAAAACAGATAGCTGTTTTTTATATTCCACCTATTTTACCTACTAAATATGTGCATATTTGATCCTTAAATTGTATGTTTAAAATATTTTTATATTATGGATAAATTTTTATGGAGCTTTGCATTTAAATTTGTAAAATATATTGATAAACCGAAGTGTTGAAAATTGTAAAACTATAATTGGCTCTTTATATTATTTTATTCCAATAATATTTTATAATCAATAAGTATACAAAACCTGTTGCTCTGCGAAATTTCCTAATTGGTTGTTTAAACTTATCTATAATTATTTTGTTTCATCTGTAAATGTAGATATGCTTAACTTATAGCCAAAAGCGAACTTTCATAACCAAGTGTAATTTATTAAATCAACTAATTTACTTTCGAAATTCTATTTGTACCATAAATTGCATCAATTCAGGCAATTGACCAAGATATTGATTCGAAGTGTCTTTCATAATAACTTGAATTTGCAGACTGGGCCGAGGCTGCTAGGTAATAACAATTTGCTTGAATCTATTTGTGCATTATTGAATATTAATTGCGTACGCTTCGATTGCGCTAACTTTTGCATTATGGCAACAGCAATCGAATTTCCCTCAAATTCTCCAACTTGGTTGGCTTGACTCCTTGACAAGCCCGTTGGGCATTTCGGCTCATGTGTCACCATTTTGTTTATGTTGCGAATTTCCGGCCTCTCTTCCTAGGTGCCTTTGTGTGTGAGTGTGAGTGTCCCTGCCGGATTTGTCTGTGTGTCTGTCTCTGTGTGAGTGTGTGTGTGCTTGTGGCTCGATGCCTCGCTTTAGCTGCCAATCACAACTGGTTGACAAATTGCTTTTGGACACGACTGACATGTTGACAGGCTTACTCAACTGTTCCGCTACCACCCCTTCCACCGCCGATTTCTTATCTCCCGAGTATCGTTCTTTACTTAAAGCTCAAAACAAATAGTTATTTGATACAGCTTGAGTAAAGATTCATTTAGAGCATTCGAGAAAAATCAATAGTAAGCCACTACACCAGGTTAAAGTTTCAATAAATTAAAGCTTTTCGAAAATCTACCCACATAATAATGATATTCAGCATTTTTAATTAAGTCACATTGCACAGAGAATTTACCTACACTGTTTTTATTGTCTTCATTGTCATCTTACCAACACTACAATTGATGCAATAATTTTCCTTAACCCTTTTTATTAAACATTTTCGAAGTTACTTTAGTACCTGAATAGGTGAAAGTATTAACATCCTTTTTTCCCCTTTTTATACCCTTGTAGAGGGTATTATAATTTCAGTCAGATGTTTGCAACGCAGTGAAGGAGACGTTTCCGACCACATAAAGTATATATATTCTTGATCAGCACCAATAGCCGAGTCTATCTAGCCATGTCCGTCTGTCCGTCTGTCCGTCTGTCCGTCTGTCCGTCTGTCCGTTTCTATGCGAACTAGTCTCTCAGTTTTAAAGCTATCGCGATGAAACTTTCCCGAAGGTCTTCTTTCTATTGCAGGTAGTACATATGTCGGAGCCAGCCGGATCGGACCACTATATCTTAAGGCTCCCAAACAAATATAAGAAAATTCATTGTAACTTTGTAGGAAGTAGGCGTTTTGATTCTTGACTACTTAAAAACAAAATTGAAATAAATCGAAACTCTGAATCTGGAATCCCTGGAACTGCACCGAGTGAGTATTATTTTATCTACAAGGGTATATAAGCTTCGGCTGGCCGAAGGTAGCTTCCTTTCTTGTTCATCATCATTAAGCTTACAAAAAATGTCAACCAGTATTTCACCGTTTTATATAGCACTAACCAACACTGGCACACCGAAGCGACCCACGTAATTCGGTTTCCCCCTTTACAGAAAACTTATCCAACCGCCAGCGGGCAACATTTTCAGTTTTCCAGCTGAGAAAACACAGACAAACGCGCAGCCGACCCAAGGTGCAAAAAAATACTCGTAGAAGATGAAGCAATTCACGTAAAATTTAATGTCACACGAACCCAAAAGTGAAAGTTGCATTTGGCCAAAGAAAAACCGGAGCGAAAGATAGACAGCAGAATGGAAAAAAGAAAGGATGGGTAAAAAATAGGAAAAAACAAGAAAGGAAGCTAGCTTCGGCCAGCCGAAGCTTATATACCCTTGCAGATCATTCCTATTAATTAACAAATCGCAAAAATGTTAATTTTCTAATATTTCTCATTAATTTTCCGATCGTTCCTATGGCAGCTATATGATATAGTCGTCCGATTTTGATCAAATTAAAATTGAAATTCGGAAATATTTAAAAAGAGTCATATCCTAGAGTAGAAGATAATACAATAAAAATCAAAGAAGCTAGAATTTATTTCCTATTACTTTTCCATTAATTTTCCGATCGTTCCTATGGCAGCTATATGATATAGTAGTCCGATTTTTTAAATAATTAATTCGAAATTCAGAAATATTTAAAAAATAACATCCCCAAAAGTAGAAGGTAATATTTCAAAAAACACCGAAGCTAGAATTTTTTAAAGTTTTTTTCTTCCGATCCTTCCTATGGGAGCTATAAGATATAGTTGTCCGATCCGGTCGGCTCCGACATATATACTACCTGCAATAGAAAGAAGACTTTTGCGAAAGTTTCGTCCCGATAGCTCAAAAACTGAGAGACTAGTTTGCGTAGAAACAGACAGACGGACAGACGGACAGACGGACAGACGGACAGACAGACAGACGGACAGACGGACAGACGGACATGGCTAGATCGACTCGTCTTGTGATGCTGATCAAGAATATATATACTTTATGGGGTCGGAAACGTCTCCTTCACTGCGTTGCAAACTTCTGACTGAAATCATAATACCCTCTGCAAGGGTATAAAAAGGAAAGTGGTGCAGTTAGAAAATTACTTTTACTTAATGTCATTGAAGGGTTCCCCAAGGATATTCGAGTGTTCTAAGTGCGACGTTTGCATTTCCTTCGCTGTTCCAACAATGTGAAATAGTTTCGCTCCGCCATTGTTTCGCTGTGAATTCGAATAGGAATACGAGTTCAAGGACCACTACTCCTACACCGAGAGCTGTGTGCTGTGTGCAATGGATATAGGACATGGTATATATTCCCATGTCAAGCGAAAGTTTTTCTTTCGTGAAAGTTTGTCATATGTGACAGTGTCGCAGCGAGTGCGCATTAGGAATGTACGAAATTTCGAATTCTCGAGCTGAATTTAAAGCGGAGTTTCATAAAAATGATGCCAAGTATGTATAAATGCTGCCAAGTATCTAAACAATGATGCCAAGTACGTTCCATTATCAATCAGTTAAAGATTAGCAAGCCTAGTAAAGTCCTCAAATTGAATTATATATTTTTCAGGGGCCCGATCTTTATGAAAATGTCAGGGCATATGCTTCAGCTATCTTGTCATATATCAAAAGACGTCATTATTTTTCAGGCAAAACTCCAGGTTCAGGGCGAGTTCAGTCTGGGTCAGAATGGCCTAGTGTGTCTCCTCGGACTGTTGCCAGCGAGAGGGAGAGTGACATAATGTGATAAATGATGATTTTATAATCGTTTGCATGACAAACACCAGCGGCGGACCAGCAGCGCTCTCCTCCCATACCATTCGAGCCCCTTTCGAAAGAGTGTCCGTTTTCCTTAGTCAACTATCCTTTGCAGACATGTTTGTGTCAGCCTCAGCTCAAGTGACAAGCCCCGAGGCTGAGCCAGTTTGCATGTAACGAGAATTTTCGGCTTTGCCCAGGCTCACGACGCAGGCCGAAGGACTCGGGACATGTCCTACACTTCCACCTGCTGGCAAAGCCTTTTTGCACATTTTCATTTGCGCTTCCAATTTCAAAATCCCGAAACTCGAGCCCCGAACCTCATGCCCGGCAATTGTATTTCCTGGTCCTGAAAATGATAAATTATCGTTTGTCTACGTTCTGATGCAATATGATGTCGTCTGCTGCTGCTGTGCTCGAAATCTTCATGGGCCCCGCCTCCACCTTTCGGCCCATCTAATTCACATTTTTGATTAATTGGATTTCACTTGGAGACAAATAGAAATTTCAAGTTTTCATTTCATTTTCTATTTGCTATTTGCTCTTGCAGGGCCGACTGTTTGTTGTGACAACTTTGTCGCTGTCGCTTTTTTGGGTGAGAAATATCAAATTGAATTATGGCCAGGGTAAAAATGTAGATTTAATATTCCAGATCGGATTGCCCATGAATACCCTACATCTTCATCTTGATGCTGAGAGAAATGGCAGAGAGTTAACTGCACATAAACCGAATATGTCTCTATACGAAGCCATTATCGTTGTCCTCGACTCGAATGCATTAAAGTGCATTTTAAAATAGAGCTATAAATATTTACTGGGGGCGGGTGTTGCGTGGAGGGGATGTCTGATTGCCAACCCATATCGTAATTGCAGATAAACTTTATGCCATTAACCTTAGCGTTGTCTAGTCAGCCTCACGTCCCCCTCGGTGCGCCGTAAAGTGCTTTAGAAACATTTCATGATAAGCATTTGGCCCCCATTCACATTCCCTTTCCCCGTTTTCCCCTTTTTGCCCTTTTGCGCCGTCAACAACTTTACATTTGCGGTCCTCTACTCTCCTTTCCTTTCTCGGGTGGCTAACGAAGAAATATTCAGAATGTCGGGGAGTTGGGCCATCCGTGCGCTTGCCATCATTAAACTTGTGCGCAAACATCGGCAAAATGCATTAAACTTGGCAAATATCATAAAAATTAACGACAACATTATGTGGCAGCCGGCGAACTTCGACTCTTGGGCTTTGCCAGTCGTCCTGGCCAAGTTCAAACTATAAATTTCACCAGTAACCGAGGCCAAAACAAGTTTAAAATACTTATATTCGGGACGGGGCTTGCAGTTGATTGGTACGAGTAATTGGTATTACGATTAGTTTCTGTGCGAAAATTGTTTTTCAAGTGGACTATTATGCAAATTGAAAGAATCATCTTCTGAGCTGTGCGAGCCAGCCCATCAAGATAGCCCGGCTTTTCGCACTTTTCCCGGCTTATCCGTGGAAAATCAGCACAGAGGCAAACACAATCCGTAACAAACTGAAAACAGTCCTGCAGGAAGTGACAGCAAAGCCATCGTTGGAGGGCTCCTCCTTCTCTATTTCCCAGTTCCCTGGGCTGAAATGCATTTGTGCACTTGCCTGTTGACATTCTCGCATGTGTAGTGGGCGCAAATTAAAGGAAATCCAGACAGGACAACAACAGATACTACTGAGCGCACATAGAAAAAAGCTTTGAAATATCTTTTAAATTTTTAGCTGATCTTCTACAAAAGAAATAATACTATCAAAACAATGTAAAGCTCTATATGGATATTGGTTCGAGTATATTACAAATATTATTTTTAAATTCGAAATCCAATTTTAAGCCTTTAATAATTTTTTTTAAAATGTGTAAACCCTACACTGTAAAAATTTTGTTAAGCCTTTAAATTATAAAATAAATTTATAATAACTTTATAGTTTTTACTCCTGTCCAAAAACTATAGGTATAAAAATCTTCAGAAAAAAACCTATTTCTCCCAATTAGGCATTTTAAAATAACTTTATAATAACTTTAATTCAGGGTACCTAATATTTCTTATATTCTATAATTTAATTAATATAATACTTTTAAAAGGTTTTAAATTTCTTTAAAATATTTGTTCTAATATTCTTACTTAATTCAATTTAATTATTTAAAAGTTTGTAAATATATTTAGGCGGTGAAGGGCAATTTATAATGTTGTATTTTTTTTACAACATCACAATCTTTTAAAATGAAAAACGAACTTTCCAGTGCTGCTGTCACTTTGTTGCTCTGTGTCCTTGGCCATGTGTGTGGGCGGCTATTTGGGCTGTTTGTTTAGCGCCAGCATAAACAGTTGTAACAGTTGGCCGTACAAGCCCGCCCGGTTTGAATCAGAATTCAGAATCCAGAGAACAGAGTACAGAATCCGAATCCGAATCAGAGTGCGAATCCAGGGCTCGTCCGCAGTGGTAATTACATAACAAAAGTGCACACACAAACAAACTGGCAGTGGACCAGTGAAACTGGGAAACAGTGAAACAGCATCAGCCTCCTAACCATGGTCATCTGCATCTGGGCCAGCACTTAAATGAGTTATACAAATAATTGTACCGTGATTATTCCACTGACCACGTACACACACGGGTACAAACAAGCCGGTCACAATGGTCATGTGATGAGTTGGCAAAGGGCACATAAACAAGCCGCAAAGAGGATGGAGCGAAAACATATTAAAGATACTTTGTGTAAATATGTAACAAAAATCAAAGGGGATATGGATATGCGAAAGGGACAAAGTTGAAGTTAATCATCTATTGACTCAGGGAAAAATCTCAATGCTGTACTTTAAGGATCATCATAAATCGCCCAATTCGTAATCGGATAAGCGGAGGTCATCTCGTCAAATGACGTATACGCCCCATGGGCCAGCACACAATTGTCTGTAAACATTGCAATTTGTTACAACTACAACACATCTAGAGTTCGAGGAATACAGTGGACCTTGGCTAGTGTTATTTTAAAAAACTTTAAAAATATTGTTTAAAATTTTTACTTATTCCGCTTAGTCTTCTATACACCCGAAAAAAAACGTGATATGAAACGACGACCAATTTGATCTCGACTTTTTTATTTGAGAATACTATTTAGGTATTGTAGGCTTAGCATTAAAATTAACATTAACATAAAGTGAAGAGATAATTATCTTAATTATTTAATAGGTCCTCTAGCGAATAAGTAATATATTTGAGGATAGCACACTGTATCTGCAAAATCATCTGTGGTACAATTTCAATTTCAGCGGACCGCATCGCCTTTGATGGGTCCATGGGTCCACTTGTCCATCGAGTGGAAAGCCATGACCAGAGGCGTGTGATTTATAACTAATTGATGAACACAATCATGCAGTTGATGGCCACATGGCGAAGAGCGGGGGGCTGCGTCGTGTCGTGTCCTTGTGGCCGCGTACAGTTGTGCTCAAGGTCACGAGCTGGAGTTGCCTCAAGGACTCGAGTGCTCGCTTGGAAAACTGATTCAATCAAGCGTTTCGCTTGAATAATTTGCGGCATAACCAAGTTTATTACGTTTTGGAAACGACGAACGAGGGGAAAGTTTTAGCCGGAGGCTCGCCTAAATGGCGTGCTCGCATTTCCGTTTCCGCTTTACGTAATCAATTCGAAATTCGCTTTTTATGTTCGCCCCTTTTGTTGTTTTTGTTATCCGCCGTTGCTTAGCTTTTATTTTTAATTGATGAATAAATTTAATTGAACTAAATGGATTTCGTTTTCCGTCATGTAACTGTTTGGTGTTCTGCCTAATGGCTTCCAAACAAACACACAAACACTTATATATATATAGGTTCAATACACACCCTCGCAACCCCCTCCCACTGGCCTAACCCTTAACCTTTTCGCATTTGTATTTGTGGGCTTTCTACAATATCTATAGCCAGCTGGCAACGTATTTTAATTGAATTTCAATTGATTGCAAAAATGTTCAATTTGGTGCCGCAGCCAAATTTCATTTTAATTAATTAGAATTGATAACAATAACGGGTTTCCATGCACTTTTTTTTTTTTGCCATTCCGCCCTTGCTAAATAATAGATGTCTTAATGGCTTTATTTCTGTATTAGCAGGCGGTGAAGGGAGGTTTTATTTTATGGACTCACCATCAAGATCCAACCGGAAAAGTTATTACTATTGGGAAAGCGCGGGGAGGGGCTCAGAAATGAATACCCACGAATGGCCGGGATAATTATTGATTGAAAGTGTCGAGATATAAAACTAATCGAATTGACATTGCAGCCATATTAAATGCTGACAAAATAGTAATTGTATCAAAGGCTGTGCGCAACTATATAATTAACCGTAAATTGCGTTAGCATGTTCTTGATTTTCTCATAAAAAATAAACAGAATATTAAATGGCAACTCTACATATGTATTTGCCTCGATTAATACAAGCAATGTTCAAAAATAAATTGGTTAAGCGTGTCCTTGATTTATTTCTGCAAATTTATAATGGCTGCTCATTTAATTTCAACTGGTTAGATAAAAAAAAATTGATAAATATTATACATTTTCAAATGGGAACGTGGAATAGAATTTAATGTTTAGTTTTAGCCTACACCCAAAAAAAAACACGCCGGGATCAAATCAATCTTTGCATGGTCATTTTCTGATATTTATAAATATTTCAAGTTTTTTTTGGTGTATGTTTTGAAATCCTTTATTATTTAAAACACAAATTAAATACTGTTAGGCCGTTAAAGAGTTTTGCTAATGCAGGAAACACTTATCAAAAGTTTTTCACATAAGCTTTCGCAAAGTGAATTCACATCTTTCGCTTTGCCGCTGCAGCACACACACCAAACACACACGCACTATAAAATATGTTCACCAAACTGCAATCAAAGCGACATAGCACAAATTTCACAGATTTTTGCACATTAAAAATATGTTCGCTACTCCAGCAGCAGCCGCCACACAAACACACACACATGAAGCCACGCCTCCCATGAGCCCATTTTTAGCATGCCAAAAAAAAAATGAAAATAGTGGAGTAAAGTTTTTATGCCAACGAGGGGGAAAAAAAATGTGAATGTGGAAATGTTATCGAGGAGCGGGAACCACAAGAAGCTGCCGGGCAAAAGGGGCAGAGGGACTTTATGGAAAATGCTGCATCTCAGACCCACCCCCTTCACCCCCTTGCAACCTTTTATGGCCCGGAGCCATGGCAAAATGCAACGCTGAATTTGATAATCAATTACCGTGCCATAGCCCGAAAGGATGGGTCCAACCAAAACCGAGGTCCTCTGGAGCCACACATATGGGCCACATTTAGTACGGACTGCAGACAGCCGCAAACACAAGTAAATGCCCTCGAATACACTCGACTTTGTACAACGTGGCGTATGAGTAATATGCGGAATTGTCTATGCATGAACGCGGCAAGTATGTGAGTTGCAGGTGGTAAGGCAAATAAATATTCAAATCCCTTTCAGATTTTCGGAAATTTTTCATTACAAACTGCAAATTGGTTTGTATCTGCTCAGCAGCTGCTCCCCGCTGGCCATGTTCATGTAAATATATTTACATGAAATCCTTGTCGTTGCATGTCTTAAACCAATTAATGGATTGCCAACCATAAATGCTAAAAATTCCACAAATCTTGTTCGCATTT
Organism: Drosophila takahashii; assembly: GCF_030179915.1. Lineage (NCBI taxonomy): Eukaryota > Metazoa > Arthropoda > Insecta > Diptera > Drosophilidae > Drosophila > Drosophila takahashii. Next base: position 16,231,852 of record NC_091681.1, read on the forward strand.
GGAAAGCCAGAGATTTATTGCTGGCAGCAGTTTAAGCCAAAAATTGAAATTTTTGCCAATCTGATATGCAGGATTGAAATCCTCATAAAAAACACTTTACTTTTAATTTATTTATAAACTTACTTTAAGATACATTTTAATTTGATGTCTTTTTTAAGGATCATGCCGAGATTACTTTGGCTTTCGATTTGTAAAACATTTACTTGCTAGAGAAAATTATATTAATCACTTAATGATATGCAGGATTGCAATTTTTATAAAAAACACTTAACTTTGATTTTATTTTAAGATACATTTAACTTGTTGCCTTTTCAGGATATTTCCGAGATAACTTTGACTTTCGATTTGTAAAACATTTAATTTCTAGAGAAAATTATACAGCACCGAGCTGTCCTTTTGCCACTTCACTTTGCAATTACATTTTCTCCCCCGTTTTTTTTCAACAGCAACTTCTATTTCCGCTTGTCATTAATTGACGCCGTCTGCCCTGGCAGCAATCACTTAATGAAATCATTTAATCAGTGCCGGCGACAATCGACAAAGTGGGTAGTGGCAGCTCCACCTTTCGTTTGGCCAGGAACACATGTTCCATTTATGCTCCACACTAATCAACCCGGCACCGAGAGCTCAGTTCTATTTGGCTCCCCATCTCCGTTGGCTGCTCCAATGACACTAGGGAATTGTGGGCCGGCGACAGCTGTCCTTAATTACATGGAAATCCACAATAGATTCGTGCCCCTCACACCGAACTCCCAAACCGAAGTCCCCACAGAGTCATTCACCTTGCCACCAAATAAGAAAAAGGCAAACAACTAAAGCGAAAGTTCGATTGGAAGGCTAAGGAATACCCTAAAAGACCCATTTTCTGCTTTATATAGATCTATATTTTTTAAAGGTATTAAAAGATACCATTTAAAGTTAATCAACTAACTTTATCATACCTAAAAATATCCTACTTAAATAATATTAATATTAGAAAAACTAAAAACCTTATAGAACGAAAAAAATCTTGTAAAAACTTAATTAATACTAATCCAAAACACCTGCAAAAATAGTCTTATAGCTGAGAAAAACATTTCGCTATGCCTTTTGTAAAATCTTTTTATACCATAAATATTTATTATTATTAACACGATTAATACATGTAAACGATTTTACACGTAAGAAATAGAAATGGAAATTTTTGTATTAGCCTGGGCCACTTTTGATTGAACTAATAATACCCTTTGTTAGGGAATGGAAAAAATATAGCGGAAGGCAAAAGGCGCAGGCAAAAATCGAAATCAAGTGAATATAACATATTATTTCAACGGGCAACTCATTCAGCATATAATATTACCACCCATGGCGATGTATGCAGTTGATGTACGTAGACCATGAGGTTGATTTCGCGATGGGGGATCTGTGGATGGGGTTTGGGGTTTACAGGGGGTGTGGGTTGAACGTTTGAGGGTTTGGGGGCCTTTTCTATAGCATGGCATCGCATAGGCTTGCGGAATTGAGGTGAATAAGCGAGGAACACATTCACACACTAAAAGGCAAACAAAGGGAAATCAATCTTTGTACATACTTTTAGCATATGCACACGTATGATCCCCTCCACCACCACCACCCCTTTTTTACCACCCATGCCACATTCACACACACACACACCAGACACACAAACCCATATATGTCGGCTTGGCGGGGAATTGGGGAATATTTGCATGCCTTTGTGTACTTTTTCCATATGATTTATGACCTAAATTGTTGCTGCTCGCTCACATATAATTACACACACATCGGCTGTGTGTGTGCGAGTGTGAGTGTGTCGTCTTGGGACGCGCGCCAAAGTATGCTACACTTTTTGTTTTATGAGTTAATAAGTAGGCGTGGCCCCAGCCCAATTGCTACACTCTGATTATGGCGCCGGATACTGAACCGCCCATCCAGCAAAACCCACCCACTGTCAGATTGGGGAATATTCAAAACCTACATATACGTATGTTCAGATCAGATAGGATAGCACAAAACTTTTTCAAGTATACTTTTGGGGGCAGGCAATTTAGAAAATGTACCTCCGTGGCAGCGAAAATTATTTTTACACTCGACTGAGCTGCACTCGCTCATGGGATTGAAAGTGGTTTTGATATGGCAAAATCTTTGAGTTCAAGTTTAAACGAAACAGCTGACTACTTTTTATGGCAGTTTGAAGAAAGAACTGGTTTTCAGAAACTGTTAAACAAAAATTTTAAAGACCATGAGACAAAAAGTTAATTTTAAATTAAAAGTGATACTACATACCATCACAGAAAAGCCGAATAATAATATTAAAGTATAGGGGTGTGCCTCAGAGGCAGCTAGGTCTTTCAAATCCCTTCTAAATGTCAAAATATGTTGTTAAAAGTATGCAGTGAATAAACGATAGTCGTCTACCTGCATGAATTCAATCACTTTTGGGTTAAAAATATATTGTGGCATACTTTTAAACACCTCTTTGACATTCTTTAAGGAATTTAAAAATCCAGCTGTTTCTGTATCACACCTTTCATTAAAACTAAAATATAACCTTAAATGATAAAGACTTTTTTAAAACATTTGTTTTATTCAATCAACTGGTTCACAACAGTGACCTTCAGGTAAGCTGCACCCCCAATCGAGAATCAATGTAAATGCAGTGTTAGCGAAAATGTCAGCAAGGGATTAGGCCAATCCCGCAGTGGTTAATCCCTTTGGCTGCTAAGCTAATCCAATTCCATGGGGGCCTAGGCCCTATAAAAGCCGCTATCCGTGCTGGCTGTGATTTTGTCTTGGCCCAAAGGCCGGAGCATGGAGTCCTCCGCTAACGTGTCGTCGTCGCTGAGTCTTTTTGGCAACGTGTCCACCGCGCTGCGGCCGGAGGCGCGACTCTCGGCCGAATCGCGTCTGCTGGGCTGGAATGTTCCGCCGGAGGAGCTGCGTCACATCCCCGAGCACTGGCTCACCTACCCCGAGCCGCCCGAATCGATGAACTACCTGCTGGGCACCCTCTACATCTTCTTCACTCTGATGTCGATGCTGGGCAATGGACTGGTCATCTGGGTCTTCTCGGCAGCCAAATCGCTGCGCACTCCCTCCAATATACTGGTCATCAATCTGGCCTTCTGTGACTTCATGATGATGGTCAAGACGCCGATATTCATCTACAATAGCTTCCATCAGGGCTACGCTTTGGGTCATCTGGGCTGTCAGATCTTTGGGATCATTGGCTCCTACACGGGCATTGCTGCTGGGGCCACGAATGCCTTTATAGCCTACGATCGATTCAATGTGATTACCCGACCCATGGAGGGCAAGATGACGCATGGGAAGGCCATTGCCATGATTATATTCATCTACATGTACGCCACCCCCTGGGTGGTGGCCTGCTACACGGAAACCTGGGGTCGTTTTGTGCCCGAGGGTTACCTAACCTCCTGCACCTTTGACTATCTGACCGATAACTTCGATACCCGCCTGTTTGTCGGCTGCATCTTTTTCTTCAGCTTCGTGTGTCCCACTACGATGATCACCTATTACTATTCCCAGATTGTGGGCCATGTGTTTAGCCACGAGAAGGCTTTACGAGATCAGGCCAAGAAGATGAATGTGGAATCGCTGCGCTCGAATGTGGACAAAAGCAAGGAGACGGCCGAGATCCGGATAGCCAAGGCGGCCATAACCATCTGCTTTCTGTTCTTCTGCTCGTGGACGCCATACGGAGTGATGTCGCTCATCGGGGCCTTTGGGGATAAAACCCTTCTAACGCCCGGCGCCACCATGATCCCCGCCTGCGCCTGCAAAATGGTGGCCTGCATCGATCCGTTTGTGTACGCCATAAGTCATCCCAGATACCGCATGGAGCTGCAGAAACGATGCCCCTGGCTGGCGCTCAACGAGAAGGCGCCGGAATCGTCGGCAGTGGCGTCCACCAGCACCACCCAGGAACCGCAACAGACTACCGCCGCCTAGTGCCAGTCATCCAGATGTCCCGTTCCACCCCCCCGAAAATGCTGACAACGATGATGAACTGAAACGGCAATGAACGCGTAATACAAAATGCCAGGGAAAAATTCTATAAATACTTCAAGGAGTCAAAAGCCACGGTGCAAGAAGTAAAAAATGTTTTAGCATTATTATTTGTAGTCACTTTTTGTTTATAATCGAAATATAGTCAAATTATTGCAAGCAAAATGGAGAAAAACGTACTGAAAAGTGGTATTTTAATTGTATTTTTGGGAATTTTTGAAAATAATCTTTACAAAGAGAAAACTGGCATAATTTTAATTTTTCAAATGACAGCAAACGTCGCATTGTTAAGCAAAACTTTCTCTTTGTACAAGAAAATATTGTTGAAATATTTATTAAAGAGGTAAACAGAAAAAGGATTTTAATTTTAAATTTGACCCATTTTTTGAACGTAAACCGTCGCTATTTTATGCAATATTTTCTTTGTATACAAGAAAGTATTCTAGAAATATTTATTAAAGAGGTAAGCAAATAAAGAAAAAACCTAAAATATTATACAATTTTAGTTAATTAAACATAAATATTTGGATAAGTTGCTTTAATGGTCAATAACTCATAAATTTATTAAAATATTTTAAATACCACTAAACACACATAATATTCTATACTACTTTATATTTATTTATTTTACAAATTTAAAGGCATCCCGTCGAAATGTATCTTAACTTCAGTCTCATGCTTATGATAAAAATGTTCATTTATCCTGTGGGAAAGTAACATTTCCTCTGCGTACGCGGATGTAAGGGATATAAAGGATATAAGCCCAACCCCGTTTTGAACTCTGCTCCGTTGTCAGTTGTCAATCGGCCACTTGACGCGGCCATTGCAGGTCACTCAGACGAAGAAGCGAAGAAGCCGCCTTCGTGCTCCCAGAAGCGGAGATGGCCAACAACAAAAGAGTTGGCCAAGAACAATGGGTAAAAATGTGCTAGTTTCAATGCAATCCACATGTGGAATTTCCACTCTCTCTCTTACACTCTCTTACTTTCTCCGCGAGAGCGAAAGCTTTTTCAGCTGGAAGGATCCTGCGCAGTTTTTCGAAATGAAACGAAATGGAAATGAAACATAGAGAATTGAAAACTGTCGGAATATTACAGGAATTTTGATAAATAACAAAACTTGGCTTCCACACACACTTAAATACCTGCACGTGGCACCCGAGGGAATTTGCATTTATTTCCTGGCCATAAAAGTAAACAAAATGAGTGCCAACTCCATCCAAATGGAGTCCACTTGCGATCCAGCCTCATTAATCACGCTTCCTTGGGATTTTTAAGGTAGCAAGGGGCGGTAAATCAGCAGAGGCCCATGCCCCATGGCCACAAAGGATGCCTAGATTTGTTTGTGGTGGCGGCTCCTTTAGCTTCCACATGGCCTCCACTTTGGCTTATGCCCACCAACCATTCCCACCCAGAATGGCATTTAACAATTTGTTGGCCAAAGTGTTGCACCGTGTGTTTGTATGGCGCCTCATTATTATTGTTTTCCCAGCTACCCATTTCTTTCGCACTTTTCCCCGCCTTTCTTTCCTTGGCGCCTAGCACGCTTTTCCACTTATTGCCTGGCGGGCATTTGCCAGAGCCTTTTTCCTGCGTCGTTTTGCGGCGAACCCAAAAACCGCACACAGACAGCAAGCGCGAAAACGAGCTGGGGAAAACGCTGGATGGGAAAGCCAGTGGGGAAAATCGGGGGAAAAGCAAGGGAAAGCGGGCGAAAAACGCTGAGCCGGGTAGCGAGGCCATAAACCAAAATCGGCCGCAGCCACCGACGCTCGCAAATGGTAAAAACGAAGTAAAATTAATGAAAATCACACACATACACCATGCCCTATATATATAAATATATATGTATATACAGAAAAACAGACAGGCAGCCAGACGGAGCGGTTGGCGGGCAGAGACAATTAAAATGGCACCCACAGAACGTCCTTGCAACGCTGAGTGAATGCCGCCAGGCAGATCCACAGCCCCACAGAAACCACCAGAACCCAGAACCCGAAACCACCCACCGCTCGACAGCCTGACACATTTGTCTTCCACGAAATTCGCTTTGGCTCTCATTAATTAAGATAATTAGGCCTTTTCGACGCCTTCAAAGTTCAGCGTGCAAAAAAATGAAATAAAGGAAAAACGCACCGAGTACGAAAATACAACAAATTGTGGTCCGCATTTAGTGACAGTTCAAAGTTCACCATCGCATGTTGCATGGGATCCCACGAAAATTTTGGGCTCTGCAATTTACCCTCGCACACACACACACGCACACTCTCAACTCCCCTTAATGAGTGGTTAGCGGCATTCTTGCGTTTGATTGCCCCACATGGTCGCCAAACCACTCACTCAAGGACCTCCATCGTCCACATCCTTATTTTGAGGAACTCTCAACGGCCAACGGCGAATGGCGAATGGGGAATGCAACCGCAACAGAAACAGCGGCGATGGTGGTTACAATCCAAAAATATGTCATCGCCAGAGTTTTGGAGAACAGTGAAGCCAAAGTTCTTAAAAAGTTTGCAACTACAATTACTAATGCGGTTATTCCACTACATTGTTCGGGTCATTCATTAGTGCAATTTTTTCTCAGCATATACAATTTTACGTAGGTGCGAGCAAGACAGATATATGTCAGCTGCAATAAGCAATCAATGAGCAAATTGTAAAAACCGATGGGCACTTTTGGTATTTTTTTTTTGGTATTGTAAAATGCCTCAATACGGTACTACCTGAACCGATGAGCAATGAGCAAAATTGAATCTAAAAAGTACAATTTTGCTCATTTATTAGGGCTACTGTGAAATGGGATCAATAATAAAAATTGATTTGATTTTTTTTGGTTGAATTGCCAAACCTTTTGCGTCTAATAAGGTGCTATAAACAAATATGAACAATACAAAAATTATTTTAGTGGCCTAATTACTCCGTTGCCAACTAAAAATGACTCGCATATTTCTATATAAAGACATAACTGCATCTATAAATTTATATAAAATTGCCTTCCTAAAAATTAATGCCGGGTATGATAAAATTAAAAACAATTACACATGTACTTTAAACAGCCCAAAACAATTTAAAAACTTGGTAAAAGTGTCTGATTTTTTGGCAACACACACTATTAATTTTACAGCCTTCAACCTTAATGATTTAACCAGTCAAAGTTATTTGAATTATAAAGTTTAAATTTAACGTCTAAATTTTAAGTGACCATGCCATCTTATCCAAACAAATCCCAAAAATAGCATATATATTTGTCCCTTTCTAAGCCTCCAATGAATGCTCTAATGAATGAGCCAAACAATGTAGTGGAATAACCGCATAACGATTTTCTTGCAAAGGACTTAAGTTATATTTTTTTTTAACCCAAAATTTCGTCGAATATTGTAAAATATTGTATTGTAATGTAATTACATTAAAATATTTGTACAAAATTGTTTTATTGAATTCGAAAATAATTTTACATTTATAAGAATTGATTTATCTAATTATAATTAGTATCCTTAATTTCATGAAAATATAAATTCTCCTACTAGGTTCCTATAAAAAAAAATATAGAACCAATTTTAATCTTATATCGATAAGAATTATTTGTTTAAGATATTGCAAAAACCTGACTAATATTATAAAGTATTCCTACATTTAAATAACCAACTATTCCTTGGGGTATACAAAGTATTATGCATTATAAAATCGCCTGAAGTCGCCCAATTTGCATTGCATACTCTGCCATGTTTATATTTCTTACTCCTCTTTGATGAAGCGAAATTCGATTTCCTTTTGACTGGCAAAATGCAATTTCTTTTCATATTTTTGCATATTGCCCCGAACTGATTAAAATCACTTGCAGCTGTAGCTGCACTCTCGATGGCTCATAAAAATGTCAGCTAAATTAGTTATAAATCAGCGGGGAGCGCAGAGTCAACTTGAAATGCACAAGACACAAGGCGGCAGGCAGCTCACAACTTTGTGAGCCAAAATGAAGCCATAAATTATACGAACTAATAATTATATGCCATCAAATTGTTGTAAGCAGAAGCTAAAGGCAAAAGCCATAGCGAAAGCTCCGGCAGTCAGGAAGGCTAAAGTCAGCCAGCGAGTTTAACGGCCAACATAAATTATAGACATTTAAAAACGGGGTTTGCTGATGGTGGTGGCTGTTGGCTGGTGGGCCACGTTCATCTAGCGGCGGAAGAGCGGGCAATGCCGCGTGGAATATGCGATTTTTATCACAGTTTATGCACTGCACACACAAAGTCAACATAATAAGGTCAACACGCACAGGACGCTAAGGACGAGCGGTGGGTGGTGGGTGCTTGCTAGCTGGGTGTCGCTTTAATTAAATGGCAAACATCCCGCGCGTCAGAGAGCAAAGTTCGAGGTCAGCTGCCAGTCGTCGTCGCTACACGGCAATTTCGCCGAGCTACGAGCCATAGCTCACACCATCACATTTTTTACAGCCGAGCAATTTGCAACAAAATTAGCCCGAAAAATGTTACGCGGCCATGGCCGTGCCTCATTGAGAATCCACATAAACAAAAGATTGGGTTAAGCGTGGTCCTGGTTGGGAATTCTGTTACTGAAAATGGAGCATACGTCTAAGTGACTCTCCATGGGCCATCATGACAAATGCCTCGTTGCCACCTCTTTTTGCCGGCGCAACATCCCCATCCCTCGTCATCCAACCTCCTCTGCATTCTCATCCATATCTTGGCAGTCGTAAAGTTCCTGCGATGGCAACAAAAAAGAGCGTTTAAATTTTGTAATTTAAATGCAAATTGACAGGCAAATGACAAACATTGCAATTAACGAGGGACTAGCGGGCGTATACGCAATGTGGCCACAGACTCACAATGGCCGGACTCAACCAACTCAGCCAACAGCGAGACTCCACAACAGGACATAATTTAGGCCCTGCTACGTGGAGCTCTAAAATTGCCAGAGCCTCATCTGCGGATAAAGGGCAGCGGGATGCGGGTTGTGGGTGTTGGGCAGCAGGAGGAGTCGGTAATGGTCTGGACTCGAAATGGGAATATGCAAATCTTTCCACTGGTTAGCGCCTGCATTTGCAAGTCATACTTGAAGCACTGGGTCCGCTGGGGGAAGCGGTCCCTAACAATTGAATGACTCGCTGAACTGAGCCATTGTTGGAACATCGATTGGGGATGGTGGCGGTCTTAAATGGGGATATTAAAGGAAATTTCTGACATTAAAATCCATAAATAGAAAATATTTCTAAATAATTATAATTGCATCCAAATATTTATATTTTGGTAAAGATTAATTAAATGTAATGTAATGTGTAACTTTTCTTCATTTATGTTCTCCGAATTCCCATACATTTCCAATGCTTAACCCTCAGTTTAAATTTAACCAGCAGACGAGCAAACGTCCCTTAGTTTAATTTAGTTCACATAATTCATACCAAAAGTTTAATAACATGTTTTCTTATTTTCCTTCCTCTTCAAAATTTGTTTATTGGTTTATAGTACCAGCAGCGTAACTCAAACTTAGAGAAAATAACTTCATCAAAAGTGACGGAATTTCGTTTAATTTTCCTGGTGGACTGTTGCAAATTGGAATTGGAACCCTTTGCAAATGAAAAGAGTTCGTTGGCCCGCATGCAAATTATTTTGTAAAAGTTTACACGAAATTTGACCAGTGATGTCAGATTTTTAGAATGGAAAATGTAGAACAAGTATTGGAAAAAACGCAAATTATTATAAAATGTTAAATTTTCAAATAACTTAAAAAATGTACATTATTTAACACAAGCAACAACATTTTTTTAATCGAATAATAATTCCTTATAAATAAGAAAAGAAAAGCAAATCAAGCATTTTTATGATCTTTGAAACGAATATTTTGAGAGGTCAAAAAATGGCTAAATTGGCAACATTTGACATGACCTCATGGCTTCATTGCCTAACCTCTGCCACCAAGTTCATTTTTGGTTAGGAAGTTGAAATGACACAAACTGCATTGCGGCCCAGGCGCGTCAAAAAGTATTCGTTTGAGAACTTCTTATTCACAGTTTGTTTTCGTTCCGGGTTTTTCCTGTTGTTTTTCCTTGGGAAACTCGGCTTGCTGTTGCCGGGCAAACAATGAAGAAAAGTGTTGGCCTGTCTGAGGCAGGCACTTGGCTGGCGGCCAAGCAAATCCATGAGAGATACACATAAACACATCCATTTCCTGCGCTGCCAAGTAAGTCAGGGGAGCACGAGGTCTCGAGCTCGAGGACTCTATCGGGCCGAACTGTATGTCTTTAAAGTCAAAGTCCCCGGGAATGACGTCGCCAGGCATCATAAAAATGCCAACTATGCGCATTAATTATACGCAAATTGTTCATTGTTCGCCGCTGTCTCTAATCGCATTAACCATGGCAGCGAAAGCGGGCTAAACTTGTGGTAGACTTTTCTAATTTATGCGCCTAATTGACTCAAAGTAAAATTTGCTCTTGCTTGACATATTTTGCGTGGGCTCGGGGTTCGGTATTCGGGATCCGTTCGGGTGGTTGGTTCATCTGCCCCTCAGCGCTACGTTCCGCGTGTCATGTAAATGTCAAACTTTGAGCCAGATCCTTAGCGGGGGAAACTTTCGCTTTATAAATAAATTTACAAGTGGCAGAGAGCAGAGCAGATACAAGCTACTAATTTATGCAAATTGTTTTGTTTGACAAATTAAATGAACATTAAAATTATTTTCCCCTGCTTTTTAGGGCACAATATAAATATTTTTAATTAGCTAAATGTCGAAATTTTGCGTAGTCGGCAACTAATGAGTGACACGTCTTTCGGCCTTTGGATGATTTTAACCCATTTTGATAAGCTTTGAAACCCATTAGTTTACTAAATATAGAAATATGATATGTTATTTTTATAACTAGTCCTATAAAAAAATTCATAAAATATATTTACGGCATTTCTTTTTGTTCATAAGTTTTATATGGTAAAATAAATATATATGTTTGTTAATTAATATTTATTAAAGCATAAACTTAATTTTTCTAAGATAAAATATTTTACAAGTAAAACTAAAATAAATTTTAGATTTTTAATGCTTTTAATTTTATGTTTGTTTTCTTTAACGCAAAAAAACAATTTAGAAAGATTTTTAAAAAATGTAACAAAAGTAAAATACATTTCTTTAAAGATCTTAAACAGGTTAAATAAAAGGTCAAATGCAAGACACCCGAAAACCAAGTTGGAACTCCCTTCATATGAGGCAATTAACACACCTGAGTGATGGGAGATTAGCCCACACAAACACACAGTCATTGAGTTTGAGCCGGGTTACGCATACGCCCCGGTGTACGTGGCCCCAATGGTGATTGCCTACGTTTTGCTAGTCATATGGCTCATACGCCACGTTGTATTTATTTGTTCTACCCTGCAAACTGCAACTGAAACTCGTTAGCCAGCCTCGTAAAAATCAAATTGCCCGATCCAGAGTCAGCCAGGCTCAATCTGCTCGGCAGCTAGTTAGGCAGGAAGGCAGGATGGCTCCCAGCTCCCACGAGCGGTTGTTAAAAAGTTATACTTGGGCGGCAGTTTTACGAGCTCAAGTTGGTATGTAGTTGCCTGCCATTTTCTGCTTGTTAGCATCGAGTTTTAGTTGACAATGTTGGCAGCTGCATTAGGCAAACATCGGTGGCCCGAACGAGGAGGAGGAGGCTGAAGGAGGGGGTATCCTCAGTTACGGACCCGCATGTGGCTTCTGGTTCGGAGGATGGAGGTCTTTGATTTGCGTTTTGCCTTTTATGCTCACTCAACTTTCAAGCAGTTCGATTTCAAGTTCAAGTTGCACAGATGACACAGAAAACCTTTAGCTTGTTATATTCTTAATGCAGGAGGGTGGGCCGATTTCACCAAGTTTTTATTACTTTCCTTGGCTGCTGGTTTTGATCGAATATTTTTTTTTTGTTCGTTCGGGGAGTTTCCTTCGCCCTCGGGCACATTTCAATTTTCCATGCGTTGCAATCCCACAAACGAAAACAATATTTTATATATTTTAAGCGCCTTGTTATAGTTTGTGGCAACAATAACAGGAAGTTATTTCCTGGCCAAAAGCTTATTGGGACTGGATTGAGAGGACCCGAAGTCTAATGCGAAATTGATTTGTTATGCCAAAAAGTATAAAAACTTGGCCCCGAGCTACTCTCAAATCGAACGACAAAGGAAACTGAAACTTTTGCCCTGCGACTTACGAGTATTCCCCAAATTAGGAACAAAAACTTGGATCTGCTTGGTTTGCTCGGTCTAAAACAGGAAATGGCCGTTGTCTTTGAGCTGGCAAAGCAGATTTTCGGCTTTATATTTGCGAAACAATTGGCGATTTATTGATATCATGTAAGATATAACAATATGGATGTAAATATTCTATTGCAGCAATTGAATAAATATTATTTTTTAGCTCAAATTCCCTGGCCACACTAGCACAACTAATTTACAGAGCTTATAAAATCATATTTCCATAACAAAGCTCTGTACTCCCTGGCCTCCGACTATTTTGCATATTTTCTGCAAGGAAAACCAAAAAAACAAAAAGCGTACAAAGTGAAATACAAAATACTCTTACGTGCTACAAAAACCCAGATATCTACACATGCCAATTCCTAAATTCCCAGTACAGATACAATCAATAAATATGCAAAATCTCTGGTAAAAACATTTTCTTTTTAATCCCTTAAAATAGAAAATCAATATGCTGCAGTGCCATAGAGAAAGTTGGGGTAGTAATTTCCACAATGAGACATAGAGGGATGGGGGGGTTAGACACAATGCCTGCATGACAAGTAGCCCCACAAGTTACATATATGAGAATATATATATATTCCAATTCAGAGCACTGCATATGCTGGCAAGTGTTGCCAGAGTCGAGTAAAAACAATTTATTTTTATGTGTCTATGTATAAAATTAAAATTTGCATATAGCCCACCAGTGGCTGTGGCTCATGCCGGCTTTCCCTGTGGCTCAGCGTCTGGGCCATCATCTCCCAGTCTGGCTAGGGAAAAGTTCACAGAATCGTGACGGGAACTGAAATCGCTGTCTGTCTGCCAGTCTGTCATTTTGTCAGTCTGTCAGTAAGTCGCTTTGGCGACGCTTTTGCCGCTGAGTGTGTGACAACTGATCTGATGGTTCCCAACTACTCCTACTTCTTTTTTGCAGAAACGGTGGTGAGTTATGGGTAACGCAAAACCATTTAACGAAAAATTACTTGTTAGGCAATTTAAAAATACATTTTTAATAAATTAGGAATCAGCTTTAGATATATTGTTACAAACATTAGGGAGAAAATTATTCTTGATGTCAAAAAAGGCGCAGAATTAAAATGATAATAGTAACTAACGTCATTTAAGTTTCAAAAATATTTTAATAATTAAATTAGCATGAAATTATTAAAATGAATCTTTCGGATTCTGGACTGGTCCGCCTGTTAAGTTTCAAGGAAGCTTTAAACTCTGATTTCCCATACAATTTCAAGGTTCTAACCATACTTTAAATGTAACAAACGGACGAAAAAAGGGCCCTTAAAGTTATACACTTAATAAAATTTAGAACGAAATTAATATTGCAGACCATAAACCTTATAATATTAAGTATTAAATCAATACCAAATTTTTATACTAATGTTATGTTATTGTAATATTAAAAGTAAATTTTAAACCTAAACGATCTTTTTTATTTCTGAATAAAATTTTAAATTCAAATACAAATATTTCATTAAGTAAACTAATTTTTACAAACGTTTCAATTTTTTCAATTTACATTTACCATTCTTATCCACTTCTAGCCACTTAATCAAAGCTGTTATCTCGTTTTACACTATTCCAACCCACTGTGCACCTTAAATGCAGTTCTGTAAATGACTACGTGATGTCTACTAGGGATTGTAAAGCAGACAGTCTGAATGCTGGTCGGTCTAAAGTCAACGGATTTTGGTGACTATGCGTTGGCTTATGGCGCATTTAAATGATTTCAATAACTTGCCATTTAGTATCATTAGCTAAGCCGCCAGCCACTTGAGTGTGGCTTTGGGAGGTGGCCACATAGAGATACATGCTCTCACTCTCTCCCCCTTGTAAGTCAGACTCTGGTAACCGGATCTGGATTTGCTGTCATTCGAATGATAAAGCCATTTTACAAAGGCACAAAAAGCACACAAGCGGACAAGTTGAGACGCGAAAAAATCCCCTTCTCCCCATTCACCATTCCCCATTCCAACTTTCCCCTTGGAGCGATGCAGCAGCTCACAGGACTTGTCTGGGCGATAACAAAGAGCCAGCGGGGAAAGGAAACGGATGGTGGGACTGGGACTGGGAATGGTGGATTCCAAAAGGGAGCGAAACAAAGGCGACATATCAACAAATGTTGCCGGCATAGAAGACGCAGCTTCCGTTACAGCCGCACGCCTGTCAATGAAGCGACAACCACCAGGGGCACAAAAAATAGAAAGATACCGTGAATCCCAGACCTGGGGTTATCCGGTATTAAAAGAATTTATTTGCTTTTCTTGTAAATATTTTAATCCTTGATTTATTGAAGCTACTATGGCTTGAAACATCAAATATCGAACCATGCAACCTTAGGAAGGATAATTAATTTGAATATTTTTTGCTTTGATTTTTATTACATGTTGTTTTATTAACTTTAAATGTGAAAATGATAGTTCTAACAATCATATATAATATACATATTTATACCCGTTACTCATAGAGTAAAAGGGTATATTAGATTCGTGCAAAAGTATGTAACAGGTAGAAGGAAGCGTTTCCGACCCTATAAACCATATATATTCTTGATCAAGATCACCAGCCGAGTCGATCTAGCCATGTCCGTCTGTCCGTCTGTCTGACGATCGCACCTTCAACATACAAAAGTTCTGATATCAACACTTGTGACGAAAAATGATTACACTCGTCATTAAATAGACTTTCTAATATTTTCTCATTCGGCCCGCCCTAGCATACTATTTTAGCCTTTTTACCTTCATAGGCATTTTCTATTGCAGCGTGCCGAATGAGAAAATCTTAGAAAGTGTATTTAATGACGAGTGTAATCATTTTTCGTCACAAATGTTGATATCAGAACTTTTGTATGTTGAAGGTGCGATCGTCACTAGTTTTTTACCTCGTTAAGAGGTGTTTTTATTTGATATCAGAAGTTTTTGTTTGTTTATATTTGCTCTCATAGGAGGTAGTATATACATTTAAATTTAAATTGGTCAATCATAATTTGTAAACCATTGTATTTAAACAAATTAAGTTAAAAAGAAGTTTAAGTATTTCAAAATACCTTTTAAACGAGGTATAGCACATGTCTGTAGCTTCAGTAGTGTAGAACTTACGAACTAACGAAATTTAGCTATTTCTAGCTTTTTTTTCCGCTAAAGCAGCGGGTTTTTCCAAAAGTCGTAAAACAAAAGTTTCCTATTTGGAACTCCTTAAAACAATTGAAATGATTTAATGAGCCTAAAATACAGTTTGGATACCCACGCACAAAATTAGACACTCAGGAAGCGTTAGTTGTTCTGAGCTGGCAAAAGTGGCTCTTTTCGTTTCTGAATAACTTTTAAACGCGATTTTTTACATAAACATGATATATACCAAAATTTAAGGAATCTCAAGGGCTATACAGTTTAAAGTTGTAAGGAAAATCGTTAGAGCCGTTTTTGAGAAAATTAAAAAAAAGCTGAAAAAAAGGTTAATGAACGTCATATCAAATTTTCAGAACTTAAAAAACATATTTTGGACAAGTGGACAAGTGGACAAGTGGACAAACTGACAAACAGAATTAAATTTTCATTTTGGGAAGAAGAAGAAAATCTTATTTTGGCTATAACTTTTGAACGGAGCGATCATTCAATGCAATCATTTAAGTTTTTGCAATACCTTTCGATTGGTGTATTACTCATTACGATCGGACTATCACAGCAGATTTTCAATTTTGCGGCTATATAATAGTAGTCGCCTTCGCACACTCTCCTGGTGCGCTTCGTCACTACATGGACTGCCGTCCATAGTGATAATAAAATAAATGATGTACCTTTCCAACATGTAATCCTTTATTTATTTAAGCAACTAAACATTTTTTTTTTACATTTTTATTTCATTGAATTCAATTGTCTATGAAGACACAACTATGCATCTGATACGCTATACATGACTGTATAAACACACAAAACACACAAAGGTTGGAGGATAACAATTGAAGAACAGGACTCTGCTGGGGCATCAACCAAATGCAAATCACACGAATACGTTAGCCGAACGTGTTTAGTCCCCCAACATTTCATTTGGACCGAACGAATGGAGGGGAGTGCCAGAATGTCATGGACAAGCCCGAAAAAGGAGACTATAAATTTATTGTTAACGTGGCTCATGCAAATTGAATCCTTTCGCTTGTCCTTGTCGACTGTCCAGACCGGTTGCGGCACTCGTTTTGCATTTCTTAGTCGGCAAAGGGTGGAATAAAACTGTTTTGCTACTTAATAGGCCACGCTCGTCGTTATCTGGGCGCTTGGGATTAAATGGGACTGCTTAATGCGAGGCACCCAGCATAGCAATAATCGTATTTTAAGGATGAACAATTGACCGGGAATATATTATGGGGCTCTTGAAATTTGAATTATTAATTGGGGACTGTGTCCAACAAAATTATCAAACAGCTGTAATGTTTTGGTAAAATAGTTTAATTGTAGGATGTCGATTTGAATAATTTTATTTACAAATTAACATTTTAATTTACTAAAACATCAAAAACATTTAATTTTTTCAATTAATTGTTTTTATAAATCAACAAAAATAATAAATTATTAAATGAAATAAATCTCTAGTCCAATTCCTATTTTCTTCTCTTATTTAAATAATATTAAAATGCCATCTACCATCCTAAACCTTTTTCGGAATTACAATTACAATGTATTTCAATTAGAAAAAGTAAAGCTAACAGCAACTGAAACTAAGAAAAACAAATCCAGTATTGACCATAGAGCCACGTGTATGGAAAATACGAATAAAATTGAACTCCTAACCGCCCAAAAATAAACCAATAGATGTTACTTTGATTGCCTGATCAGAAATTCCGTACTGGCCTGGGCAATTGAATAAGATTTTTATATGACAACAACACGTGACCGAATAGAACATTTTTTTCCCCCGAAAATTGTGTTGTTATCCATCAAAAACGTGTCGATGATTCCCCAAAACGAAAAGAGTGCAAATCTCTAGAAACGTGGCCTGCCTCACATTATCCCAGAAATTAACATTCTATGTGGCCACGACGGCCCACAACAGTTGCCGTTTGCCATCCAGTAGCCAATTTTAATGGCAGTCGCAGCACAATTGAATTAAATTATCAATCGATGGCCCGGGCACAAGGGTCGAGAATGGGAGGACCAAAAAAAAGGACAGCACAATCAAATTGATTGTATTTACTTTGACACCAAAGCCAACAACATCCACAACGGTCACACCTCCAACCGATACCCCCCACATTCACTCTCCGAACATTTTTGGGACATGGGTTTGGTTTGGGTTTTGTTTTTTGCCGCCTCGATTTGACTTAAATACGGTTTTTGGCTCGTTAAGTGTAACTAACAAGTTGCTGGACGCCTTTATTGTTTGCCCTCTTGTTTCAGCCTCCTTTTTTCTTGTTTTTCCTCTTGTTTTGTTTTCCACCAACTTGAAATGTTCTACGCCAAAGGGGGGTGGCCATATTGATTGGCCTTCTGTTGGGCGCCAATCTTTAAAGCAGATGTTCGAATTTAAATGTGCCATTGGTGACATATGGTAAAGTCATAAAATTCGCCCTTAAATAAAATAATAATCGGGATTATTTTAGGAGATTTAAGTGAAATTAAAGCCTATTCAACAAGTTTAGGCCTATAAATGTAGAACTTGAAGTGAATTTGATACATTGTACATTTTAATAGATTAGCAAGTTCAAATTAATAGTTTTCCTTTCTTGTTGTTAAATAAATATTTTAATCTTCTTAAACCAAGTGTAATTATTTCTTGTCTCTACGGAAATATTTTAAAACAATTTTTTTGTAATACCAAAGATGTTTTTTAATAAATGGTCCCATTTCAGACTCCAGATTTAACCAGTATTTCCTTTTTTTGTTCGCCAGAATGTGACAGGCATCACGTTATGGTCGCAGACACTTTTTTTAAGCGGTACAAGAAAAACAAGCAAAAGGTATAGGAAAAATAAATAAAATAAAATAAAATGCATACACCATAAATAAATAAAAACATAAAATAATCATGTCACGTGCGAATTGATTGAATTTCTTCCTCGGGCGCCTTTTGTTGCGTTTCGTACGCACACTTTTTGGTCAACGTTGCCATAACCCTTGGCAAAAGCTCCGACCCAAACGGTGGACATATCCCCACCTCAAAAAAAAACCCACCCTTTGGAGCAAGACCAAAGTCGTTTCATTTAATGGCCACAGACAAAAGGTATTTAATTTAATGCCCGCGCCACTTGGCCAGGTAATTTGAGCTATGAACACTTCGCGTACACTGACAAAATGTTGCTAGAAAAAGCGGGTAAATCGACCTGGAAAAACGCTCAACGAAATTGAAAAGCCAAGAATGCCAATATTCATGCGAGTCACAACGCACAGCGGGCAATCGGAACAGAACCGCAGCTTAGATCGTGACAAAAAAGCCAAAATCCCCATGGCCATATACGGGCTCTTAAGTCATAAAAAAGAGGAATTGAAAGCTGCCATCAGCCTGACAGCAGCAAAATGTTTTCAGACGAAATTTTCGAAAAATTATCTTTCACTTTTTGTTCGGTTTTGGGTTTTGTTTGCGTTCGCTTCGAGAGAAATCTGGCCGTCAGTGCAGTGCAAAAATGTTCCAAGTCAGCGTGCACACAAAAGCCCCAAAAAAGGGGATTCCCCTGCACTCACATGCGCATACAAAATCACACAGAGACCCATTCGTACACACACAAACGCACAGCGGCATCCATTGTTTCACTTGCAATGAAGGTGTCATCATATTTTTTCAATTTCATGGGTATTTTTTCATTCATTCTTTGCCTTTACCGCTTGGCCATATCACTGAAATATTAGTAGTATGTGAAAATGAAAGTGTTTGGTTTTAAATCTTAGTTAGGGTCATCAAGAAAATGTTCTCAAACGATCCTGAAAACTGTGTCAAAGAACTCATCGTTATAAGCGGAAACTTTTAATATTTGAGTTGGCTTTATGTAAATTTCATAGGCTTTTATTTATTTATTTTTACATCATATCATTTTGTTTAGGAACAAAAAAATACATACAACAAATGTATAAGAATGGATTTTTATTACTGGTGTTAAATAAAAAAAAATTAAAAAATTGCAAAAAGAAAAAATAAAAAATAGTCGTTTTTAATCTACTATATATTTAAAAAAATTAAACTATAGACACAAATGTAAAAATGTGAAAAAGTATTACCTTTGGCCATCTCCAAAATAGCCTAATCGAAGGAGGAATAATCCTTATGCGACCGGAAAAAGAAGGGTATGGTGGTATGTTGGTTGGTTGAAAAATTCTCCCACTCATCGGCCCTAAAAAAAAATAGAAAAACGCAACCGAAAGTCAGCAAAAATATGCGCGCGTGTTTGTAAGGGCGGGAAAAAAGCGAAGCCGAAAGAATGATTGTTGCAGTTTATGGGAAAAACTCCAACCGAGCTTCAGTTTTCCGGGAGGCCTGGGAAAAGTGGCTGGATGTGTGGAAAAGAGAAAGTAGGCGACACTCACGCAGGGATAGAGAAACTAAAAATGCGCACACTTGCAGTATAAGCACGAAAAACTCGTTACAAAAACCGTTAGTTTTTCAATTATAGCGCGTAGATTAGTATTTGAAAGCAATGCCTGGGTGTCTGTGTGTGCGTAAATCCCCATTTCACTCGCTTTCCCTCTCTTTCTCTCTCTGAGCCATTATTGGATTTTGGCTCGCTACTGGCCATTTTCTGAAGGTGGGTGGAGAAAAAAAAGGGAAAACTTTCCTGACAGCAGCACAATAACTTTTGAATAAGAAAAACGTGCAACGCTTCAGAAAGAGGAGACGCAGGAAGTGTGGGCGGAATATTCGCATCAGGACCGGACTAAAGAGGTTCGAGGTTGATCCAATACAGTGACAACAAACGACAGAAAAGAACTTTTGCAGCTGCAATTTTCTATTCAACTTGAAGCTTTTGCCAACATCAAGGGAGGGGACAATCAGTTTAGGAAGTTAGCAGTTTTTATGAAATGCCCTCTGCCCCCAGCTTCCGCTTATTTTTGCCATCCTCCAACCCGTCGTCTTAGCTCCTTCCGTTTTGGGCTTGTGAGAGCTTTTGCTAATTTTACAACGCACATTACGTATACGACGTGGTGGAAGCTGCAAATTTTTGCCAGGAATAACAGTTAGCCAGGTGGCTCATAGTGATGCCAAGCTGGGATTTCTTATTTTTATAAAAACGGATTTTTAGAGCCATTTAAATACGTTTTTTAATCATTAATATTACAATTTTGTTACGAAAAATGTATAGTGTGAATGCTGATGAATATTTATAAAAACAAGAAAACACAAAATCAAACATCAATAGTTCCGTGTGAAAATTATCATTCGTATATCAGACATCTCTGTGGGATCTATTCAGTTTCTTGCCTTCTGCTGTGCGGGCTGGGTTTTGTAACTGGCAAAAAAATCAAAATATTTAATTAACAACTAGAAAAAATGGAACACCTTTTAAGGGAAGAAGACCCAGAGCCCCCGCGACGATTCGATTTAACCAAGATGAAACGAACAGTCTTGATCACTAAACTCCGCCAGGAGCAGAGGAGGACCCAGGCCATGGGCAAACGCAAGGACGAGATGAAGGCCGCTTTAGTGCAGTGCAACAAGTTGCTAACGGACACAAGGCAGTTGCACCAGCAACAGATTCAGGAACTGGCCAACGAGAGGGATAGCCTGCTGCAGCAACTTCAACAGGAGCTGGGCAAAAACGAGTCTCTCCGTCAACAGATTGAGGAGCAGGACCTGTCCAGGAATATCATCGTGGAAAGTACACTTCGCGAGAGGGAAGCCCAAGAATCGCACCTACATGTGCAGATCGGAGAACTCGAACTCCAGAAAAATAATTTAGAACAGAAAGTGAACGAGGTGAATGAAAAGTTAGGGAAGATACACGAGGAAAATTGCTGTTCGATTTGCCTCATGCCTTGGGAGACTGATGGCGCCCATCGCTTAGTTTCCTTGAACTGCGGCCACTTGTTCGGGGACAGCTGCATCCGCCAGCACTTGGAACGCTTAAGAGAATGCGCCGTCTGCAAGCAGACTGTTTATATGGAGGATCTTCGCTGTATCTTCGGGTTAAGCGTCCTAGTGGCTGTACAGGCTGCTCCTTCGAGATTGGCTGCTCCTCCGGGACAGACTGACCCTCTAGAACAGGGTGATCCTCTAGGACTTCGCTATCCTTATCCTTACCGTCACCATCTGGCAGGCTAGCAATAGACTACGTTATACTTTACAGTTAATTTCGTTTAAATGTTAATATTGATAATTATTTGTTGTAGCTTTTCACATTGAAACACAATTTATTTCGGCTCATTTATGTTACACCTAAAATAAAAATTTAAGTTCAATTTGGTTTATTTCATATTTTAAAGACAAAGGTTTGTGCACTTTTATGCACTACTTTACAGAACATTTTTTTTAAATAATCGGTTTGCATAAATGTTTCATAATTATACAACAAATTGAAAAAAAACATAAAATGGACGGCACTCTTTGATAAAAGTAAAAATTATACGGAAGCCTTGACAGCTACAAAAAAAGTGCTCGAACTACAAAGGCTCCTGAAAGGCTTCTCCATTCGCACGCCGGCACTCAGTATATCACATTGCCATCTCTGAGAATTCCCGACAAAGCCATCGCCTTGATTTTCTTTTATGGGTTTTCATTGTTGTTGGCCAACACCGGGACCCCTCTTTTTTTTGTAGCGTCTTTAGCGCTGCAGCAACGTCGTTTTATTGTTGAATGAACGGACTTCCGTGTGAACTAGTAGGCGACAACAACTTATGCCATTTCCGTTTCCGCTCGCATCGCCATTCAGCGCGCAAAAGCAAACCAATGGCAATGGGAATGGGAATGGCGGCTGAGGCAGAGCAGCCAAGGAACAGGAACACAATTGTGAGGTCATGTATGTGACAAACAATAAAGACGATAACTTAGTGCATGCAACACAACGGGGCGGAAACGGAACTGCAACTGCAACTGCCTTTGCCTTGCCTTTCCAAGCCTTCTCCATGGATTCCTGGCCTTCCTGTGTAGGTGTGTGTGAGAGTGTGTTGGTGCTTTAAAAATAGAATTAAGTTTTTCGTAAACTTGGACTTAATGCGCCCCTTTCTTGGCTTGGCTTGGTTTGAAAGTTTGAAAATATATTTGAAAAGCAAAGTTTATTCTTGTGTTGAAAGAAAATATGTCTGGCGTCTTTTGTATACATACAAGGTGTCCCGCCGGCAGCACAAAGCACCAGCTGCCAGTTGCATGGGTTCTGCTTTTGCTTCTGGTCCTTGGAAGTCCTGGAGGTCCTGGCACGGGACGAAATGGGACTCCCACGGAAAGTTTTGTTTGCCCTGACACTTAAAAAGTCGTAAAATGCACATTCAGCATAAAAACCACTGTTGGAAATTATGGCCACACTGCATCTAGTCGTACTCTCTCTGAACTCCCCCATTCTATATTCTATTGCTCACCCCACAACTCTGCTCTGCCATCCAGTGTTGCCTTTTGTATCATATTTTCCAGTTTGAAGTTGCCCGAGCTGCGGCGGCTTTTATCTTTAATGCATTCTACGTGCACTTTGCCCACTCGCAAAAGAACACACATACGATGGAGATGGAGTTGGGGCGTGTGGTTGTCCTGCTCAGTATTTATTGAATGAAAAGTTAAAACCATTCACTTGACACTGATTTTAAATTGGGATTTATGACTTCGCCAAGGGAGAATTGAAAGAAATCTATAAATTAATATTATCGTTGGCGTTCCTACAAGAAATCCGATGAATGTCATATTATTTGTTTAAACTATATGTTATTTAAACAATTAAAATTAATGGAGTAAAAGCAATATACGTATCAAAACACAAACAGCAAGAACAGAAGTCATTTATACAATACAACATACATACAATATTATACAACATTCCACAAAATAAATAATATACAAATTCAAAGATTACAGAATATAATATTTGTAATACATTACACTTAAAAAACCTATTTATATATACAATAATTTTATATGTACAACATTCCAATGAATAATATACATAATTAAAGATTAGAGAATATAGAACTGTTTATACATTCCAAGAATCGTTGAGCAATTAAAAATGAAATAAAGCCGACCCAAGCTTTCTTTAATTTCACTGATAAGCCATAAGCTTCAACTTATCATTGCTCTCGCTCTTTTGCTTATGAATATTTAGTCAGAGGCTGGCAGCTATGAGTCTCAGTTGTCGTCAAGAATCGGCCGCGAATAGAGCTTAATCAGAAAGGAATGTCACTCAAATCAGTAATATTAGTTTGCTTCTTTGTGGGCGTCACCGTGGCCGTAGTTTTTCCGGAACACAATTGCTCCGAATATTTTACATATGGCATAGAGGCCGACGGAAGTTTCATAGGCGTTTTTACGGCAAAGGAAACGGGCGTTAGAAAGTTAAATTTTACTGCTAAATTTGCTTGGAGGGGCTCTAGAAATGTGAGTGGAAAGTAAATCAAATATCCTAATATACTAAAAAAATATTTTCCATTTTTTGGCTCTCAGCAAATATCTAGTATCCGAGCGTATCCCAACGAAAACGAAAATTCAATTAATATTAACAGGGGACTTCGTGGCCAGGCGTTTGTTCGATTTTTTAATATCACCGATTCACTGCCTACACTTACTGAATTCTACCTAAATGATGAGTTACTATGCAACTCAATGATAAGTGAGTATAACTTGAGTTTCGACAAGGAATTTGTGACGTTGCATATTGCCATTATCTTTGCAGGGAATTCTTGGAAATTTCATTTTAAACAAACATTCGAATTAGTATTATTCAGACCACAATATATACGAAAAGTGGAAAACACTCGCCCGAAAATGCATCCAATCTTTCCGCAAATAAAACCCAAAATTGAAAATTATTACGATCCAATAAGAATTAGACACAATACAAACTATAATTTATACTAAAATATTTTTATTGTCATGGTTTGTCAAAAATGTATGTAAACTAAAAGGCAATTATTTGATAACTCTTATAATTGAAGCTTAAAAATTATTAATAAACTTAAAACTGGGTTTTTTTTGGCCTGATAACATTATGATAATAAGAATAATAGATGTAATAGTCTTTCAATCATATTTTATGCTTTACAAATAAGAATAAAAACCAAACCCGCTTTAGGAACCAGATAACCATGAAAAACACTTCCCGTTCATCAGAAAGTAGAGGGCAGTGAGCCAAGAGCAGGAAGGAGAAAACCTTTGGCCAAAAACAAGAAGGTAGAAGAACCGCAAAGAAAAAGAGACAACTGAGAAACACTGAGAGGGCCACTAGGAAACCACCTACTTTGTATCAACAGATAAAAGTAAAGTTTTTCAACATAATTTACTCAGAACCAGAATCGTGGCAGTCGTGGAGTTGGAGTCTGACTTAATTCCATGCTCGAGAGGTGAATTTCCTCGGAAACCTAAAACAAAATACATAAAAATGTCTTCTTATTTTGTTCGGGGGGTGTTCTTCGACTGCGGTTAAAAATGTTGTACGAGTACAACCTGTTGTCGGAGTTCAACTGGCAGCGGAAACTTTTTTAATACGTTACGAAACCTCGGCGCCCCCGCTGCTTCGTTTAGCGCCACCGAACTTATTTCACTTCGGGCTCCATTAAGGTAACGAAAACTTTACTTTCGACTGCTGTCTAACGGTAATGCCGGGGCATAAACCATGATTGAAAGGTGCAGACATATACACCCCGCCTTCGAAGACTCCCTCAGTTTTTTGTGGGGTGGTATAAATATTTTGACCGCGGGGTCACTGGGTTTCCTGTGCTTTCTTCCTTCTCAGTTACCTTCCTTCCTCCACCCTGCGGTTGTTATTGTTATTGCGCCCGATATTAGCAGGACATTATTGAAATTATTTACCTTTCCACCCCTCTCAGCACGTCCTATCACTTCCCGGCTCTTGTTTTCGCCCCCCCATCCTCGTTGAAAAAGTTGCATAAATTGTTTTGTTATTAATCCCAGGCCGGGCCATTGAACGCTGAAACGACTGACAGGTGTTTAAATTTCAAAACTTTTAATGGCAGCGGCAGCCACAGCAATGATTATTATTATAATTATAATGGATAACAATAAGTTTTGATTGGATGATTATTAAAATATCTTAGGGAGAGGAAATCAATGGGAAATTAAGCTAAAATGTGTAGACAATGTGACACAATGAACGCATTGAAGAAGATATAATTGGATTAAAGTAAATGAATTTATATTTAATTGACTAGTTTTTTCCATTTATTCTGGTAGCTAAAAAAAATAAACTTCTATTAATATAAATATTTGAGTGGATTCGATTAAGGAAAATTAACAAAATTAAACGTACAATAATTGAATTTATGTTGATCAATTTTTGGTATAAATATTTTTAATATATTTTAAACCTACTGTAAATTATATTTAATAGTTAGATATTGCGTTTTAATTAAAAAAGCTATAAACTAGTTTATAAACCTAATTAATAACCTCAAATTAAACAGAATGTTCCCGAAAACTATGAACTTCTTTTGGGTCAAGCAATTAATAATTTTAATTTGTCTTCGGGCTTTGTGACACTTTCTCACTATCAACTTTCAATGGACTCTTTAAGCTGCCCCTATCAACGCCCGGCACACTGTCAATTTGTCAAGTTCTCACTGTCTTGTCCACACATTCTCGCTTTCTCGGGCTTAGTGCCATTCCCATTCCCATTCTCATACCCATTCTCATTCCCGTTCTCATAATCGCACTCATCTGGGGGTTGAGTGGGAGTCAACTATCAACTATCAAGTTAGAGCCCGAAAGGAAGCATCGGTCACTTTGCACAAAGACCGGGAACATATTGTAGCACGATTTTTAAAATAAAATTAACTTGAATTTGCTCTCTTTCTCTCTGTGTGCTGGCTGGCGGACTGAAAGAAAGAAAGGCTGTCCCCTTTGGCATGTTGTCCTTGGCTGTCACACAATCACCCGCAGACAGAAGCACAATGTGGAGAAAAGTTCTCCTTTGGGCGGCGAAAGAAAAGTGCAAAAAGCCAAGTCAGTAAGTAGCAAAGAATTTTCAACACAAGAAAACTCACGTATATGTGAAAAAGGCACCGCAATAGACTGTCTGTTGTGGGTGGAAAGAAAAAAAAAATATGTATATATATATGCCACAAATGCAACATAACTTTGCAGCTTATTATTTTTTATTGCTGCTAATAAGCTTGACTTGCCAGTTAATGGCGCATTTCCGTTTCCGTTCACCGACACACACACATTTAGAGGGTAAAACCTGTCGCAAAGTTTATAATGAAAATATTTTCAGCTTAGCAACGGCCAAAGAAAGTCCGGAAAACGGAAAACGGCAAATGGCTACTTGTTGTTGTTGTTCGAAAACTCTCACAAAACTGTCAAAACCAAAAAACCCTTGTGACACACCCTAATACACACATTCGCTTAAAAACATTTTGCTTTTTGTCTTTGCCATTCTTGAGCTTATTAAAGTAACATTTTTTAGACACTTTTCATTTATTTTATTTGTCCATATTTCCTTATTGAAACTTTTTAGACCGGACAATGGTTTTCCTTCCTTTTCCACCGCCTCCGCCACTGGGCTTATCCCAGCAAAATGGCCTCATTTGCTTAGAGTGAAAAGGACATGGAGACCAGTCAAGCATTCTATTGTTGTCTTAGTGCCTCCTGCTCATTGCAGGCATTTTGTTATTGCTGTGGCTCTGCAAAAGTATTTTGTAGCTCATTTGTGTGTTTGGCCGGAAGTTGTAACTGTTCACAGGATACGTTGAGTGCCCCGATTTCACACGAGAATGGCCGGACCCACAACATTCGTGCTGGACATTCACGGGCAAGGTGCTAACATTACATGCGGACCTAGATTTTTAATGCTTCTGCTTTTAGGACAATTGCCTGTGGGGGCGGTCATTTAATTGACCGCAGTTTTCTACAAGCAGATTATCCATTTTACTGAATTTGTGTAGGTGCGCTTGCCTTTGTGTAGGTCTAATTATGCCTAACATCAACCTTTTCGCGCACTATGTAACAAGTACAATAGCCTATACAACATTTTATCTTTTGAATTACCTATCAGCACTCTTCCGTCTAATATTTTAAGTCACCTCGAATCGTTAGAATTGTAATAAGTTAGTGTATCCCTAGTCAAGCATATGTTAGCAGATAATTGTTAACCAACTAAATAAATAACAAATAACAAATTAGTTGGGTTTTTAAGAATGCAATAACTGGATTCTCTGGATTCCCCAAAAGAGTTAGTGTTATGAATTCCGAGAACATATATAGAACATATTAACATAACCGAAAATATCTTTAGAGATCCAGAGAATTGGAAGCTGTGCATACATATATGATATGTGGTGAACTTTCCAAAATAAAAATTTATATTTTACCGGAAGTAACGTGATTAAGAGCTATCCTAACCTTACTATTCATTTCACCCCGAAAGATTTCTGGGGAAATTTCATATTAGTAAGACCGCTGATAATACAAAAAATTCCCAAAAGAAAAAAGCTACAAAAAAGTTAGACTAATTTAAAAATTTAAAAAAATTAGCAATTTTGTATTTTATTTATGCTACTACAATCTTTTCGGGCTAACCACAACACAACTACATTATATCCCTTATAAGGATTATCACATTGCTTAGCCTGCAAGAATTTCAATTTGTTTTTTTACGATAAAGATCAATTTTTACACATCAATAAAGAAAGTATTGATTTTAGCTTTCTCTGCTGGCACTTGCAGCAACTTTTCACACAATTGAAAAAACGTCAGACGAAATGACAGAAACTTTTGTTACCTTCTTCTTATTATTTTTGTGTTGTTCCGTTCTTATTTTTTTGAATATATTTTTATACGTTACGAGTATAATAAACATCAATATGATGGGAACGGCAGACATAAGGCATCTGGTCCTTGGCTTCAATAAAGAAAAGGGCGACAAACAAACCGAAAGCCGAGCTGACAAAAGTTTGCGCAAAAATCATAAAGTGCAGGCAAAAGTTTCTGGCCAAAAGCGGGCAACTCTCGTAAAGTCGTAAACCAGAAAACCGGAGGGGGGAGGTTATCCCGGGACTTGGGATCCAAGAAATCGACCAACATCAATTCGAAAATGGCGCAAAAGTGGCAGCGATTTGTTTGCATGCTGCTGTAGCTGCTATTGTGGTTCTATCAAGCATCCTCGGTGGCCATCGGTGGTGCATTTGGCCAGTTTTTGCATTTTGCATTTTGCCCACTTTGCATTTTATCTTTATTTGCATTGCGGCTAACCAGCGACAAGCATTCTTGTGGCCGGACATGTCGAGTGGTTTTTGTTTTGAAGAAAACTTTCTTTTTCTGTTCGGGGGCCTTTGGATGAATGCCAGTTCGCAGTGCAAGTGTCAAAGATTCTTTGGGACATTGGAGCATTTCGGAACATCCAACAGAATGTTTGTTATAAATTAAAGCTGCGGTCGTGTCTGCAGGGGCATGTACTTTTATCAGAGCGCAGATTTGTGGGCCATAACTTGTGGTGCTCAGCTCAGAACACACACACATCGCATTTATTCGCTCGGGGCCATGTTTCCGCTTAGAAAATGGTTTTTCTTTTCAATTGCGGATTTTCATAAATTGTTATCTCTTTAAATTGGCTTTTAATTGGTCGGCAGGGGCCTCGTCGCCGTGCAATTGTTATGTTTAATTATTCGGGACTATTAAGTGAAAGATTAATGAGCCTGGGGTTTTTGCGGTGGCTTTATATTGTTGTTGTCTATTATTTATGGCCAGCAGTGTGGGGTTCATTTACACAATAATTACACAGCGTTATAGCGTGCTCTCTTAATTGTTCGATTTCAAACTAAAGTTAATCCTTAACTGCAACATAACTCCTGGTCCCAACGAGCGAAACGTAATATTCAATGGACAATAAATTAACGGGAGTGAAAGCATAAATACAGATGGTAAAGTTTGGAAAACTTTAAGAATGTCAGGACAACACACGGTGTTGCGTCCTCGATGTCCTGGCGATAGAACGCACAGGCAATAACAATTTATATGGCCGAGGGTGACATTTCAACATGGCCAGGACACGTACTGAAAGTTGGACGCAGCCCAGGGCGTAGCGGTATCATTCAAAAAGGTGCTACAACCTTGGTGCGGACAGGAGAGCATTTAGAAATTAATGATAATTGACACAATAAGCGACAAGTTGAGCTCGAGCCCTGCTGGCAAATCCAAGGGAAGGGCATCTCGGCCTGGACTCTCCTCTCCGGCCCGTGGGATAATAGTCAATGACATTAGAAGCCAATAAATAAAAGCGAATGAAAACAAACAGCGTGCAGCCCAGCAAAACGTGCAGACATCTGCCCTTGAGTAGACAAATACACAAGAAGAATATACCTAGAATTAAAAAAATGTAGATATACATGTTAACTTTAAGATATTTAGAAAAATTTTAAAAATATAGTAAATAAATTTTTAAAATTACAAGAAAATTCCTACGATTGTTATGTGAATTTTTCAGGGTGAAAAGGAAAATAAAATGCTTAATAGTAACCAAAATCCAGTTAATTTGGAAGGCGGCAAACACATTTAACGCTTAATTACTTTGAGGCAGAAAGGCAATCGTGTGAGCAACCGCACACAAATTTCTACTTCCTAATTAGGCGGAAAAATTAACAGCCCTTCTCCAAAAAGCCAGCCAAACCCACACCACTTATTGCGCTTTGGCAATCAAAGCCACTGACAGAAACTATAAAATTTCAGAGCTCACGTATGCCGCTCACTTTCGCATTTATGGAAATAATTAAAACTGATTTGGCGCCCGTTTTATTGGAGCCTTAGCTTTAAGCCGCAACAATCATTGCCGCCCCCTCAATTAAGTTGCGTTCATCATGCACGACTTTGTCATTCAATTAACTATTGCACTGCCAATAAGTGAGTGGCACATAAAATGTGAGAAAATGCGAACGTGACCGCGCGCCAAAGTTTGGTAATGTACTGGATTGCTATCTTTGAGTAAACCCTCAATTTTAGTGAAGTACTTATTAAGATAGCTTTCTTTTGACTGCAGTAATTAACAGCATCTAAACATCATTGTTTTCTGAAAATTATGTAAGTGTCAAAATCATCTGTAAAATAAATGAAATAAAAACCAGTTAAAAAGAAATCAACAAATTTAATTCAATTAAATTTTGTGAAATTAAAAAAAAAAATTTTGTTGGTTTGTTTTTTTAAAAACATATATAAAAAAATATCGGTAATTTTTGTTACCTATTTTTCTGATTAATAATGGTGGTAAAACAAATCAATATTATTAATACTTTTCTGGTTAATATTTAATAGATAATATAGGTACATATGTAATACTAAACTCTTATGTTCATTTAAAAATCAAAATAATCTCTTCTTTGAAATAGTAATTAAAATTTCACAACACTTTAGGTTTTATACATTTTCTATTGATCGAAAATGTGACCTTTTATCACAGGGAAACATTCAGAAACCCGGTAGCTTCCCTTGTGAATAATCCCTTTCGACTTTGCGGCATCCAAAGGCGATTTTTGGCCAGGAAAATGGTAGCTTCAACTTTTCGGCTCAGCCTGGGCAGCTGCTTTGTTTTTGGAAGCTTATGTGCTCATATTTTGCATGCCCCTGAACTGGGGGAAAGTCGGGGAAAAGGCTGGCGTGGCCAAAGAAGCCGGAATGGATTCTGGAATTTGTGGCTAAGCTTCGATTCGTTACAATTGGCCAATATTTCGGCTTTGTGCTGTGAAACAATGCGGCCTAGAAGTTTGGCAGGAGATTTTTGATTTTAGCGGTGCAAAGTCAAACGAATTCCCTTATGTACAAAGTTTTGCCCTCTCTATGCCTCTAAATTCCCTTTCTCCCCATCACACTTTCCTCTTACTTTCTTTTGTGCCTGTGCTTGTTGATGCGAACGAAACCGGAAATGAAAGTTCTGGCAATTGAGTTATGGATATAAAATTGCGCTTGACTTTCGCCGCTCCAGGGAGACGCTAGTTTTGGTTCAATTATATGATTGGCCTCACAGGAAAGGTCAGAGTTGGCTCTGCATCATTCGGAACGTCAAGCAGTACTCGATCGAAATCCCCAAGTTATTTCCCTCTCTCGTAAACACTAGCGAAACACTTTAAGTGGCTAGAAGCCACTGGGCATGGGAAGATATTTGGCGCGACTGCCAAGTGTGAGTGGTAGAAGTTCGTTTGTATATTCCATAACCGCGTTCACAAATCTTCCCAAGCGAGTCAGCGGAGTACTCAGTTTTGGCTACATCATGACAGAGGTGAGTATGATTTTAAGAATTATTACGAAAAAGATTCGTGAAACCACGTTTCCTTAAGCTAATCTTCAGAATATTTGAGTTTTTATTTCCTAAAGGTAATTCCTACATAATTGTTTTATTAGATTAAACATAAATTTACTTATACCTGGGGTGATTGCATCGTAACATCTAACCATAAAGGTTAAATCTAGATTTTCCTTATAACAGTCATTTTAAGACGCCATCTATCACTGGTGTGTATCCTACATTATTTTTACATGTAATATTAGAGGTAATGGAAAACATTGGTAATCATATAGGTAAATATAATCCCAGAGTTCCTAAAGTTTCTACAGTACGTGTAGAATTATTATTTTTTGTTTTAATTCTACTTTAGAGGAATTTCAAAAAAATATGCCCACCATTCATAGAAAAATATCATATAAAATATGTATAAAACGTTTAATAATCTTTGAAATATTCGCTTACCACAGAATCTCTCAAAGTTCTTTAAAAAGTTGGCAGTGGCGAACTGCAAAGCTGAAGCTCTTGAAACTGCATAAACTTGCTTTCAAATCAATTTTAATCACTATCACCGGAGGAAATCTCCTGAGCCTCCTCAGCTCCAGGTTTTTCCTCCCTTTCTTCCATTTGCTCCTCATCGCTATCAGAGTTTTCCATGGGATTTGACTTAAGTCGGGCTATCAGCTCCTTGGCGGGATTGAAAATGCCATTTGTTTGCTGCGAGCAGATGATGCAGCGCTGTGACTTTTTGTATTGGGCCAAAGCGCATTTTTCACAGAAATAGTGTTTGCACCTAAAAAAAAAATAGGAGGAAATGGTCAATGATTTCCTAGACTAACTGATTCTTAAGACTCTACTCACTTGGTTACTACGGGATTGACAAAGCTTTGTCGGCAGATGTGGCACTTGAAAGGCAGCGACTCCTCGTCCGAGTGAATCTCGTACTTGCCATCATCGCCATCTGAATCGGCATCTCCTCTCCGCTGATTCTCGTGATCCGCCTCCAGTTGCCAGCCTGCCTTGTAATCACTGCGATCGTGCAGAAACTTGCAGCTGTCGCCGAAGCCACAGTAGCCCGTCTCCTTGTAATCCTTGCAGATATCCGGCTGGTAATCCCACCTCACCGTGGCCCTGAGATGAGCAGGCGCCCTGATGGGACCGCTTCGCACCATTCCGGAGCTGGCATTTCCTGCCGCCGTGTCCTGCTTCTTGTAGTACTGCGCATAGTTGTTGATTCCGCGATAGATCTTGTCGTCCGCCTTGCCCTCCAGTTCCTCGTTGATTTTCAGGGATCGCGCATGGATCGCCTGGGCATCGCGATCCAGTTCCGTGTCCATTTGATTGACGGACGTGGCGCCCTGATCCTGTGGTCCACTGGGCAGAGCCTCGCGCTTGGATTTGTAGGCTATGCCCAGCTTATCATCGTCGGAGGCGGAGGATGTGGCATTCTCATCGGCTGCTCCCGCCTGGCGCTTCGCTTTACTTAGTGTCTTGGTGCTCTGGAAATTGGGATTCGTGCGCTTCCTGCGGTTTTCGGCTCGCACTAAAGCACTGGCCTTGCCTTGGGCCTCCTCATCGCTGCTTTTCGCTGGAATATTTAGAAATATTAACCAATTTTAAACAATTTCTTCCATTTGGCGGTAATATTTTTTGCACTCACCTGATTCGTTGCTGCTGCTTTCCTTTTTGCGGCGAATGGCGGCTCCTTTTTTGATGTTTCGTTTTTTGAAGCCAAAGGCCGAGGTGCTAGCGGGTTCTTCCGACATTCTCCGGCTTTTAATGAGGCGTACTTTTCTATTAATTTACGTTAAAAACAATAAACAATCTATTTCGCCAATTTGTCATCCGCGCTTCTTCTTCTTCAGGTAGCTAGCGACGGGAGTTTGGTAACTATCGTAATTAAAGTTAGTATTTTTGTGGTATATGCGGGCACACTGAAATGGTATTTGGCGGGTGGATTGAATTTTAAGAAGGAAAAAAACTGTTTATTCAGAAAATCAATTTATGTTGAAGTAAATGAGAATTTCACAAGCAAAATATATCTGAAATTCTTACATTACAAACAGTCTATAAACACAGGCACACAACTTAACAATCAAGTGCTAACTAATGGCAAAAGTCGAAAATCAAAGTTTCTACAATAAAAATATGAATAAATATAATTTGGGGGAATCAGAAATGTGAAGACCAAGCAAAGAAAAATGTTTTCAAAAACAAATATTTTCAAAACGCCGATACTATCGATAGATCCATCCAAGTTTTGAAAGCTCCACCAACAAGTAGGTTTATTTGGCGCTCTGCAAACGGTCACTCTGTTTATTATCGTTTATTTTTAGAAACCAAACCTCAAAAACACGTAAATTTAATGATTATTAATTATTATTATTATTATTTATTAATTCTTATTGTTTTACCCGCAGAACATGACTCTGGAACAGGTCTCATCCTCCAAGTGCTTCGAGGGCGAGCAGCGCGTGTATCGCCACCGATCCGGCACCTTGGACTGCGACATGACCTTTGGCGTCTTCCTGCCGCCGGCGGCTCTGGAGGGCAAACCCTGCCCGGTGCTCTTCTTCCTCAGCGGACTGACCTGCAGCCACGAGAACTTCATTCAGAAGAGCGGCTTCCAGCAGCACGCCGCGCGTCACAATCTGATTGTCGTCAATCCGGACACTTCGCCCAGGGGCGTCGAAATCGCCGGTCAGGATGACGCCTACGACTTTGGCAGCGGCGCCGGGTTCTATGTGGATGCCAAGCAGGAGCCGTGGTCCAAGCACTACAAGATGTACAGCTATGTGACCCAGGAGCTGGTGGATGTGGTCAATGCCAATCTGCCCGTGGTGCCCGGCAAGCGGGGCATCTTCGGGCACAGCATGGGCGGCCACGGAGCCCTGATCTGTGCCCTCAAGAATCCCGGATTGTACCAGTCCGTCTCGGCCTTCGCGCCCATAACCAATCCCACCGAGTGTCCGTGGGGCCAGAAGGCCTTCGCCGGCTATCTGGGCTCCAATACGGCTGATTGGGCCCAGTGGGATGCCACGCTTTTGGTGTCGCAGTACGAGAGTACGCCGCAGGAGCTCTTCATCGACCAGGGCGGAGCGGACAACTTCCTCGCCGGCAAGCAGCTGCTGCCGGAGAACCTTCTGGCCGCCGCCGATGGCAACGCGCACATCCAGACCATCTTTAAGCAGCGCGAGGGCTACGACCACAGCTACTTCTACATCGCCACCTTCGTCGCCGAGCACATCGCCTACCACGCCGCCCTGCTCACCGCGACTGCCTGAATGTCTCTTTTTGCTCGTTATTTTCCATCGGTTTGTATTGTACTAAAACGCTAATTCAGTCATAAATCAAGAGTAAATAAACTAATCTACACGGAGTTTCTAAAATGTGTATTTCGAAATGGTATAGAATATTTTTAAATAGGTATTGTAGTATTCTTATAAGGTTTTAAAATCGGGTACAAGAATTTATTATTTTTGTGTGCTAGTTCAAGGTCATTAATACGCAAAAATGAATGACATACCCCCATAGTTTCCATGATCGTTCCTATACCAGCAACTACTTTATTAATAGACTTCTTATAAGATTCTTAAACTATCTTTAAAATTGCAAGAAATAATTATATCTCGTGGAACAACTATGTTTTCTTAACAATTGAAATTCAAATAATTATTATCATTATATCATTATCATTAAGTATTCTTATAAGGCTTTTAAAAACGGGTTCAATAATTTATTATTTTTAAATGACAGTTCAAGGTCATTTATACCTAAAAATTAATTTTCTTTATTCATTTTTTTAAAATTTGTTTATTATTACATAGACGCATAGTTTTTATGGAAGCTATCTGATCGTACCTATAGCAGCTATGTATAATACTGATTTATTAATCAAATTTGTATTAAATTCTTAAACAATCTATGCAGGAAATAACTATATATCAGCGAACAACTATGTTTTCGTAACAATTTTCTAATAATTACACAATGCAACATAGAAAATTTACCTCGATGGATGCTATATTTTTGAATTCATTACGAATTCCCAAGTTAAACTGCGTTTTGCAAAAAAGTTCGTCAAGATTATTAGCACAAGAAATTGGCCAAGGTATCACAGGCAAAGGGTTTCATTATTTGTTTTGATGTTAAAGTTTTTTTAAAGTGACACTGTTTATCTTTCAAACCTCCTACTCAGAATAATTTTAGGATTTTTTGTAATAGTCAGGATATCATAAGACATTCAAGAATAGGTATCGCAAGTTCGTAGCATCGCTCCGGACTTTGGCTTCATCGCGGACTGGGGATGAAGGTAAAAGCTTGCATCGTAGTAAAAGCTCTCCGGCTGTTGGTCCACCGCATGCTGGGAACTTTCCGCATCCTGGCATCCTTCGAAGGATTCATTCATCAGTAGAACTAACGCCGTCAGATGGGACAGATGTGCTAGTGGCACACACAGGGAACCGAACCGAACGGAGGCTCCAAAAGGCGACATCCTCTCGACTCGTTTGGCGCCATATTTACTCGGACCAATCGGAGGCGGCTACTCCGTATTTACGTGACTGCGTGTGTGCGCCAGATAGTCCTGTTTTCGGGGTCCCCCGTTTGTTTGTGTAATTTCGCGCGCTTTTGTGTCGCCCGCTGGACGGAAGTCTTATATACCAACGGGTCGAAAAATCGGGTTCCAAAAAAAAGCAAGAAGGGATTTAAAAAGGCGTGAGATTTGCGGCCAACTGCTGGACGACTGCCAGCGGACTGAAATCTTAATTAGCCATTTAATGGCAGTTGGCAGACAACAAAGGCTGATGGTAAGCCTCACCCCCACCTCATCCATATGGCAAATATAAATCAATTATAGACCGCGCACAGATCTTGGCAGTCTGTCAGCCAGCGAAAGGTGTGTGGCATTGGAACCACCTTTCCTCGCTTTTATGAGCAACTGTACGGCTTGTTTTATGACCGTCGTTTTACTGCATGCTGGCGTTTTTACACTTCCATCAGCACTCCATTTTTCACAGTTCAGAGTCAAGTTCACGCTCGGTATACCACTCACCATTCATTAAGCTTGTCTATTTCTCCACGGGTCCTGGGCTTTAAACTTATTTAAATTATTTAAGCCCTGTTTTTCACTCGCCATCATTTGCATATTATGATTTAGCTATTGAATTTTATGGTTTTTATTATCAAATAAAACTTTGAAGAAGTGCTTGCTTTTGGGCCTTCTTGGAATTGTTATTCCACTCATTATAAATTGTCTTTTATCTTAAAAGTATTCGTCATTTTTGCGCTAGAATTCAGCCGAAAGAAAAACTTTCTGCTTCTGTTTGGTTTCTCATTACCAAAGCTTCATTTAAATTTTGAACAATTTGTTTTGGATTCGGATTGTTGGCATTTAATGACAAACAGCCATGAACTTGATCTTTCAAAAGAGTTTGCAAAATGTTCTTGGCAGCTACAAAAAGGTTCCTTCCTTGACTGTTAAGCAAACAGAGATTACTAAGAATTTTCCAGATTTCTTTGGCATGTCAACGTCAAATTGTTCAGCCAAAGCAAATTAAGTTCTTTGTTAAATTTATAAAATAGACTTGATGGACTGGAAACCATGAGAATATTTTAAGAAAGTTATCGAATTTGGCAAAAATTTTACGTTTCATGAAACAAATATAAAAGGCATTTAAAATCGAGTGAATCAAGATGATAAATAATATCCTGCACGAGCTGGACTTCCCCACTTAAAATTTGCATTAAAGAGCCATATTTCAAATTTTATTTGACCATAAAAAAAAGTACTCAAGCCAACCTAATCATCGCGTTACCATAAAATATCTTTCCATTATAACAAGTTTTTCTCCAAATGTTTTCTTTGTATGTATATAAACAGAGTTTTTAATTATTAAACACATGGATTTGACACGTTTCTTAATTGACATTCAGATAATAAAACTCAACAGAATAATAGAATAGATTGTGTTGTACGTGACATCTCTCATCAGTATGCTCTTTTCTTTTCCAATATCGTATTAAATTTCATTTTCGGTCTTTAATGTCTGTACTTTGACGTGTTTAAACTAAAACTTTTATAGTATAACCGCAGTTTAAAGCCTGCATAAAATGGTAATAAAAACAGCTTGTTCACGATGACTTACGTCTTAAAAATTTGCATTAAAGAGGAATATTTTACATTTGTTCCGACCATTAAAAAGTTTAACCAACTCCCATATTGTGCCAACATAAAACAGCTTTTAACTATTAATCGTTTTCTAGTTAAATCTTTTATTAGCATTTCCTACGCTCACTTAAGGTAGACAAGTATTCTTCCAATGTGGAGCATCATATAAAATGCAACCGACTTGTGCAATATTTCCATTTATATAGTGCTTACCGGTGCTTAAGGCACTCGAACCACTTTTTATTTCTCCATTTTTCAAGAAAAGCCCCAGCAAAAGCCGGCTAAGACATTGAAAGCGTCGATTTTCTTTCAACCTCCTTGCAGTTTGAAAAGCAGATGCGAAACGAGTGAAGCTGGGAAGTTTCTTGAAGCCGGGCTGGCTTAAATTTGTTGCCCACACATGTGCAATTAATAAACATCTTGGTTGGAAAGTTTTCCCCAGTCTAATTACAGGTAAGCCTGTTCGACCATCTTAGCAAATCCCCGGTGGATCAAAATATTGTGTACCGAGGTGGCCAAATGTGGTAGGTAAATAAAAGTGTTTACCTGTGCAGTTGAAGGGGAGAACTGATTTGTGTTTGGCAAGACAATACACGGGAAAATTCCAATAAAGTGAAGGGAAAATCAATAGAAGCCAATATAAGGAAAGTGAAAAGGAGAGCGTAGTCATTTATTTGCAAAACTCTGAGACCAGGCGAATACGATTTATCTATTTGAAGAATAATATCCGTTTATTTGTCAAAGTTGCGTCGCTTGATGAGAAACTTTTTTATTTGCCGACTCCGAAGTTGCGATTGAATTCTACTTAAGTGAAAGCCACATTTTTAATTAAAAATATTACAGTTTGGTTTACTCAACGTTTCCATCGGTCCCTGAATTTATCAATATATAGGGTATGCTGCAGCCTACCTTATACTGTTTGCAGTCCTATTCCAATTAAATGGCTTCGACACAATATAAATAAGAGCCGTTCTAAAATAAAGCATCCATTAGCACATCAATTAACTCTATGTACATATTGTACCTGGAAACCAACGCACACATAGCACGTGCCTGGTGGGGTGGACCTCAGTTATACGTTTATCACGCATACGCAGTGTTGACACATTTTATTAAATTCACTTCCATGCTGGGCCTTAAAATGTTACTGTCACAACGTAATAGGCGGCTTAGTTTTTGAGATAAATGTAATATTTATGAAGACCTAAATGTATGTGTCCCAAAAGGGCATTTATTATCTCATCTAAGAGGTTATTTCAAGAGGAAAGACAAATTAATTATTTAATATTTTCGACAATTGTAATAAAAACTGTTGATTTTTAGTGTTTGTGTTGTACACAGAATATGTGGTGGTCAATTATATATTTTTTAAAGATCAAGATCAATATATAAAAATGATATGAATTAAGATTCTGTTTATCTTATTTTACATCATTTGTTTAAAATATACTACATTTGATATTTTATATGACATGATAAAATATTAAGTTGATATGTTTGAATCCTAAGTTTGACATAAATAATATCGGCTTTTTAATAAAAGTTTTTATTGACATGAAATAAGGTAGAATTGACCCTATTTCATATCGATTTTTTTTCTGTGTAGAAATGTTTTGTAATAAAATATAAAATTAAATTTTTTCCATGAGGTAATTTTTTAAATAATGGTAATTAAACACTTAAGTAACTTTAGCCAAATATCTATTAAATTAAAAGCTTCAATGTAACTTTTAAAAGTCCATCCCAGAGCCACTCACTCACCCACTCAGTGTAAATATGTGTGCAAGTGCTTGATGTGTGAAGGGAAAATGGAAAGATCGAATCGGTTTTCCATTCATGGTAGTTGGGGAAGGGGATGGGGGCGTTTCTGACCTGACTGACAATTAGGCCAATCATGAGGAATCACTTGCCATGACAAACGCCTGGGCCACGTGCATACGTACAAATTGATGTATTGTTTTTGGGGCGTCGAGTGCCCCATCAGATGCCATCAGGGAGTTCTCCGGAGGCAGAAGAAGAGAAGTAGGATCCATGGACAGGTCCTCGGTGCAGGGCACGCAAATTCAACGGAAAATGTACGCCATCCAAATAATTTAGACAATGGCACTCGTGCGCACACGCCATGCCCAGGAAACAGGATGTCAACACACACACATTCAGAAACGCCATCATAAACACACGCACACCACTGAGAAAATACGCAGACAGACAAAGCCTGACTGAATGCAGAGAAACAGAGGCGACAATTTTAGTGCTATTTTCGGTCATCACTTGGCTTTACAGGAGGTCAGAGCCAGAAACGGAACCTATTGGGACCCCACATGGAAGCCATCACTCCGGACAGCCTCTGAACTCCTATCTCCTTCCGCCCTGCCCTCCCCATTTCCCCTTTATCGCTATCGCACTCCTATTATTTCTTATACGCTGGTGTGTATCTGCTGTCCAACATATGTTCTCACTTAGACTGCGGTCTTCTTCCTATGGCTTGTGTCCCAACAGCTGCAACTACACTTAAGGAAAAAGAGATATTAAACAAAAGGAAACAAAAAGGCAAAGAATGCGGCCACTGAGAGAAATTGTTTATTAAAACTAGAAGATTTATTCTGTAGAGTTTTAAAAAGTCTATTTCTTATCATAATACTTTAGTTTTATTTATTTTAAAACTTTAATAAGTGTATTAGTATTTATTGTATTTATTACTATAATATTTCTTTAATTTGTATGTCCTTATCCATTAATTTGTATGTCCTTTTAAAGAATTCCTTCAAAATATATAGATAGAACTTAAATAAAAATAGTTGAAAAATAAAATTGTAAAATTTCGAATAAAGGTAAATTTAATCAAGACCTTTTTAATTTCTAAGAATTTTATTCATTTTTTTTAATAATTTATTTTTTTAGATGAATTTGCTATTTTAAAGTACAAATATATTATGAAATGGTTCCTTAATTTATTTAAAGGAATTATATTTTATTTCATTTAAAATAACGACGCAGCTAACAATTAGATTCACACATAATCTTCTAATCTTTATAGCATTTTATTTCTTAGTGTGAGCCAACATTGCAATAGCAAATACAAAACACACAAACAGCAAAGCGGAAAAACTTCTATTATTTGTTTGCCACCTTGCTGAAAAGGAGGACCGACCAGGATGTTCGGTTTCGGGGGCGTAAGAGGAATTGCTCTTTCAACGTGTAATTGAGTTTTCACGCAGTACGTGCAAGAAATTTTTAAACCCGATCCAGTGAAAACTTTAGCTCATAATCAAATTTGGAGGCCCCCGAAAGTAGATGCAAAAGGATGTGTACTTTAATTTGAATAACTTTACGGCTGCAACATATTGTTGTGCGTGGGAGTCGATAAATTTCATTAGGCCAGGAAAATGGACCAACAGAAAAGTTTGCCAGACAAAAGTTCGTCTCGATTGGCAGAAATCTAATAGCTCAGCCTTAAATGGATTGTTTCTATGTGAGTGATGTGATATGGTACACAGATTAGCTGCTCTAGGAGTTTGGACTACGTTCCAACTTTCCCTAGCTATTTAGCCAGACGGCAAAACTTGCTTTGATTGATGGTGTTTCATGAGATAAGTTGGTAGTGGCAACCTGAGTGTATCAGATGGGGTTTCACAAAATTAATTTACATTTAACGAAATTAATAGAAAATCGCTTTTATCTCACTTAATAATAGGAAGCGACTGTTGAAAAATGTATGATTTTGTGATAAATATGTAAAAAATGGTTTGAAAAGTTATTTGTTGTTTAGCGACTTTTAATTGTATTAAATTGTATTTTCAGAGGATATTTTCTTTGCCCTTTTAATGGTTATTTAAGGTTTATGATGTTCCAAAAACTTAGTCCTGAATCAATTAGTTTACAGTTTACAAAATAAAATAAAATCACTTTTGTCTCACTTAAATATAGGATAATGGCCTTATAAATAAGTAACAGAAATGTATTGTCAAGTGAATTGTTGTTTACCGACTTTAAATTGGATTTCAGAATGTCCTTTCAGAGGATGTCTTTCCTTCCCCGTTAATGGTTATTTAAGGTTCATTATGTCCCACAAACTTGGTCCTAAATCAATTGTTCTGTCTTAACAGGCTTTTAAACTATCCGATAGCACCGTTCTGCCACTTGATTCCAACAGCTTTCGCTAAGTTTTTAATTAAGTTATAGCCACACTTTACATACAGCCCACAAAGGAGAACCAA
Source organism: Drosophila takahashii (assembly GCF_030179915.1). Lineage (NCBI taxonomy): Eukaryota > Metazoa > Arthropoda > Insecta > Diptera > Drosophilidae > Drosophila > Drosophila takahashii. The sequence goes on from NC_091681.1 coordinate 16,273,842, forward strand.
TTTGTGCTAAGCTCAGATTTTAACTGGAAATTTATCGTCAGCAAATTGCAATGGCAAATCGCAGAGCTCATTTGGCCAAATCCGCCCTGTTGCACGGGTGGGTCTCATCGAAAAAGGCCCCGAGCACAGTAAATGGAGCGGACTAACTAGAGAAATGCATCAGGCATCGGGCATAAACCAACCGCACAGCCTTTACATTTAACCCCCTGTGCGAATCCCTGTGCATGCAATTTCCAAATTGCTTTCTCTAAGCTGGGAAACAATTTATGTGTATGTGTGTAAATTGGCCTGCCCCTCCCACTAGCACACAATTGCACACAGTTAAACCACCCACCGCCCCCCATATTCACCTTTGGCTGGCAAAGCTTCTTACACTAATTACACAAATTGAACACAATTTATTGTTGCCATGGGAGCAAAACGCTCGATGGTTACTCCTGCTGTTGCCGTCGGCGACACGCTCCAAGTGGCAGCAATTTGGTTAATATTAAATAAGTACTTGCATATTAATTATATGCATAATTACACGACCAGACGAGGCGAGCTCTCCTGTTTGGGTGTTTGCTGTAATTAAAACATGCTGACGTTGCGTATACGTAACGTGACTAGCGGCTAAGCTAGCGTGTTCCCAGAAATGAATTCCATTAAAGCCGAAACAAAGGAAACGGATTTATTTTGCATATTTCAATGGCTTTAGACTTGGTTTTAATTACAAATTAGGTTTTTCGTCGCTGTGGGAAAATGTCAATTAGAAATGTCTGTTTAAAAATTTATTAATTTTGTTTTAGCTTGTTTAAAAATGTTTTTTTTTAAATCCTTGAGGTTTGTTTTATGGTTTAGTATATTTAGAATATTCCACAATTGTTTATTTTAAGGTTTAAAATATTTATTTGTATTTATTCACTTTTCGTAAGTCCTAAAAAAATATGAATCTTTCTTTGCCACACATTTGGCTCACTTAGGCTTATGCCAAACCCAGAACACTTTGCGACTTATTTCCATATCCTGTTTCCCTATGCCGTCGGCATGTGAGACTTCTGATTTCTGTTTCATACCCAAGTTGATTATATGCTTCTGACAGAGTCATTAACAATTTGTTGGTCTGGATTTACTCAGATTTTATTTGCATTCCTTTCTGCTTCTCTCTTCTCCATCAGTTGTTTTCCCGGAAGCATCCGAAGAAGCAGCAAAAGGAGGAACTTTAGCACAGCCAAAAGCCGATCAGCAGACCATCCAGCTTTGAGTGTTTTATGGTCCCGAAGTGGCAGCTACAGTCCCTAACAACTAACTAACAAGAACAACATCGGCTTAGGGCAGCAGGAAGTATCAACACGAGCCAAGGAAACAAAGCAATCTATAAAGATGGCCGGCGGGGGCAGGACAGCCGGCAAATACGGTTATTCGGACAACAATTATTACAGTGGTGAGTAGATAAAGATAGTGCGGATAGTGACGAAGAAATCCTGATAAGAATTTGACATTAATAAGGGCTTTGTGTCGGTCATATTTAATACTTATTTTATTGTTAGATCCTTATAACATTTTCCTTTACTTATTTATGGTTTGCATTTTTAATTTCAAAATATATGATTTAGTGATACACAGAAAACAAATTCGATATGAATAATGTTTATTTCTAATTAATTTCATATCAATAAAAATCCGATATGATTAATGCCAAATGATTATATGATATATTTATCAACTTGATATTTTATCATTTTGTAAAAGTTCTGAAAATACTTTTATAATTTAGTATGTTTGAAAAAAATATTGTTAAATAAGATAAACATAATCTTTATTCATATCAAAATGATTCGAATAACTTGATCTTAAAAAATATTAAATTAACTTGCACATATTATTCTGATCTTTTGTCAATTTTTTTTCTGTGTACTGTTTTTATTTTATCCATAAAGTCAAAGATCTACTGCTATTTTAATGGCCATCAAAAAACAAATAAGGTCGTGTAAACGTTATATTAGTTTTATTTTATTTCTGCCAAAAAAAGAACTGAATAAATAAAGATTAGAAAGGAAGGACATTAAGGTCCTTTCTCAATAAATAAATTACAAGACCCTGCCTATAACCAGCGGGCCTTGAAATTCCCTTGAATAATAAATACATTGCTGAAAAGCTTTAAATAATGCACGATATTTTTTCGGAAAGCTATTATTGTTAATATTTTTTGATAAATAATTCATTACTTCCATTCACCTGTCAGCGTGTCTGGCAGAGCTCCGAAACAAGCAGAAGTAAATGTCCAAATAATAAAAAATTATGTTTATTGAAATCTGTCATTATTATTGGTGTATGAATAAATGACAAGCCTCATTGTTGTTTCAACCCCCAAACCCACTGTACAGCATTCCATACCCAGCAGGCATTTCGGGATGGTTGAATGGGTGGATGGGTGGGTGGCTCGTTGTCCGCACTGTCGCCCATTTGGCGGGCTTATGTTGTGGCCCCCCCGACGGCATCGTCGTCGTCGTCCTGACGTCCTGCTGATGAAGTCCTGCCGCATGCCTCACCGTAATCAGTGTTGAAAAGCGTGTTTTTATTCGTGTCTTGATTACGTATGTATATTCCGCTTGTCAGGGTTTTTATTACATTTATTTCGGTGCGTTTCTTATACACATGAGTACTTACCGACTCGCATCGGAATTTTCCCTGAGCTTGTACATTATTTGTTTATGCGTGTGTCGGCTGGGGATTTGAGCGCTATAAATGGTTCCTCGGGTGCTCGGCATACAATACATATCATTTACGCATGGAACGCAATATAATTCAGTTCAGCTCAGAGTAATGATGTTTGGCTTGATTTTATATTGCCATATGAAGCGCTCTGCGAATGTGAATGAGTTCAGGTGAAGGACCAGCCGAAGGACATCTTGCTGTGTTTGCATAAAGTTTTTGTTTTCTCCTAAGTGAGTTGGAACTCCCCACCCGTAGGCTAGATTTCCGCCCCATCCCAAGTTATCAATTTGGCCATCGAGAAGGCTTTTGTACTTTTAAACAAGTTTCACGTACAGTTTTTATTGCCACAAATTGTGCGTTATGTATTTATTGGTCATTAAAACAAAAACTGAACATGTCTGGTATAAAAAGAGCAACAACTGTGCATTGTCATCTAAAACTAAAATGGGAAAATATAAATTAAATTGGGAAAATTCGGAAAATTGAAAGCGATTAATGTACTTACATTTTGCAAGGCTTCGGCATTCATGTCAACAATTTTGCTGCCAAAGCGAAAACACCATTCTTTTAACTTAAAGGGTACGAATATTTTGATTTGACAGGAAAATTATTGGGAATATCGGAAATTTCACAAATGTATTTTCCATTCTGATAATTTTGTTAGCATTCTATTCTGGTTGTTGTAATACTTTTGAGGATATGGATAAACCTTTGCGGAAAAGTTCTGAAAATTAGTTAGACAAATATATAACTCTGTCAAATTTAAAAATGTTCTGTGGAATAAATCAAATCTCAGTATTACATTCCATTTTTTCCATTTCTATTTTTTTATTGAGCCCATTTGGGGAAATCGGTGGTAGCTGGATAGATCACCATTGTCCACACGGTTCCAGTGAATAGCAGACAGAAGAAGGACCAAAATGTTGGCAAAATACCGGCAATAGCCATGTACTTGGTCTTCAATCCCGTATAGCCGGAGATAATTGCATTGGGTGGAGTGCTCACGGGCAGATGAAAGGCCAAGCTGCAGGCCAGAGCAGAGGGAAATGTCAATACAATGGGATGCACTTTGATGGCTATGGCCTAATAATATTAAAAATTTTATTAATAATAAAATTACAAAAATATATGAGATCAATAAAATTTTTACCATTTCCGAAAATATCGGAATCAGAATGTTGCAGATGGCCACGTTAGAAGCGAAGGCTGTACAAAATAGGGAAATGGCAATGCACATGGCCACAACCAGGACATAGTGCATACTTCCCGCGAATGCCAAGGACTGGCCCAGCATTTTGGCCATTCCGCTTACCCGACTGCCCTCGGCCAAAGCAAATCCTCCGCCTGTGAAAGAATTAATACTTAAAATATATTACTTCTTAATAAAAATAAAATATAATTTATGTGTTTACAGAGAAAAAAAGATCAAAAATAGTCATCAATCGGATATTTTTTTATTTTTGGTCAATTTTGGTCCGTTCTGTGTTCATATCAAAATGATATTTCCGAATATATGATTTTGTACCATATTAATATGAAATATTACCATTTACCAATTTTTTCATATTAATATGAAACAATATATATTTCATATTTTTTTGTTTTTTCTCTGTGTAATTATGAATGTTCTATTAACAGATATAGAATAGATATAGAATATACATTTATTTCATAGATATAAGTCTAGTGAAATCTAATTGATAGAAATAATCCTTATGAGCACTTACTTACCCAGCAAAAAGCACAAGCCAAAGGGCGTATACTTGTGGCAGTAGACCCACGAAAGGCAGGCATCCAGCGTTTGTCCCGGGAAAGGAGCCTTTCCGCAGCAGTACTTGAAGAAAGTATACTGAGTGGGCAGGGCGAAGAGCAAAAGGACAGCGAAAAATACCGGTGGCCCACTTCCTATGGGTCTATGGAAAGATCAATAAAAAATACGAGTAACTCGATACAACCGAAAGGTGTAAAAGAAACTCACTGAGCGTTCAAAAAGTCAGCCCATCCGGGAAAGAAGCCTGGCTTTCGAGTGAACAGTAGGAAAATCATGAGGATAAAGATCAGTCCCACTTGAATTTCATGGCAGCTCATCGATCCCAACTCCTTCTTGCGCTCCTTGATCACGGCCTTGACCACGTCCTTGCTCTCGGCGCCCTTCTTCACCTCCTGACCAACCTTGCTTTTGGGTCGAAAGAGACCCATGTGGGTGATTTGCAGCGATAAGAAGGTGAGAATTATTAGCACGACCACCACAAATGGAATGGCGTAGGCCATGAAGATGGGAAAGTCGATCTTCTCCTCGGAATTCGGAAAGCGCCTATGGGTTTTTTGATAAGATATATGACATCAGAACAATCGGAAATCCTTACGTATCGTATAGGCCCTTGTAGGTTAGATTTGTGCCAGTTCCGATCAGAGTCCCACATCCGCCGATTGACGAGGCATATGCGATTCCAAAATAGAAGGCCATCGATATGGTGGATGGATGCGGTGGGCTAAAAGTTAAAATGGTTTCGGCGTAAGATTTCGATTTCCCATCTCCCAGCATATTTCACTTACTCGCCCTCCTCCACTGGCTCCTCTTCCTGTGTCTTGTAAATGGCAAAAATATTTTGCTAAAAGTAAAGAACAGGTAAAAATGCGTATCAAGGAAGATAAAAATCCGGCTCGAAGGACCAACAAATATTTTGAAAGTAACTATTATAAGTGATTTAAGTTCGTGGCCAATTTTATATCACATTTAAAAATAAAGAAACATTTCTTACCGCTTCCATTTCGTTGAGAACGGCCTTAACTATGGGACACATCATGGCCGTGGCCGCCGAATTCGAGATCCAAAGCGATATGAAGCAAGTCACCATGACCAAACCGAAGTGCAAGCTGTCGAAAGGGGCCCTTATTATTTTTGAAAGGGCTTTTGGACAAAAACTTACCGCCTTGGACTACAGCCCACTACCAAAATGGTGGTGAGTGCGATGCGCTGATGGAGATTACTATATTCGATGGCCAGAGCGATCAGCAAACCGCCAAGGAACATAACCACGGTATCGCTGAAGTAAAAACTGCATACCTTATCCGAGGGCTAGAATATGTCAGAAATTAGTTGTAGTGCCAAATAATTAAGTGTACATACCAAAATCCCAAAAAGAGGCAAGAAAACGATCGGAAACAGAGCTGTCAAATACAGGGGAATGGCCTCCGTTATCCAAAAGAGCGCCATATTGGCCACCAAGTACATGCAAACCCATGGCTGCAGGTAGGAAAATTATTAGATTATCCACTGTGGAATGTGGTCTATCCAACTTACCAACAAGCCCGTCATTAATCCATGAACCAAGAGCGGCAATGTGACGAGAGGTATGATGATGGTCGCCTTGCCCCTCCAATGGAAACCGCAACAGCGCTTCATGGCCCTGCCACCTCCCAATCTATCCTCAGCACTGCAAGAGGGGATATAAAGTGAATTGGTTATTTAACATACCTTTTTTTTTTACTTACTCGGCCATTTTGTTTGTCCTTTAACTCATTTGTAAAATAAATGCTGTATTCAAAAGAACAATTTTTCCAAGGCTCACTCTTTGGCTGAAAATAAGTTTTGAATCAATCAATATGATCATCGTCCTTGCCTTTTAACCACGACTATACAGTGACTAAAAAATAACACAACACATAATATTTCTTCTCATAAAAAAAGAGTGATTATATTTACGCAAAACTTTTGTAAGATTCTTCGTATTTTATATTAAAGCAGCCTTATTTTGCATTTTACATTAATTAATACAATACATATTTTATATTCTTTAAAAAAGAAGAATTGGTTCCATTGTTAAATATTAGTCTGATTCTTGATATCCTTAGCCCAATCTGGAAAGCTACCGGCTTTCGGGAATATTACCATTCCCCATGTGTTCGTGTTCAAAATGGTCAGGAGAAATCCAATAATGGTGGGCAGTACGCCGCAACAGGCCTAGAAAATGTTTTCTTAAAAAAAGGGGGTCTTAATTATGTGGAAGGGATAAACTTACAATGTATTTGGTCTTAATGTGGGCATATTGGGCTACAATGGCATTTGGAGGCGTGCTGACTGGCAAAAAGTAGCACATACTGATTGCCAAACAAGATGGCAGAGTCAGGATCAAAGGATGGATTTCGAGAACGAGGGCCTAAGGAAACAGATCAATATTATTTGTTATACCCTTGAGAAGGTATTATAATTTAATTTAGACATTTTAGTAAATAAAAAATATAAAAAAAATAAATAAATATATATTTCTTACCATTTCGCATAAAATTGGTAGAACAATGTTTGCTACGACCACGTTTGAGTTGAAGATCGAGAAAAACATGGACAGAAGGATCGTGATTATCTGCACCACAAGACTAGGCAGTCCGATGAGGATTTGCATGGCCCGTGCTATCATTATATTAACACCAGTTCTTTGACTGGCCTCGGCCAAGGCGAAGCCCCCACCTGAAATTAAGTTTGGAGAAATAATATAATATCGAAGATAGTTTAAACCTTAGAAACCCTACCCAGTAGGAGCAATAGACCCCAGGCTATGTTGTCATGAACAAATCGCCAGGATAATAAAGCATCTAATGCCTGGCCGGGAAAAGGAGCTGTGATTTAAGTTATAAAAAGGAATTAAATTTTCATTAGGTTTTAAGTCACTCACGCTTGCCGCAGCAGTACTTGAAAAACACATATTGAGTGGGCAACGAAAACATTAGAAGAATTATGAAGATCATCGCAGCTGAACTTCGAGCTTGCCTAAAAAGTGTGAATCAAATTTGGTTTATAGAGGTCTATTTATAACTCTGTTAACTCAAACTCACACAGCGTTAAACAGATCGCTCCAACCGGGAAAGAAACCCGGTCTATGGGTGATTAGGAGTAGGATCATAATCGCAAATAATACGGAAATTTGGATCTCGTGACAGCTCATTGGACCCAAATCTTTATGACGCTGTCGCAGAACTTCCTCCAACAATTTCCGGTTTATATTGGCCTCCTTAATGAGCCGCCCGGTTTTACTTTTGGGTCGAAACAAACCCAAGTTGGTTATCATTAGAGCGATTATAACGAGCGTTATATTGCACACAACCATTATGGGGATCGAGTAGAACATGAAGTTGGCAAATGTGATCTCCTCCGTGGAAGTGGGAAATCGCCTGGGTAAGAAAATCAATTTGAATTTTTGTCTTAAGCTAGATTCACTATCTTACTGATCATAAATTCCCTTAAAAACCAGATTTGTTCCCGTGCCAATCAGAGTTCCCAGTCCGCCAATTGTGGAGGCGTATGCCACGCCCACGTAAAAGGCAATCGAAACCTTGGACGGATGAGGTGGGCTGCAGGTGTTTTAGAGAAGGAAAAAACCATATATTATAAAAATCACTATTACTTACTCTCCCTCCTCCACCGGCTCTTCCTCTTGCGTCATATATACCGGAAATATATTGTTCTGAAAATAATATGGTAACCCCAGAAAAATGGGTATTACAAATTCGAAATACTTACGACATCCATTTCATTGATGATCGCCTTGACTATGGGACACATCATGGCCGTTCCTGCCGAGTTCGATATCCACAGACCCATGAACACGCTTACACTTATCAATCCCACCAATAAACTGGAAAAAGAAATCCCTAACTCTATTTGAAAAATAACTTAAGGAATTAAACTTACCGTCTTGGACTTCCACCGACAATTCGGATAACTCTCAGGGCAATTCTGGTGTGGAGATTGCAGTACTCTATTCCCAAGGCCACAATAAGTCCGCCCAAGAACATGACAATCGTGTCGGTGAAGTACATTCTACACACATCTGCGGAATCCTAAAAATGTAATTTTAATGTAAAATATAATTTTTAGTTTTGATTAAAGAGATTTCTATATTATTGGATAAACTTTAGAAGACCAAGGTATACTCACCAAAAGACCAAATAGTGGACAAAAGACAATGGGCAACAATGCAGTTATGTAGATGGGTAATGATTCGGTCACCCACAGCAGAGCCATTGTGACTATGATGTACAAACACTTGTACTCCTAGAAGATCAGGTGGTTTTTAGTAGACTACAAATGGATTAAAAACACTTACATTCATGTCGTTCTTGAAGCCAAGAATAAGGAGCGGAGATGTGATTATGGGTATCATTATAGTGATCTTTCCTCGCCAGTGATATTTACAGCAGGGGCCAACTGCAAACTTCCTAGGAGAATCGTAGAATGTCAATTCCATGGGTTACTTTCCAATATCAACCAATCTCACCTTGGTTCCTCTGGCTCTGCCATCTTCTTTGGTCTTCAGGCCCCCAAATGAGATTATTAGCCCAACATCTGAGTCTTTTGTGTACTATGTGTATTAAGTGTGCGATAAAATAAAACATAAATAATCGGATCTAAGTATCAGGGAGTACTAAGTTATTCAAGCATATTCCAGGAAAATATCATCGCTGCTCCTTTGGTGTCCTCTTAGTTAAGGTTCGCCGGCAATCAGCGGCACTTCAGAAAGGGAAATTTAAATCTGAACGCACTTTGATGTCATCTAATTGATAATTTCCTCTCGCACCCCCACAGTTGTACAATCAGAGGAGGTCAAAACTGGAATTAAAGAAAGCCACATAGAGAAAATAAGGATATTAAGGACAAAATTCAACTGAAGTCTCTCATTTTCAAACAAAATCCAGGCAATTTTCTATTCCATTTTGTTTGTCAAAGCAATTAGTGTCCCAGAAAACGCTTTTAAATTCTATTCTACTCGATTCTCTATTGATTTTCAAATCAATTGTGTTTGTCAACACATTGAATGCTTTTTGCTAGTTTTTCTTCATTTTCTAAAGAGAACACATTTAGCAGTATCTAAAACAGTTCGCATTCTAGTCATGCTCTGCTGGTAATTTATTCGAAACTTAGAGGTCAAAAAATCTTTGGCTCAAAAATAATTATTAAATGTAAATTATACAACATTACTCTTAATAATGAAATCAGTGTCTAATCTTATGGTCCTAGTAAATTTTTAATAATTTTTAAGTGTATGCAATATAAAGATTTTAGTTCAAAGTTTGCCATTATATTTGTGGAACTTTTTTCCTGTGTAGCATTAAATATTTACTTCAAGCGGTCGCGTCCTTGTCGGAGTGTTCGAGAAGTCCTGCTTCAATCTGGCCCAAATGAAATTCCTTAATGTTGGCCCAATCCTTGTGGCCACAAAACATTTCGAAAGATGTCAGAGACAGGACAAACAGGACGCACACACACGCACTCGTGGAGGGTATTACATAATGCTAGATGAATGTGAGACCCAAACTTTCCTCCACGCTTTTATATTTTTTTTCTATAGTATTCTGTCTATTCACATAATCTGTCAAATGACTTTATTGACTGGATTTTCGGTCGGGAAGAGAACAATAAATGAAATTTAATACATACATATCGGCTGGCAGCAGGACATGTGTCCTTCGCCGGAGCCCCGAAAGCGGTTAGGCTCATCCAGTCGTGAACCTTAATAATTTACGCTCAGTTTAGCCCAGTTTTGTGCCCATGGGCCACGCCACCATTTTCCATTTCGTATTTCAATTTGCGGCTGAAGATGAGGCGTTCGTCTCCTGCATTCGCTTTGCATATTTCACGCTATCATAACTTACATTTTGACAGCCCGAACTGTGTGAATTATTGTTTGATATGCCAAACTTTTGTTGCGCTTTTGATGTTTTAAGCAACCGCAAATTCGTGGTCTTCAAATGAAACTTATAAATGCCCGAAGAATCCCAAAGAAGTGTGTACATGGCAAAGGCCACAAAACTTTGACCGCACTTGAATGTCACTTGAAACTTTTGCAGAATAGCCAAAGTGGCTAATGATACAATTGTCGGTTGAAAGTTCTCCTTAATTGGTATAATATGGCACTAAAACTCTTGCCAAATCCTATTAGCCATGGCCTTTTAAAGAGACGGGTCATTTTACATCAGCTAATTGAAGCAGATTTCGGTTCATTTAGAAGTAATAACACCTTTCATTGAAGATATATTTTAAATAGAATTTAACTGAAATTCATCCCCAGGTTTTGTGAACAGAAAAAGTTTTGTGAAAATTAAAATAAAATTGTTGTTTATGTTGTTATGTGAGCAACTAATTCTGGCATCTGGATGAAAATATGGGTCCCATATGTATGAAGCACTTTTATGCCGAAAGCCAAGAGAAATTCTTGTGTGCAAAACTAATTAACAATGGGGTCAACCGAAATGTGAACACCTCGCCTTTAAAGACGAGAAAATTACCCAAAAATCCTAGTTTAGAATCACCAACATGAAATAACAGAAAACATTAAGATAAGAAATGTTTTGGTAAAATTTTCAAGTAGTTTCGTTATTTGTTAGGATAAAGATGAGAAAATTTAAGATTTTAAAGATGAGAAAATTACCAACAGAAAGCAAAAGGATACACATATAAAATATTAAGATACGAAATCTCTTAGTGAAATATAGTAGTTTTGCATCTAAATATCTTGTGTTCATATGTTATGGGAATACATATCTCCCATAGGTCGTATTTTATCTTCCACCATTTTCCAAAACACTTTCTGCATCCTTTTGGATAAAGATGATACAATTTTAGATTTTAAAGATGAGAAAACAACCAACAGAAAACAAAAGAAAACACACATGATATATTAGATATGAAATTTCTTAGCCAAATATTTAAAGTAGTTTTGCATCTAAGTATCTTATATTCATATGTTTTGGGAATAGAAATCTCCCATAAATCGTATTTTATCTTCCGCCATTTTGCTGAACATTTTGCTGCATCCATTTGGATTTTATGGCCTGCACGGCAGGTAAGGCTTTTGGCCAAGGGAAAACAATCGAAATGATTGCCTATTTATCCGGGGGCCTAGTGACCGTGAACTGTGAGCCACGAAGAGCACTCAACGCCTCGATGCCGACAATCAAACACATTTAGCGCTCAAACCCTTATATGCATATGTACTACACACCAAACACCACATATAATATGTATTACACAGGAAAAGGAGATTTATGGTGAACCTTAGCTTTGGGACATGGGCCATTGGGCTTTGAGCCCTCGTAATGCGAGCCGTCTAATTAACAAATCTGTGACGGCGTCGCTTTGGCTGCCTGTAAACAGGATTTTAATTTGTTTGATGTGTGACGAGGAGCGAGCGCTAAAGGCGAGTTGTGAATGCTCGGCATCGATTATGTGTTAAATTACCCATAAAGCAAACATCTGGCCCAAATGGACCCGAACAATGAGAGCCTATTTGCAAAAAGGCGGCTGTGTGGAAATGGCTTTGGTTATGCCAAATTGAAATTATACCGACCGCGTTTAAATCGAATGATTTAAATTTGCAAATGCCGCATTTGCATATAATTAAAGTCAAACCCCTAACCGCATTTCATCCTTTTTTAACGAATTAAGCATGAATTGAGATTTAATTTGGCGGGATGGAAATTTATATGACCATAAAATAAAGCATTAAAAAATGCTTTATTTCATACAAAATTAATCCGAATTTGTGGTTTTTTTAAAGAAATAATATGAAAACTACAGAAAACATAAATTAACAATTTAAAAAATTAAATCATCAAATGTCTCTTGAATTAAATAAAACAAAAGTGCAAAATCTTTTTTCGTTAAATTTAAGCAGCTTTCATTTTACACAGAAAAAAGTTGTCAAAAAATAAGTTCGATATGTGCAGGTCTATTGAATATTTTTCAATTTATTTTATATTCGTCTAATTTTAAATTATATGTTCGAAAAATTATTAAATTGTACCTATTTTTTAAATAAATTATGAAATAACTGATATGATAAAATATGTTGATATATGTATGTATATATCACATTTTTTACTGTGTATAATTTGTACTTATCTTTTTTTGCCAAATCGTGAAGTCAAAATTTTTTTCTATAATTCAATCGTTAGTAAATCAAGCTTAAAAGTTAATCCCAGTCATGCTTTTTACAATACTGTTGGCCGATAATTGCGTTAATAATGCAAGGCCATATGTGGGGAGATCGTAAAATGTTGGAACATCTGCTGCTGTAAAAATTCGAATTGCAAATCCAATTTTCATATTATTTTTGTTTATTACGAGTTTTTATGTCTCCTTTTTCTGTGTGTGCGTGGGTTGTCATCCAGATTGCTTCTGGCATATGGCCATCGTTTATTCTTTACAACAGTGCATTTGTCATGGTCCGGCTAAATTTGTTTTTGTTTTCCGTATTGTTTGAATATGCATGGGTACTGAGCCCTTAAAAAAATCCCTATCCCAGATGTGTGGATTGTGGATTGGCAAACAACAGGGAGTCACCTTTTTTGTGGGTGGCACACCCACATTTCAACCACCTGACAAGAATAATTGCCTGTAATTTGTTAGCGAGGCCTCTAAATCTTGTTTCTTTCCCTCTGCTTTCTATTTTTTTTCAGGTCACTCGTACAAGAGCATCAACGATGAGATTATACTGGTCAGCATCATAATGGGGATTACCATACTGGTGCTCATCACCATCGCCCTGTGCTACATTGCGTATGAGAAATGCCAGAAGAAGCGGGAATATTATATCAACGCCTAAGGGATTTCGGTATCGAAGGATGAATGGGGCGACTTTCTTTCCTTTTGTCCTGCGTTTGTTTTCCTTTGCAGCGGTGCAGGCAGTGCAAGGCTAAATGTCAACACGGTCTGCGACAATGTTGACGTTGACGATTTAGTTGGCCAACAAAAATAACCCAGAGTGGCCTCCCCTTTTTTCCAACCCCACATACCACCCAACCCAACCAAAATCCCCCCCAGACACGTACACAAATCGGAAAGCAGTGGAATTTGTGCTGTTTAAACGTTGCCGCCATTCTCTGTTGGTTTTTTGCCACAGTTGCAGTTTTCTCAAGTGTCAGGAAGCATGGCTCTATTGTTTGGCCACTGTGCACAGTGGGTTCCTACCCTGGCACTTGACATTTGTCCAGCCAATTAGGCGTTTGTATTTTGCCATTTCGTATTTTTCTTACACCCCGGTCGTTAGAAAAAATAATCAACACAAGGAGGCTAAAGGATATGAAAGCGTAGAGAGCCTTTTAAATTTTTCACTATTCGCTCCAGACAATTTCAACTTTTTAAGACTTTCATAAATTCGAGTTTTTATGCCGCACCCTGGCATTTCAATTTAAAATGCAATTCACTCGAATTCCACCATGCAGCAGCCACCTTTTGTTTGTCAAACCGAGGAGGAATAATAAAAAAGAGCCAACCGAAACCTCACACCACGGAATAATGGCAGCGAAGGAAATATAAACGATACTTCTGCAAGTGCGCTGTGTCGATATTGTTGCCCCCAAACTGAAATGCTGGAAACATTGTGCATATGTACATGGTGGAAAAATGTTGCAAATAGTTAGAACAAAGGGTCGCAGATAGCAGTCATTGTTTTCAGAAACCATACAAATTTGACCAACATTTACTTTAACTTTTTTTGTCTTTTTTAAAACTACACAATTAAATGGTAATCGAATTTTTTGGTCAAATACCCATTTAAACAAAATTTAATTGGGCTGGATGATATTTGAAATATTAAAGCTACATCTATTGACGATAAATAATCTAGAAAAACATCTTAACTTTTTAGGTAATACAAACAGAAACAAATAGATACATAAAATTTATTTTACATTTTGCTACATTTTTATTAAATTCTCAAAGTAAAGAGACAAAGTGAAAAAAACTACATTTTTATTTATATTTTATATCATCATAAGTCATAGTCTACATTAATTCCCACAATTTTTTCTTCTTTGAAAGTTGGATTTAGATTATTGTTGATTTTATTTTTTGTTTATATATTTTTTTTCCATTGTAATATTTTTTTCTGTGTAATCTTACACACATATTCCAATTTCGAATATTGACAGCGCGGGAGCATTTAACCAACCAATGGACGGGGAGGCAGGGAGACATTCCCAGCTAGTGAGTGACTTTTCTTATATCCCTTTTTTGTGGCCCTTTTTGTCTGATTTTCTGGGTTTTTCCTGCTCTTTTTTTTTGGATGGGAGTTCAAGACCGTGGCTCGAGGCTGTAATAATAAAAACAGTAACGGAAACTGGATGCAGTGCACACGGACAAAGCGTAAAGGAACAATAAAGAAAATCGCCCAGCGATTCAGTGGTAGCAAAGCGATTCCGAGCCGGAGATAAAAGGCCAGAAAGAGTTGGTATTAAATTAGAGCAAAATGGACCGCATTTAAAGGATCTTTGGCCGAACTGAGCTGTTGTGTGAGCATAAATTAAAGCTTATGTCGTCGTCCGGAAGGCCCCACAAAAATATCTATTCCGGCTCACAACCCAAAAAAAAACAAAAAATTGGGGAAAACCAACACACATCCGCCTTTTTGCCAATGTGTCGGGAACTCAATGTTAATCAGCTTAGACAACCTCCGTCATCGGTTTCGAGGCATTTTGTTGTTTTTCCTGCTTTTTTAGGCACATCAAGAGGCCCAAGAGCAAACAAATAACTCGATTTTTTGGGTATGGGGCTGCCACTTTATCCCCTGGAAATGCTTTTAAAAATTAAACAACTGATAAATGACAAAGTTCGTTGGACCAGAAATTATCGTTTGACAAATTGGCAGGCCATGATGAGAGCTCATCAATTGCCTGGCAACCACGTGGAGACCGAGTCCTCTCAGATCCTGCGGCTACAGGGCACTTACGGCAAAGCCAGACGAATTACTTATGACCAAATGGGTCTATTGACATGGAAAATTAACTCGGCGAAGATTTTACGTTGAAGGATTTACGATGAAGAACGCTTCAGTTAAAATAATGTCTGGAAATTTATTTTTATTAGGAAAGTTTCTTATGTTTATTTGCTCATGTCATATTATTTTACAGCTTTAATAAATTTGTAAGTTTGACTAACAGTAGTATTAAATTATTATTAAATTAAATAAGTTAAAATTATTATATTTATTTTTTCAAGTTATGCCGATCTGAGAGTTGTTTTAAAGTTTTTAGAATTTATTATTCATAGAAGACATCTTGAACGCTTGTAAAAAATCCTCTTCTTTTCACAACACAAAACTTTGACCACAAACCGAACACAAAAGTTAACTTGACACTCAACCACCGAAATGTAGTTTAATATTGCATCATCAACAATAGCCATGCAAAGGAAAAATATGGAAAGGGCGAAAACTTTACTAATTATCCGTTAAGCAAGAAAAATCCCAGCATAAAAACGCAGACACGCTCAAAGAGCAACAATAAATTTTACGACGACCATAATAAAAAAGAAAAGATTGCAACACGCGGAGCACAAATTTTAGCACTTGTCGTGTGTCTGGGTTAGGAAAAAAAATTGAGTTTCGGGGGCACGGGGTTAGCCACTCAAAATGCATCCCTATCCTTTGAGGGGAAACTCACTTTCGCTGCGTGCGAAAAGAATGACTCGTTACTTTTTAAGCGGACTTTCAAATACACAGAGAAACCTCCCATAGCACACGTAGTGAACTTTACGTCCGGTTTTATAGTTTTTTTTTTATGTATGGCTGTCTCACTAATTGCCACATGACTTGGCCAAAGATGAAAGGACGCTCCAGGACGAAACGAAATTAATGAAATTACTTTAGTGTTGCCGGAAGGGAAGGGGGGCGGATGTATGGTGTATTGTATATGCATTTATCCAATTGCACTTCGAGCGTAGCATATAGATATCTATGTAACCAAGATAGATGTGACCACTTATACCTAGTAAACTATTGAATTTGTAGCTAATTCGAGGGCAGTGCATCCTTTTTTGTCATGAAAAGGGGGACCAAACGTACAATGAAACAAAGAATTCAATACGAAAAAAACGTGTACTTTATTTTAACTAATTAAATCTAACCTAAGTGAGATCTATAAATGTTAAAAGTAGTGTGAAAGTTGTTAAAACTATATACGATATACTTTATGTACAACAATACAATAAAGAAATGTTTATGCATGTTATTGAACTAAAACTGGGATTTTATTCAAACAATTGAAATAATAATGTTACTTTCAAAATTAGAAATAGAAACTGAAATATAAATTGAATTCTATAAAAAATGTAGTCTTTGTCTTGAATTTGAATTTGGCAATGGTTTTTGCTGGTAAGTTTGCTTACTTCCATAGTTTCTACCATTCAACAAATAAATAAGTTAATTGTAACTTGGTGCACATGGCGTATGAGTAATATTCTTCAATTGCTTTTACATGAGTTATTTCACTTCAAAATGTGTTGATTAATATTGATAGCGATTAAATAATCTAAAAACGTATGCATTTAAAACTGAAATCTCAAATAAAAAATCTAAACCAATTAAGTTTTTCAATTAAAAGATCTAAAAATAGTTTTTGATTTAATAAGTTTTATGATCTAACATTTTTTGTTCTAAAATACATACTGGGAACAACATTTTTAAGAATAATTTAAGGATTTTTAAAAAATAGGTTTAAAAATTGTTGAAAAAATTATAAATAGTTCAAAAGGATTAAGTATGTCAAAAAGTTTTTTAAATTTTACCTAAAGTACTCCTAAAGTTTTAAGATTTTACATTTTACAACAATTTTAAAAATAACACAGGCCGACAAAATGTGACATGGGTCGATGTCCAGGCCTGCCACCATTTTATTTCGATAAATTAGGCTTTTCTAAGCATAAGTTGCCACTACGCCTATAGTCCATCAGCTCTGGTATTTGGTATGCGGTATCTTTAATTTAAGAAAATCACAAATTTTCTTCGTCTTTTATGATATATCTTCAAGAGTGGTTAACCAATTTTGGTAATCTTTTCGGAATTAAATAGTTACATGTCTCTTTTATACGGTCGTTTTGGAAAATTCAATCTAACTCAACCACAAGAGGAGGTAGGCGCATTAAAAATTTTAAAGTCACAGCAAAGTTTAAAAATCTTCATTTGTGAACAGCGTTTAAAAATTAAATAAAAATATTTTCTTCTACAATGCATTCTTGATCCAAAGACACCCTATGTACTTAATTTTTAGGACACTCATCAGGTTTTTGTGAATTGTTTTGGAATTTTTAAAATTGTTTTTCTTCCTTCCTTCACAGTGACAATTCACAAACAGTGCCCAAACCTGTCACAATTTTAAATAACATATTTCTAAACGATCTAAGTAGTTTTGCTTTGAATATAAGCACATGAGCGTAGCCTACTAATCTTTGGGGGCTGAAATGACTGAAGTGTAATCCCCCTCCAGCTTTTAACTTACGCCCATGTATAAATATTTTCAAAGCAAGGGTCACTTGTGCTCAAAAATAGTTATGCCTTACGTAAAATAGTGACAGGATTGGGCACTGTTTGTGAATCGTCACTGTGAAGAAGGGAAGAAAAACAATTTTAAAATTTCCAAAACAATTCACAAAAACCTGATGAGTGTCCTAAAAATTAAGGACATAGGGTGTCTTTGGATCAAAATTGCATCGTAGAAGAAAATATTTTTATTTAATTTTTAAACGCTGTTCACAAATGAAGATTTTTAAACTTTGCTGTGACTTTAAAATTTTGAATGCGCCTACCTCCTCTTGTGGTTGAGTTAGATTGAATTTTCCAAAACGACCGTATAAAAGAGACATGTAACTATTTAATTCCGAAAAGATTACCAAAATTGGTTAACCACTCTTGAAGATATATCCCAAAAGACGAAGAAATTTTGTGATTTTCTTAAATTAAAGATACCGCAAATACCAGAGCTGATGGACTATAGGCGTAGTGACAACTTATGCTTAGAAAAGCCTAATTTATCGAAATAAAATGGTGGCAGGCCTGGACATCGACCCATGTCACATTTTGTCGGCCTGTGTAATTTAAGGATTTTTAAGATATACATATATGTAGGCTTAAAAATATATAAAAATATTAATATTATTTTAAATTTTACCGGTAATTCCTTACTTTAAAAATCCTATATAGGTTAGTTATAAATTAACTCCCTCGACAAACACTTGAAATATTTGCGAAACTAAATAAATGGCTCGCAAAATTTGAAAATCCTCAAGCCGCCATGTGACCAACTTTTGATTTCACAGCTTAGAGGTATTTTCCAACGCTCAGCCATCGGCCACACTGCCCACCAGCGAGCGCAACAAGAACAACAACAACACGGAAGTCTGTAAATGTAAATAGACGGAACTTGCTGCAGAGACAGCTAAAAATACAACGAATCGGAGTTGCGAAGCCCCAGAAGCGAGCAGCCGAAGGAAAGCCAGCCGCTGGTCAGTTAAATGCGCATCAAAATGAACTGTGAAGTGCAGGAGCAGCAAAAACATGAGCCACAGCAGCAGCAACAACAACAGCAGCAGCAGCAACAGCAACAACATCACAGCAGCAGCAGCAACAAGTTGCCAGTGAGAAAGCAGGAGAGCTGCTCCGACGACGATGATAATCCCAGCCGGACGACAACGACGGAGCGCCAGAATCTGGAGTTTGCCAAGAAGCTGGGCTACAGCGAACAGTCCATCCACTCGGCGTTGACGCGTCTCGGTTCGGAGGCCAAGCAGAATGAGCTGCTGGCGGAGCTGATCAAGCTGACGGCGGATGCACCACGACCCGCCCACAATCCATCATCAACCGCCACCATCTCCTCCTCCTCCTCCTCCCCTTTTGGTCTGCGCCACATCGTCATCGATGGCAGCAATGTTGCCTTGTCGCATGGCAACAACCTGATCTTCTCCTGCCGCGGCATCCGCATCTGCGTCGATTGGTTCCGGCAGCGTGGCCACCGCGACATCACCGCCTTCGTGCCCAACTGGCGCAAGGAGATGGCCAACAACAACATCGCCGACCAGGAGCTGCTCTACGAGTTGGAGCATGAGAGATATCTGGTCTTCACGCCATCGCGTCATTTGGATGGCAAGCGGGTTTCCTGCTACGATGATCGTTTCATACTCAAACTGGCCGTGGAAACGGATGGCATTGTCGTGTCCAACGATAACTACAGGGATCTGATCCTGGAGAGCAACGAGTTCCGGCGCGTCGTGCAGGAGCGCCTGTTGATGTACTCGTTTGTGAATGATATCTTCATGCCGCCCGACGATCCGCTGGGCAGATCGGGTCCAAATCTGGACTTGTTCCTTTGCTCGCAGACGCAGCAGAAGATGGCCGATGCCCAGCAGTTGTGTCCGTATGGTAAAAAGTGCACCTATGGGCAGAAGTGCAAGTTTCGTCATCATCCCGGTGCGCTGCTCCAGCGTCTGCCGCTCCAGGCTTCGCATAGTGCCCCCTTGCACACGAATGGTGGTCAGCAGATGATCAGTCCGGGTGGCAATAACAACAATGTCAAGATCAACTCACTGATTAGCAGGGAGCCACTGGGTCGCACCAAGTCCAATACCATTGAGCAGGTGTGCCAGGGCTTCTCGGAGGCTTCCTTGGAGTCCAGCCAGCCCAATCGCCACAAGAAGCTGCAACGCCAACAGCCGCCGCCCGCCTATCGCCTGCTGGTGCCCACCTACAGTGCTCCCCTTCAGCAGCAGCAGCAACAGCCTCTCCAGCAACCGCAGTCCAACTCCAACTATCACCACCAGTATCTGACGCGCACGCCATCCGCCCCGGTCACGGATCAGGGATTGGGTCTGCCACTGCCCGCTCACAACTTTGCCCATCTGTCCGCCTCCGATTCGCGCATCAACGAGGATGCGCACGCCTCGCAGCAGCTGCCGCGGGAGGAGCAGCGGCGATTGCTGCGCTATCATTTGGGTAGCCTCTTTCCGCCGCACCAGGTGCACGCCGTGCTGCAGCTCTATCCGGAGGAGACCGACGCCAAGACCATCTGCGCAGCTATACTTAATTTATTTCCGCATAATTAGGCTAGGCTTAAAGTTCATCAATATACTTAGATGTGTAATTACACGCGTGTGTCTGTTTTAATGTTTAAAGTGTCGCTTTGGGGACGACGAGGAGGAGTAATCCTCGCTTGAAATTTACATCTCCAGGCCCACAATGTTGGCCGTGTCGTAGGGCAGCAGACCGCCGACGGATTCCCGTGTGGACTGGCCGCGCCGCTCGTGGATGATCCGGTGGTTGCGCAGCTTGTACGCCTGCGGGAAGCCTTTGCCGCAAATTTCGCAACTGAAGGAGAACGGGGAAATTTAATAAATTACACTATGCAGCATCAAAAATTAACCTCGATGAATGCTATATTTTTGGATTCGTGACGAATTCCCAAGTTAAACTGCGTTTTCCAAAGAGTTCCCCGACGCAAGGATTCTTAGCAAAAGGACCTCAAAGTTCGAAAAATGCTGAAATTGACCAACTTTGCGGAGCTCTCAGAGGCAAATGGATGCATGGCTTGGTTCGAAGTTAAAGTTTTTTAAAAGATACACCCTTTATCTTTCAAACCCCATACATAAAATAATTTTAAGATTTTTTTTAAGGCAGAAATAAATTCCAAAAAACAACTGAAAAACATACAGCTGCGGTCAAAATAGTAGCAGTGTTGCCGCCTTGTGTTTTTAAAAGTTTCATGTTGTAATTTTTTCTTATCCAATTAGTCTAATAGTAAAATTATAATCAATACAATATTACCAGGAAAAGATCAACTACAACAACAAACTTTTAAATACACAGGGCGGCTACACTACTACCATTTTGACCGCAGTTGTATACTTTTATGTTTTTTGACTATGTTTTCTAGAATTTGTTTCTGCCTTAAAAAAAATCTTAAAAATTTTTTAATTATGGGGTTTAAAAGATAAAGGGTGTATCTTTTAAAAAACTTTAACATCGAATCAAACCATGCATCCATTTGCCTCTGAGAGCTCCGCAAAGTTGGCCAATTTCAGCATTTTTCGAACTTTGAGGTCCTTTTGCTAAGAATCCTTGCGTCGGGGAACTTTTTGGAAAACGCAGTTTAACTTGGGAATTCGTAACGAATCCAAAAATATAGCATCCATCGAGGTAAATTTAAAAAGCACTAAAAATGCTGCACAGTGTTATTTAGCCCACTGAATAAGAATTCATGAAATCTAGTTTAACCTTTTTTCTTAGTTAAATAAAAATAATATAATTATCTGAGATTCTCAACAAGCTTAGCTCTTTAAAAAAAAAAGTACTACTGTGAAGTTTAACATTTTAAGATTCAAATAAAATCTTTTAAAATAAATTTAGTTCAGAAAATCTACCTTTTTTCTTCGGTTTAATTAAATACTTCTTTTTGAAGTGAAATGTTATCTTTTAATTTAAATTTCTATAAATTTCTGTATGAATCTCATTTAATAATAGAGTTTATTAAAAAATTACCATTGAAAAAATATTACTACTTCAAAGCTTAACATTATTGGATTAAAATAAATCCCTTTTTCAACAAACTTAGTTCAGTAAATCTAGTTTTTTTGTTTGGTTTAATAAAATACCTCTTTTTGAAGTGAAATGCTATTAGAAATGTTCTATTTTAATTTAAAATTTCTATAAATTCCTGTGTGAAACTCATTGAATAATAGAGTTCATTAAAATTTCTTGAGTGAAGTAATTGAAATTCCTAAGCTTTTTGAAAGCAGACTGTACGCACAAAGAGTCTCAAATAGTGAAAGTTCGTGCTAGAGAAGTTCGACTGTATTTACTAGGGGAAAGCTCAACTTACACATGCGGCTTCTCGCCCGTATGAATCATCTTGTGGAACTTCAAGGTGTTGGTGTACGTGAATGTTTTGTGGCAAACATCGCACTCGTAGGGACGCTCGTTGGTGTGGATCCTGCAGGAGGTTTTTAAAGAATTTAATTCACATTTTGTTTAACCGATAAATCAACTCACCTGTGGTGCTTGTTTCGAGTGGAGAGATCCGCAAAGGCTGCCGGGCAGTAGCTGCATTTGTACGGCCGATTTCCCGTGTGGGTGTTCATGTGACGCGCCAATTGCTGCGCCTGGGCAAAGCAGTGCCCACAGATCCTGGAAAGAAATTTAGTTTAATAAGAGCTTTCTTTAAGGGGGAGATACATATAGAAAAAATACAAATTCAATTTTTGTTTTTTACTTAAATTGGTAGAATAACTCTTTAAAAATGTCAAAAAGTAATGCCTCGATCATCATGCTGCTTTTACAGAAATGTTTATAATAAAATTGGCCACTGTCTGAAATTTTAACGTTTAAGTATTTTTTGTTAGCCAAAAACAACAACAAAAAATTATGAAAAAAATAGATTTTTGACTTTGAAATAGTGCCACAACCATAGTGTTTGAGATATTCCTTGTAAGTTAGGTTCAGAAAGTTTATACATTATTTCCTAACAAAATATACTTGGTTTCATAAATAGCTTTATACTTTTTTTTTAATATAGCCTGACAAAAAAATTACCACGGATGCCATTTTAAAGGATAAAAACAAAAAAAAATGGTTAAAATTATAAAAGAACAATGTAATCAACATGACAAGTTGCGAAATTCCAGCGCAGTTCCTTATTGGTTAAAAAAAATAACGAAAAACTTGAAAAAATTACAGTTTTGTATGTATCTCCCCCTTAAAGAATATCTCAGAATATGTAGAAAATGGTCTGAGTTCTTAATCTTCTTTAGCAGCTTTAAAAGAAGGAACACATAACTTACTCGCACTCGTGCGGCTTCACGCCGGAGTGGACCTTGATGTGCTCGGTGAGGCGACTCTGGGAGGGATACATGTTGCCGCAGACGTCGCAGATGTACTTGAACTCCTTCTTGTCGCCGACGAGGATTTTGTGGCCGCCCTTGGTTTTAATGCCGGCATGCTTCCGCGCCAGCACCTCGCCAATGGAGATGCCCTCCTCGGAGTTGATGACGATTTTGGTGGCGGCCGCATTTGCCGCCTCACTGTTGCCCCGCCGGACTTTTAGGGGATTTCCGCGGGCCGCTGTTGTCTTGGAGGTTCCCGAAGCGGCGGCCACCGATGTCGTGGATGCAGCCGATCTGCGTGGATTCGCTCTCCGTTTGGTGGCCCCTCGGGCATTGATCGACGCTCGAACACTTTTGGTGGGCAGGAACTCCTCCTCGGTGGAGTTCATATCCCCGTCACCCTCGTCCTCGTGCGCACTTTCGGTCAATTGATCCTGATCGACCTGCTCCAAGTATTCGATGTCCGCTGAGAGTTCGGAGAGCGATTGATCGGCCATTTCCTGATCGTAGGCGCCCTGCTCGGCGAGAATGTCGCCCTCGTAGGTCTCGTACACGTCGTACACCTCCTCGATGATGCCGTCCTCCTCCACCTGCTCGCTCTTCACGTGCACAATGCGATCCTTTTCCAGTTCCACAATAATGCCCTCCTCCAGTTCGTCGTGGAAGACGCCGGGAGTGGACTCCTCGGCCTCCGCCTCGTTCTCGGCATACTGGCTCTCGTCCAGGTCCTCCTCCTCCTCCTCCTCCGCCTCGTCCTCCTCGTGTTCCGGCTGCTGCTCCGGCTCCTCCTCCTCGGCATCCTGCTCCTGTTTGGTGGCTGGCTCTGGGAGCTTCTTCTCCGGCGTTCGCTGCTCCACCTCCACGGGGCCCACGAACTGCCGCAGGTGGCCGTAGGAACGCTGGCAGGTCTCCCGGAACTTGAATGCCATCTTGAGCACCCTGAAGCATTTTTCGCATATCTTGTCCGGATAATGATCGAATTGCTTGATCTGCGGGGGGATTATAGATTACAGATTACAGATTACAGATTACGACTGGGGGCACTACACTTACGGGCACTCCGCCGCACTCGCGGATCATGTTGGTCAGATCCTTCTCGGAATCATCGTTGAAAATGCTCGCCATGGGCTCCTTGGGCTGCTGCAGGCAAACCCGGCAAACTATCCACTTCTGCGTGGCCGCTGGCGCCGCCGCCGGACTCGCTTGTGCCGCCGAGTCTCTCATTGTCGCTAATGGGGCCTTGATCTTCTCCTGGTTGGCTATAATCCGCCTTTATTTCTCAATGAACACGCTCGCTGGACGAAGACGACGCCAAAAAAATACAAGGTAGTCTGGAGCCAAGATGGTGGCGTTGCAACGCGAATGGCCGCGGCACAGGGTGACCACGGCATCGGCGCTTCTTGCATTAGGGGTGGTTCGTTCTCCAGGGAAATAAATAAAACATTAAATAAATATTGTTTTTAGAAGTTTAAATAATTAATTTAATTAATTATTTACTTAAATGTTCTTCTTTCTTGAATGTTATACAAGCACATGGCCTTTTTGGAGTCTGCATTCGGAGTAGTGAATTCATGGAATCAAACTGTGTTCACTGTATTAAAAGAAAGATTTAAATAAATATGTATTAATACTTATAGTTAATTATTTTATTAACTTCTTTATATAAAAAGCTAACTTTGAGGGCTTCCTACTAACCAGGTATATGGTCTTAAGTATTTTAAGTATTAACAAATAATATATTTTCCTAACTGAAATATTTAACAAACTTATATTACTATATTACTATACCCTTATAAGCATGACACAAACTATAAATGTTTAGTAAATATTGTTTACTATAAATTTTAAAGACCAATTTGTTATCCCTTTTAGCCGATACTCACCGTATCAACCAAAAAGACCGCGTTTCGCGGTGAATGCCCATTGACCGCGGACGCTTGCATTCAGCTGTTTGTATTTTTAGCGAGAACCAAAACTGCGTCCGAATAGTAGGAAATACCTCCGAATTAGCCATGAAAACGGAGTCCAACGAGAAGTGGGTGGTGTGCCGCGTCTGCCTGAACAATCCGGCCGAGGGCGATGAGCTGCTCCACGAGATATTCAGCCAAACGGCCAGCACGCGCCTGGATCAAATGCTGCACATATGCGCAGGCATACCCGTAAGTACGAATTCCGGATTAAAGGGGCTCCTTTAATGGTCAGAATTCCCAACCAATAGGTCAGCCTGGACGACAAGTTTCCGGACAAGATGTGCAGCAAGTGCGTGCGCTGCCTGCGGCTGTGCTACAAGTTCCGGCTGACCTGCCAGCGATCCCACCAGCACATCATGGACATGCTGCTCCGCGAGGCCAGCAATGCAAGTGCCGCCGGCGAGGAGGAAATCCTCAATCTCTCGGACGACCTGACGGTGGAGAGCGTGGTCAAGACCTGGGAGGATGACGCCAGCCAGATGGATGGCGGTTTCAAGGTGGAGGAAAGCGAGTTTCGAGCGAACGAGGAGGAGGAACAGGAGCAGCAGCAGCAGGTTATCACCTATGTAGTAGAGGACGGCGATGATGGCGATACCATTTTGTTCGAGGAAGAGAATACCAACCAGACGGTCTACGACGTGGAGCAGCAGACGGTGATCGAGGAGTCGGTGTACGAGGAATATGAATTGCTCACCAGCGAGAGCCAAGCGTCTGAAATTGTCCAGGAAAATCGCTCAAACAATAGTAAGCCGTGTCCCGATGACGACCTGAACGAAGATATACTCAGTTCCGACGAGGATTACGTGCCGGAGGGCAAGCCAGCTCCTATAAAGCCGGCCAGTCGTCAGCGATCGAGCAGAAAGCCCGCTCCAGTCCGACGAACCTCCGCAGAAGATGAGCCTGCCAAGAAGAAGTTGGGCCGGAAGCCGCGCAACAAGCTGAGCAGCTACATCTGCGACGTGTGCGGAAATATCTATCCCACTCAGGCTCGTCTCACCGAGCACATGAAGTTCCATTCCGGCGTAAAGCCGCACGAGTGCGAGTGAGTTTTGTTTTATAAAATAACACTAGTTTAGAGCCGAAATGATCCCCCAAATTCTGTTAGTGTTGGAGACCTAGATCACGAAAATACCCCTAATTGTTTTTTCGATGGCACAGTTTTTTTTAAGATTTTTTAAAGTTCGAAATGTTAAATTTCTGACTTTTTTCGAGTTTTTTCTTATCCCTCGGCAGCTCTCGTTTTAAAGTCAATAGATCAGAGCTTAACTTTGCCATACAGATCGATATGATTGGATAAGTAATGGCAGCGCAGCAGCTCGACAAAGATGAAAAATGTGTTTTTTGGTCGACTGTAAGTCGGCTGTATATATCGTAAAAACTCGAAATAAATCCGTTGCAAATTTGTAATGGATACAAACTTAAAGATTACATTCTACCAAATAAAACAAGCCGAATATGGTTAAAATCCATAAAAAATTCGATTTATGGTGAATTTTTAAAGTTCAGATTTTTCAACTTTTTTCGGTCAACAGAGTCTAAATTTAAGTTTTATCATGAGTGGTGACGGCAACGGGGTCAAAAAATAATTATAATATATAAATAATTATAATTAATATATTTATGCTTATATCCTTATTATTTATAGGATCTGCGGACGAGGCTTTGTCCAGAATCAGCAGCTGGTGCGGCACATGAACACGCACACCGGGAATCGGCCTTACAAATGCAACTACTGTCCAGCTGCCTTCGCCGACAGATCCACCAAAACCAAGCATCATAGGTACTACAATCATACATCTTACACTTGATTTAATCTAATAAAATATAAATCCCCGCCAGAATTCACACCAAGGAGCGGCCCTACGAGTGCGACGTTTGCTCCAGAACCTTTACCTACTCGGACAACCTGAAGTTCCACAAGATGATTCACACGGGCGAAAAGCCGCATGTGTAAGTTGTTCCCTCAATTAATAGTGAATCATTAAATAATTCCCATCCTTTTCCAGCTGTGATCTGTGTGGCAAGGGCTTTGTGAAGGCCTACAAGATGCGTTTGCATCGTGGAACGCACGAGAGACGTGGTGCTCCTGGTTCATGGAAACCTGATGTGGAGATAATCAACGAAAGCGAGGGAGTCAAGGAGGAGACGACAGAGATGGTCAGCTAACTCCCCTGCGAATACTTAACCAAATAAGGACATTTTCTTTTATGTTGATATGAATAAGACACTTTAATTTTAGGACTTAAAAGCCATTGTTATAGCTCTTCCATTAAACAGTGTAAACATGGATTTACATTAAAGCCACGACTGTAACAAAGAGTTTTACCGTTTGAAAAGGGGGTAATTTATTTAACTACATACTTAACAAATAATATAGTATACTTTATATTTTCTTTTTAATTTTGCAATTGTTTTTTATTTACACATTTAAAATCTATACGGCAAACAGAGTCAAAGTAAAGTTTAATTTACAATTTTGTATCAGGGACCGAAAATTATCATTTGAGATTTTTATTTTAAAAAGCCTACTTAGATGTTTTTTTATTTCTTATGAAATTGTCTGATTTTTTAATATTTTTTATTAAAAATAAAAGCAAACATTTTTTAAAAATGTAAAATTTTTATTTAAAAAACCTACTAAGTTATTTTTTATTTCTTATGAAATTGTCCGATTTGTTGATATTTTAAATTTAAAATCAAAGCAAATTTAAGATTTTTTTTTAAAAACCCCTAATTAGATATTTTTTATTTCTTATAAAATTGTCTTAATTTTTGATATTTTTTATTAAAAATCAAAGCAGTCTATTTAAAAATTTAAAATTTGTATTTAAAAAAGCCTACTTAGATATTTTTTTATTTCTTATGAAATTGTCTGATTTATTGATATTTTTAGTTAAAAATTAAAGCAGTCTTTTTAAAATAAAACTCACAAATAATGATTATTTTCGGTCACGGATTTGTACTATAAAATTAGGCTAAAATCACTTGAGCCACGTTTCCACTACGTCGGTCGTTTTGTGCGATTTCTCATGGGCGTTTTTGTGGTGCAGCTGGGAGAAGCTCTTCTGGCAGAACTGGCAGCTGAAGGGTCGCTCACCCGTGTGGGTCTTTAGATGAACTCTAAGGACATTCGAGTAGGCGAAGGATTTGCTGCAGAACTTGCATTTGTACGGTCGTTCGTTGGTGTGGATCCTGAAATGGGTTTCCAATGAGATTAGCATGTAATTTATAGATAATATAGATCCCAACCTCTGGTGCTTGATGCGCGTGGAGGGATCTGCGAAGCTGGAGTCGCAGTAATCGCATTTGTAGGGTCGATTTCCGGTATGCGTGTTCATGTGCCTCGCCAGCTGCGGCGTCTGCCGGAAGCGCTTGTGGCATATTCTGCAAAAAGAGTATATGAATGAGGATTCGAAGGATAAATAAACCTGGGATGTAGCTTACTCGCATTCGTGTGGCTTTTCCGAGCTGTGAACCTTCATGTGGTTGGCCAATTTGGCCCGCTCCGCGTAGACATTGCAGCAAATGGTGCAGGGAAAGCTGGGAGCCGCCTCGTCTTCCTCTCCCGTTTCCGGTTTGGGACTCAGCGAATAGACAGATTCCTCTGGCGCTGAGTTAATCGGTTCTATGCTAACCATTTCATCGGCACTGCAGGCCGCATCTTCGCTGCTCTCCAGCGTTACATCGTAGGACTCCAGGTACTCGTACTCCAACTCTCCGTCTGCAGGCTCCTTGCTGGGCGGATCCTTTGCCTCCTGGTCATCGGGCAGTATCTGTATGTGAATCTCCTGCAGCTCCATGTCCGCCTGCTCCAGCAGCTCCTTCTCTTCCAGCTCATACACGTCCTTCTCTTCCTGCAGCTTCTTCTCCGCCTCCTGGCAAAGGGATCGCAGCTTGAGCGCCGCCCGGAGGAGCAGGGCGCAGCTGGTGCAAATGCGATTGGCCCATTCGGGACTCTGTCTCAACTGGGAATAAGAAAACCCATCTTTACTAGATAAAGATCCATCATAACAAACCCACTTGGAAAACCCACCTCAATCCCCGTGCAGCGTTTGATTTGTTCCGGGAAGTCCGGCTCTGTGGGCATGAGGGACTCGTCCTTCGGCTGCAGCAAGCAGATACGGCATTGCAGGTCCTTGCCCTCCATTTCGGGATGCATCCTTCTGTTAGCAGGAGGTCAAAATTTATATTTTCCGACCAAAACGAAACAATTAAAATTTGTGCGGCTTCGGGGTGAATGGCAAACTAGCCTGCCGATAGATTGCGATGAATGGCAAATCGGCAAGAAGAAGAGCGTTATTTTGATCGTTAATTTTTGTCGGTGCATTTGTTTGATTTAAAATGGAGCTCAGATTGGACATGTTAACCCTCTGCAGGACCTGCCTGCAGGATGGAGAGACCCACATGGTGTCCATCTACGAGGCAGCGGATGATAAACAGCACGGTGGCATTTCCCTGTGCGAGAAAATCGAAAGTTTAAGCGGAATTCAGGTGGTGAACTATCTAAAATGCTCAAATCTTTATAATTAAAATACAATCTATTCCTACAGATAAAGCCCACGGCGGAGGAGGTGCTGCCCACCAGGATCTGTCTTAGATGCAAGGCATTCCTAACCCTGGCCCACAAATTCCGGCAGATTTGTCAACGCTCCAATGAATTTCTGAGGGAATATGTGGTTAAGGATGCACTGCAGCCAGTGGATGCTACACCGGAGTCCACACCTCCTCCACCTGTGGAAACGGAGCAGTATGAACCCGTGGAGGTGGAGGTGCTCGAGGAGGGGGCTTGGTCCACCGAAGATCTGATCGAGGAGGCAGAAACACCGGTGGCGGAGAAGGAGAAGTCCATGGTTCTGGCTGTGCAAATGATTCCTGGCCCTGATCCTGCTCCCTCGACCGCTCCTCCTGCAGTCCCGTCTAAGCTCCATGTGTGCGAGATGTGTGGCAATGGTTATCCCAGGAAAAGCACCCTGGACACCCACATGCGACGGCATAACGATGAACGACCCTACGAATGCGAGTAAGTGGAATCCTGGAATATTGTTTAATTCCATCACTGTATAAAATTCATCCTTTAAGGATCTGCCACAAGTGCTTCCATGTCAACTACCAGCTGAAGCGCCACATGCGTTATCACACAGGAGCAAAACCATACACCTGCCAATATTGCCAACGCAGCTTCGCAGATCGCACTTCCCTCGTTAAGCACGAAAGGTGAATACAGTTTATTAAATAAGCTAACTTATAACTTATAAGTTTACCTTAATTTTTTTAAAACCTCTAAAGTAATTTATTCTCCTAGAATTCCTATTTTCCCGGTCTAACATGATCAAATTCAACTTCGTTTCTCATTAATTTCTGGAGTAATCTATTATAATAACTAGACATTGGATTTTAGGTGAAATCGTTTTTTTTTAAATATGATTTAAAGCCACATTTGATTGGTTACAAATTTTATTTAATAAGTTATAATTAGATTTAGGCCAATCTTAATTGCGGATTTTGTAAAAAAAATTTTAACAAATCAAATGTGGCTTTAAATCATATTAAAAAAAAACCATTTCACCTAATATCCGATGTCTAATAATAACTCCTCTTGATACTTACTCATATATATTAATGATTGTCCTTTATAGAACCCATCGAAATGAGCGTCCCTATGCCTGCAAAACATGCGAAAAAACCTTTACTTACGCCAGTGTCCTTAAAATGCACTACAAAACGCACACGGGCGAGAAACCTCACACGTAAGTGGCTAGTATTATAAATAAATATATATTTCAAATAAAAACATTACTATATTCCATTAGATGTCGACTGTGCAGCAAAAACTTTGCTCGCACTCACAATTTGGTGGCCCATTTGCAGACCCAGCAGCATATAAATGATCCACGATTACCTGCCTATTTAAACACGTTTAAAGTGGGAAACCCAGCAAGTATTCCCTAAGGAATTTTTACCTATTTCTAATAATAATGATATAATATAAGATTTTGACAAACTAGAAAAGTAAGTAAATGTATGTAAAAGTAATTTTATGACAAAAGTATGTTAAATGTTTAATTGTTTAACCAATTTATGATTTTATTTAAATAACATGTTTACCCATAAGCCGTCTAAATAAAATAAAACATTTTATTTAAATTTTTTACAATTTCTTCTTTTATTTAACTTACTTGCAAGCGGTACGCAATCATTTTTTCTTTGTTTTTTGTCCTTTTTTTTTTAAACGTTTCTTTCACAAATTTTACAACTTGTTATTTGTTGTACGAGGGAAATGCCGAAAATTGATTGAAAAGTGCTAACTGGGCTCTTTTGTTCGAGTTAATTGTAGTAGTGCAGTTGGAGTAGGAGGTCGGTTGTATTCGTTAACAAAATTAAATAACAAACTATGAACTTGGATCGTGATTGACCGGACTGAACTGATGGCCTTTGCACAGCAAAGAAGCCTCTACTTGGCTACCATGCGTATCTTGTCCTTTAGCAGATTGCGCAGCTCGGTGACCATCAGCTCGTGGGAGTCCTTGAAAGTGGCCGAGACATCGCCGATGAGCGTGGCCTCCACCTCCGGCTTCAGCGACATGTCGGACATGAAGGAGCTGAGGTCGCGTGGCAGCACGGGCGCTTTCCAGGTGCCTGAGGATTAAGTATAAATTCATTATTATTTTATCTTCCAGAGATTTAGTAGAATAACTTACGTATGGCCGCATCGCAGGCCTCTAATTTGTGCTTCAGCTGTCGCATCAGCTCCTGCAACATCTGACTTCGCTCCTTCTCGCTAATCGGCTGCGGACCATCCACCTTGTTGTCCACTGGCCTCTTCTTGGTCTTGGCCTTTGAGCTGACCTGCAGCTTGTCGTTTAGCACGGAAAGCAGGAAGGCATAGAGGGAAAGCATCTGGAAAAGCAATGATTTATTTAATATTAAAGTAGGTGCTTTTTATTGTCTTATTTATAAGTTATAAATTATAACTTACCTCCAGACTGGCAGCCACTTTCTGCTGCTGCCCCCGCCGCTTCCACAGGCCATCCATGCCGTTCCACTCGTTGCTCTCGTTGATAGTCTGCACGCACAGCTCCATGACCGTAATGACGTTGTCGCCCACCCGTTTGCACTGCTCGGCCAGCTTGCCGGATCCGCTTTGCAGATCGAGGACCAACTGGGCCAGGTCGTCGAAGAAACGTTCGTACGGCAGATCGAGCAGCAGGTGCAGGCGTGTGGGCAGCAGGTTGACTAGAAACTTTTGCGCCAACGGCTTGTAGTTCATGAGACGCAATCGCTGGAATAATCCCGTCCAGGATTCCCGCAGGAGTTCCAGAGTGGCCGCCTCCGCTCCCGCTGGCAAATCTTTCGCGCCATTGCCATGATACAAGTCAATAAATGAGGCAAAGAGTCGAAGCATCAGCGAACGCACTTGTAGAACCTCAACTTCCTGGTCGAAGGACTCCTTGCGCTCCTCCGCCGAATCCACCTCGTGCAGGGGATCCCAGCGGATGACGGCCTCCAGGTCTCGATTGTCGCTCAACTCATGCCAGGCGATCCGATCCTCCGCCGGCTCAATGCTCATCGCGGAATAGGCCGTTAGATTCTGCAGGATGTTGCCATAACAACTGACCAGATCGCAGATCTGCGCCTCCACCGAACAGGCCACATACTGCAAGCTATTGGTCAGCCGCTCCTTGAAGTTCATGAACTCCTCCATCTTGGAAAACGTGCAGAAGCGATAGGTCAGAGCGATATACTCCAACCGCTCCTTGTAGCTGTTGGTGAAGAACTTCAGCGTGGCATCGTAGACATTCCGGGTGCCCGAGAAGCGACCGCCCAGCGGCAGCAGCTGGCAGTGCACATAGCCCATCGAGTCCAGCTGGATTTGCTTGATGTCCAGATACTCGTACATCTCCTGGGCACCCACCTGGCAGCCAAACAGATGATAGATCTTCAGGCTCAACAGCTTCACGTGGAAGTTACTCGTGCTGTTGCGCAGGACGTACTGCAGCAGGCACAGCGCCTCGAACAAATGATCCGACTTGTTCTCCCGCCTACTCAGATCGTACATCACATTTGCCGCCAGCAGGGCGTACGCATCCGATGGTCCCATCTCCGTGCTTAGAAGCTTCTTGCCGAAAGTACTTCTCCCATGCTCGTAGTGCAGCTTGAGGGCCGTGTAGAAGGCAAGCAGGTGGTCCACGGGCAGCTCCATGTGGGAGCCGCACATCCGAGAGATTTGCAGGGCGCACAGGTGCTTCTGCAGCTGCTCTTTCTGTGGGCAAACCAGTTAATTATAATTATAAGTTACAGGGACTCTCTGTCAGAGAAACCTTTATTATACCCTTGCAGAGGGTATTATGATTTCAGTCAGAAGTTTATAATATCTGTCCGTCTGTTTCTACGCAAACTAGTCTCTCAGTTTTGAAGCTTTCGGGTTGAAACTTTCCCAAAAGTCTTCTTTCTATTGCAAGTAATATATAAGTCGGAACCAACCGGATCGGACTACTATATCCAATAGCTCCCATAGGAATAATCGCAAAAATAATGGAAAAAGAATTCTAGCTTCGGTGTTTTTTAAAATATTACCTTCTACTCTTGGGAATATAATTTTTTTTATATATTTCTGAATTTTGAATTAAATATTTAAAAAATCGGATCACTATATCATATAGCTGCCATAGAAACGGTCGAAAAATTGAATGGAAATTAATAGGAAAAAAATTATATCTTTGTTGATTTTTATTACATTGTCTTCTACTATGGGATATGATTATTTTTAAATATTTCCGAATTTCGATTTTAATTTTAAAAAGATCGAACTACTATTTGCCATAGGAACGATCGAAAAATTAATGTGAAATATTAGGAAATTTAACATTTTTTCGATTTGTAAATTAATAGAATGATCTGCATGGGTATATAAGCTTCGGCTTCTATTCTTGTTTTACTTACATTCTTGGGAAGCGACGTGGAGGTGACTCCACTTTCCAGCAACAATTTGTTGGCCAGCGCCTGTCGCTGCTTCATGCTAATCGAGGGCAAGAACAAGGCGATATCATGGGTGCAGCATGATTTGTCGCCAAACAGACGGAAGTACTCTATGACCATTTCGTCAAAGTCGCCGATAAGCTTCTCCGCCGGCAGTTGGTCTGCTCGCATCCGCTTGTGGAGCTCCAAACGCGCCAGATAGGGACCACGTTTCTTGCGCTCCGACGAATCGATGATGCCCTGAAGGAACTCCTGACACCTGGCCAACGAATCCTTTTCCCCATTCTGCTCCGCCTGAGGCGGAAGCTTAAGTAACTCGAACGAACTCTGGATGTACTCCTTGTAAAAGTCCCAGCGATCGCGACTGAAAAAGGTAAGGAATTATAAGATATGTATTTATCCAATGTACTATTGGTAATTTAACCATTTTTTTTGGTCAAAACCCACTTTTTAAAAGTCGTTAAAAATTGGTTTTGTCAATCACAATGTAAAAAGTGCACTTTTGCGCACTTTCTTTGAAATAAATGTTTTAAGACCTTCATCAAAACATGAATATTTCACGTATTTTTGTATGGTGAATGTCAGTTACGGTGCAATCTTTGCAAAAGTGGTATGCAACTATCTTTGTTATTAAATATTAATTATTTAAAAATTATGTTACATCACTGTTTCATTGAAATAACTTTGTTATAAAGGTTTATAGTATTTTTGTTAAAAATTATAATGGTAATAATTATAAAAATAAAATTTCAATCCAAAAATAGAAAAATGGAAAACTTTGATAGGTAAATTTTTAAAAATTGAATACGTTGTTCCTATTAAAATAAATTAAAAAAATATAGTTTTTCCTTCACGTTTAGGCCTAGTACTCACTTCAATCAAAAAGGCAACGAAACGAAAATTTGTATACAAAAATGACACGCGAAAAATTTCGTAATCTAAATTTTGTATGGAGATGTTCATTTCGTAGACTTTTCAATTGAAGTAAGTAAGCCTTAGGAAAAAAAAAAATTTCCTAAAAAAAGGCGGGACTCCGCCTATTTTTCCAACAAAAATTCCTTTAAATTTAATATAGCAATATTAAAAAACCGAGTTGTTAATTATTGGGTCGTTTTTAAGTTATTAATAAATGCCACAAAAAGTGGTAAAATATCCCATAGTGCAATGGCAAATAAAACTCACTCTGCATCAAGAAGCTGCTGCAACAGCTCATTCAGTTCCCGCCAGTTACCCAGTTCCTTCAGCAGCTCGAACTTCATGCTGACCGGAGCACCCGGATAGAGCTTGGCGCACAGCTCGCCGGTGAGGAATTCCCACGCCTCCTGGTACTTGTTCTGCAGCTTGAGGATGTGCAGATAGAGGAAGGCCTCCTGCTCCGTCTCCAGCTTGCCCTCCTTGATGTGCTTGTCGACCATGCGCTGTGCCAGACCCAAATAGATTTTCCTCTTCTCTGGCAGCGCCGATTCGGGCCCCCGGATTCCCTGGAAGACCACGCTGATCACGGACCAAAAGTAGTAGGCATTCTTCGGCTGAGCCTTGTACAGCTGCAGGGCCACCGCCTGCTGCGCCTTGTAGTCCTCCACCCGCACGTGCGAGATGAAGAGGTGGGCGAGCAGCTCCTCGTTGCCCGGATTCTGCTTGACCGCATGCTGGTACAGCTCCACAATTTTGTCCACTGCAAAAGGAGGCAAAAGATGTATATATAATTAGCAATTGGCTTTGCAGGTACAGGTATCTATATATTCAGATCGTTGGCACGCACTTGCCGACCGTCGTCCGACTAAGAGAATGCGATTTTAATTAGTCGGCCGAGGTGCGCGTGCCAAGAAAATACGAAAATATGAATTGTGGGCACTTCGTGTGCGTGCCAGGGGCGTCGGGCGCCTCTGGGGGATAAACTCAGTGGATGCCATGTGGCGGATGTGGGAAAAAGTAGATGTGCGGATCCAGATGGTTTTGGTTTAAGAAATAAGAATTTGTATAAGTTAAAATTCTAAGTCTAAGACAAATTTAACCTTTGATCTGTCACAGTATTTTAATTACTTGACGGTTCATTTAAACTTTGGTCAGGCAAGTAAACAAAATTGAAATCGCACGACTTGTAATAAAATGTTAATTTAATTAGAAGCCATTTTGTATTAGAAATTTAAATTTGCAAAAAGTGTAACATCTGACTATTGACATTCTCTCTGGAAATTCCATGACTTCTTATAACAAATGCAATCTTTTAGCTAATCTATTGGTTTTATCTAAAAAATTAATATAAATTAAAAACTCCAGAATTTAAATATTTTATATAAAAGGGTTGAATTAAGATATTTTTTTAAAAATACCAATTATAAAAAGATGTATTTATCTCAGTAAGTAATCTCAGAAGTAAACAAAATTGATATCGTACGAGTTCTAATTAAATCTTAATTCAATTAGAAGCCATTATATTAGAAATTTAAATTTGCAAAGAGTGTAACTTTTAACTATTGACATTTTTTCTGAAATTTCTATGACTTTTTATAACAAATGTAATCTTTTAGCGGATCTTTTAATCTCACAGTAATTGGTTTCATCTAAAAATTTAATACAAATTAAAAAAACTCAAGAATTTAAGTTTTATTCATGGGTTTAATGAACATTTTTTCAAATAATGGAAATTTTAAAAGGATTTAATCTCAGTTTGATAGTTCCAACTTATCTTCTTGAACACATTAAAAAACTCAAGAATTGAAATATTTTATCCATGGGAAAATTTTAAAAAGATGTATTAGTTTTAGTTTGATAGTTTTAGCTTGACTTCTTTAGCACACTAAGGGCCGTTTGTTTAATTTAAAGTAGGGTTAAAACAATGATTTCCCATACGATTTAAGTTTAACAAACGGACGAGAAAGCGGCCAAAAAAGAAATAATAACTTATATGTTATAGCCCTTATCGA
Source organism: Drosophila takahashii (assembly GCF_030179915.1). Taxonomy (NCBI): domain Eukaryota; kingdom Metazoa; phylum Arthropoda; class Insecta; order Diptera; family Drosophilidae; genus Drosophila; species Drosophila takahashii. The sequence continues at coordinate 16,311,050 of NC_091681.1, forward strand.
CTATTTGTTCTGGAAATTCTTTCTCTTATCTCTTGTGATGTTTACACTTCCCTAAACTGACATTTTAAATGGTTAGATAAATTATTAATATTTTAAGACAGTTCTCTAAAATGAGGTTAAATTGGGCTCCCAGCATTGGATTTCAAGGCGATCCTAAAAGATTAGACAGTCCCCATTTAAAAAGCTATCTACTATCCATCAAAGCTATCTATCCTGGCCCCAATTGTATATGTTTCGTGCTGAATCTATCATTCAAATCCCCGATCCATACGTACGTTGTTCCATTTCGCGGTAGCAGAAGGACAGCACCTGCAGCGTGGAGTCATCCGTGGGCTTCTCCTCGGCGACGGTCTGGAGGCAGCCGTGGCTCTCGTCGTAGCGTCCCAGCCGGAGGAGCGAGAGGCCCTTGAGGGCACGGGCGCAGAGCAGGGTGGGATGTTTGCGGAGCAGCTTCTCGGACTCCTGCAGGGCCTTGCGGTTGTTGCCCACCTCCAGGTTGTCTGCGGAGGAGGAGGAGGAGGAGTTAGTCCAGTGGCCATTAGAACAACACGGAAAGCACTCACCGTAGACCGGCCGCAGTCGCCGCTCGAACAAGGCCGAGTCCATGCCCTGCTGCTGTGCCATGTTATGATGTTATGTGGTGCTGCTGTATGCTGCTAACCTAATTACAACGTGCTGCATGCACCTCGCACTCGGATTCCGCTCTCTTTTGTGGTTTGCGGCACGCTGTCGTCTTTTGAATTACTTCCTTCAACCTTTTGGGGCTCTCCTTGGGTTGCCCGCGGTGCTTGGGCGATCGGGGGACGGGCGGCTGGCTCTTGGGCACTCGAATCACTCGGTCAAAGGCTAATTAAATGCTTAATTTCATAGAAATTAGTGACTTTAAATTTGATTCAAAATAAAAAAAACCTCAGACTGCATATTTTGGAGAGGAGAGAGCGGTCTCCGGTATTTTCGGAGGTATTTTCTTGGTATTTTTCGAGGGGGAGCATGGCAGCATTAGGGGTGTTCACATCAGTTATAAAAATAAATAAAACATTTTAATGTTTCTTATTTTAGTTCTCTAAAAGTATATGCCCAGTTTGTATAATTCAGTTTTTAAATATTTTTATAATTATAAATTAGGCTTTTAATAGATTTTCAATTTATTTTTTAATGTTGACCTATCATTTGATTTTTTTCTCAATGAATAAGTCTTGAAACACGTAATAAGCCTCGAGTTTCTTTTACTGAAATTTCTGAAAGTTGACGTTGTATAAAACAGCTGATTAATCTCTGACCAAAATTCAACAATTCAGCAGTTTTGGGAATAACCAGACTATGTTTTTAGTATCATAATAAAGCGTATGGAAACATCTTATCAGAACAAAAGTATAAAGCTTTCTAGGGATGCCGGAATTGAAAAATATATTTTATGATCTTTAGGTAAAAACTATTTCGTATTTAAAACTCCCTAAAGTTAAAAAAAAAGTGACATGAGTACCCCTAACGCCTAGCACTATGTCAAACAGCTGACCGCTAGAGATGGACCAAACCCCACTCACGACGCGCAGTTTGCGAACGAACGATGAATGGCAGAAAAGAGTTTATCAATTTATTCGAGTGCTAATTGGATGATTGCACCTTTACAAATGCACGTCGCACCTGACACGCAAATAAAAAGCGTAGCGAAGAGCCCCGACGAATCGCCGTGAGTCACGCACCTGCCACGCACCACGCCAGTCGCCCATCTCTAGCTGCTGCCCCCGAAAGGCGAAAAACACGTAAAGTTTTCGATTAAAATGCAGAGATTAGCCGATTAAGCGGCGCGCGGGCTCGTAACCAGACGTTTTCAAGTATTAAACTACCGATTAAGCAACACCGCCACTTGGTGACATAGTTTAAGTAGCCGCCCGAGCACCGTTATCGCCGCTTTTCTCCGCTTTTCCTGGGCCCATTTGCTGCATGTCCATTTTTGGTGAAGAATTTCTCGCCAATATTCTCGCCCTTGGCCGGACGCAATGAGCGATGAGATTTAACTGGCTGAGCGAGTACGTGGCCAGCATATCAAGCATATCTCCGTGGCGCCAACTGCAGCAGCAGGTGCAGCAGCTCGTCCCCAATCCGCAGGCCATCTACTGCCGTCTCAGGTCCTCATCCGCCGAAGCACTGGAGCACGTACTGATCGCCTGTGCGGTGTACTTGCTAGTATGCCTGGGCCTCTACAAGCTCACCTTCTGGCTCTCGGAGTGCGCAGCAGGAGCACAAAGCCCCCGGGACGAGGACAGCAACAATGCCGGATCCGGCGACCAGGAGGAACTGAATCCCAGTCCGGATGGGAATCCCCCGCCCAGTGGCGGCCTAAAACAGGCCCTTCAATCGGGTCTCCGGCTGCGTAGCGTCCGGCTGCCCAAGACGGCGCACATGGAGCGCGTCCTTCTGATCACCGCCCATCCGGATGACGAGTGCATGTTCTTCGGACCGCTGATCTACTCGCTGACGCAGCGCCAAGGCTGCCAGGTGTACATACTCTGCCTGTCCAACGGTGAGACTCTACCAGCAGTGACATCATCTTATAAGTCACAATAGATATGCAACCATTAGGCGGAATTACACGTTTCGAAATCAGTAGCTTCTCCGTATTTAGCTTTAGTGCTTCCGTATGGGAAGAACCTTCTTTTTGTAGTACCCATCAATTGATTCCCTGCAATTTAATCTCTTAGGGAATATTTGTTTTCGTCCAAAATAATATATTGCAAATGGTAACAGAATATTATATTAGTCATTGAAAAGGTTTCAGCTGTTTTTTTTACCAGAAATTTACACTCGGTTATAGAGATTGTTCAAGTCCATTTCGTAGATTTTGTGATTGAAATTGCTGCATTTCAGTGATTGATGGAAATTGTATTCAGATAGTAGGTATCTAGTAGAAATTTTTGTATTAGGTAAAATTTTTTTTCTAGCTTCAAAATGCAATAAGGTATATTTAATAAATATTACAATAAGAAAATATTATTTATTTTGATCCAAAGTTTTAGGTATATTTATTTCGTTATAAAATACATTTTACTATATCCAATAATAATAGTTTTTAGAGACATAGGGTTAGTGAAGTTCCATTGTCTTTTTGAGAGTAAGAAAACATCTATTTATTTTACAAATATAAAGTCTAAAACATGCTTTTATTTATTAGCAAATAATATATTCCTTAACTAGTCATAATCCCATTAAGTCATAATACCATTGTCACAAAAATTAATTTTATTAGATATAAAAATTTAATAGATAGTTCTTTAATAGGTGTTTCTTAATACAATTACTAGGAAGCTCTGTAAAATGTATACTGAATATATATATTGCATGACATTATAGTCATTATAGATGTAATTGAAACGTTCATACTTAATAGCAAATCTCTTAAACAGGTCGTTTATGATGCTTTATAACTATCCCCTGATATAAGTATATCCCAATCAGAATTATTAATCAATTGCATTCCCCAAAACAGGCAACTTCGAGCACAAGGCGAAGGTGAGGCGGCAGGAACTGTGGCGCTCGTGCTCCAAACTGGGCATACCCGAGTCCAACATTGTGCTGATGAACGCCACCAACCTGCCGGACGACCCCTATGTAGACTGGCGCCCGGATGCGGTGGCCAGTTTGATACTCCACACCGTCGAGAGCCTCGACATCCAGGCGATATTCACGTTCGATCGCGATGGCGTCAGCTCGCATCCGAACCATTGTGCCGTGTATTACGCGGCCGCCTCGCTCTGTTTGGCCAACCTTTTGCCCAAAGGTGAGGAGGCGGCGTCTGAGTCACGCGGGCGGCGACGGATGCAAACAATGGGTGCACGTTAATTGGCGTGCCCATCGCTGCAGTTGTCGCTATTAATAGTTTTAGATATTATAGTATACAGCAATTTTTTACGTCTCTTCCCAAATGCAGATTGCAAGTTTTACACCTTGGACTCGATCAATGTGGTCAGAAAATATCTGTCGATCTTGGACCTGCTGTGCACGTGCTTTATGTCAACGCATTGGTATGAAATAGGGTCCAAAATCTAAATACAAACTCAAATTTTAATATTTTATTTAGGTGCATACTGAACTGGAAGGAGGCTGCAATTGTGAGGAGCGCCATGAAGGAGCATCAGTCGCAGATGAGATGGTTTCGTTGGCTGTACATCTACACTTCGCGTTACATGTTCATCAATTCGATGCGGCAGATAAATCTCTCGGATGTGGAACTGGAAATGCAGATACATGACAACTAGCTAAGGAAAAGGGGATACGATTGAACACCAAAAGACAAACTACCTTCACGATCGGATGCTCCGGGTGGCAGAGCGAGTGGTTTTTATTTTAGACTCTGACGATTCTACTAGTATATATATATGTATGTAACTACTGTTGGCCAAACGATCGATAGTAATTGGAAAGCTATAGAGTATATCCAAACCAACCAGGGAACAAAGAACCAGCAAAAGCGGCAGTACCATAGGCAACCGAAACCACAAAACAGTCCATTAATTAGTTCCACACTCACATACAAAATGGCATATCTTTAAATCTTATTAGTTAGCTCTAATTATTATTATTTATACTCAGTCCAAGCAATGTTCCAAAGTGTGCGATGTAGTCAAATGCTTAACAAATTAAAAATGTATGCGTTATTGATAATTGTTGTTAGCTTATGTTTTTCTCATTTTCGTTTTTTGTGTACATTGATTCCCTACTTACCCCCTTAGCATACACACCTTTAGTCAGTCACTTTCGTTCTTGTAAAATTGTAAAATAGTTTGTTGTAAGCAGCGAAGTACAATAATAATTTTATAAAATATATTTACATAAATATATAAATGAATGTATGTATACACATATACCGATGAGCCAGAGAGGATAGATTCTAGAATGCTGTTAAAGAATATTTATTTAAAGTATTTTAATGAGCGCACTTTCAAATTAATTGTTTTATGGGCCCACGCAGAACTTAGTAAAATGCGAAGCGATTTTTGTTGCAATACTTAAAATTTATTTGTTTTATTTTAAATCTAAATTTAAAATCGAAAACACACGAGAATTAACTTCAAGTATAAGGGAATTCATTGAAGTGGTTGTTTTCTTTTCTACACAGCTTTGACTACCATAATTTTCTACGATGCCGATTTGGAATTTCTCCGCAGATTCTCCTCGCTTTCCGCTTCCTCCGCACAGTTAACAATGATCTTCCCCAGCCCAATGTTGGACTCATGCTGGGCCGTTCGGAAGGCCTCCGCCGCCCGGCTCAAAGGATATGTGGCCGTGATGAACTTGTGCATGAGTGCTCGACCAGATCGCATGAGTTGGATGGCAGTGGGATACCTGAGGAGATACAAGATTAACTCTTTAAGCTTCACATTTAACCAGGGACCGTAAAAAAATCAGTTATTCTCTGATTTGTAAAGTAAAACTTAAAGAATAACTGTTATTTTTTTGAGTTTTATAATAAAAGTTGATCAAAAATAAAACTTAAACTTGATTTATGGCGATTCAGTGGGTGCGGTTGGCTTTTTTTTAAAGATTTTTAGTAAGTTATATAAAACACGGTTAGCAAGTTTTTTTTTTCAATTATTTCCTTTTTTCAAGAATGTCAAGGGAATAACTGTTACACATAAAAATCAACAAATAAGTTATTTTTTGAGTTTTATTATAAAAATCAAAGAATAAAAATCATTACGGATTTTTAAACTACAATGGCTAACAAAAATAGTGGTGTATTTAAAAAAATCTTAGGACTCTTCTATGTTCATGATTTTTTTTGTAAGAAAAATGTACAACAGTTATTATCGGTCCCTGATTTCAGTTTAATAGAATTGAATGAATGACATGAATTCCGAAATAATTCAAGCGACAATTTCTTTTGAAGAAGAAAGAGCTATAACTTTTTTTTTAAATCTGCCTGAATTTTATTTACTATTAATTTTATTTAACATTAATTTGTTAAAAATTGTCCACTTTTTGTTCTCAAAAGAAAGCGCAAAAAAACTGGCAAATTCAAAAAATGCAAAAAAATTATTCATTCATTAATTCAATTCCAAATGAATTAGAAAAATATAAAATAACAAAAATAAGTTATTTTCGGTCCCTGCATTTAACTCCCCGATAAACTCACATATTGGCGGACCGAAAGCTGGGCACCAGGCGAATGTTCTTCATCAGGACGTCCAGGGCATTGAAGCTGGCACACTCCGAATCGCACTCGGCCAGCACGCAAACGCCAGAAGGCTGCAGAGCCATCACCGCCAGATTCATGGTCATGGCCGAAATGGAGCAGTTGATCACGCAGTCTGGCCAGTCCTTGAACTTGCTGTAGATGGCCTCGAGGACCTCGCCGAACAGGGCATTGCTGTCGAACTCGATGGCCTGAAAACCAAAGTCGCGGGCAACCACATCCAGTGCGGGAGCCATGCATCCTGCGATGGCCACACGCTTCGCTCCGATGGCCTTGGCGCAAATGCCGGCGGCCACAGCCGTTGGGCAGGATCCCAGGATGAGGACATTGCTGGTGGGTGTGATGTTGCCCTTGAAGCAAGCCTGACATCCCAGCGCCAAGGTTTGGGTCAGCGATCCCTCCTCCATGCTGATGGACGGCGGGAGACGATGACACAGGTCGGCCGGATGCGTTTGGAAGGTGTTCAGAAAGCCATTGTATACCAAACCGGAGCACATGTTGTATTGGCCTCGCTTGCACAAGTCGCAGATGCCGCAGGACAACGCAGACTCTACGACAACACGGTCACCCACGTGCAGATGATGAACACAGCGACCCACTTCCTCCACGAAACCCGTGGCATCGTGGCCCAGGGACATGGCCTCCATGTTGCGACTGCCGTTCTCGAAGACATGGATGTCGGAGTTCGAGATGGCCACCGATCCCGTTCGAATAAGGACATCTGTTTTGAGGGAAGGAATTCATAAGGGGGTTATAACCCGGTTTACCGTTTGCCATCAAATAAACAATGAATAAAATAAGAAAAAAAAATTAAAATTGACTAAACGCCAGAGCATGTAAAAACAAATATTTAATAATATAACTTAAAAATAATATAACTTAAGGCACTCATTTTAGAAAAGGTGATACCAAAATATTTTATTGTTTTCATTTGCCTTTCTACTTTTCAGAAAATAATTTATAATTTTAAGGGAATTTTTCTACATTTTAGGGTTATTTTAGTTCATGGTAACCATTAATGGCACTCATTTTTAGAAAGGGTGATGCCGAAATATTTTATTGTTTTCCTTTGGGTTTGTTTTTCTACTTTTCAGAAAATAATTTCTAATTTTAAGGCAATTTTTCTAGTTTTCAGGGTTATTTTAGTTCATAACCATTTTCTACATTCAAGAAAAACTAGCTTGAAAATCTTTCTTGATTTTAGAAAAATTCTTATTTTTAGAAATAACTTTCGTGTATTTAGAAAAAAGAAATTTTAAGATGTTTTTTAAAATTTAGGTTAAAATTTATTTTGAGTGTAATTTATGAAGCAGTGTTTGTCTGCAGAAGCAGAAAAATTCTCTGCCGAATCTCTGCTTCTCCCAAATAAAAGCTATAATCTAAGGACTGATCAAAAGGAGAAGCTTACCGAAATCCTTGGGACGAGGTCTGGAAGCGGGAACCACCTGCACCTCGTAAGAATTTAAGATACGCAGCTCATATGCCTTATCCTCAAGGAGGCGCCTTTCTTCAGGTTTTGGTGAAGAAGACGATGGGTTACGACAGACCCGTGTGCTCAGCAATCTTCGTTGTGGCTGCAGCTGGACAAGGGTGTTCCGGGCCAAGAGACTGCCTATTCTGTCTTGGAAAGAGAGAGGATTGACCTGGAGAAACTGTTACCCAAAACAAATCTCAAACCTACGCACCATCCTTCTTTTTGTCCTTGCGTTCGCACTTCTTCTTGGGGAACTTGACCTTGGCGCACTTGCCGGTGCAGCTCTTCACCCCACAACCACCGTCGTCGTCGCTGAAGCAATCCTCTCGCAGACCCGTCCGCTCCTTGATGTCCTTGCCACGGCTTTTCGGGTACTTGGGCGCCATCTGGCCGCACTTGCCGCCGCTCTTGCCCTTCTTCTTGGCGTATCCTCGATAGCTGATCCTGCCCCCAAGGCCACCGAAGCGTCGTCGCAGGAGGGTCGAGTTGATTGTAAAGCGGGCAGGAGCAGCTGCCTCGACCGACAGACGACCCTTGCACAGGGAGCACTGGCAAGAGTTGGAGGTCCTCGGAACGGGGACACGATAGTGACGGCGCACCAGAGTGGAGTAGACTTGGAAGCGGGGAGCTTTTGGAAGGGAATCGGATTCCCGGAAGACTTGACTTAAGGCGGTGGACAGGTAGCGTTTGCTTGGATCCGGACGCCTAGAAAAGGTGGAGAACTTGCACTTATCCTTGCCATCCTTGCCGCCCTTCTTGAACTTGGCGCAGGGATCCTTCTTTTTCTTATCGCCCTTTCCGCCCTTGGCACAGGGATCCTTCTTTTTCTTGTCATCCTTCTTGGCACAGGGATCCTTTTTCTTGGCACAGGGATCCTTCTTTTTCTTGTCATCTTTCTTGGCGCAAGGGTCCTTCTTCTTGGCACAGGGATCCTTCTTTTTCTTGTCATCTTTCTTGGCACAAGGATCCTTCTTGGCACAAGGATCCTTCTTCTTGGCACAAGGATCCTTCTTGGCACAAGGATCTTTTTTCTTATCGTCCTTCTTAGCACAGGGATCCTTCTTCTTGGCACAGGGATCTTTCTTCTTATCATCTTTCTTGGCACAGGGATCCTTCTTCTTGGCACATGGGTCCTTTTTCTTATCGTCCTTCTTGGCACAAGGATCTTTCTTCTCGCCCGACTTGAACTTAGCACAAGGATCCTTCTTTTTCTTGTCATCCTTCTTGGCGCAAGGGTCCTTCTTCTTGTCCTTATCACAGCCGCCATCCTTCTTGCCACCATCTTTGCCACCCTTCTTGAACTTGGCACATGGGTCCTTCTTGTCCTTGCCCTTGCCGTCCTTTTTTCCACAAGAACTCTTTCCGCCTCCCTTGGCGGCCTGGGATGTTATCTCCGTGGTCTGAACGGCTTTCTTTTTGGGCGCCTTTTTCTTTTCCGGACGCTCGCAGGGATCGTCCTTGCAGGGATCTGTAATCAATGGACACTTGCCAGGACACTTGCGCTTGGGCTTCACGGGCGGATGCTTGCAGCCGTCCTTGTCCACGGGAACTGGTACCTCCACCTCCTGGAGGCCTGGCAAGGCGGATGCCTCCTCCGCCATCTTCTGCTGGGCCTCCCGCTGATGTCCTATTTGTGTAGCCGCCGACATATGGGACGCATCGATGATCCTGGTCTTGGAGGCCTCCTCATCCTTGGTCAGTTCCAGATCGGCTATGAAGGTTTCCGAAGATTTCGAATTGCCGGCGAAGCCCTTTTCCAAGGCGGTGCTGCAGAGATTGGCAGCCAGCGAAGTGAGATCATCGTTGAAGCCCGGCATCTTATCCTCGGTCAGCTGGGCGGGATTAAGCTTCTGGGTGTCGATTTCCACCACACCCGAGATTAAGGCGTTGAACCGGAGTGGGAGAGTTTGTCCCGCAGTTGCTGCCGCATCCAGTTCCACCTTGGTGTGCATACAGATCATGGGATCCTGCGGAGCCACAGCCTTGGAATCCTTACTTTCGAGCGCACCTTGCAGGCTGGTCATGTCCATTTCGAAGGACATCTCCATGGAGGCAACGGCCATCTCGTTTAGGCGATTGCTCAGATCCTGTGGGACATCCACTCGCACCTCCTCCACAAAGTCACCCTGTTGGTTGGCGAGCTCTTTGAGATTGGCATCCAGTTTGGAGTTCTGAATGGTTTCAGAGGGTAAAGCCATCGCCGACATGGACTTGGTGGTTTTCAGGGAGGAGCCTGGATTTCCCAGAGCATTCTGAAGGCAACTACTGACCGCCACCTGGCGATGCAAGGGAAGATTGGCACCCAGACCCGCATCCACAGCGGTTCCCACGGCATCGACGTCGGAGGAGTAGCTCTCCCAGATCTTCCGATCCTGCGACTGATCCTCCGATTCCACCTCCTGGATGGCTTCATTCAACGCGCCATATTCCTCGACCATGCTGCTCGAGAAGGTCTCGATGTAATTGGCATACAAACGCAACTGGTTGATGGTATCCAGTGTGTCCTTCAGCGCATTGGCATCCATGCCGGCAAGATCCAAGGGCACGATGACTATCTTCAGTTCCTTGCCATCTTTCGTTTCGGGAGTAATCAGCCCGATGGGCAGGATTTTGGGTGAATTACCGGATGAACCCGAGAAGCTGATCCGTTTGCGCAACATATCCACATTATCGCTGATCGAGAAGACATTGTTGCCCTTCTGCGAGTATTTCTGCACACGAGTATTTCGTCCCGATTGAGAGGTCCTTTGGGTTTGGGTTGTAGAGTTCGATCCCGAGGTGGCACTAATGCACAACTGCCTCAAACGGTTGGAGGAGAGCAGGCTGCGCGGTCGGAAGAGCGGAGCGTGGTAGCTAAGGCATCGGGATATCTGCAGGAGATGCGGCCCAAAGCGATTAGACGGGAACTTCCCGAATATTACAGGCATTTTTTTGTTAATTTTGTTTCACTTTTTCAAAAATACATAAGTCAAACACGGAAGAATTTCAATAAAAAAAAAAAGGAAGAAACCGAAATGGTGTATGGAGTGTTAAACGTATTGAAGGGAAATGAAGTACAAACCCTATCAAATGTTAACTTAAAAATAAGGAGCCTACTAATTTCTAAGTTTAATCGAAGAAGACCCACCTTAAAAAAGTTGTTTACTCTACCAAATAATCGCATAATACCAAATTTTTCACTTGTGTAGAAAAAGGTCCGGGAACTAAAATTTAGAAATTTAGAATTTTGTTAAAATTTTTTTGAGGTTTTAAAATTTTATGTGTGTGTGTTAGCTGTGGGCTAGGTCTAGAGAATGACCCAAAAACCAGACGAAATTATTAACTTAAGTCAAAAAGCCTACTGTTTTCTCGAAATTTCATTTCGTTTCGACATGGAAATCCTTGATAAAATAAGTGATACATTTTGATGCAGATATGAACTCATATCATCATCATCATATCTTTCCAGTCCCAGAGAACCGACTTTTTCGGGGCCTCTAAATGCATTTTGAATTTAATTTAGGTACTACAATTGCCCCTACCTTTGTTGCATATTAATTAACAGCCGATTGGACAACTGCCTTCAGCTGGGCTCCGGTCACCCAAGTATTTGTTGGTCATTCAATTGGGTTTAGTTCGATTTTTGCTTTTGCTCGCAGCGGTTTCTATTTCGGTTTCAGTTTCGATTTCTAGCCAAGAGCTAGATCCGTGTATTCCATTGAACATGTTGCGATTGGCCAGTTCCACATATAGTTCCATATGTTTAATTGTACTTTTGAATGTAAGCTTGATTAAAAGGGAACTTGATGATGGCTAAACTAATAGTGGGAATTTTTATTAGAAACATTAGTGACTCATAAAATAGTAAAGGAACTGACATTTTTATATTGGTGTAGGTCAAGTAACAAATTTGGTTGGAAATGAAGGCTAACCATCTTTAAGGTGATATTTATAAAGTGGAAATCGGAATATTTCAATGGGTTTCAATATTTAAATACAGTTAATAAGTTTGGATTTAAAAATAATAAGTTAATGTTGAATTAAGGTGATATTTATAAAGTGGAAATCGGAATATTTCAATTGGTTTCAATATTTAGATCCAGCTAATAAATTTCTATTTAATAAATATCAAGTTAATGTTGAATTAATGATCATACTTGTAGGTAAACCATATTAAATTTTCAGTCTATAACTATCATTCGTGAAATACTGTTTTAATTTTTTTATGAAATTTGCAAATCTATAGTAAGGTTTCGATCATTCTTTTTTTTATTTGGAACGCCACATATCACATCTCCAAAAAGGCATCTTTGATTTGCAGTATTGTCATAACTTATAGAACGATTTCAAGGTCCAGCGACGCGTGTGCGTTGGGATTTGAATATAGAAAGCCTCATTATCGATCGTAATCAATATTCATTAGCGTACGTGAAGCCGGTCATTAAGTGCCAATTAAAGCTACAATTTCTCCCGTATATATCCCTGCAGTTTTTGTGGCTGCTCCTGCTGACGACGACGTCCGCCAAGCCAACCGAATCCAGTGATTCCATTACCAAGAATGAAATGCAACATGTGACCAGCTTTGTGAACCAGAAACCCAAATCTGGAGTCCGAGAGGAGTTTGATTTCGAGCAGAATGAGGCTGAAGCGACCAACTCGGCGCATTTGCAGCAGCTCTTCGGCAGTTTGTTGCAGTTGCCCGGCAAGGGAAATATGAGTTTGGAGTTATCCCTGGAGACGGATGACGATCCAGTCAGTGAACGCAACAAGCTGGATGATGAGATGGAGGCCATTGGCGAGCAGCACGAGGGCTTCACCGAGTCATCCGATGAATGGCATCGCATTAAGTTGGCTATTCCTGTTTTGGAGCCGGTGAAGCACCTAATAAATGCAGTGGGAGGCGGTGGTGTTAATGATTCCCATGTCAAGAGCAATACCCACCGGCTGATTGGACACCATGGCGTCCACGAATCGCATCATGCTGCCAGCAACATCAGCTCTCCGGCCATCGAAACGGAGGAGGATCGGGAGACGGCCATCGACAGCACCAGCTTCGATCTGCTGGAGACATTGGGCACTGCCGGTACAGTGCTCATTGGCATCTTGACGAATCTACGGAAGCTCTTTGCCGCCAGCGCCGGAAATGCCAGCTCAGCTTCCTCCGGCGGCGGCGGTGGAGGAGGAAACTAGTTGGCTTCTTGCGAAGCTTGTGTTCTGTGATTAATATTAGCCCTATGTAAATTGGATTTCCCTCACTTTTTACTTTTACTAATTTAGGGGAGGTTGGGTCCTGCAAAAAAAAAAGACGATTTAAAAAAAAAAAATTTTTTTCTTGTAGATTAACATTCTAAGATTATACAAAAAAAGTTTTAAGTCAATCGAACAAATACTTCTGAAGTTTTGCTAAAACTAGTACCCTCGCCTCTTAAACTTTAGGTACATAAGTGCATCTTTAAGTGCGTTTTTCTGGAAACCACGTTTTGAATATCCGTGTTCATCGGCATTTCTAAACGGCTCAACCGATAGTTTTCAAATTTGTCGCATATTTTCCTGCATAAAAAAACCCGCCCCCTAGGAATGGTTTTTTTTATTTTTTAACTTTAAATATTTTTTTAAGCCGAAAATCAAATTTTTTTGGTGAAAAACGCATTTTTAGCTTTATAATATCGAAAAAAAATTTTCAAAAATAATAAAATAAAAAAAGGGCTTTCCCAGGGGCGGGTTTTTTTTTTAGTTCTTAAGCGAAATGTAAAAACAAAATGGAAATCCGATCACTTTTAACGGAGGTACAGTGAACACCGCAAAACGCCTTTTTTAATAGTGTTCCAGCAATCGCTATGCCACTGATATAATAGCCGATAGTATCGGCTATAAAAATTAGTGGATGATATTTAAATGACACTTAATAATATACAAAAGGTTTAAATTAAATCCATCCAACCACTTTTTATAGAATAAATCGCAAAATTAGTCGATTTTTTGGTGCTAAAGACCCTACACCCCCCTTTAAATAAACGAAATATGATGAAAATGTCGAAATAATTTTCGGTTTTATGTTTGAGTTTGGGTGAATAGGAAATAAAAAGCTTATGCATACATTTATGCAGGACATTTGCAGGACTTCTTAAGTAGAGACTTCGAGTTGGACTGTATAAAACTCTAGTTAGCTAAGCAATCTTTTGAAGGAGCCTACATAAACTCGTAGCTGCCGTCGTCAAAGTTGCGATTGCCGACCATCGGGCCGCCAGCTCCCATTTGGTTGGGATTCTGGCCGCCCATCTGCGGACGGAACTGGTTGCCCGGCGTGGTCTGGTGCTGCAGCAGCTGGCGAAGTCCCGGATTGTTGTTGCTCATCATGGGACGCACCATGCGCTGCTGCTGTTGCGCCTGCTGTTGCTGCTGTATGGCGGCCACATTGGGCGCCACCTGTTGCAACTGCTGCTGCAGATTGGGAACGCCACCGGGTCCAACGCCCACGCCCACGCCCAGTGGCATCCGCTGCTGCTGCTGCATCATGTTCATCTGCATCTGATTCTGCTGCATGCCGGGCATTCCGCCTGGACCAGGACCAGGTCCTCCGCCTGGACCTCCTCCGCCGCCCATCTGCATGTTCAGCTGGTACTGATTGTAGTGCTGCTGCTGCTGTGAGTTGTCCTGCTGCATCTGCTGCTGCTGTTGTTGCTGCTGCAGCTCCATGGGCGACTTGCCCTGCTGCTGCATCATTTGCTGCTGCTGCTGTTGCTGCTGCTGCTGCATGTTGCCGTGCTGCTTCTGCTGGATGACCTTCCGCAGACGCTCCACAAACATGGCCTGATTATTAGGAATAAAGCCCAGGAAGGCATTGCGATCGGGCGTGTAGAGCAGAATGAGTACCTTGAGATCGCAGGCGGGTGAGTTGGGAATGGAGGAGAAGTGGACGCAGCCAGCGTAGCCGGAGGTCATCATCTTGGCCAGCGAATCGAGTGCTTCTCCGGGAGTGGGTCGAAAAACGACCATCTTTGAGTCCTTTAGGAACTGACCGCCAATGTTGCCGACCAAATGCTTCGGCATTAGCTGCATCAACAGCTTGGGCGGCCAGTTCTCAGCCTTGATCTCCGGTTCGCCGTCTTTGATGTTGGTGCACACGGTGCACTGCAGTGTGTGTGGAATCTTCTGCTGATCCGATTTCGGCTTCTCTGACCACTCCAGCACTCCGGTCCAGATCTTTTCCCTCAGGGAGGCCTGCTCCTGCTGCGAGTTTGCCTGCTGCTGTTGCTGCTGCTGCGGATTTCCCTGCTGTTGCGGATTGGCCACCTGTCCCACTTGCTGCTGCTGTTGCTGCGGATTGCCAGCCGGCATCATGTTGTTGCCCGCATTGGGATTGCCCTGTTGCTGCTGCTGTCCCTGCTGCTGCTGCTGCTGTTGGGCGAGTTGCTGCTGCTGTTGTTGCAACTGTTGGTGGTTCAGCATCTGCTGCTGGTTGATCATCTGCATTCTCTGTTGCTGCTGCTGCGCCTGTTGCTGCTGTGCCTGCTGTTGTTGCTGCTGCTGCAGCGAGGTAACCGTTTGGTTCGGCGGCGGCGCATTAATGCGCGAGATTAGCGCCGAATTGGGATTCTGTTGCATGCCTTGGCCTTGGCCAACACCGCCCACATTGCCTGCTCCCTGCATAAAAGGCGGACGCGCCTGTCCCGGCTGATTGGGATACATCCAGCGGTTTTGTCCGGGTCCCACGTTCTGCTGGAAGTTCGGATTCTGCATCTGGTTGGGCACAAATTGATTCTGCTGCTGCTGCTGTTGTTGCTGCTGTTGCTGTTGCAGTAGCTGCTGTTGTTGCTGCGGATTGAGCAGGCCCGCCTGGGGATTTGGACCAGGCTGCTGCTGTTGCTGCATGGAATTCATGTTCATGACTTGCTGCTGGGGATTGCCCTGTTGCTGCTGCTGCTGTTGAGCTGGTGTGGTGTCCATTGGCATGCCCTGAACTGGCTGCTGCTGACCAGCGGGATTCTGTTGTTGCTGCTGCTGCACTGCAGCTTGTGCAGTATTTGGAGCAGCCATCTGCGCCGCCATGCTATTCGGACTGGGAGCTCGCTCCTTGAGACTGTAGCCCTTGAGCAGCACCAAATGCCGGATGTTCTTGGCATAGTTCTTGCTCGTTATCGGCTGATCGCCGTCGGCCTTCATGAAGAGCTTGAACAGCACCGGCATCTTGCGCGGCGCAATGATGGAGAGATTGATTTTTCGCTCGTTAAAGAGAGCCGCCAACTGCTCGCAGGATTTGCCCGGATACTTCCAGGACTCCGTGGTGGGCATCTGGTACGGCGGACTGTTGCAGATGAGGATGCAGTGCCGCTGGACGCTGGTCTGGTCGAGCAGCTGGCGCCGCTCGCTGATGTCGTCGAAGCAGCCGTGGGCCGCCGCAAATCCCTCGGCCATGTGGGCGCAGGACTCCATGCCGCCTCCAACCAAAGGCAACCTTTCGATCGTCTCCATTACTTTCTGGGGCTGCAGGAAGGGTCCGTAGGTGGCGCACACGGGTTCCAGCAGATTGGCCGCCGTGCGGTAGACCACAATGCCGTAGAGCGTGGCAAATCGCTCTGCAATCAGGTATTCCCGCTCGTCAATCGAGCCAGTGGTAAAGTGCTCCAGTGTCGGCAGGATGTAGTTGGTTTTCAACTCATTGATGTACGCCCCATTGATGGCGCTGCCCTCGATGATGAAGACCACGTCGGCCAGGGGCATCTGATCCACCTCCATGGTTAATACGGAAGGGGGAAATTGGCTTTAAATGGGGAAAACCTTTTGGAAAAATTCCAAACTTTTTCGCTGTAACCCGCTCTTCTTCTTCTCTGTCAGTTTGTTATGACTATCGGTAAGGGACTATCGATATGTCGATTTGTAACCATCGAATGGCGGTTAATAGGGCTGTCACTTGCTACAAAATTAAAAAAACTTTTAATTGGACTTCCCGACCAACGTAAAAAATGATTCTTTTCTGGATAATTAAAAATATTATCAAAAAATAATTAAAAATTTTGCAACTACGGTATATGATATGATTTTTTTTGAGATAATTGCATTATTTTTCTACTAACTGAAAAAGCTTCTAAATCTTTTTTAACTAAGACCATTTAAAAAACCTGTGGATTTTTTCTAACAGTTTAGAATGCATGAGAAATAAATTTTTTTTAAGGTTTAAATATAGGGAAGTACAGCTATTTCCCAAATAGAAGGTCAATTGGCCCAATATCTTTGGGTGGTAAAAAAAATTTGTTTAAAATATTAAAATTCGGCACACCACAATCAATTAAATCTATTTTCATTCTTAATTTTTTATTAGTTTTAAAAAGCGCGTATTTTTATATCGATAGTTTCAAGGGCTGCCAGATACAAGCAGCGAAGCACCTGCAGCTGTCTGGCAGCCCGATCAGCTGCTGCTGCTGCCCAACTTGCGCAGTTCCGTTTTGTTCAGTGATTCGCTCGCCGGATTTCGAAGAAGAAGGACGTTGCCTTAAACTCCGCGTTGTTTTTCCCCGAAAATTCGTCTAAAACTCACGCAAATCGCAATAAAAGTGGTAAATTCGCAAACAATTACCAGTGAACAGTGCAAGTGCATGGAAAACGATCCCAAAGATAGTAAAAAATAGACGCAAGTGCGAATTGCGGGCTTTTTTGTGTGGCCGTCGCAGAATGTGTGGCACAAAGCGGAAAGCGCGCTAAGTGAGCGTGCGAGCGCCCAAATCGCAGAGAAATGTAAATAAATAAACGTGTAAAGCCGCGACAATTGTGAAAAGTCAACAAACGCGCCAGTTGGCCAGTGAAAAGTGAGTGAAATCTGGTTTAAATTGCTCAAATTGGCAAATTCGCATTTGGCCAGCAGAACAGCTGTTGTTTTGCCTCTCGCTCTGTCTGGCTGTGCTGTGTCCCTTTCTCTCTTGCCTTCTCTCTGTTTTTGTTGCTCCTCTTTGTTCGTGTTCTTTTTACTGCAATGTTGCTAAATCGTTTGATTCTATTATTATAATTATTCTCTTTGCACTGACGTCACTGCGACGGAGAAACTGATAATTTGGTTTAGCAATTAGCAAGATTTAAGTATAGTTTGGAGCACAGCGAAGTGAATTAAACGACCATGTGTCCGCCGTTTGTTATTGTTGCCTGGCAACATGTTTCGCCACATCTGCTTTTTTGTTCCCCTCCAGTAGTTGTTCCCATTTGTTTACAACAATTGCAATCTAGCCAATAGCAAAGATCGCGAATTTAAAGCGCCTACATAAAAAAACAGCAGCCGCAGCGGTTTGGGCGTCACTCTGACTGCCGATCGCCGGTCGGTTGGGTGTTTCTACATTTAAATACACTTCCGGGAGAGGTTGGTGGCACAACTTTTAGAAAGCAGGTGTTAAACCCTCAATGTATTTATACCCACGCGGGAAATACCTATATCATATGTATATCATATAGTATGGGCCCTATTCCTATAGAATTATGGTCATAAAATGATTTTTGCACCTATCAAATTCTGATAATTTCATAGTATTGATAGTATTTTATATTAAGCTCTGTTATATGATCTTACATTTCAATATGATATATCTAATGGTATTTTTTAGTCATCCAAGGATGAAATCCACTCGAGAATTCTGAGTATTAGCTGATATAAATATGATCTATTTTAATAAAAGACTTGTGATATTTTAGGCTTTGTAAACCTTTACTTTGTGTACTGATTTTGTCTATAATTATGTTATTGCCAAAGTAACATTTCAATACATTTCCTCATCAAATTTCCTAGAAAGTCTTTTTCAAAAGCTATGTAATACCGAGATCGTAAAAAAATATTGTAGAATGTAGGTATTAGAAAATATATCTAACCCCGATAAAGCGATTCATAATAAACAAACAAACTGATATCTAGAGAACCATAAAATAAAGGGTGTTCACTATATGTTTGCTGTGTCCATATTGAAAGTAATAAATAAAAGGTATTTGCTATCGTATTGTTACCACTATTATTCTGATTTTAACGTACCATTTTTATTTCCTAAAAAAACGTGATTTGAGAAAACTATTATTAATTATAGCACAATTATTATCCCAATATGTTGTAGGGTATATTAAATGCATTGTTCTTTGGCTACCAGTTTTTCTTGTATATTTTACTATTTCTGGATCTTTTTTTGATTTATGTATTTAATCTTTTAGCCATATATTTTGCAGTTCGCATTTGTTTGTGCTGGTTATTTCAAGATTTCCCACACAAATAAAGATACTTTTTTATTGCTCCAACGCAAAATTCACGCCTTTCCTTAAATATTTACTTGTGGATTTGCCAATTAAAATAGATTCAGATTGCAAGAAATAAACAAATTTAAACTGCGTTTTAATTGTGAGCTTGTTATCAGTCAGTCCTATAATTAAAGTCTGTTGAATTATTTGTGTTTGATGTGAAAAGCTTTCACTTACCGAGTAAGTGGCTAGATAAGAGATAGACAAAACCCCCTTATCTGGCCGGTCAAGTGGTAACTAACCGGAATTAAGTGCTCCCAAAAAGTAATGCTTATTTAACAATTTTTCCCTCTACTTCACTTGCAGCTACTGGAAAACCAGAGACAAGGAAACCACCCATACGATGGTCGAAGGTGTTCCCATTTTCAGAATTCTTATCGGGCAACGACTGGAGTATGATTGAGTTGGCCTCGCCACCGATTCGCGTCTGGTTCTGGCTGCGGTACGGTAATACCAACACCCGGGTGGACCTGTGATGTTCTAGTGCGATCCCCACAATTCGCAGTTCGCTGGAGGACGGGGGAATGGAACATGCCCGTGGATATGCATAAGAACGTATCAGTTCAAGTCGATAGTGATTTTGCCTTATTGCTACCCAGTGGAGTTTATGAAATCAAGAAAATGGAACCGCGCTCCAAAATACGAACAATCATTGTATTTTGTCTCTTTCTGGCCATCGCCGGTATCATCGGATTCGGTTACTTTTGTCAAGATCAGGTAAGCCCCAAAGCCCCTAATTAATTCTCATTGCGTTAACCATAAATTACTTTTACCATGTTGAGTTTGTTGTGTTTTTTTTCTGCCCCTTGGCGCCAATGCAAATTAGCACACCCATTGGCAAAAAATTCGGAATTTCATAATTTATATTTGCCGTTTTGTGTTTTTATTGAAATTACCAGTCATTCTTTTTTTTTTGAGGGGGGACCAAACTTGTTTTTCTACGGCCCATCAATAAATTTATTAGCTCGTGGTTCGCATATATTCATATCAAAATATGCTTCGGAATTTGTTTCCCAGCGGATTACAGACAGCTCTCATAATATATAGAAAATCCTACCGACTGTTTATCTATTTTTGTGAGCTTTAATTAGACAAAACAAAATGTTTTGTTTACAGCCTTTCGGTTGGCGCCTTCGAAACTGGGAAATTGTTTACGCAAAGGTGCTAGAGAAATTCGCCCTGAATGAGATGTTCGTTCACTGTTGGGAAATCTGTAATATTATAAAGTTTAGTACTGAAGGATTGTGTAGACTTTTGATTTCACTTTTGAAAGAATCATTCATAAATCTTTGACACGCTCGCCCTTTAATTAAATTTGTCTAATCTTAAACATACAATTTTATGGGAAACTATTTTTGATTGGTATTTTTAGGTCACTGTTCATAATCAGTAGAGACCATAAATCTTTTACCAATGCGCTTGATTGAAATTTGTCTAATCTGTGGGACTAATATGGCTTCCTCCCCTCTCTTATTTAATGAATGATTTAATGGTCGAGGTGTAAAGTGCATTCGTGGGCCATAATAACAGAACCGAGGCAAAACAGCGCATAAAATTCCACCCTGGGGACACATAAAGCCAGACCAGACAGTATTAACTCAACTTTGCTATCTAGCGGTGTGCATATAGCTTCAGATATGTAGATTTAACAATTAATCCCGCTCGTGCCAGTCATCTCTAATATTAGCCTCGATAAATTCGTTAAAGGAGGCCATAAATTTCCAAATTGCAGCCGGAAAAATTCGATATATGTCTGTATTTGATGAGTTCTATGTATAAACTATATATGTAGCTGCTGAAATATGTTTCAATTTCAATTTTGGCGATCTTTAATTAAACAAGAAACAAATTCGTTCCTTCTCCAAAAACAAAAAACCAAGTGGGTGTGACTTTTAAATGAGTTCAATGTCGAATGACTCTGCTTATGATATAGATATATTTTTGAATGTTTATTCAGTATGTTTGTATAAAATATTTTCCAAATTGAAATAGCCTGCAATATGACATTAATTGAGCGCAGCTGCCTCGCCTTCTTTTTTTTTTGTTCCGCACGCGATCTTGGCAGACATAGTGACTAGTAGGGCGTGGCCACGCCCCATTTGCCGATGCTATGTTCGTGCGTTGGAAAATTCGCCTTCTTTTAAAAATAGCTTAATTAGTTGTACGCGCCATAACAGAAAAACATGCTTAAATGAATAGTGTGGCGAAAGCCAAACATGAAAATGAGTCTGATGCGTTGCGTGTCCAATGGAAAACAGACAGATTATTCTATTATTTCGGATGCGAGGGCGGCCCATTTTTGGGGGGATACTCAGATTTGTATTCTTCTTAATGGGCCAAGTTGAGCATAAATTACTCGGACTCGGTGGGAGTATTTTATTCCCGGAACACTTGAACTCTCTGGGCACTTAGTTTGATTAATTACAAGCGATTTTTAATTGTCCTGCCTTGGGAAATTTTTTGTCTCCTTTCGGATCATTAAGTCAGTTACTACTGTAACTTGGGTCTCTTTTTAAGGCTCTTTAGGGCTCGTAAATTTGTATTATCTCAAAGTGGTTTATTATTTTTGATTTATGAACTATAAATGTCTGAAAAATAATCTATTATTGAGAAATTTAATTTTTATGTACATATTTTAATGTTATTAAAATATTAAATGTTTTTAAATTCTATGATTTGTGATTATGTGTGTGCAATTAGAATTTCATATAAGTAGTCTCCTTAATAGTTCCCCTATATCTTCAAGTATTAAGGCTCTTTCCTAATCTCCTTTTTATACATCACAACTTTAAATCCCAGCTCGTAATTCAATAGCCTATGGCTTAAATAAAAATGCTAATAAATGTGTAAACTTTATCAACCACCGATATTTACAATTCCCTTGCCTTTCCTAAGGTAGCCACAAATGTGTAAGCCCTATCAGCCACTTTAACATAAACAAAATCGTTGACTTTTACTCTGAATATTCAATGCTTCGGCTTTTCGTGGCTGCCAGCAGCAGCTCTGGTTTTAATGCTGTATTTTTTTCTAATTTGGCTTTATTTATTTCAATTTATGCAAATTTTAAATCACTGAATATTTATTCGGTCTTGATAAAAAGCCATTAATTAAATGCCGCTGTTCGAGTGGCTCGATCTCGAGTTGTTTGAGTATGTTTGAGTTGTAAATAAATTGTGGTTGGAGGATTGGTGATTTTGTGATTGTTGTAACGTCCGGATCCGTAATTGTTTACGCAATATTCGAAATAGGGTCCAAAGTACAATTACAGGTGTGTGTTTTTGTTTATATAGCATAGTGTATTCTTCTTCGCCTCTTTGGTTTACCTGATTGAATAAACAAAATCAATGTTTATTATTTCGGTACGCTTGCATATATTCGCTTTCATATTTGTTGCAGTGCTGCTTGTTCGAATTTCGGAACAATTCACAAAGCGCAGCTAATGAAATGAAAACTATTTATCACTTTTTCGGTGTTGTCTGGCCAATTGTTTTCCCAAATTTATACTCGTGCCCGCAATCCACAATGAAAATGTTTTGTTTTTGGTTTTTATGGCGCCTTTTCCACATATCTACATAGTACGTTTGTGTTTTGTTCAACTTTTTTTTGTGGGCTTGGCTTTGGTTTATTTACCAAATTACAGGGGGAATGAACGAACAGTATATGAAATTCCTATATTTATAACAGTTTTTATGTCTCTATTAAAACTGCAAAACACTTGTCGTTACCGGCTAGATCGTGCCAAACTTTGGCTTCAGCTTTCGGGCCATAAAAAGTTTACTCCATGAATACATTTTTTGGGTTTTTGTTTATGCGTTTTATTAGCCAAGATTTGTTTGCTGCTGCCTGCATTTTATTGTCGTCTTTTTACGGCAGTGTTAATCAATTTAATTGAGTGTGGGATTTATGGATTCGAACAGAGTTTTATGGGGAATTTCGTAAAACATTTTATCAGATTTGTCACAAGATATCACAACATCTACAAGGTACTCAAAATCTTTCCGGGGAAATAGAGGCCCTGCTGTGTCTTAAATGTCTCAATTACCTTTAACTCTTCGCTTTTGATCGTGTAAACGATTTATTATGTGATTTAATACTGCCGTCTAAGAAATTTATTATTTTGATCTCTGTGTGTGGGTTTTCTTAATAATTTTCAGTGTTCTTTTGTGTCAAATGCCCATAAACCCCTCGGAGAATTCCCTTAATTGTTTGTGGCTGCACGATCAAGATAAGTTTCAGAGCTGCCTTAACTATTTGAGGAACTTTGGCATAATCAATTAGCATTAATATGCCTGCCATGTGACGTCTTCATTACACTCGAGTCAAAGACCAGTAGCTAATGGAGAACAAAACACAAAAAAACAAGAAAAAAGCATAAAAGCAGCCAAGAAATAAGAGGAAGGCAAACAAAAACCGCAAAACACATAAAGTCCAGACCAATTAAACTATCAGCCATCTGAAATATGTGCCGAAAGGAAGGGGAATAAAGAAATTCAAGCACCGCACATGCCGCAAAAAATCAAGAGCCGCTCATAACTCAAACCGCACATGTCATAAAGCTTGTCGAAGGGTAGGGGTACGGCAAATCCCGGGGGAAGTGTGTCAGGCGGCACTTTAATGTGGCCCCACTGCTTTTTTGGGGGCAAAATGAATTTCCAGATTCCCGAAAAACAAAAGACAAAAGATCAGCAGGGCATTATTCACGCCTGTTTGAAGTTAATTCGTGCGCAAAAGATCAAAAAAATGGTCAGCTTGCAAATCAGATGCTCAGATATCGCTTCTCTTTCCACCCAAAATAAGAAAAAGAAAAGACCTCTAAGGATGCAACGTCTCGAGTATCGAAACCCCTGGACAAATTAGCCAACAACAAAGGCCCAAAATAAAACCCGTTGACTGGTTTAGCTTTTCTTTGTGATAAAAGTTTTTTGATAGCCCCAGCTTGCTGTGTCGTTCCTCCTCTTATTCTCTGCCGTGAAACAGGTTTTATTTCTGTCTCGGCAACTTATAATTTGGTGTACGTGCTTGGGTTAGGTGCTTATAAGGAATACTTGGTTTTGGGAATTTCTTTTGAAAGAAATCTAAAAAAATGTAAATAAAAAAATTATTTCTTAAAGAAACCCAAAATATACTTTACAATTCTGATTGATAAAAATGCTGTTTTTTTCCAAATATATTTCTTTCCTTAGAACATTATAAAGTAAAGGTTCTAAAAACTTTAAAGAGCATTAGGTAGTCTTCATATAAGCATATTCTCTTGCACCTTTTATTGAGACTCTAAAGCAAGGTCTGATGTTTTGAAAGCGCTGTAAACTGATAGCCGTTTATGATCTTAAATGGCAATGCAGGTAGATATCAAACCGCCTATGTATAAGGTTTTAAGAGCCTTAAGGGCAGTTCATGAAAGCGGATCAAACGTTTGCATTCGGCATCATATTTATAATTATTTGTAATGATTCATTATGCAAAATCCGAGGTCTAGTAATGAACCATTTTAAATTTCCTACATTCCATTCGTGATGTCTGCAATCAAAAATAAATCCAAATTTATGATGCCCTAAACTGTGTTCATTGATTTTGTTCGAATGGAATCGCAACACCATATATTTTTGCCGAATTTGTTTCATCCGTGGTGGCAACAGATGTGCTCGGCGAGAAGAATTTTACAAAATTTCCATTCGTCTGCGTTTTTCCACTCTTGGCGTTTCGAAATCCATTTAGAATTATTCATTTATGTGCAAAATCATTGTGCCGCAGCAATTGGCAATTAGAAATTCAATTCAAACGTTTTGTAAAATGCAATTAGCGTTTTGTAATACTAATTGGAATCATTTCGTCGTTGCAACATCATGTGCATTTAAGTCCTGGCTAATTGGATTATTTTGGGCTCAGCATTATGCAATGCGAATGATAGGGAGGCGAAGGTGAATTATCATTTCGGTGCAGAAATTGCAGGCAACAATGAAATGTAAGTCGGATTTTGTTCGTGGCACTCTCAAAATTCTCTGGGCTAAAATGCTGTATGTTATTTAATAGAAGTTTTGTGGTAAATATACATTTAAATACTTCTAAAATATAATATTCTAATATTTTTATAGGCGATAACCCTATTGTTAGTTCTTACTTTAGTAAACTTCACTAACATCTCATTAATAAATAAATAAATATATAACTATATGATGATAATATGATGTTAATATTTAAATATGGTTACAGTTTATAGACGTTTTTTAGAACTTTATTGGGCTCAATAAAACATTAAAACTCACTTACTTTTCACTTTTTTTTTCTGCATATTTGGCTTCTAACTTGCAAATACAAATACCATGGCAAACAACAACAACAGCAGGGGAAAAAAATGTGTGGAGCAGAAAAGAAAACGAGCAAATTTGTGTAATAAGCATCCAATTAAAACTTTTTCACACAATGCAACCCAACCCAAGCAACTAAAAAGTCTACGGACTAACAATGAATGCAGAGTGTCTAAAAGCGGGAAAAAGAGGGGCAACTTTGCTCTCTCGACTGTCGCCTTATTTAACGAGCTGCAAAAATGTGAGTTGGCTGGAAAAGCCGGGAAAAACCGTTAGTATTTATTATATGATGGGTGAGGGGGTTTAGGTTTTGGGTGGCTTGAGGGAGGGGCCTGGGTAGGTTGATGAGTGAGCGGTGGGGCATAAAGGATTTCCGCTTGGTTGACTGAAATATGAGCAGATTTTCGACAATGCTATACTTTTCTAAGTACATCTATACCCAGGCGCTCAGTGGAAAAAGAAAAACCAACAATTCATTATTCTGTGTGAAATGCGGCTTTATATTTCATTCTACACACTAAACTCAATCATCGTCGTCATCATCGCCGTAATGACAGCGATAATTGCAATCATTGTTATTGTGTCTATGTCTACCCCGTATATGCATATATATAGATCAAGTTGTGCGACAATGTGAGAGGCGTGTTTGGGTTTCGCAATTGCAGAATGTTTCGCTTTATGGTTTCTATCTATGTTTCTCCCCCGTTGTTTTTTGTTTAACTTCTTCGTTTCGTTCTTTATGTGGGGGGCTGTTTGTGAGCTGTGATAAAAATAATCCATTGGCAGACGTTGGCTACAGAAGCCCAAAGATGAGAAACAATCTGAAGTTTTTGCACACTCTAAATGTTATGATGGTTGCCTCGTTTTTGTACACGGTAACATTCGAGGTATGATGTTTTTGTGCAGATCTATATTATATATTGTAGTATAAATACTTTAATTGCTTACTTAAAAATCTATAGAATAGTTTTAAGCTCTTATAGGATAAATAGAAATTTAGAATCGAGAAGTTTAAATTAAAACTTAAATTAGAATCTCTAGAAGGAACAAGGCACATTTTGATATTATCCATCTCATTTAGAAATAGAAATTTAGAATCTCTCGAAGAAAAGATTATTTCGTTATTATCCATCTAATTTAAAAATAGAAAATTCGAATCTCTAAAAGGTCATTTACAATAATCTGATAAATTCAAAATTATTTATTTGGGTGTTCAGAACTTTATAACAATGACTATGGGGTAGATCTTATTCGTGGCTTTCGTCTAAACTTTGCTTTTTTTTTTTGGTAACAATACAACACTTGAACATTGTTTTGCACTTGGCTAAGACGCCGTTTCTCTTTCTTTACGACTCCCCCTCAGCGGCACCCAATCCCCCACATCTTTGACATATTTTTCAGTTTGCTCACGTATTAATTGCTCAAGTGGAAGCGACAGGCAAAGTGAACACAAAAAAATGGTAGCAGTATAAAAAAAATGGGAATTGGTATTGACCGAAACATGTTTTTGATGTTTCCCAGCACTTGAACTCAAGAAAAAACCTTAGTATACACTCGTAAGTAATGTGGATATCCTTAATGGGGGTTTTTTCTTTATGATTTATGAAGGGTTTCTGTAGGTGATTAATTGGGTGTGCCGAGGGAGGGAGCATAGCAAATTAGCTGAAATTAATGACAGTATTGTGTCTGAAGTGTTGGAGTAATTTAATTAGTCGTGGTGTGCAAGGGAGAGGGTCTCGAGATAAGAGGTTTAATTATGAAATTTAATTTAGGGTTTTCTTATATTATTAAAATATTGTCCAATCATCCTGTACTCATACTTCCATTAAATCCACTGCCAACGTTTCGCTTTCCATATTCTTAAGCGACTTATTCCGCTTCAATCTTTAACATTCGTTTTCATTGGAATATCTTTCCCTTATCCTCTTTGAATTTTCTTTTCGCACAAAATCTATTTTCAGACTGATAAATCAGATTAGCTTCTCCTTGGACCTCCCATACGGATTTGAGTGGGTTTCCATCACCATCGCCACCACCACACTCCATCTCATATCCATCTCACCCCGCTTCTTTTTTTTTTAACCCAATGCCCTCCCCTAAACTTACAATTCCAATGTGCGAGAGTTGTTTGTGATATGTTTGAGGGAACAGTACTACTTCTGAGACTCAATCTGCTAGTTATACAGACTTCAATTTAGCTAGGTTTAAAAAATATAATACATTTTTTTAAATTTATAAATATGTATTTGTCAAGGAATATTTTTAAACACTTACAATCTTACAAATCTTACAAGTCTTACAAATTCTTGAAATTTTTAGGAATTGTTTTTTAATTTGTCATAGTCGATAGGATCCGAAATTTTCGATAAACATAATGTTTTAGCTTATAAACTTCTTCCAAAAAAACCTTTAATCTCTTAATTAAATTGAAGATGCATTTATTTAAACATAAATCCCATCCAGGAAGGCTTTACTGTATATTTCTCTGCCGTGTTGGATACTCCTTGCAATTTCCATCAATGCAGACATCCGAGACATGAACTGCATATCAAACACGCACAGGCTTCCAGACGTTTAGGTGTATGTCTGAGGATGAGGATTTGTATATTTAAATCGGAGGCACTCCGTGAATGCCGATTGCATACTACTGGCCACTGAAAGTGCTTCACGGAAGTCGTAAATCGTCCCAAGAAATCGAGCTGACCGAGAGGACTTCTTCTTCTTCTTCTTCTTCGAAGGGGGAGCGGTGCAAATGTCAATAGTGCGAAGCTAAGGCTATTTATATGGAAATATCAAACGATTCCCCAGATAGATACGATACCCAAGCGCAAGTGTATTTATAGGCCCAACCCATTAATGAATACCGAGAAACGGCCTTTCCCGCTCGGAAATCTGACTATCTGTTATGGTTCAATAGCATTTGCCACTCATCTTTTCATCTTGACCGACAGGCCATCAGCAGCTGCCGTCTGCCACTGCTTCAAACAATTCATCATCGCAACTTCAAAAAGTGCAGTCAACTTTCAACGCCCCATAACGAATGGGCCACTTAGGCAGCTTCGATGCGATGTGCCACACATTCAGCAGACTTTCCAAAGGGACTGCCGGAATTGTTAGAAAAATGTGTTTGCCTATTTAGCATAAGCCGCTCAAGTGGCCGAGAACAATACGAAAACAAAGAAGGCACTACAGAAAACCGAAAGAACCGAGAGATTCAATCCAACTCATCGAAACTCCTCAAATTAAATTCCAAATGCAGCAAATTGAATTTCGGCTCCCACTCCTTTGCCTCTCGAATTTGTTTCTTTTCATCTCCTTCGATGATGTTTGTGTTAAAGTAATACCCTAGCTTGTTTTTGATTATGTTGAACATATGTTGACAAAATCGGCGGCGAGGAGGGGGACACCCAAGCCAAAACCAAACATGGACCGCACATGAGAACAGAGAAATGCAATTGAGA
The DNA here is from genome assembly GCF_030179915.1 of Drosophila takahashii. Classification (NCBI taxonomy): domain Eukaryota; kingdom Metazoa; phylum Arthropoda; class Insecta; order Diptera; family Drosophilidae; genus Drosophila; species Drosophila takahashii. The sequence continues at coordinate 16,339,724 of NC_091681.1, forward strand.
CCAAACGGAAGCAGCTTCTGTCCTTCTTTTTTGTCTTGCTTATGCTTTATTCTCTTATTTTTCCTTTGCAACTGAAGAATACATTATAGTTATGCGTATAGCATATCGTTCGTGGCTGCCAATGCAATGCAGTTTGAGGTAATGGGATCTAGGGATATTACTTATTGATATTTATTTCAAAATTTACATAAAAACCTCAAGCTTGAGAATTTCCTATGAGTTTCGTAGAATTTTGTGTTTAAAAATATTTGTATTTTGTTTTTTCCCAATAATTTATGATTCACAATATTAATTCCCGACTTCCTGCTATAATAATTTTTTTATACCCGTTACTCGTAGAGTAAAAGGGTATACTAGATTCGTGCAAAAGTATGTAACAGCTAGAAGGAAGCGTTTCCGACCCCATAAAGTATATATATTCTTGATCAGGGTCACTAGCCGAGTCGATCTAGCCATGTCCGTCTGTCCGTCTGTCTGTCTGTCTGTCTGTCTGTCTGTCTGTCTGTCTGTCTGTCTGTCTGTCTGTCTGTCCGTCTGTATGAACGCTGAGATCTCAGAAACTACAAAAGCTAGAAGGTTGAGATTTCCCACACATATTCTTTGGCTTCCTACGCAGCGCAAGTTTATTTTAGCCGAGCGCCACGCCCCCTCTAACGCCCACAATCGCCCACTAACGATTTTAAAATGGGTCCTGCGCCCACATCTTTAAAGATTTCCGAGAAGTATAAATGCAATTTTGTTGTGCATATTTATACCTATCGAAATGTAGAAGACATTTTTCAAATCGGACCATTCATTAAAAAGTTATACGCAATCAAAAATTATATATCTATCTCCCTCGCACTCCCTTTAGCTGAGTTACGATTATTAGTCGGGACACCAACCCGACACAGCGTTCGCACTCCCTTTAGCTGAGTGACGGGTATTAGATAGTCGGGACAACAACCCGACTATAGCGTTCTCTCTTGTTTTCTTATCAGTTAATTAATATTTCCAACAAAAATGTTGCTTCGATTATAAATATTTATAATTCTTGAAATAATCGGATTTCTTCTTAATCTGTCACAAACAATTCTAGTGTTTGTGCCAAAAAACTTTGCCCATTCAGCAAAGTTGTTTCTCCTCTTTCGTTGTATTTTTAAATGGGAACATAAATTAGAAAAAAATTGCTTTTTCAGCATAGGAGAAAAAAGTTCTATGGAGACTTCTACTCATATTATGGCCTCATTGTATCTCATGCAAATTGTCACATGAATATGAATGCAATTCCGCTGTGTTTGTTGTTGCTGCAGTTTTATAAATGCGTACTGGGGTTACTGGAACTGGAAATGGAGATGGAAATGGAATTGGGCTGGGGTTTTTTAGGGGGAACGGGGAACGTAGGAGACGGAGAGCTGGACAAATGGGCGGCCAACGAGGCGTTGAGGCCCCGCAGGAGACATGCAAAATATGTAAAATATATACAAAAACCAAGGGAAAAAGAAAGTTTGGTAAGATAGCGCGGGCTACAAATACCCTAAGGAAAGATTATTACATTTGATTATATATTAAAACATGGTACTTTGTTTTTACAGATATTATCTGGTAAAAAACCATTTAAAACCTCGAAAAAAAATCAAAATTTAGTAATTCCCTGGTTTTCAGTTTATTTTTCCTTTAAGTTATTCTTTCGGGACTTTTTTCTTTTATTTTAATTTATGAAAAATAGAAACCAAATGCTTTGAGAAACAAAATGTCAGACTGATAAGGGTGATGTATTTGTAAATTGATAACACTGAACTTTTGCTTAGTCTGTAGTCCGTGTTGACCAGAAATATTCCCCTTGATAGTGTATTCCAACGAGGGGCAGAAGAATTAAATCGTCTCTATGCGTCACGCGGCATTTGAGGCAGTTTAGTGGAACGAAGAGTGAAGCTGACTCCGTTGACTACGGCCTGGCATTTGGCATTCGGCATTCGGTCGTTTGTCGTCACTTGAGAGCTAAACGAATGCGGGTTCAGGGAAAATAAAAAATAAAAAAGTAAAAAAGAAATGAGACAACGCAACAACAGAGGCAGAGAAGAGGAATTAAAATTGGCATGGGCTGCCAATGAATTTAGCAATGTGGCAATGTCAATGCACTTTTGGTGGGCTACGAAAATAGACAACCCGGAGATGGCGATGTGGTAACGGGTTTTCAAGAGGAACTCCATTTAAGTGGCGCATTTTAAATTGAATAGCAGCCGAACCCAATTGAGAACTATCGGGCCAACTTATGCATAGCAATAGAAGTTCTAACCCTCTACTTTAATCGTTCTAAACCTTTTTTTCGGGAAGAAATTACGTATGCCAGACACATAAGGAAATGTTTAATAAAATTAACAACTTTGATTCAGTGAAAAAAAATCCGCAGGTTAATGTGCTTTGAAAATTTCGGGGGAACTGAAAAATAGTATTTACAAATTTCAGTCACGCCCCGATTTCCTGTCCTCAGAACAGGGACAACAACAAACAACCCGCCTAATATCTATTAACACGTTCTTTTCCGTTCCCCTACACTTGGCCTGAGTCTCGGATAAGATCTCCTGGCCGTGTCCTGTGGTACGTGGCCATTGTTTGCAGTCCCCACAAGTAGACCCTTACACTTGCACACACCCTTCCGGGGCTTAGGCATTGTTTCTATTGATTTTCCCGGACCTTCTTTGTGGTTATATCTTGTGTTTGTGCCCCCGACATTTGTGTGTGTGTGTGGAGTACATCTATCTACCTGAAAGTGCAACCAGAAAGGACATCAGCTGCCTGCCACAAAGACAACGGAAAGGTGTCAAATCAGGAAGGAAATATCGATTTCTATTTATCCATCACCGTTCAGGGACAAAAGACCCTTGTATATTTTCCTTAAAAGTATTAGAGCGTGTCCAAAACGTATAGGAAACATATAGGATATAAAATTCTATGCAATTAGCTTTATTAGTTAGAAAATGTTAATACTTTTTTTTACACAAATGATTTTATTTAATATAAATTTTATTAGCTTTTTACAAGGTTTATTTGTTTTATTTACTGTACATAGTGCTCTTATTAACCTGCATTAAATTGAACTAAATCTCAAATGAAGTGGAGGTAATTGCAATTGAAGTTCCTGTGGGCTGTAAAATCAGAGTCATGTCAAAGACAGCTTGAGTATTTGTGATTATAAATAGAATCAACTTGGGACTTACAATGCAGATAGTTTGCTGTTATTGACTTAAACAAAAAGTATCGTTAAATTTCATAAAATAAGTAACAATTCAATGATAATTATTATTGCATTTATTAAATAACATTTAAATTGCTAAACAGGTAATACAGAATTTTATGTACTTCATTTAACGAAATCCTAATCTTAAATGGTTGTAATATCAACAATTCCAATCAATCAACCATTATTGAGTACAATACACTTAGTTTGGCCACACATCCGTTAACTCTTGACTTTATTAATATTTATTCAATTTGCGTAGTTATGGCTGCTCTCCAAATTCACTTAACCCGCAGATCGTCAGGACTGGGAAATTGTATTATACAAATGTCGATTATCTTAATCTCGCACTCGTCGTCCAGGGCATCCATCAATCATGTTTGGCTGTCTGCCCGGGGCAAATGCCACTTCAGTGTGTCCCCATCTTGTTGTCGTCATCTAGTGGGTTCCAAATGGGGGTTATAGATATATGGGGGTTGCGGGATGATATATATACGCATATTACATATATCCGTCCCCAACTGAGTCGTCCGTCCCAGTGAACTCCGTCGAGTGATGGGTGGTGGATTGAGGTAGGAGGTTGGGAAACATTGTTCTCAGGCCGGACAGACGACGTTTGTCAACATTAACTACACTTAATTCAAATTGCCAGCAGACATGTCACATCACAACTACCCATTTTCCCCCGCCTTTCACCGCCGCCCCGTTAACGTTGCATAAATTATGCCATAAAGCTGCAAATTGTCGCCAACAATTGAAAAGTTGCGAGCTGTGCGTTAAATTGCATAAAAACTGCAACAATTATCGCATGTGTTGCATGCCCAAGGAGGCATTTTGTACAACAATTAATGGCCAGCAAGTGATTAGAGCTCCTCAACTGAACTCAACTCGGCAGAACTCAACCCAAGGGAACTGACCTGGGGCAAAAGTGAAGAAGTGAAGAGTTTGCATTTCCACAATTTGCATTTGCAACGCGGCTTCCGTGGGGCGCGTTTCTTTAATTGCCGATAAGCTTTTCTGTAATTGTTCTTTATGTTTGTTTGCTTTCCCTTCCTCCTCCTCTCGCTTTTCCCCATTTTCCACCGCTTTTCCTCCTGCCCAGTTCTTCTTGTTCGCTCCTTAGTTCTTTATTATTTGCATGCCTGGGAAGTGTTGAAGTGCAGCTGCAGCTGCTTCAGCTGACTTCTCTTCTCCAAGTGGTTCGAGTTGGAGGCGGGGAAAGTCTGGAATGGATCCAAGTAATTACCAAGTGGAGGAGCCCATCTCCGGCTCAATTGAGTGTTTTGCATAGTTTATAATGATTTTACACATTTTATTGGTATCGTTTAATAGCTCAAGCTATTTGTACTCGAAGACGTTTAATGTCGTTTAGGTGACATTTGAAATCTCTAATTTAGCACCTCTTTAGATAATATTTTTCCTTTATTATTTGAAAGGGCTTTATCTATTTACCATCATTAGAACGGAATGCTCAGATATGATATTATTATTATATCTTAAAGATTTTAACTCAATCTCTTAAAATAAAGTTAAAATATTAAAAATGTTTATTATTGTAAGATAGAAGCCTGTTTATATTGCCTTATCTAGAATCTTAAATCGATCTAGGAGTCCTTTAATATTGCTCTGTTTCGGCATATCACCACCATATCAACCAATTAAAATATTTAGACATTAAGAAGCAACATTTAACTTTCTTAATAGTACAATTTAACGAAATTCCCTACCTGGGAATTTCACGCACTTTCCCAAAATGTCGTATCAGTGGCACACGTGTCAGCGTCCGTGGGGCAATTCAATTAACCCGTACGACATCCAGTAATTTGCTTATACGACGACCTACCTTTTTCGTCAGTTGCGTTTCATTACAAAGAAAGGTGTGCGCTCCGTTCGCCTTTCACCTTTTCTGAAACATTTCACATTTCGCACATAAAACTAATTTTCTACGACTGAATATTAAAAGCAATTTTCAGCCTAAGATAAGATGGTTCGGCCTTTGTGGGGGGTTGGTGTGTAATCCCAAATGAGGCGAAAACCCAATCTTGGCAAGACGCTTTATTATGGAACAGTGGGCCGTCTAGGATTGGTTCACCTTTCTCGACCTTATCAATATTCATAACTTTTGCCAGTTGTGCAGGGGGTATATCTCTCAGACACTTTAGCCGTTGGAGTTGAGAAGAGCGGTACTAAAAGAGATTTATGCTTTAAGTTGTGCTGCTCCCCCGACGATTGATAAAATTTAACACAAATTGACTGCGGCGGCGGCACATAAGCCTCGAACAATTTCTGTCTTCTGCCCCAGCACACCGTGTCTTTAATTTAACGCCACGCCTAACTTCAATCTGGGGCACTCACTCACATACCGAAAAACCGAAAGAAATGAAGAAAACATTGAATCAGCATAAAATGTACATTATGAAAAGCTTTAGCTCTACGCTTCGAGTACGAAAATTTTATTAAAATTACCCACCCCATCTGGTGGGTGCCTGTAAAACGGCATGCGGCAGACCGATTTTGGTCCTGGACTTTTCTACCTGGCCCGGTGATAAAATTAATAGCCTACGCCTGGTTTACGACAGCCACACAGACGACGCCGGCGAACAAAAAAAAATAGCAATTGCCTCGAAAAATGTTCAAAAAGCTTTTTTGGGGAATAATTTTCAGTCCTCCAGTCTTTGTCAGGCTCAAACAGTCCCGCTCCCCTTCTCCCTTCATCCCTTTGATGGCAATCATTTTATGGCGAGGCAGACACGAAAATATTCTAAGTAATTTCGGCTAAAATATGTTCACGATAGCCACGGATAGGCCATGACTATGACTATGGCATTTGGCTAATTTAGTTGGCTGAAACGAAGGCAGCAACAAAAATGTTAACTGCCATCCCAGGCAAAGATTCTATTTAGGCGGTATGCTGCCTCCAGATTGTATCAATATAGGGCAACATCTAGGAAAGATGCCAAAGCTGGGCTTTAGTTTTGGGGTGACCCGAAATATTTGTAGATTTTACAGAGTCTAGTCAAGTTTTAAAGAAAAGCTAATAAATATTTTAATAAAATTATTTTTAAATATTTATAATGCTTTTTAAATATTATTTTTAAATTAAACTTTTTGATGTTTACAAAATTTATGGAAATGCAAGTGAATTTAATTTCGCTTTAAACCTAAAATTAAGTTTTTAAACGAAATCTGGATTTATAAAAAATATATTTTACTACATAATCCCTTAATACTAATTTCCGAATACAAGCCAATCTCTTGAGTATGAACAGATGAACGAAAAAACCAAAAAGCTTATCAATTTTTAAACAGAACTTGGCTATGCTAAAAAACGAAATACAAGAATAACCCATAGCACAAATATTTGTGTGGAAATGAAAACCGTTTTCAATATTATCCCTCTTTTTTAAAATGAAAGCGGCAATAAAAAATTCATCTTTTTTGATACAAGTCAGTGAATCCGGCAGTCAAACGGGAAGGCTGGCTGAAATGCGATGGGTTGTTTGCTTGTGGGAGAGAAAACAAATTGCAGTTGCATCACAGGCTTCAACCGTTCGTTCGCCCAGAGTTATTGCGGCAAGAGTTTCCATTTTTAATAATTTCCATTAACTAAATACTCGTTGAGGCCAGCAATTTGTTGTTTGGTTTCTTTTTAGTTTTTTTCTGATTTTACCCTGACCTCCATCGGGTTGGAAAATTCCAAATAAAAGAATGGCACCCCAGAACAAAAATAGGGAAAAAAGGAATTGCGTAAGGAAAATTTCGTTTTTGTAGGAAATGCGGGCTTCAAACTGAGGCATCGATGTAGGTCAGTGTGTGCAGTGTATGTGTATATGTATGTGTATATTGTTTGTTCACACTCACACACTGGGAAGCAAAGTCAACATGCACTTGCACCGCACGATATTACACATACGCCGCATGGTACGAAGGAAAAATGGGGCGACAGGCGGTCTTTGCCAAAGACCATTACCCACAAAAGTGTGTTCGGGTTTTTAGCGCCTTCGCCTTGCCCCAACAACAACTAAATTCGAGTGTTTGACTTGCCTCACTCACTTCTCCACTTTTCCACTCCTCACTCTTTTCACCCACTTTTTGGTTAATTTTTGTAGTCCATATTTCCCTTTTATTTTTATTTTTTTGGGGCCATGCCAGCGAAAGGGGCAAGTGCAAGTAATTGTTATAATGGCCCAGGAATATTCATGGGACTGTGTGTGTGTGTTCGCCGGTTATTTACCTACTTTACAATGCGCCACAGTTTCCGCATTGGGCTTTAATATTCCCTCGCAAACTGCGTCTGCTCCTCGGCTTTTTGCTTCAATTAGCAGCAGCCATAATTGCGGCTTATTTACATTCTTTTCGGGTGCAAATTTTAGTTGCGAGCTGAGTTAATTAGACGGCTCGTAAATTATGCAGTCGATAAATGTGCAAATTTGTCGGGGGCACAAACTCTAACTCAAGCGAAATTGGTAAGTGGTGTTCAGTTATTATCAGATAATTGGCCGCTCCATTAAAATGACAACACACACACAAAAAAAGTCGCGGTCAAATTGATCTGCGCATAGTAAATTTTTTGTATTGCATATCATTTTTACCGGAATTTCACTCCGTGATCAAGTGTTTTTTTTTGGGTGTATAATATATATACAGCAAGCCCATTCAAAACTCGAATGATGCAAGTAAGCCAACGAACTTCTCTTACCAATGGACATATTTGAACATTATAATTAAATTAGCCAAATAATAAAGCCTTGTTTGTTTATATAATTGACAGGCAAATAATATCCTTATTTAATGGTAAACACACAATATTGCTGCGCACTTGCCAATTGAAAGCATATTTAAATTTGATGATTAAATTAGACGAAAATATGAGGGTGGTTTGATAATATAATTGATAACCAAATTAGATACTTATTTTATGCTAAAGAGATGTAATCACAATTTTGTATTTTCCCATAGCCCGGCACAAAAGTTCTCTCACAAGTAGAAAACATATTTGAATAGCAATAGGATACACACTCCAATGGCCATTGAAAATCAGCAACAAAGCTTTTGTGTTTTTCATTCAATATTGTTGTGCAAATGGGCGCCAACTGCCTAAAACAATAATAAAACAAAAAGAGAGGGAAGGACAGAAAAATCAAATATCCGTGTACAATTTATGCTGGCGCCAGATTTTTCGCTTCCATTCGCGAGGCACTCATTAAAATCGAATAAAAGTTGGCTAGAAAATCTAAAAAAAACCGCAATCGCAAAGCGAAAATGTGTTAAGCATATGCAAACTGTTGGGGCGATAAAAACGTCACAACGACTAGACAGACAGAGAGTCAAACTGACGGGTTGACAAAGCCACAACAACAAAAAAAGGCAGTAATAAGATAACTAAACAAAACACCGAACTCAGAACATCGCCACAAAATGTCATTAATTATACGAGTATCTCATATTTACTTTAATATTTTTCGTTTTGCCCCGCCGATTGCAAATGATAATTTATCTCTGCGATATGCATTGATAGCATCGAGCCATCTATCCATATGTGAGATGATATAGGGGCGTGGGGACGCGTTAAGCGGCTTGTTGAGTTGAGTTGGTTTGGTTTCGGCTCTGATATCTCTCGCCTTCTCCGGCTAATAAATCATTTCGTTTATGACCGCCGACGTTGTCGTTGAATTATTGGCGACAATGTGGCAGCTTTTTTCTGATGATGGCGCCGACACTCCCGACTCTCCAGCTCCCATTCTGACAATGACGAAGGCTAACTGGAATCTTTAGCCCCTCTTTTTGTACATCTACATATGGCTGAGTTTATGCGATTGTGTTTAGGGTGTTGCCTGCCGATGACTTGCCATTTAGACGCTTTTATAAGGACGCACTCAATTAAGGAGTGTTCGGCTAGTATTAAAGAGTTAAAGCAGAAGAGGAAATAATTTTTTGCACTATAAAAAGTAGGAAAAAAATGCTATGAATATGTATGCTTGAATACGTAATTTATGCATTTAAGGAATAGAATTTCAATAAAACGTCTGAGGGTAATTTAATATTTAACATTTTATATAAGTATTTATGGATTTTTATAGGAATATTATTGTTTATGGTTAGAAATGACAAACTTTTAGAGTAGAACTATTAACTAGTCAGAATTAAAGGAAGTTTTAAAAACCTAATAAGCAACGGTGATCCCAGCCAATCATTAACTTAATTTTTCCATTTTATTTTCTAATTAAGGTTGTAAGCCTAAGCGAAAATACCTTTGAACTTGTTTTCTATACTAGCCTGGCCCAACAACCCTTTCAAGCCATTTGACAAAGCTGTGACCCAAAAAACGTAAATGGGAAGCAAAAACTGAAGACCCAAAAAAACTTTTTTACCTTAAGCTTTTAAGTACTTGGAAAAGTTAGACAAATCCCTATTTTTCTGGTCGGTGGGGTTAGGTGGGGATTGCGTACTTAAGTAAACTGAATTGAAATAAAACTAATTGCTAATTGAGCGGCGTGGAGGGAAGGGCGGGAGTGAATCAAAAACCCAAACCAAAATCCGACTAATGGCCCAGAGTCGTCGTCATCGTTGTGATGACGTGTAAGGGGTCAGTTCAGCATGGAGACACGTAATTACCATGTTCGGCGGAAACAGTTCCCAACTTTGGACTGTCCTGTCCGTCCGTCTGTCCGTTTGTCCGTCCGTCCGTTGCTGTGTCTTCCGCTCCCATTGCCTCTAGTTTGGTTATTGTTTCGACTTGGCCTGTCCTACTTCAACGTTTTAAATCCGTTTCTTCTTCCCCTAGTTGGCTGTGTTATTGCTCGTTGTTTTCGGGTACAACTCGTTCTTTTTTCTTCTCGGCCATGTTGTTCGTTTGGGGTTTTCTTGTAATTTAATTTTGCGGTCAACCGACATGACACAGGAAGCATGGAGGGCATAAAGTAGCTGGCAGCCCGGAGACCACAGGCCATCGCCACAGAGCATCCTTTTCTAGCTACTTTCCTCTAATTTCATGCCGTGCCTGCTTTGGCTGCTGATTTTCCTCCTGATGCACTCACAAGATATGTTTTCTTTGGGGAGTAACAGAACCTTTAATAGATAATAGAATTAAATAATAAATACAATTTAAAACACAAATATTTTTAAAACAATTCTGAACGAAAATACCCTTAGAATTTTAAGTGTTTGTGATTTTTTAATAGTTTATCAGCCTTATAATTTAAGTATTAGTTGCAAGTGCATAATTTTAGAATTAGTTACCTATTTTATTATCTTTAAGTTTTTATAAAATTTAAAAATTAAAAATAATTATTCAACAAACTACTTTAAACTACCTCTTATGATTTAAGGGTTTGTTGAATTCTGAGGTATTTTTGCATATACATTTTTTTTTTGTTTTTTTGTACATTGGCCAGAAGACCAATTGCAGCCATTTTACAGCTCTTGCCAAAATTCCGTCAAGTGCGTTGGCGTCGACGTCGATGTTCGCGTTGACGTTTCCGCTGATGTTGGCACGTGTAGCGGCAACATTTTGCTTTTCCTTCACGCTTTTCTTACCCAAGGGTTTTTGGGTTTCCCAGAGGGGGCGAAGGCTTAGGAAGGTCTTTGTGTGTTTTGACACTCTTTTCGCATTAATGACGTGGCACGAGCGACATTGTTGTCTACTTATGAGGTGAATTTAATTTATAAGCAGATAAAAACTTTTGATAGACATATTAAAAGCCTTATATTTAAAAATTAAAAGCTGTCTATAAATACTGTACACCCAAAAAAAACTCGATATGAATCGTAGGTCAATTTGACCTTTTTTAAGATCATTTTTAACTTGATATGGGGCCAGGTAAATGTGATATGTTCGAAATGTAAAAAATCTTATTTCTGACCAAAACGTACACTAGTGCGAGCGAGAAAACATGCTTGAAGTACGTCAGTTCGAATTTCGAATCAGTCTTTCTCCCTTCCACTCATGTCATTTTGCTCGCCATATTGATTCTTGCGCTCTTTTTCGAAGTTAGAGAATCTCCGAGAGAGAGAATTCGGCAAAATGATATTATTTAATGTAAATTTATGAATATTTCAGGTAAAAACGATATGAGTAGGAATAACCAGAAAATTACCTGGACTTATCGATTTTACGGCGACGTGCTTTTTTTTGTGTGTACTTATTTAGTTGTTACATAAATAATTAACTCGTTTCTACTAGTTACTAACTTATTTTATAATCTGAAACTTGCTTAGAAGTAATCAAAGTAGTCCAAAGGTTCCAAATAAAAGTAAATAAATTATTTTAGTAATTACCATATAATTAAAGAGAGACCCGAATAAGGTTTCTTTTTCTAACCCAAGGAATCGTTGGTACTTAAAATTTACTTTGTGGACTTAAATGAGTGGCGCCCCCTGGCGTTGTTTTTTTTCTTTTTGGGTAAACGTGTGCTAACGTTTTAGCGCCTGCTAAAAAAAGATGCATGAAAAATAATAAGGGTCTTCTTTGGGTCTTTCTCCCCAGTATTTGTTTCGCCAACTTTTTCTCAATCTCATTTTCTCTGTTTTCCTTTCCGGCCATCCTTTTTGTCCCTTTATGACTGTGTGTGTGTTGGTTTTAATAGGCTTTTCGCTTGGTCTCGGTTTGCTCGTCTTTGAGACAGGCCAAGCAAAATGACCCAGGCTGAATTTATTTTTTCGTTTATATATTTAGAATACATAAACCAGATTTGATGACCGAAAATATTTTTCTCTAATTTGTATTTTTTCTCTTATCTTTCTTTTCAGGTGAGCTATGAATAACATCTAAAAAGGGTGAGATCAAAATATGCATTAGTCTCAAAAAAAAAGCCTTTTAAGGGCTTTAGTTCTACACAGAGAGAATTTTTCATGAACGGTGCACTTAAATTGAGAATTTTCTACTCAAAATAAAACCAAGTACTCACTTTAAGTACAAAGTCCTTACTTTCAGTACCAATTTTTTAAATAAAATACCTTGGAATTGAGTCTTTTTAGAGATTTTTTTCTCAAAAAACGGGGACAAATAAGAGAGAAACAACATGGTGAAAGAAATAGGCTTCTTTTTTCAAAATTTGTCCACAAAATCAGTATTTCCTCAAATTGAGAATACAAATACTTAATTTGAGAACGTCAGTCTTCTTGCTTAATTTTCTCTGTGTAGAAGCTTAGTATTTTATTTTTGCGTGTATTATACATTTTTTTTATTAATATAAAAATAAGGAATATTTTCTCGAAAGTTAAGCCACCATCTAAGCACCTTAATGAAATTAAATTGCAATTCCCGTTAATGATTTCCCGCTGTGACTGTGGCTGAGCAAACGCGTCAACGCCCAATTCAATTTGAGCAGAGGAGACAAACCCAGTAATGTGCTTAAGTGCCAACACAATTAAGCAAATCATAAAATCAATTAGGCGAGCATTGCATTTCATCTTAATGTCCACTGACTTGACAAATAAAATGGCGAAGCCAAAGTCAAACAATTTGATATGGAGGCACGCACACCACGCCACAGACACCCCATTAAACACAAACACACACAGAGCACACGCACACACACGTGATAGAGCGGACAAACATCTGCCCAATTAGAGCATTAAACCTAATGCCAACACGATTGCAATTAATTACCGAAGAAATTAAATTCCATGTTCAACACGTAAATGGCGAATATAAAGCGCGCATCCCCCAATCTTCTTTTTCTTCCATTTTCACGATGAAATGGGCCACCATTATGTGCGGTTATTCCGTCGCCTCTAATGCCACGCCCCCTTTGCCACCTGCCTCTGGACCCACCCCACCCCCTCCCCCTCTTGTTCCGTCAAACAATAACGTGTTGCCACGTTAATGACGCCACATGGCAGTGGACTAGACGACCAATCCATGGTTGCACTTAACGTGTCCCGCGTTTTATGTCTTTTTTCCGCTTTTCTCGCGTTTTATCGGAAACTTGACGGCGCAAAAAAAGTTTTCATGAGTTTTGGTGGAGAGGCAGGTAAACGGGGAACGACTAGTCTATAGATTGGGTGGGTAAATCGAGGTATTCAGTGGCCAATCGAAAATATGACATGACCCTCGGAAGTTATTACGTGTGCTCGGTTACGGTTATGTTTGCCATTTGGAGCGCCATTTTATTACCATTAAGTGTTCAGAGAATCGTTTGTAAATACTTTGGGCAGTTGGCCGTTGCAATTTAGAATTGCATTGCCATTTCAAGGGCAATTGAATGTCAATCAAATTGCAATTGCCATTATAATTGCATAAGTTTAAAGAGGAAAAGTAGTTAAATTAGATTTAATACAAAAAAATGCGTAAATCATTTTGATATTAATATGTTTGTATATATTATATTAATATATACATAGTTATTTAAAGCAACTCCCAATTACTACTAGCCTACTACTTAGCCTACTACTATTTAGCCATCTCCCATTTACTCAAATTAGACTGCCTCTTAGTCTGATTACTATAATTACCCGCAATAAGGTTAGGACCTGTGTGTTTGAGTTCAAAGCCCTAATCTTGTAATTATGTCAAGTCCATGCTTCCATATTAGCAAAATCAAAGGAAGGGGTTTTCGTGATGTGTATATTTTGGCATTGACCACGCGATGGATGTGCTCGGTTCCCTGTTTGTTTTCTAAATATATACCCAAGCTGAAATTATTGGCTAATTGGTCAAATGCCAACTTGTCAACAAACTCGTCGAGTTAAGGGTGCATTAGAACCTTGGGTTTGCGGTCAGTGAACCCCAGGGGTCAACAACTGATGAATTCTTCGGCGGTTCGTGTTTAAGTGTTTTTTACAAGGCAGTTAAAAAAACTCAAATGTGAAAAAATATGTATCAGATATATTTATTTATTTATATACACAAGAAACCTTTTTAATTTCCCAAAAACCTTTTGTAATAATTACAATTACTATAAAATATTTTTCTGCTTTTATGGCAATTAATACCATTCACGTTTTGGTAATTTGAAACCTGAACAAGCCTATTGTCTGCCCTTAAGGGCAGATTACCAGGGTCCATTACAAATGATTAAGTTGATTGAAAACAAATAAATGGAGGATTATAAGCGAAATATGGGCTAGACATTTGGGGGCAGGAGGTAGACGCCGCAGACGGGTTGCGATAACATTTGAGGGCAGGTTCATATCTTTTGACAGGCTTTGCCTTTGCCTTTGCCTTTGCCGTCCATTTACAGTTCATTTACTAATGAGCCAATAAGGCCACGCGACCGAGAACGATTCAAGGCCTCAATACCTCAACCCTCTCTCCTTTCTTATTGCCCTTTGCCAAATGCGGCGGTGGGTGTCCGTTCAGTTATTTATGTTTTGGGAAAAGCTTTCCTTTTGTTCTTGTCCCCCGAAGGGTTGTGATTGCCGGTGGATGTGAATGGACGGTGGTTGTTTGCTGCCTTTTGTTTGTTACTGCTGCTGCATTGTGGGCACGTCTCATACTTTGCACTTGTTGTCGTGGCGCAAAAGTTTTCGGTGCAAGCAAATCTGCTGCGGTCACATCTGCAACCACGTTGCAAGAATTCAAGGAACAGTAACTTAAGCTGATGTCAAAATAAGTCCAAAGTGGAGACAACCAGAGTTTTTAAACAGATTCCCCCTCTATCAGGTTCAGATCGATCATTCTAATTAAAGAAAATCCAACTCAAGTTCAAGCAAAACATCTGAAATATATCCCCTTAAATTCATTTGCCTACAAATAATTATAAAATCATAAAAGCGACTATAATTGCCAAGAAATAAAATTGTTGTAAAAGCGAAATGTTGTCAAGCCTTTACCAAATTTCCAAACAAGTCAAACAAGAATCATAAGAAAGTTTTATGCTAATTGTAATTACAATTTCAATCAAGTTAATTGCACAATTTCCGTAAGCTGTGAGGGAGAAGCACAATTTCATGTTTTATTCAATTAAAATTGAGCCAGAAAAGGAAAGTCTTCAATAGGAATATTGGTTTACATACACACAAAAAAAAAACTTGGTAAAATCAACTGTAATAATTGTCAAACAGGCCCCAACCAGCAAAATTGTCAATTCTACTAAGTAAATAGTCATTTCACAACAACAAAATACACACAATTAGCAAAGACACAAACCCAAAGCAAAAACAAAATACACGTAACTATTTTAATAGTTACGTAACTATCTTTGTTGGTCAATTTTACCAAGCAAATTTTTTTGTGTGTAAGACAAGGGCAAACTAAGTTTAAAAGGACATCAAAGTCAGTCTTAAAGCAGATCAAATTAGACTTTAAATTAAGAAAAACAAGAGTTAAATTATTCCACCGGCAGTGTTTAACCCAATTATGAGAGGCTTAAAAAGTTTCGTTTGCTTTTCCGTTAAAGGGGGGATTTTATTAACTTCAGACTTTTATCCATATAATATGCATGTGTTCATGTTACACCAAGGCAGGTGTGCAGCTGACAGATGTAACAAGGCGCATTAAAAAAAATAAAAGAAAACATCGAGCGGAAAGTTTAATAATGGCGGGGGAAAATAGCAGCAGCCAAAAAGCAAGCAAGAGAGTGCCTCTTTTCCTCTTTTACCTTGGTTTTTTTGGGGTTCCCCGCCAAATCATGTGAAAACGCTTTAAGCTAAAAATTCGCTAAGCAGAAAGAATTTATCGTGCTTTTTTCTTGCCAATTTATGTGCGCCAAAAGAAGGGAGCAAGTGGAGCGTAATGAGGGATAGAAGGGAGGTGAAAGTACCTGTGCTGCATTCTTTAAAGTTTTCCAAACTGGAAAAGTTTCTGTGCAGACTTTATGTTGCCTACTTTGTAAGGCAACATTTTAGAATTCTTCGTACAACAAAAAATGGTTGCAATCTTGCAAACGGTTTTAGCTTGAACAATTTAGCTAGAAAAACTTTAATGAGCTTTAGATCGAGTGGGACCCTACAAAAAAGGTTTTAAAAACCATTTGAAATGTTAAATTGCTTAAAAGATTTAAATTAACATTTTTATTTAATTTATTTGTCTGTAATATTAATAGTTTTTAAATTAATTTTTAAGTTGTCTAAAAGAAAGCAATAAAATATTAAATACCGCTGTTCGTTTGTTTCTTTACTGCATACTTTTAGACACCTTTTTAAGTGATTTCAATTAAAACACAGTTGATGCGTAAAGTTTAACCGGTTCACTACCGACTGCCATTTCAAATGATTGGTGAATCCCAAAATGCACAGATGACAACTGACAGCACATGTGCATGGTAGTACCAATTTGCAAACAGATGCTAAAAGCGCATAATCACATGTCAAACCGAGAGTCTAGAAGTCGTGGTCTTTTCACCCCTCCTTCTCACTGTCTAACTCTCAGACACAAGTGTAATTAATTACTAAATACGTGTTTGCCATGCTTAACTGAGAACACTGACACTGAACAACACACACACTCACGAATGCGAATACGAATGCCTAAACTATTCGCACTTCAAACGGAATATCCCGTCGAGTACTCCGGAGTCCGGACTGTCTCAAGTGTCCGTGCATGTTGGACCATCTATCCTTTTCCACCTCCTCCATCTCCTCCTCTTGTATGTGCACTTCTATTCTATTATATATATCGCATATATATGTATTTTAACAGCTATGACCACGCCCAGTTGTCAGTTCGCCTCTCCTGAAAAGTGTTAAATAACAAGTTCAAGTCAAAGTTTCCCATTCCTCCGGCAGGCGGCAAGCCAAGAAAAAAAAACAACTTTTTGCCTTCCAGCCTTATAAATGACTCTCGAGGCTTTTGAGTTATGAAATGAGCTCCTGTTCTCCACATCTACCACCCACTAGTTTCGCCCACAGCTGGAGCGAAATGATAAATTGTGGCTCGGTGCACCCCGTGAGACATTCGAAATATGCTGGTAATTATTTTGTTGAATGTCGCTCAGGTTTTAGTGCGAGAATTTATTATCTTCATTCGCTTGCCGGACGACGACCATAGACTAGACCAAAATAAATTTGTACGGGTTAGTTGGCATTGCCCAGGATCGCAAATTATAAATGACTTTAAATAGTGTCTACGTAGTGAAGGTGAATTAGGTGAAGGTTCTTAGATCTTAGGAATATGAGAAGAGAGTAACTTAAAAGTTCA
The DNA here is from genome assembly GCF_030179915.1 of Drosophila takahashii. NCBI lineage: Eukaryota > Metazoa > Arthropoda > Insecta > Diptera > Drosophilidae > Drosophila > Drosophila takahashii. Next base: position 16,357,024 of record NC_091681.1, read on the forward strand.
CCCCATTAGCACGCGGGTCAAATTTGTTTCTGTAAAGTTATAAAGCATGCCTGCGGTTACACGCCTATTTTGCATTGGGCACACGTTGATTCTTCTTTGTGTCGTATTGACTGTCATAAGCCAATTTTGAGCATCCCTGTTCTAATATATTAACAGATTTCACAAATTCGATGGAAATTGAATTAAATTTTAAGAAGTTGATGTGAAACATCTGACTTATTTATTGCCTCTTTTGCGTGACAGAGTGAAAAAGGGAAGAACTTCCTGGGGTACCTGTCAAAACGCAATAACAATTAGAATATAGTGGTTTTGGCAGCTGGCTGTGGAACAAAATATGACAGCAAAACCAGGTTGAATCCAGTCGGCTGAAGTCAGGACAATTACAGGCGCTAGCCAGCTGTGAATAACGTCAAGTGCAGGCAGGCAGAAGAGTCAACAAAAGCCAACTGACAACGAAAAGAAAAAAAAACCGAAACTTGAGGTTGAAATTGTGTTTTCTTGTGACGGAAATTTGTACACTTTGGCCATAATAATATTGCGGTTTTCGCTGTCCATTTCTGTCACATTTCTTTTATATTGTCAGAAATCTGCTGTCCAATACAATTAAAAGTGTTTACTCGAAAGGATTCTTGTGCAGAGAAACAATCCCACACAATCCAATTTAAAATGCAACTTGGCTAACTGCCAATCGTTGAATTAATTAAGTAAATTAGCAAATTTAATAAAACATTTTGTGGCCAGGGCAATTTCATCATTGGCGGTTAAGTGAAACACTTTTTGTTGCCTACTTTTGGAATTTGCCACCTCCATGAACTGCTGAAATAAAAGTTTTTATTTGACCCCGTCCCATCCCGAGTTTAACAAACTAGTTTCTCCGCTTTTTTTACTCTACTAATTGCTTGTCCATTTTACGGGTTACGGATTGTGGGTGTACGGGCTTGGGATTGGGATTGGAAAGAGAACTGAGGAAAGCTGAAAGCTGGCTAAGAGCAACTTTGAACCAGGTTGCTATGTAGGTCGCCAATTGGATTTCAGGCAATTAAAAGCGGATTAAAACTGCTGTGCGTTACGGCAAATGAAAAAGAAAACTTGGCTCTTTTTGCATTGTTTTTTAATCTGATTGTGTTTTGTCGCTGACGGCAAAGCTGCTGCCTCATAGGGGATTCCCCAGCTAGCTGGGCTCAAAGTGGTATCCAGTCGCTTCTGTCTCGCTTGTTACCGCATTTTTATGCGTATTAACAAGGTAATTGCAGCAGCTTTGACGGGCTTAAAAGCCGGGGCGAGATATTTGCTTATATATACATAGGCGCTAAAGGATGGTGGAGGATAAGACCCTGCGTTGTTGACTTCTCGTTGTTGCTCATCATATAAGAGGACGTTGGTGGTGGAGGAGCTATGTATGGAACTGCCAGGAATTGAAAATTATAATACTTTTGAGTGTTTTTGCAAAGCTGCTTTAATGGAATAAATACCAACAATGGAATCCTTTCGCCCTCGCGCCATGCAAAAGGACTTAGACTTTTTATTATCTTTTGTATTTATATTTGTATTTATGGGAGGGCCTTTTAATGCGTATTTTGTGAGTTATTTGTTAATCTCTTGGAAATTATTTGCCTTTTAATTTCATGGTATATTTTGGTTAATAAAGAAATATTAAATTATATATTTTAACTAATTTAATTTACCTTGCTTTCTTTTTTCTAAATTAAAAAATACTTTTTATATTGAAACAAAAAATATTAAGCTTAACCCTTATTAAACGATTTTATTATAAACTGCATTCATAATTAAAAAAAAAAACCGACATTTCAAACTTTTCCGCCTACTTAAGCCACAACTGTTTAGGTGGTTTTTGCTCTGTGATGTTTCTCCCAGTAATTATTGAAAAGTTTTTCCAGCTCCCGAGTTATGCGAGCATTAAGTAAACGTCAGGCATAATGTTTATGCATTTATAATACATAATGTGGCAGCAGAACAGGACCGAATAGGGAAACTGCTCCATCGGGAGACTGTGCAACATGATCCGGGGACGAAACACGCTCGAAAGTATGCAACAAAGTTATGCAAAGTGCAGGAGGCAGCAGTCGTGAGAAAGGAAAGACAGCTCCGCTTGCCACTTGAGAAACAGAGCTGCGAAAATTCCCAAGCAACATGGAAACAAAAAAAAAAGAGTGGGGGAAAAAACTAGTGTCACAATGCATAATGGGCCAAAAAGGCAGGAGGGGGAGTGCGTCGTCTGGTCGGTCTGCGACATTTTGCCTGCCAACTGCAACAGGATGCAGGTTAAGTTCTTGACGCCAGTGCCACATCCACATAAAGTGGCAAAAGTTATGCATGCGCCCGTGCTAAAAAGCAGGGCGTGGCAAGTGTCAACTTGTTTGATTTAGCTTCCAAGTGGGAGAGCCCAAGCGTACGAAAATGGCGCAAAATAATCAGCACAGCGAACTGCAAGCAGCAATTTCTCAGGCACCAATCAGTGCCTCATTACATGCAACCTGGCTGGGCAACTCCTCCTGCTCCCAAGCATATCAGCTTCCGGTGCCATAACATGCTGACGTGTTTCCGGCACACACATACCCAAAGAACATTAGGGCAAAAACAAAGTAAAACGAACGAAAAAGCGTCGAGCGCATATATTTTCTGTGATTTATTATTTTATCCCGTCAAAAACAAAAAAGTTACTTCAAGTTCTTGGAGGTAGCAGAAAAAAAGAAAAGATTTCAAAATCTGCTGTACGCTGCTTGGAATACCCCTGTAAACCAATCATTCTTATGACTTATGACACCTTTATAATGTAGTGCGAGATTACGGGATTTATAGGGTCTAAAAGAGGTGTTGGAAACGATAATTTATTTGTATTGAAATAAATAAAATAAAAGAATCCTTTGTAACTTTTAAAGCATTCATTTTCATTATTCTTACATTTTGTTTTTTGTAATAAATTATAATTAATACTAAAGTTCTATAAAATACCATTTAAACAAGTAACTCATAATTAGGTTAAGAACTAAAAAAGTAAAGCTTTCTATAAAAATTTCTTAAAGCTTTAGGAATACGGTTTTAAACAACTTCTTGGCTTCTTTAAGTTGACTGCAATTAATTCTTTACTTCAAAACTCCTCCTTGCTTACCGTCCAAAAGCGAGATGGTAACAAGTTAATATATCAACATTACGCCGCACCGAAGAGTCAGCGCCTTGATTTTGCGCTCGACTAATTTTTGCTTTCGCTTTTGTTGCTTTTTCTCGACCATTTTCAGTTTTTTTTTGTTTTCTGTTTTTGATTTTCCCCATTCTCATTTTGTTTTGGAGAAAGTTTTGCGAACGAACTCGTGCTACTTTGCCTTGCGTAGTTGGGCATTTTCCGTTTCCGCGTTTCCTTGTAAAATTAGTATTTGCCATCGTTGTCGCTGGCTGCCCGGCTTTATCTTAAGCACCATTGCTTGCAGGCCAGCAACAATTTGTTTTTCGCTCCGGCAAACGCTAACTTGCCCAACACTTGATAAGCGGGAAACTTTCGACTTTCGGTTGCCATTTTTCAAAGTTCTCGCCAAAAAGTTGGACTTTAATTTAAGTTTGTTGTTTAAACTATTTTACTATGCACTGCTTCAATGGAACTAATCTGATATATTTTCTATGCTCTCTATTCTCGTTTCAGGTAATAACCTAAGGCTTTTCTACTTTAACTCATGGAAAATGTAAAGTACAGTTAATGGAAAAAATAGAGGGTACAATAGTAAAATCTCATAAAAAAGATTTTCCCCACAGCTTATTCTTTGGATAGGGGTTCCCCCAAGTTAAAACATCATTGCTTTGAAAACTGTCATGGCGAATTTTAAAATTATTAAATATCTCTACGAATTTTTACAAATTTACAATATTTACAAATTATATCCAGATGTGTAATTTTTAAACATCTGACACATAAACGGGCGCAACTGTTATTGTGGGACTCGTCCTTGGTTTTTTAGATGAGGCCTTCTCATCCTTAATTGCCCCGTTGTACGGTCCTTGGTGGTTTTCAGCTTGAGCTTCAATTTTCAGTTGAATTTTCCTCTGGGGTTGACGCGAAGGCATTTAAAATATGCAAGGCATTTGACATTTTAATCAACCATTGCCCTCGGAACGCAGCCAGGCACACCAAAAAGTCAAAGTGCAGGACCAAAGGATGAAGGCAAAAGAAATGGGGAAAAACTTGCGGAAATTCCTTAATGAATACAAATACGGCCGACTGCTCCGCTCCCAGACTTTTTGTCTCAGGGCTATGAAAGTCGAGGTGTGATATAATATAAATATTTCTTGTTCTTTTAAAAAAGTATAAAGACTTACAAAATTCCTTAGTGGTATGTTTCACATCGTAAGTTTAGAACCATTTCCTGGGCTTTTTACTATTATCTGAAACTGGTTCATCGCTATCAGTACTTGAAGAGGAAGTTGCTGGTCTTTTCTGAATATCCTTTCCTTTCTTTTTATTCCCTTTTGATTTTTTCTTCTGATCCTTTACTTTAAATTTATCCTTATCTAAAATACTCCTTGAACTTTGCTTTTTATTAATCGTAGATGTAGCTTCATCCTCGTGACTAACTTCAGATGATTCTGAGTCTGAGTCTAAGTCTACGAGCACCGAAAAATCTTCGTCATTTAGTTCCATATAAATTTCTTTCAGAGAAGCCTGAGTTATGGAGTAGTCTTCAATCTTTCCTTCGGTCCGTTTCAGTTCCATTTGGTAAAACAGGTTGGACAAAGGTATAGCATTCTTTTGTATGTGATATCTAAGATAATTTTCAAGTTTTTCCCTTAAAATAAACAAATTTTTTCGTTGAATTATAATTGCCCTGAAGAATATTAAGAATTATAGCTTACTGTAGTTTTGCCATTGGAAAAACTTTCGCCATTTCAGCTTTGAATTTACGCATTACTTTTTTTTGTCTGTAAGTAAATATCATTGGAGTTTAAAATCGTCGATAGTTTTATCTATCGATATTGGCAACCATCGATAGTATCGATACTAATAAAAATGGACTAAATTGAGGGAAGAAAAGGCATGATTTCTTAAATTTTAAAGCAATCGATAGTATCGATGGTGCTATCGATTATTTTACAAACCCTATTATATTAAATAATATAATAACTAATTTACTCACTCTTCCTGCTTAGTATTGACCTTAATTTTTATAACATTGATATTGGAAACTTCAGATCGCACTTGCTGCATTGTCCCGATGCAGCTCATCTCGCCGGCGACCAAGAAGCCAACCCTCGAACACGTGGCATTCACCGCCTCCATGCTGTTGGTAGTCAAAAGTACCGCCCTGCCACTCTTGCTTACGCTCTCAATCTTGTGACACAAAAAGTGGCGGGTCATCGGATCGATTCCACTATTGGCCTCATCCAGACAAATGACATTTCCGCTATTGACAGCTATAGCCACATTAAGTTTTCTTTTAGTTCCGCCACTATAAGTACTAATTTTCTCGTCCAGTTGGTTACTGAAACCATAATCGATGGCCAACTGTTCGGTTACCATTTTTATTTCATTCTTCGGCACTCCCATGAGTAGGCAATAGATCTTCAGGGTTTGCCGACCGGTCAGGAAGCCGTGGAGAGTATCGGACTGCGGACAGTACCCAATTTCCTTTTTGGCAGCATTACGGCGTTCGCGCAAGCTATTGCCTTTCACATAGATGTTGCCAGCTGATATACGGGTCTCACCCACGATCATCCGATAAATCGAAGACTTTCCCGATTCGTGGGAACCCAATAGGCCGAAAACCTCGCCACTGTTAAAGTTGCTTAAGAAATTAAATACTTAAATTATTGCAATACCTACGGTTTAATCGCGAACGACACACATTTAACTGCTTTGGTGCGACAATAATTCTTTTTGACCTGGTCAACAATTATGGCATATTCCTCAAGTTCGTAGTTGGGGATTTGAGCCACTCTCTTTTCCTCGTCCAGCACCCTGTTGTCTTTGTCGAAATAGTTCCAATCTCTGTTTGACTGGGTAGATGTAAATTTACTAATGATAACATGTCCCAGGGAGGAAATCCAAATGAGGAAAAACCAGACAAGGCCATGAACCATCAGTAACCAAACCTCAATCCAATTATTTTCCGCTAAGGGGAAAAAGCCTTATATTTAAATGGAGACTTCGAATTTTAGGGCCTTACGTTTGCACGCGCAAAATACATTACAGCTTCCAAAACTGCATTCAAGATCATCGATCGGTGGAAGTATTTCACGTTCGCAATATTCACGCCTTGAAAGACATTTAAATAGGCCAAAAGCACCCACGTACATAGGGAAAATTAAAAATGTAGCCCTTAAGCTATCGGATCTCGTCAATAAGAGAACGCAGAATAATAATCCACCTAGTCAAAGAGTAGAAATAATATTAGTAAGAGTATTTATTTATTCGTATTTACTTACCCGTAATCACTAAAATCGTGAAGTTCATACTAAACGCAGTACATGGCTTTTTGAAAAGCAAACTACATAGGTAGACGAATGGCAGGCAGGCAAAACCAATAAGTAGAAGAATTATTAGAACATTGTACCACATTGCTACTTTGTATAGGGCAAGACTGAGGGCCATCATAAATATAGTATAAATTAGTAGATCCCAAACGAAATGGGTTAACCAAAAGTCGGATCGCTTCAATCCTTGACTTTCTCGTACCAATTTTACTTGATTTTGACGATCCTCCGTTACAAACACCGTAAAAATGCTTAGGGCTAATGCGAGATATGCTGTTATCATGATAATCGCACGAAAGAATAGATACATTTTATCCCTTTCCTTAAATAATACTAATAAAGACTCTGAAATTGGCATCTGAGGAATTAAGTCCGGTTTATAAGCAGGGGGTCGTAAATCGTCCTCAGGATGAGGATTATCTGTTGTACTTTTACCAGCGATAAAACCATCATTTTCTTGTGTTTCAAAGTCTGAATAGTCTTCATAATCAGGATCATTCTGCCGTTTTGACCTGTGCTTTGTCTTATCTCTCACAACGAAATCTTCGATTTGACCTCTGGATACAGAAATGCTGAAACTGTGTCCCATCGCTGCCTTTCCCAAAGTATTATATATCATATTCATGGCAATGGGTGCGGAGTGCTCGAAGGCATCACTATTAAACCAAGCGGTGATAATCGAGGATTCATTGAAAGAGGCTCCACAAATATATTTACGCCTAATATCGCGGCGTCTCAATGGAGGTGCCTCGAATACGTACGAAAAAACCGATGATACTTTTTGAACCGTTGCAGCTTCTTTGACCGAGTGTTCATAGGGTATCTGTACCTCTTCGTTCTTATATAAATTTTTATTAACTTCAAGCAAGATGATCATGTCATCATAGTTATAATAGTCCAATGACAATGGGAACACTGTGGGTATTATTGGTACGGGTCTGTCTTTTTCGCCGGTTGCAATGACTAAGAGAAAATGTATGAGTGGTATGATCAGGATTATAAGAAATATGTAAACATGAAAGGCTGTGTAGTGGGCCTTCTTTATCATCATTGCCCGCCATCGGCTCATACAGGTCGCTTTCCTTCTGGGCATTACCCTTAAGTTTTCGATTGGTTTCGGCATTCTGGACTCTTTCTGCTTTTCCGGCTCTGGCTTCTTTTCCGGTTCTGGTTTTTGCTTCTTTTTCGGTTTTGTATCTTGACTTTTTATAATCGGTTCTGGCATTTGCTCTGGCTCTTGAGGTGCCCTTCCTCTTAGGGTCGATAAACTAGTTTGGGTTCCAAAATCTACTTTGTCTGGAAGGTAAAAAAACACAACATTTCCTTATCAATATATCAAGACAATTTAAAAACAAGAAAGGAAGCTACCTTCGGCCAGCCGAAGCTTATATACCCTTGTAGATAAAAGAATGCTCACTCGGTGCAGTTCCAGGGATTCCAGATTCAGCGTTTCTATTTATTTAAATTTTAAATCAAAGCGCCTACTTCCTACAAAGTTACAATGAATTTTCCTATGGGAGCCTTAAGATATAGTGGTCCGATCCTGCTGAAACTGGGCAGTGATTAGGTGCTGAAAGTAGGCAGTGATTTGGTGCTGAAAGTAGGCAGTGATTAGGTGCTGAAAGTATGCAGTGATTAGGTGCTGAAAGTAGGCAGTGATTAGGTGCTGAAAGAAGGCAGTGATTAGGTGCTGAAAGTAGGCAGTGATTAGGTGCTGAAAGAAGGCAGTGATTAGGTGCTGAAAGTATGCAGTGATTAGGTGTTGAAAGTAGGCAGTGATTAGGTGCTGAAACTGGGCAGTGATTAGGTGCTGAAACTGGGCAGTGATTAGGTGCTGAAACTGGGCAGTGATTAGGTGCTGAAAGAAGGCAGTGATTAGGTGCTGAAACTGGGCAGTGATTAGGTGCTGAAAGAAGGCAGTGATTAGGTGCTGAAAGAAGGCAGTGATTAGGTGCTGAAACTGGGCAGTGATTAGGTGCTGAAAGAAGGCAGTGATTAGGTGCTGAAAGTAGGCAGTGATTAGGTGCTGAAAGTATGCAGTGATTAGGTGCTGAAAGTAGGCAGTGATTAGGTGCTGAAAGTAGGCAGTGATTAGGTGCTGAAAGTATGCAGTGATTAGGTGCTGAAAGTATGCAGTGATTAGGTGCTGAAAGTAGGCAGTGATTAGGTGCTGAAAGTAGGCAGTGATTAGGTGCTGAAATTATGCAGTGATTAGGTGCTGAAAGAAGGCAGTGATTAGGTGCTGAAACTGGGCAGTGATTAGGTGCTGAAAGAAGGCAGTGATTAGGTGCTGAAAGTATGCAGTGATTAGGTGCTGAAAGTAGGCAGTGATTAGGTGCTCAAACTGGGCAGTGATTAGGTGCTGAAAGTATGCAGTGATTAGGTGCTGAAAGTAGGCAGTGATTAGGTGCTGAAAGTATGCAGTGATTAGGTGCTGAAAGTATGCAGTGATTAGGTGCTGAAAGTAGGCAGTGATTAGGTGCTGAAAGTATGCAGTGATTAGGTGCTGAAAGTAGGCAGTGATTAGGTGCTGAAAGTAGGCAGTGATTAGGTGCTGAAAGTAGGTAGTGATTATGTGCTGAAAGTAGGCAGTGATTAGGTGCTGAAAGTATGCATTGATTAGGTGCTGAAAGTAGGCAGTGATTAGGTGCTCAAACTGGGCAGTGATTAGGTGCTGAAAGTATGCAGTGATTAGGTGCTGAAAGTAGGCAGTGATTAGGTGCTGAAACTGGGCAGTGATTAGGTGCTGAAAGTAGGCAGTGATTAGGTGCTGAAAGAAGGCAGTGATTAGGTGCTAAAACTGGGCAGTGATTAGGTGCTGAAAGTAGGCAGTGATTAGGTGCTGAAAGTATGCAGTGATTAGGTGCTGAAAGTAGGCAGTGATTAGGTGCTGAAAGAAGGCAGTGATTAGGTGCTGAAAGTAGGCAGTGATTATGTGCTGAAACTGGGCAGTGATTAGGTGCTGAAAGTAGGCAGTGATTAGGTGCTGAAAGTAGGCAGTGATTAGGTGCTGAAAGAAGGCAGTGATTAGGTGCTGAAACTGGGCAGTGATTAGGTGCTGAAAGTAGGCAGTGATTAGGTGCTGAAAGTATGCAGTGATTAGGTGCTGAAAGTATGCAGTGATTAGGTGCTGAAATTGGGCAGTGATTAGGTGCTGAAAGTAGGCAGTGATTAGGTGCTGAAACTGGGCAGTGATTAGGTGCTGAAAGTAGGCAGTGATTAGGTGCTGAAAGTAGGCAGTGATTAGGTGCTGAAAGTATGCAGTGATTAGGTGCTGAAAGTATGCAGTGATTAGGTGCTGAAAGTATGCAGTGATTAGGTGCTGAAAGTATGCAGTGATTAGGTGCTGAAAGTAGGCAGTGATTAGGTGCTGAAAGTAGGCAGTGATTAGGTGCTGAAAGTATGCAGTGATTAGGTGCTAAAAGTATGCAGTGATTAGGTGCTGAAAGTAGGCAGTGATTAGGTGCTGAAAGTAGGCAGTGATTTGGTGCTGAAAGTAGGCAGTGGTTAGGTGCTGAAACTGGGCAGTGATTAGGTGCTGAAAGTAGGCAGTGATAAGGTGCTGAAAGAAGGCAGTGATTAGGTGCTGAAAGTAGGCAGTGATTAGGTGCTGAAAGTAGGCAGTGATTAGGTGCTGAAAGTATGCAGTGATTAGGTGCTGAAAGTAGGCAGTGATTAGGTGCTGAAAGAAGGCAGTGATTGGGTGCTGAAACTGGGCAGTGATTAGGTGCTGAAACTGGGCAGTGATTAGGTGCTGAAAGTAGGCAGTGATTAGGTGCTGAAAGTAGGCAGTGATTAGGTGCTGAAAGTAGGCAGTAAGTAGGTGATGAAACTGTGCAGTGATTAGGTGCTGAAACTGGGTGCTGAAAAATAAATATATAACAAGAAAGGAAGCTACCTACGGCCAGACGAAGCTTATATTCCCTTGTAGATAAAAGAATGCTCACTCGGTGCAGTTCCGGGGATTCCAGATTCAGCGTTCCTATTTATTTAAATTTGGTTTTTAAGTAGTCAAGGATCAAAACGCCTACTTCCTACAAAGTTACAATGAATTTTCTTATATTTGTTTGAATATTCCTATGGGAGCCTTAAGATATAGTGGTCCGATCCGGCTCTCTCCGACATATGTACTACCTGCAATAGAAAGAAGACTTTCGGGAAAGTTTCATCGCGATAGCTTTAAAACTGAGAGACTAGTTCGCATAGAAACGGACAGACGGACAGACAGACAGACGGACAGACAGACAGTCGGACAGACGGACATGGCTAGATAGACTCGGCTATTGGTGCTGATCAAGAATATATATACTTTATGTGGTCAGAAACGTCTCCTTCACTGCGTTGCAAACATCTGAGTGAAATTATAATACCCTCTACAAGGGTATAATAAACAAAGAAGTTAGCTTAAGCAAAACACAACAAAAAACGTGATATGAAACAATGGTCGATTTTATATGCGGGCATTTCGTTTCGATATGCTCGAAATGTAATGAACAGGCCAGTTCGAATTTCGAAATTCCCACTTTAACTTTAAATTTACCAAATCGTGTACGTTTTTTGATAACGATTAAAAAATTAATGCAATAATCTTACCATTATCGCCTGGATCAGCACCGCCTCTGGAGCGTATCTCTTGGTTCGCTTCCAGATTCAAGAAAATCTCATCCAGAACCGAATCGCTCAAGCCAAAGCTGATGACATCGAAGATCTTCTTATTGTTCTCCAGTTGTCGAAACATATCCGAGAATTTGTCGCTCCTGCTCCGAGGCAGCTTGTACATGACATCCAAACCACGGATTACCGGTGTGACTGTGTGCATATAGCGATTTATCATTTCGGTCAGCATGTCCACCCTGACAATGGAGCCCATCACGCAGGAGAGTGTGTAGCAGGTGCTATGCGACTGCTTCAGGAATGCCAGGGTGCCAAAGCACCTTAGCTGTCCATCGCTCATGATGGCGATGCGATCGCCAAGGATCTCGCCCTCCTCCATGAGATGGGTGGTCAGCAGGACGGTGCGACCGCGCTTTTCCTTCTGTAACAGTCGAAAAAGATCGTGGCGTCCGCGCGGATCCAAACCGGATGCGGGCTCGTCGCAGAGAATGACCTTGGAGCCGCCACAGAGGGCGCATGCCAGGGACAATCGCCGCTGACTGCTGCCGGATAGCTTTAGGGCATCGCGCTTCCGGTGGCTGACCAAGTCTAGTTTGCTCACGTACAAATTCGATTCTATCGTGGCCTCTATTTTCGAGTAACCCTTCACGCGACTAAAGAAGTAGATGTGATCCTTAACGCTCAGTCCTCTGAATAACACACTGTGTTGCGGACAGATGCCCAAACTAGATTTCGCTAATTTCGGATCCGACGTAATGTCATAGCCATTGATAAATGCCGTTCCATTAGTGGGTGGCAACATACCGCAGAGCATCAGTATTGTGGTCGTCTTCCCAGCACCTTTGTGCCCCAGCAGAGCGGTGATCTCATTCTCGTACATTTTGAAGGATAAATTCTTTACTACCTCGCGATGTCCGAATTTCTTCGAGAGATTTTTAATATCGACGCCAGTTTGAAGGCTTGTCGGTACCTTCTGATTTTCAATTTGTCTGTGTGAACTGGTATTTCCCCAGAATGATTTCGATGGACTTGAAAAAGGGAAACTCCCATTGGACGACGGCCTTGAGATGGGCAGAAGCGGTTCGTCGTAGAAAACGGAGCGTACAAATCGCCGTGGACACCAATATTGCTTTTGGCATGGATAGTACCATGATTTGGGCACTCCAAACTCGCCGGGTCGCACCTCCTCGATATACAAACAGATGATCAGTTCGATCCAACTGATGGCAAACATTATCATCATGTAAGCCACAATGCTCAGCTTATGGCCATACGACGCTGTTTTGGCCATAGTGTACCACTGAATGCCCACCGACTGCAGTTCCATTGTGGCCACGGAGTCCAAAATGTAGAACAGGGCAGAGTTTAAGCCAAAAGAGGCAGCCACCTGGGAAGCAAGACTCGATTTTTCCGTTCCGACAATCGCAAAAGGAATCCCTGTGGCCGCGTAGAGCAAAAGTGTGGTCAAAACGGCCGGAAAGCTTTTCGTGCAAAATGAGCTTACGAAGAAGGCGAAAAATACCAGAGAATGGATGTATACAAGAAGTACCAGGATGAGGCAAATAAGGTTGCTGAATTTATAAACCGCTCCAATGGCAAACATAAGTATCATAATTAACAGGCATAGCACTAGAAGTACCATCGATTTCGTATACCAGGCCAACCAATGAATACTGTTCTTAAATCCCATTGTATTCAAAATAGCCTTTTGCTGACGCTCCTTTTCGGCAACGATGTTCTTTGGAAAGTTATCAAAAATAAAAAACAGAAAAATTAAGAACTTGAGTTCTCAGTAATAGAACTTGAAAAAATCGACATTTCGATACTTTTCGATATAAATATATATATATTTATCAAGCGTTTGAAACTTTTCGATAATTATCGATATTTTTCAAGCTCTACTAAGAAAGCTAATCGTACCTTGGCTATTGTAATACAGGGAAAGAAAAAAGATACCAACATCAAGTAGGTCATGATTTTTGCTGACTCCGCATAATGATTTGGCACATATCTGGGGTAGGGAAAATGATTCATCTGGACCTTTGTTAAATTGGTTCTACTCTTAGAGTCAATGAATATCCGTGACACCTGTTCTTGGATCAATAGAAAGCCTGATTCGAAATATTTAAAATTTCTTCTTTTGATATATGCCGGTGTGTATATTGTAAAATTTAGGCTGTCCGGATAGTTAATTATAGTATACCAGTCATTGGGGAACGCAACTCCCACTGCTTTTTTGTTTTGAAACATATGCACTTGCATTTCACGCAGAGTGGTAAAACCTTCGGTACTTTTGCAGTTGATGGCCCGTGCAAGATCAGAAATAATTGTATCAACTATCCCATTGAGAGGTGTAAAATAGATATCCTCAAAACTAAAACATAATAAAAACTATTTAAAGTCGAACTAAACTTAAGATTGCTGATAAAAATTATTTACTTACTAACTCATGTTGACACTTTTCGGACCGGAGGCTTTTTCCATTACTATATCGCCTGGAAACATTGACTTCGCAATCCTTGTGCCAATGGCAATCAACAAGGGCATTAGGGCACTAAGTAAAATGATCAGAGCCAATTCTACGCGATTTCCGAGCTGTAGTTTTATGTCCTTCCATAGTAGCAACCGATACTTTTGACAAAACGTCAAGTTACGTCTCGATCCCAAATGCCTTTGCATTCCACAGCCGCTGCATCGACCGTGTTTAGTGTATTTTTTTGATTTTGAAAATATTTAGTATATCATTTGTTTATTTATTTTGACTTATTGAGGCTGGCTTGCCAGACGAGATATCGGAAGAAGCCTTTTATAGTTTCGAGTCCTTTTAGATTAAAATTACATTTTCTGGGTACAGTAAAGAAATGTAGCATACTTTTCTACGCTCTCTGCAAAATTTTCGTTTCCACAGGACGAATATTTTTGTGCGCTTTAACCACACGACACACGCACACACCACTCTCTTTTTCCGCAAAAAGGGAGACACATTAATTGCGGAATTTTGTGGGTGGCAACATAACTAACGGTAATTAGCTACTTTATGCCACGAACCACACATTGCCACACGCCCACGATCGTTTGTCAAAGGCCACAGTCCCCAGTTTATGTTGCAAATTCCGTGGCTCGTTCTCGTTTTGTGGTCAATTGGGAATTGCAATTAACGCATAGTTTCATTTTTATTGCCATCCGAGTTTTGGGATTCGACTACGTTTACCCAACATCAAAACGAAATCCACTCACTTATTTGCCCATGAAAACGAATGAATAAATTGTCCTGGGAACTTAAGTATCTTTTATGTGTTTTTGGCTTGAGTTTATTGTTGCCATTTAACCAAAACCGCAAGGGACTAGGCTCATAATATGCAAAAATATTTTCCTTTTGGTAGTTAGCGATTATAAGGAGTATGCCAAGACTAGCATATAGTTCCACGGTTATGCAAGCATGGTTTAAATCCATGCATTACAGCCAGTTTTATGTAGAAATATATCACGTTTTATTTAAATATTTTATGTTAAACTAACTAATAATTTTTCTAAGTTTAATATTTATATTTTGTCGGTAACAGACTAGACCAAAAATCAGACAATTTTTTAAATTTTCTTTGGAAAAGCTTATTTATAAATTCAAGCTCAATTAAATATAATTACATTTAGTTCAACTACATTAATTTCTTTTATTGCTGGATTTAAATGGTATGAACATTGCCAGCGAAACTAATTTTCGGATTGCTTTTTGTTCTGCACTTTTAAACCATGTTTTTTTTGCCAACCTCAATTCAATTAATTTGAAAACTAAATAAAAAGTACTTCCATGGCTGGCTAGGTGTATTAGTCGGGTAGTTTTATTACCTTCAATGACCATTAAATGTGGTGCCGAAGTGGTATTGCTGCCTAACCTGTGTATAGGTGAAGCCATGAAATGAGGAAAAATTCGTGCAGGTTTATAATTAAAACAAAATATTTTACTTTCCTGCTTTTAATTAGAATTTAAAGTGTAGAATAAGCAAGAGGAATCCGCAAACTGGACGGCAAAGCCAATTATCTTGCATCTGCCTGCGGGCCACTTCATTTGCAGTATAGTTAATACATTTCGTGAAAGCTCTTTAAAGAACAATTTTAATGGCCGTTTGATATTTCATTAAATGAAAAATCAAGTGTTTATATACTTATGATTTATGGTAATAAGTTGTTAGCTTGTTAAAAATAAGGACAAAATTGATTCTCATAACTTGTGCAGAAAATTTATTTTCCTCTCTGTTCCTTTGCCTGTCTGGTGTAAATTCTTAGAGAAATAGAAAAAAAATCGTTTGCATTTTAATAGCATCATTTGCGTTTTTTCCATTGCCTGGGAAATAATTTTTCCATTTGCATTTAAATTCTATGCAGGCTTATGATCTTGTCAGCCCTTTGGAAATAATCGTACACAAATTTACAACCTGAAAAGGAGCAGCAAATATGATAAGCAACGATTCACTGGAAATTCGATTTATATTTGCAGACGAATCCCACTATTTTGAGTGACTGTAATTTCCTTAGCCTTGCCAGGGTCTTTTGCATTTTAATTCAATATGTCAAAACGAGTCGTTAACAACAGCATGCGGTCGTCAGCGCTCCGGCAGTCAACAGCTGTCACTCAAAGTCAGAGTAGGCGCGTTGTGGTTTCTTCTAAAAGGTGGCAGACCAATCCTCCGAGTTCCACCGCAAGGTTCTTGGGACAGGATGGCTGTGTGTGGTCGTCAGTGCCAGGCAGTCAGTCAGTTAGCCATGCAGTCAGTCAATCAGCCTGCTAGTGTCTGTTGTCTACTCATCCAACCATTTAGTTAGTTAGTTGGCCGCGCCACAAAACGCGACTTCAGACATGGCCCCCAGCTTACAGGCGGAGTGTGTGTCTGCCACTCATAGTCTGTCTGTCCTTCAAGCTGAAGCTTAATTATCTAACTTATTCAAAGGTTTCTGTTGAATAGGTCCCATACCCGGCCATAGCATAAATTATTCAAAATGTGCTGTGGGAAATATTAATTAATTAAAAGCATGAAAAATATTTAAATTTTAATTAAATTTCCGGATACTAAGGTATGACATCCATTTTTAACGAAGTATTTTTTAAGTCCAAAGCAGAAGAACATGGAAAACCTTGGACATTTTATCATTATACGTTAATTTAAGAATTAAATGTATAAAAGGCCAAGGCTACAAAATCAAATGCCTTTGGTTTTCTGATATTTTGCCACCTAAAACCAATATGTCAGTGATTTTAGTGCTTACCACTTTTGCCTTCATTTTGGTTTTTGCGGTCATCGTCGTGATTATTTTCTGCGGTTTTCATTCATAGAGAATGTTGCAAATTTTCTTAAGCCCATAAAAACTTTAAAAATTTAACAATAAATGTGTTTTGATAGAGACGTTCACTTTTAATAAATTTAATAAAAAGTTCTATGAGTAAAGGCTTGTCAAAAGAAGTATTAAATATTTAAATTGCTAATTAAACATATTTTACTTTCCAAGTTTACTGACGCACTTTTAGTTTTAAGTTATTTATCAACAACATGGCGTATGCTTAATGCTAGCATTGTATTGTTTACATTTCAATTGAAACGGCTAATTTATCTTGTTCTACTTTGCGATATTCACCATCTCTCCTCCTTCAATGCTCTCTGCCTGCGCTTGGAATAAAAATTTCAAGCAATTTCGGTGCGGTGGAAGTACAATTTATCACATTGACGCTGATGAATTGTTCGCTTTACACTATGACAACTTTATCGTTGACTCTGGTTGGTTGGTTGGTGATGGGGTTTCCTCCTCTATATAACCAAACCCAACCCCACAACCCCCCATTGTTACTAGCACTTTCTGCTCTTGTCTCTGGGTTGTTGTTTCTGTTGAATTGCTTGTAAAATGTTTTGTAACTGTCACGGCTTGCGTACTTCGACACCTCCTTTTCAGCTGCTGCTTCCGTGTTTTCCGATAATGATTAAATATCGTTTATCTCGTTGCATATTTTATAAAATACTATAACTTTCCAGGGAATTTTATCAGGCTTTGTTTTTATTGTAATAAATTCAAACTTTAATCAAAGGATTCTTTAAGAATCAGCGATGAGTACCAACCAGTACTTTTTCCAGTAGGTCGAGCAACACTTTAAGATGATTTAGCTTTATGAATAATTCAGTGCAAAATAACCACCCGTTTTTTGTTTCGCAGGGGATGCCACAGCGAGTGAAAAATCACAATCTTCCAAACTTCAATCAGGCGTACATTTTTATTGTCAGGCATATGTGTTTCCCTGCAGCTGTTCCTTCCTCTCGACACACATATAGAGTATAGAGCACAGACCTCCCGATGAGGTAAAAGTACTGAAGAGCTGGTTGTTTCTGGCGATGTAACGGCTGCTGCTGCTGTTATAACTGTCACTTGTCCTCGATACACTTGTCTGCCTGTCTGCCATGATGCCGCTTCTACTGCTTCTGGGTGGTGATGTCACTTCTGCCAAAGTCCTACGGCTCCCCCTCGTTTCCGGCAGCCACGTTAAAGATTTAAATTTATGCGCGGGAAACCAAAAACTGTAGACGAAAAATTGATATTTTATGGTTATGAATTATTACCAGCGATTATCTGGCAGATCAGAGTTCTCTAGATAAAAGAGTTTCCCTTCTTTTGTTGGGATGAAAGCACTGGGATAGGAACTCATGCCCATATTTCGGTAGTAAAATGGCAGCCATCAATAGGAAGCACTTTTCAAACTCTCCGAAGGGTGAAGTCAACTTATGTACAATGGGGATTGTGTTAAAAAGTTTTCAAACACAATAAATAAACTCAAAATGCCAGAGGATGCGTTACCGAGAGTCATCGAGAAATTGCATTACCCACTGTTGAGTATTTGAGAATTGAAATAATATTGCTGAACGGCGCAATATTGGCTTAGAATGGATATTGTGCACTCGTCGGTAAACAAATAACTTTATGTATGCATATGAAATGCGATTATAGTGCACTTACTTGCTATCTGAGCTCAGGGGAATTTTGTAGTGTTTTTAAATTGGATTTATTTGAAATAGATAACTGACAACCGATATGCTGGTGCATAAAACAATTGAAGTGCTCAAATGGCGAGTTTGACCATGTGTTCTATATATATTTACGATTGCAATTTGAACATTTCCCGTTTGTCCTCATTGGCTTTGACTTGTTTAATATCAAATTGATGTCGAAACATTTTTGCGGAGGAACACTTGACTTGCTCCACTTAAAATTCCTCAACTTTGTGCGGTGCTTGGGCCATTTGGGCGAATGGCTTTTTGAAATGAAGCCAACTACTTGTCACACCCACTGGAGAGCACATGAGCCAAAACGAAAAGGAGGCCAAAGGAGACACTTAACTTAGCCTGGCACATTCCTCCGCACTCTTCAGAGCTTCAATTGTTTGCCCACTACGTTCTCTTTGACATGTGGCGAACCAAAAGCATTATCTAAGGATGGTCTCAAAGGAGTCGGCGACCCGTCAAGTCTACATATCTACAAGGTGGATAGGCATCAAGAAGTTCGGTTATATGTTTAAGTAATTAAAATTAAAACTAACTAATAATAATTTGATCCAGCAATTAAAATAATTTGAAAACTTATTAAAACAAATTTTCTAATTATTTTAGGTACTAAAATGTATAATGTACAATAATTTTCTAATTACTTATTCTTTGACAAATGAAATTGCACAAATTTTGTAGGCAGTCGTTTGTTGATATATTTTCTATAAATTTCTTTTACATAACATAAAAAACACGAACCTTAAAAATAAACAAATTACATGACACATAATGATGTTAAATAAATAATTTATATTTTGTAAAATAGGATTTTTACCAAATTATCAAGTATTTCTTTATGTGTACTTACATACTTATGTTTTAATTATATTTATGTCAAACAACTTGGACAGTTTAATAGGATCATATCCTTTTTTGGCGACGCCTATTGCTCATCTCCACTGCACTCCACGTCCGACTGAAGTTGCCTGTCCTGTCGAGAGCTCCATTCACTTCCTGCAACTCCAAGTGCAGCGGCAGTGGCAACAGCAATGGCGTCGGAGAATTGCAACTGCCCCTTTTCCCGAGGAGGCGCCATTGAAGTGTCTGACATTCACGTGTGAGTAGCAGCAGCGGCAGCTGACAGTTGACATGCTGACAGAGTCGAATTCGTCCTGCAACACAGACAAGCCCTGCTGCAAGTGATGGGAAGTTGGCTTCTTTTAGGGCAGCCCAAATATTTTATTTTAGTTTAAGTTTTCCGTTTACTTTTATGATAATTTAATAATCAACTTAATTGTTGTATTGAGAATTAATTGATTTGTAAATTATATTCATATACCTACAAATGAGAAATGGCAATTAAATATTGTTTTTTGTGTGATTGAAAAACCCTGTCCATAGATGAGTATATAAAAAATGTACTTTGAATAATTAATTACCAACACCGAATAATAATTATTTATTTAAATTTTTTTCTACTTTCGTCATCACTGTCCTTCGTATTATAAATGCCTCCCCTAAATTACGATGAGTATGCGAGTGCCGTATTACTTTTAATAGCTGCTCTCCCTCAAACTCTTCGGGCATTCAATTTATGTCCTCTTTCACGAAACATCTTATACACACGTTGTTGTGTCGTGCTTTTTGAATTTTTCATACATATCCTCCCTTCTTCCCTTACGACTGACTCGCTTACATAATTGCTTTCAGGGCTCTTCGCTGCTATGACTTTTTGTTGCGATTTGCTGAAAGCCATGATTTCATTTTAAATGAGTTTTTGATTTATGCATTAAACACATAATTGTAGCACATTTCATATTTCTCTTTCGCCTTTCGCGTTGGCTTTCTTTCCTTTGTCCTCGGATCCTGCCGGAGGATTTGTCTGCCGTTTGGTGTGCATAATTTAATGTTTGGCTTGATTTATGCGGAGACGCTAAGGCAGCCAAACTCTGAATAAAAGGTTTTAATATAACAAATAAGTTGGGGATTTACTGAGATGGGTTCTCGAGGCATTTGATCTCTGCAGAGGATGATAAAGAGAAAGTGGCAATTGAAGGCAAATTTTAGATGAGAAAGGTGCTTAAAGGATAATCCTTTTTATTCTTTAACAATTATGAAGCTCCTAGAATACACATTTTTTTGATAACTATGAAGCTAGTCCTTGGGCTAATTGTTCATTAAACGTTGACTAAGTTTTTCAACCAACGCCTCTAAGGAAATTACTTTGTAACTTTCTAGAAAGTAGAATATTTAGCATTTTCCACTTAGAATCAGTTTTTGCCCCTAAGCTCATAATTCCATTAAATGGAACCACCCTCTCAAAATCTCTCGCACAGAGCACAGTTCTCAAATCCTTTACCACTTTCAGTACACAAACACAAACCCACACACAGATAGACTAGACAAGTCCCAAAAAGGGGCGTCCTTACAGCAATTAAACTAAAAGCAATTAGATGCACTGGCAATAAAAATTTAAATATTCATATTTTCACTGCAAATTAAATGGGGCATGTGGCATGGCAGCCAACAGCCAGCAGGAGGATAAAATAAAGCACACTCAGATTACTTACTGCAAAATGATGTCAAATTATTGAGAGCTCGTTAAACTGCTCGTTCTGGCATCCGCCGCCCACTCAATTATCCTCCAACGCGCTAAATGGAGTGTAAAGTTTTGAATATTTTTCCAAAAATAAATAAGGTTGAGCGGGGGATCTTGTTTACGAGCTCGTTACTCCGGATGATGTGGCTAATAAAAAAGTTGACCAAAAGGTGTTTACTTTCGGGTCAACATGTAAAACTTAATTATTTTCAAGTTAAGAGTGTTGAGTTGAGGGTTTTACTGGAGTACAAAAAATCTAGTGCTAATGGAACAGCAGTTTAACACGATTATGACTACTGACTGGCTACGTAAATCAATAAGGTTGAAAGGTCAGGCCAGAGCATTGCCAATTTCATTAGGTTCGGACTCTCGTTTCATCCTGCCATCTACGCATGCAGGCAAAAGTGTTTGAAACATTTATACTTTATTGCTATTTTGCATGCATAAATAGTCATCGAAGGATGTGGATGTGGATGTGTGGATGTGTGGATGTGCTTCCCGGTATCAATACTCCTCTGCAGAGCTTGCCAAGTGGGTCACGTATCGTTGGTAGTATCTGTATCTGCATGGCCCCTTTATTGAGGATGGCTTTAACTGAACAACTTTTGGAAGTTATGCAGCATGCTTTTCGGCTCTTATATACGTACGAATAATACCCCCTTTCGTTTTTCTTGTTCATTGAATCGAATTTCGTTCTTCTTCGTTTCTCTAGCGCTTTTCAGCCATGTTTTTTCATTCCTTGTTTTGTTCTGCAGGAGATAAAAATTCAATTATGGCTTTTTTTTGGTCTACTGACTCTTCCTGCAGACTTCAAGCATTCGCTAATGTTTTTTTTCTCTCGCTGTAAAACAATTGTCAGATATTTATTTAAATGCAAAACACGTCACATTAATTAACACGTACCAATTGATTTACGTCGCATTAATTGCCATGTCACACATTCTCTACCCATAAACTGCAATTCATTTAATTAATGGCAAAGGTGAAAAATTGCCAAGTATTCGTTTTAAAAATACCCTGTTTTTTAATTTTATTTTCACAGAAATCATGCAAGCATCAAATGTAAAACACATGATGCAGTGAAATTAATAAGGTTAAATACAATTCACATTTACCACCTGGCATCAAATTAACGAATCAACTGCCTGTCATGCGTAACTTCTTTCAATTATAATACTCCCTTTATTGTTGAAAAAAATTACCAATTTGCATAATTATAATTGACGGCCAATGTATGTACAACATATGTCTGCTCAAATATTAACCATAAATCATTATGAATATTGAATTAAAATATTAAATGGTGTAGAGCAAATAAAAGCGAAAAGGCAAGTGAAATATATAAATGAAATCAAAGGAGATCTCTAACAGGAGAAGGAAAAGTTGCCTTGACAGTCAAGTGTGGGCCAAGTGCCACTAGAATAATGTGTCAATAATGTGCGATTATATCGACTACAATCAACCCAACCCGGTTGCCACCCAACTTCTAAGACCCTTAACGTCAGTCAGCCAGCCAACATATTGCGGATAGAAAAAAAAGCGAGGAGCACGAGCAAATTGTGTGAAGTTAATAAAAAAGAAGGGAGGCGCTCCTTGAATGGGGTTCAATGGCGAAGTGGTTCGACTTTGCCCTTTTTTATTTCTCCTATTTGCTGCCGCTGCTCATTATACCCGTTACTCGTATAGTAAAAGGGTATACTAGATTCGTGCAAAAATATGTAACAGCTAGAAGGAAGCGTTTCCGACCCTATAAAGTATATATATTCTTGATCAGGGTTACTAGCCGAGTCGATATAGCCATGTCCGTCTGTCCGTCTGTCCGTCTGTCCGTCTGTCTGTCTGTCCGTCTGTATGAACGCTGAGATCTCAGAAACTACAACAGCTAGAAGGTTGAGATTTCCCACACGTATTCTTTGGCTTCCTATGCAGCGCAAGTTTATTTTAGCCGAGCGCCACGCCCACTCTAACGCCCACAATCGCCCACTAACGATTTTAAAATGTGTCCTGCGCCCACATCTTTAAAGATTTCCGAGAAGTATAAATGCAATTTTGTTGTGTATATTTATACCTATCGAAATGTAGAAGACATTTCTCAAATCGGACCATTCATTTAAAAGTTATACGCAATCAAAATTTATCTATCTATCTCCCTTGCACTCCCTTTAGCTGAGTTACGATTATTAGTCGGGACAACAACCCGAGTACAGCGTTCGCACTCCCTTTAGCTGAGTGACGGGTATTAGATAGTCGGGACACCAACCCGACTATAGCGTTCTCTCTTGTTTTATACTTTTGATATCCCTAAAAGTCACGTATTTATTTTTATTTCATTTTTTTCTGCCTGCCGCCTGGTTTGTTGTTTTTTTGCGAGAGCTAAAGGAAAAAATCAATTGCGCGCAAATTGAGTAAGTGTCATTTAGACATCCGCTTCCCCCAACGAAAAAAAACACGCCTAAAGAACATAAGCAAACGATTGTCAAACACAAAACCCCACACACCCCCGTACTCCTGCCGCAAAGTATGCGACAATGTGGCGTGTGTAAGTTGACAATTTCCAAGGCTTGAAATGAATGTATACATACGGAATCTATAGGGGGACCAAAGATTCAAATTTATATGGTCTTTTAAGTTACGTTGTTCATTTCAACGGTTGTGTTGAAACATTATTTTCCTAAAATTCTTTAGGTCTTTAAAAAACTCTTCTGCGGGTGCCAAAAAAAAGTAGTAGTGGTCTAATATTACTTATGAATGTGTTAAAAAAAAAGGCAATAAATCTACTTCTAAGTTAGAAGTTCTATTTTTTTTTTTTTTTTTTTTTTGGTGTAACTTATATAAATTTACATTGATCAGCCAACTTAATGGCTATAAAACGTATAGTACAAATAGGAACAAATAACATGAATACATTACTGCTTCAGGACACGTGAGACGTGAGAAGTTCTAAAACTTTGATTGGTTGATTCTGAGTATGTTGGAGTTCTCAAGAAAAATATGCTATCTAAAAAGTTATAAGATAAAAATGATATATAAATTATTTAAAATTTTCAGGAAACATAATTAAAACTATTCAGGTTAATATGAAAATGTAAGAAAAATATTTTAATATTTCTTCATATTAACTCCATATTTTACTCCTTAGTGACTCACCCTAATGCTTATGTGTGTACTTTACCACTTTAAACACAATCTAATGTCAACAGGACAGACACTGTGAGACTCCTTCAGCGGCAGGCATTGCACTATGTCCTCCGTCTGTGCCGACTTATAAATGCGGTTTAACTTCCATCTGGTTTTGTCATAAGTGAGCAGGCTGTATTTGTGTGTGGGCGGATGTGTCAGTGTCTGCGGCTTGTGCGTATCAATGAAGCAGTTAGTCGAGTGGCACTCCATGCATCTCGTTAACTTTATTGGATTACCAGGCAAATTTTATAGTATTCCTCGGACTCGTATCAATCCCACCTCCCCATGCGAAAGCATATTGAATATCCCTGTCCCCTTTTGAACTCCCTTCGAAAATGGCTTTACTTTGGCAATGAGTTTTTTGAAGCATATTTACTCTGAATGGATATGGGACTCAGGGTGGATAATGGCTGAAAAGTAAATATGGCGAATTCAAATTGAGAAAGTTTGAAGCACGTAGAAATGCCAGCTGAGCACTTGAGTTTCTAATATATACGTCTAAAAGTTATTAAAAATTTGTTTATACTGATTCCTTTTATTTTTATAAAATGTGGTTTTTCTAAAAGAAAAATGCTTGCAATTTACTTCACAGAAATCAGCACTCGAGGTGACAATCTTAAAACCCATCCAATCGATTTCAGTGATTGAAAAGTTCTCTCGCCTTATTTTCCTCTTGTGAGTGCATTAAAAAAATTGCACATCGAGTGACTTGGGGCTCCTTTCCTTGCAATATTTCTAATTCCCCTTAGCCTCTGATGGCTGCCAGGAATGTAGTTGACGCACAGCTGCGCTTCTGTTTTTCTCCGCACTTTTCATCATATAGAACCAGAAAAAAATACAAAAAAATATCCAGAGCAAAGAGAAAGAACAACAAGCTCACATTTCGTACAGATTCACACGTACACATGGGTAAATACCCGACAAACCCACGACAACTAGGAAAACCATCTGAGGGAGGCGGTTGGAATGGGGCAGAAAACGCTTCGTTTTAATTGTTGAACCACACAAGTGCTTACACAAGGTCTGAGAGGACTGGCTGGGGAACTGGGCACATCTACCAATGAGCAATGGGAACATTTCCATTTCATTTCAGCTCCAGTTGAGGGCAGACTTTGCCTAACCCAAATAGAGATGGCGAAATCAACTTGAGTTGCATTTTAATTTACACACCAAAATTTTTACTACACCCAAATACGTCGAGCAGCAGCCGAGGGACATAAATAAATAAAACTTGGGGCTAAAACTAAAGCAAATACTTTCGGCATGGTCGAGGGGAGACGTCGAGAGGAGAACCCAATTTGCAAGGAGCAGAGCAAATTCGTTAGAATCCAGGTGCAGAACGGTCAGGGAGGCAAGGCAAGCCTGGTAGTCCTGCTAAATCGGCCGAAAAACAAGCGGCAGGAAGCGAACAGCATGCAAATCAGTTCGGCATGCGGCAAAAAGGTGTAACGGCAGCACAAAAACCGAACAAAATCGCCAATCGAAGTTTGGGTAATCGAACAGTTGAGTTTCCCAACGAGCGGGGGTAAAGCGGAATTAAGGATACACGTGCCTCAGTTGCCGTATTCTTGTGCTTTTCTTGCCCTCCATTAGGACCTTAGTTTCACGTGAAATGGCATTCAACTGCTACCTGAGAAGTTCCTTGAGCTGAGCTCCTTTTAATTTGGACTTTTACCAAGGAAAACAATGAACTTGGAACTTGAACACGAAAATATCTGGAATAACAGACGCTTATGCGACTATAAAACTGCAAAAAAACTTTAAATATTTTGAGAAAAAGTCGCGACAAAAAAGGACGACGGAAATAAAAGCATTATATTGAAAATTTAGTAACTTGTTTGTAAAACAAAGAATTTTTAATTCGAAAAAGCTGTTATAATATTTTAAAACATGAAAAATAAAAGTTTTTCAAAAACAGAACTCTTTAAGATTCTTTAAAAAATAACATAAAAACAAATGTTATTACTTAAAGGTTCGAATTCCATACAGAGCAGTCACTAGAAAAAATAACCGCTTTTAGAAAACCAAGTTCCATAGTCAAAATTCCCACCGCAAACCGTTTCCCTGCCCATAAACCTTAAAAAGGGGCCACTGGAGGATTGAAGTGAATGCAAATAGTGCAGGTTGGCGCAATAAATTTGAAACGTTTTCACGTTGCAGTTTGACTTTCTGCAGTTTGCCATTTATTTGTGCTAACAATTTTGTCGCTTGCAAACCGAAGTTCCCTTCCCCATTCCTCATACATACATATAGATATTTTTTTTTGAACATTTGCCATGACAATTTGCTGCTCAATTGAACTCGCACGGATTGCAGCCTCACCTGCTGCCGCCGGCTCTATCTTGCTCACTTTGTCAGTGGCTGCTCACCTGTCCCTCTGCCCTGTTTTGCATAAGTTTGACAGCTTTCTCTGCTCGGTAACAGTGTGTGTGTTTGTGCATGTGCCGCTAACGAAGTCATTCAGCGTTTGTGTCACAGGCGTTTCGTGGGGCGGTTCCATGAAGCAGCAGCCCAACAGGATTGCGGGGGCAGTGAGGTACAAGCTACCCACCTCCACTTCCACCTGGTTGCAACTGCAAGTTGCCCAAAAAGCGCGTCACGAAGCTGCGTTCATTATGTTGCCACTCTGCCACGTCGATGTGGCATGTGTGCGTGGAGGAGAGTTGTGCTCCGGTACAGCATGTTGTTATACACTTCCAAAAGGTATTGCCATATTATTTGGTAGTGGTCCATTTCGGATTTTTAAATCTACTTAATTTAAATCATATAAATTTAATGATATATATACTTGTACTACTTTTAAATTTAATCATTTAAAATAAATTTGAATTTTTTATAAAGTAGGATACCCTGAATTCTTACCGCACCATTATTTTATAACTATTTTTGCTGCGTTTTTAGTTTTAAATATGGATTAATTTTAATTAAACCATTTTTGTTAATTTAGGGATTTAAAACTTCGATTTTAGTATGAAAACTTTTTTAATTTAATTAAAAATTTTAACTTATTTCATATATTTTAAAATTAAATCAAGGATTTTTATATACCTTGTATTAAAACACTATTTTTTATTCCGTTTTTTCTTTTCTATTCCGTCAGTGTAAATATAATATTTTATTTTTATTTATCAAGAATAAAAAGTTGGATGTTAAAAGATAACTTTATTTGTCCTTTAGGTCATGTCATATCATAAATTATATCATGTAGTTGGGAGGGTATTTCATATTTTGGTATGCCCATCTTCCTTTTATGTTTTTTTTTTTTTTTGTTTTCTGTTGTTTTTTTTTGGGTACTATTTTGCGGCCATTGCAACTGTCGGAACTGTCAGGCGGATTGGGGCGTAACGAAAAAGGGGGAGGCGGGGCAGGTGTTGTGGCTGCGGCTGCGGCGCTGCCTGTCCTCTCTGATTTATGTTGCCAATCAGGCATTTTGCTTGCGGTTGCACTCTGTACTGCTCCGCTGCCGTGTGCTCCTCGCCTCCTCGCTCCGTTGATTTGTTACCCATACGCAGCGTAAACAAGGTTGCAAATGGATTTGGTGCGACGCCCGCAAAGTTTATGAGCTCCACTTGGCCGTACATCATCCCATTTGCTGTTTTCCGGATAAGCCGCTTACTCGGAATCAAATGGGTCGAGTGGACAAGTGGAGTGGAGTCTCCTCTTACTCTCTCTCAAGAGAGAGAGATTATCCCGAGACGAGCATGCTGTCGATTTATCCTCGACATCTATAAATGAATGCATTTCGCCCCAGCTGCTCATCGGATAATGGCAAATATATAGCCTACTTTGTGCGATATATTGGCGAAAAGGTCTTAGCTATGTGTTACCTATAAAATATTAAATGCATTTGCAAACGCACAGATATCCCACACCCAGAAAAATGATGGACAACATTTTAGGTCATGCATAGCCTAAAACATTTTAAATGGACTAAAAGTTCCTTTTTAGGTCATGTACTGCCTAAAAATTTAAATTTTTGGTATATTTGCCCTACTATTTAGGTCCCGTATAGCCTAATATTTTAGGTCATCGTGGGCCTTAAAATTAATGCATTTTACCTAAATAAATTTGCACGGAACTCTGATACCGTTCTAGCGACGCTATAATTCCCAACCAGTTATAGCGCGGCTTGCATGGTATCCCACTTCGATCGTTGAATAAAACAGCGATTTCACTGCTGAACAGTGAAGCCTCTTCGCTCGTTTTTGTGTGTTGGAATAATGACGACTTCTTGAAGACTAAGCCGACATTGACCTAGAGTTAGCTATAAATTTCTCTGTATTTACTTTATAATATGAAACATTTTTCAGTACAAATTTGTAGGCCAAAGAAGGCCTAAAATTTTGGAAAGTTGTTTTCTCATATTTTAAGGCAGCCAATTACCTAAAATCTAGGCCAAAAATTACCCCATTTTAGGCCATTAATGGCCTAACATTTTAGGTCATACAATCCTAAATTTTAGGCCATTCAAGGACTTAGCTCCAGTTTTAGGCCAATTTTACCTAAATTCTAGGCCATTTTTTGACATTTTAGGTCATTTTTTTTTCTGGGTGCAGGGAACCAAAAAAGAACCAAGTCCTTGTCCCATAATTCAACGTTTGAGTCGAGAAACTTGCCAAGTTATCTAAATGCTAGCAGGAGCCATCTTCTCCTGAACACCTCTTCTTCCCATTTCCACTTTTCTGGCAAGCAACTGGGCCAAAATCTTTCCACTCTGCTAGCCAGCCACCCGTTTTATTTCATTTCTTCTCTTTGTCCTTAGACTTTTTCCCAAAAAGATTGAACAGGGAAAACGCATTACGATATCTACCCAGACTAAAGGGGAATTATAATCCTTTTGGTGGATATTTTAAAGAGAATCTTTATCTCTTAGCAAAAACCAAGAATGGCTTTTCCCTATTTTCCCTCCAATTTCGATTAAACTCCTTGTACACATAAATGGCCCGGCATCTGTCACGTTTGCTCGCATGGACGCACGTGTGATGAATACTTGGCAATTAGGGAGTCCGGCGAATCCCTGTTGACATAACCAGGAAGAAATCATTTAGGAAACGTTCTTGTCAATTCCGGCTGACGTTTGATACCGGGTGCTGCGAGGGGTGAGGGTTGGAGGGGCAATGGCAAAATGCCCTTACGTATATAAATATTTTATTTATTTACTCTCCTGATTTCGGCTGTCAGCTACGTGCTGCAAATGCCTAAAATCATGTTGGGAGATAAATTTTGTGCATTTTGGTTGACATATGTGTGTGGGGCTTTGATTGATCACTTATTGTTGGTGTGCTAGAAATCTTGTATTTATCAATTTATTTTGTGTATTTTAGTTGGCTGGCAATTGTGATAAATATTTAACAAAATATCTAGAAGAAATTATGGAGACTTTAGATAAATATGACTGCTTTTATTATTAAGATAGTTTGTATTGATAAGAAGGTTTTTTTTCATTTCCAACAAAAAACAAAAAAATTACATGTCTAAACAGAAACCATATTTTAAATTTTTTATTTTAATTTAATCAATTTCAATATTGAGTTTCATTTAATCAATTCAATTCAAATATAAAACTCAATATTTATTTGTTGAACTGCATTTATTTGTGTGACAACTATGTAATAAAATGTATTCTATTATTTTTCATTGCAGGTATGCTTCCAGTTCGATGCTTTGGGTAAACAAATCCATGTTTATGCTTCAGTTACCAGTGCTTACAAAAATATTTTGCCACAAGATCTCTCTTTAACCTGTGGAATTGAAGGGTATAATTTGTGGGAGAGTTATCCACTCGCAGGGGATTTTATGCAGCACGCAGTTGTAAATTGTCAGATAATTTAATTTGTGGCTAAACGCAAGCTAGACGCTTGGCAAAGCCGCAGAAAACATAGAGCGGCTAAAGGGGAGGCGAAAATCAAGAAGTTGTCCCGGCAACGGGTGTAATTGGGGAATAGGAATAATGCCAAGCCAGCAAGGAAAACCAGAATCGCACAGAAACTGCACGATATCCCGAAATCCCTGCGGGAAAATTGGAGAATGGGAATGGGAGTGGGAGGATCTCTGATCCACTTGCCAATCCCCCAAACATACGTGCTCTCGTTTGTTTTTGCGCCCTGGCGCTTTAGTTGCTTTTTATGAATTTTGTATGTTTGTGCGAGTAAATTCCCTTTTGCCGGTGCCACATGACGTATGAGTAATGGCCTTAGCCTGCCCTGCTTTTGTCTCGCACTGTCGGTATTTTTGTTGCAGCTTCTGTTCTTGTTTATTCTGCGGTCGCGTTTACCGCCGGTTCCCCTCCCACTCACCACCCCCTCAGCGGCGCCTGTCCGCAATCGCATATGCATGGATTTTATCCGAAACTATATAGTACATATATCTGTGCTGCGTCGGCGAGGCTTTTGTTTCTGGTGTTGCTGCTGCCGCTGCTGGTATTACTGTCTGTCTCTTTCCTGCATTGTCAAATTGGTTTGTTTAAATTGAATACGTTGTAGCGTTTTGTTAAAGGAAAAACTGCATTTTTTCCACAAGTGCATAAAAACTGAATTGTTGTTCAATTTCAGACGATAAAAAAGGTAAAACATAAACAGCAAAGTGGTTCAAAGTCTGATCAAAGAGTAAAATTGATTTTTTAATTAAACTGGTGTATTAAGTATTTTTTATGAAATACAAAATAATCCTTTAAGTAATCCCCAAGAGATTTATTTGGCATTAATTTTTTTGAGCTCTCTAATGAACCCTTCAACACAATTCAAAAATTTCATAACCATTCATCATTTTTCGCCGAAAGATTTCTTTGGTTTTGCGGGGCTAAATAAACTGAGAAGGCATGCACTTGGGACTTAATCTGCCGCATAATTCAAAAGCCTCTGCATCATGGCAGCCTGACAGACCCAAACCGAAGAACCCACAGAATCGGGGGAAAAAAAATTCCGAACCCAAACTCAAACCCAAAACCGAAACCAGCGAAAAGGGAAAGAAAGTTTCCTTCGAGGCAGAAAAGTTTTTCCGCCCCCCTTTAGCTGTTCCACCCACGCCACGCCCCTTTTTTGCTGTTGGTAACTTCATATTTATATAATAACTTTATGTTTATGTTGTAGATTTTCGTCCCTTTCGTCGGGGAAATTTACAATAGCAGCGAAGGGGAAGCAAGCCAAGGACAAAGGACTAAGACAGCAAACAAAGTGCAAAGACACACATACTGTAGCTGTAGCTTTTGCTGTAGCCATAACAAAAGGCGCGTTGGCGTCTAAAGTTGATTTCTTAATGTCTTCCAAGCATCCAACAACTGTTTGTTTGTCTTCATGAAGAAAATGGCAGAGCCCAGCGATGATGATACTTCGTACACCCACAACATATATAGTCAAGTCAAAAGCCGCTGCCCGAGGCAATTTACACTGAAGTTGTTTATATTGAAACACTTGCCGGTTGCGAAAGGCGAAAAGCGCGCAGAGCCAATATTGAGTGAGAGCCACTATGACAAAGGCTGCCTTCCCCATTCGACATTTTCGCAGCGGAAGCGGAAATGTGCATTATTTGATACGACTCTGTTTTCTTTTTTACTTGTTGGGCTTTTGCCCACACACTCGACTGATTTGGCAGCCAGACAAAAAAGGCTCTTTGACAATTCGAACCGAGTTGTGTTGAAGAGTAATTTAATTGAATTTCCTTGACCACCAAGAATGTTCAGTGGCATATGGAAAATTACAAATTGGCCAAGCATGAAAAGGCAGATTGCTCTTAAAACTAAATCAATATTGATCACAAAAAGAATTCATTTCAACTTCATTGAGCCCTAAGATTTAATTAAAGTATAGAAATTTTGTATTCAAGACAAAAAACTTCCATTCAATTTGAAATTTTAATAACCCTTGGAATTTTCCGCTTCGTCTGCTACAAGAAAAGAAGTAAAATCATTTTCGTTTACCTTTCGTGAAAGAAAAAAAGTTTTTCCAACTAGCTTGGCTTTTCTCCCAACTCTTCTGCACTCTTGGGCATTTTATTATCATATTTATTAATTTCCTTGAGACCCTTCAACCATTTTAAGTCAATATATAATGCAATTCAGATTTTGCTCCTCAACAAGTTTTGAACAATGAGAAAACAATTTTTTCTTCATTCTCCGTCATAAATTTGCTTTGCTTTTATAGTTGTGCAACTTTCACTGCCTTTTTGGGCGGCGTAATAAAGGGTGATTGGGGTGCTGCATCTGACAGAATTTGAATTTTTGGTGTAGTTCACCTTCCATCTCCACTTATTTATTGTAACCGGAATTCAGAGTGTGTGTGCTTCATTCAACCGCAGGCGCTGATATTCAAAAGCGCACAAAACTTTTTTTCGAGGACATAACGGGAAATTCGAAGCACCTTTAGTTGGGCCGAAAAGTTTCCAAGCGCCAAATAATGCAAAAAATAGCCCAAAAAAACTAAACTTACACAAACAGCTGAGCAGGCTAGACGGAAAACCAATATTCAAAGCCTAGAAAAAAAAATAAGAAAAAACCACTGCCGAAATGGAGAGAAAATATGCAGAACAAACTTTTTGGCTACGCCAGTCGCTCTCTGTGGTAAATGAAATTTTAATAAACCCAAAATGGTCTTTGGCCAAATCGCTTTTTCCCCGTTTGTGGGCGTGCGGCGATGTTACGCATACGCCGTGTAAGCCGCCTTGTGGTAAATTTTAATTGGCTTGTCGCGAGTTTTTGCTTTTTCCACTGCAGCCGCTTGATTTTGATTTTGAATTTGCCCGCTGGCCTACGGGAGGCATCATGATTAAAAACTTTCCATAGTTTCGCGATGGTTTGGGTTTCGGGTTTCGGTTCTGGTTTCGGTTTCTGTTTCCCATTTGTTTTTGGCATTATTGCAAGCAGAACTTTTGTATGAGAAACTTGCCTTCAAATTGGCCACGCCCACCCATCAAGGGAAAGTTGGCCCGTTGTCGTTCGTTCGTCGGTTAGCATGGCAGCGATTTTATATAAGAATAGTTGGCCCATAGTCATGGGGAGCCCAGGTAAAGTTTAGGATTTTAATTAGTTTCGTTCGTCGCTTAGTGCCAAAGCAATTTGTTAGATAAGGCTAACTCGCTTTAATATAAATCTCCGCGTTTAATATTGTCTGCGGCTGAAGGTAGATTTCTTTGGCTACAACTAATTGCTTGAAACCCCCTCTGAGGAAAGATTAGTTAACCAATTTGTAGAAAGCATTTGTCTACGAATAGTTGAGGACATAATTCCTTTACCTAAACTCAAACCAGGGCATTTACATAAGCAATTAATCTATAAATTCTCTACTAATGAAGCTCTTATTGATTACGTGTTGGTGAATTGTGTATTTGGAATACAAGTTACACTAATGAATTTCGGATACTTCAAAAGACAGATTTATGTAATTCCTCTTATTTAATCTCAACCAAAGTCAGCCATTGTTATTCCTAATTAATCATTTGCCTTGACATATATTGGTGTCAACATTATCTTTCACCAACCACTCACATTTCGTTCACAAAAAAGCTTCACATTTTAATTACATTTATTCACACCAAAGTCTAAGCTCTGCAGGTGGCAAAAACCATTTTAATATGTGCCACAGACGTTGCGCCCCTGGGTTTCCGTTTCCATTAATTTGTTGCTCTTGTTTCGTATTCCCCGGGCTTATTATTATGACTTTTCATTGGCTTCTTCACACATGCCGTCCTGGCAAAGCATTTCCCTCCAGTCTGTTCTTATTTATTGGATTTGGGATTTGCTGATGCTGCTCATGCAGTATTGGGATTTATTTTTTTCTGCGCGTCCCATCCCGCTTTCCTTGTTTTTCGCCAGCAGCTTGTATAATTAAGTTTGCCTTTTGATATATATTCTCCCACCTGTCTCCCATCGGACTGCCATCAGTCACTTCTTATGCAAATGCTGTTGGCCGTCGTCCTGTTCACCCAACCACACGTGTGAAATGGCTGAAAAAATAAAAAAACATCGACCTTTGGATATGCTATCTGCCATTTTATATTTTTCATTTTCTTAAAATATGGTTATGATATTATAAAAAATATTTTTTAAACATAAAAGTCTTATAGAAAGCGTTTCTTTTTTTTACAAAAAACTTCTTGAAAGATTTGTTTCGTCAATATGGTATCGAAATCACTTTTAAATATGCTTGAAAATGAGCTACAAATATAGTTAAAATTCGTATGGATTCTCTTCGAATCAAGGTGTTTTTTTTTTACACATCCTATATTTAGACACATTTTTAAGTGAATACGAAACCCTATTAATTTAGGAAAAATCTTCTTTTAAAGATAACAATACATATGTTTCTTTAAAAACCCTAATAAATACAATTTAAAAGTATTTCATCATTACCCACCAAAAAAGTTAACCAAATGAGCGCAAGTATCTATGATCGGAGCTACCTGGAATACCCTTCCTTGCCACGAATATATATCGTTTACTTTCTTATTCAAAATGGCTCCCAAATGTGAAATTCCCTGCCGTTGCACAAGGGCGAAATAAATGTCGAGAACTGAGACGTGGGGTCACGTGCGTGAAAAGTTGTGTGTGTTGTCTGTCGGCGGTCTCCATGGGCAGCTGCCAGGAGGTCCTTTCCCGTGAAGCTCCTTCATTTGCTGCTGAGCCAGCAGCATATTCAAATGCATATTGATTCTGCGGTCCATCAGCTGTCACACTGGTCTCAGTGGCCCTCAGTGTGCCCCTCAGTGTTCCCCCGTGCTGCCCTGTGTTGCTTGTTTACAAGTGCCGCAATCATGATACGCATCAGCAAACGAGCCACCACGAGCCAAGGGTCCACCTGATGGCATCAGCCAAAAACCAAGAAACAGCTTTTGGAGCAAAAGGAAGAAGAATGAACCATACATATATAGATTGCTGCCTGCTAGAAGGCCAGAGAGCTAAACATATCCCCCAGACAAGTAGACAAAAGCTGGGAAAAATTTGCATATCTTCCTGGCATCCCTGAGTGTGTTGTGTTTGCACTTCTCTCCCATTTCTCCGTCTACTTTTGCACTTTCCAGCTCCTTGCTTTCTTCTTGCCATCCCCCACATCCCACATATTGCTGGCCATTTTGAACCTAAATGGTAAATAGACCTTTCGGTTTGTTAATGACAACCAGGTATTGGTTCCCCTTCCTCCCCAGTGGGTGAATTAAACTCAGGGCCACACAAAATCAAAGCAAAAACCCCAAAGTCCCAGGGGGCTCTGACAATTTCTGACACATCCTGTGGTTTTCTTCAGCTAACTATTGTTTAGTGAATTAATTCGAAATTTACATTCGAGATTGTAGCTCTGGGTTAATTGCAGGTTGCCCATTCAGTTGTGAACTTGATAGTATTTCTTAAACTCCTAACTTGCAAAAATAACTTTAAAAAGTCAAGTCGATATGCGCATGGTAAATTTCTGGCATTGCATACGCAAATCGTTTTTACCGAAATCTCTCTCGGAGATTTTCTGACTTCGAAAAGGAGAGGAGCAGTGTGGCGACTTAAATTACATGAGTGGTTGAGAGAAAAACACATTCGTATTCGAACTGGCCTGTTGATTACATTTCGAGCATATCAAATTGATTTGCCCTCTTATCAAGTCAAATTGATACCACTTAACATCGAATCGATCATCGTTTCAAATCAAGTTGTATTTGGGTATACTATCCCTTATTTGTTTGCCTATCGTTTAACCGTTTCCCCAAAGAACTTAAGCTTCACTAATTTCCTGCTCGAATTCCTTCACTTTGGTTTTTAAATTGAACACTAGCCCTTTCCCCCTTCTAATTGCTTGTTTTACGTCCTTCTCTTCAGCACAGCACCGAATTTGTAGCTGTTTTGCTTGTCTCAGAAGGGAGAGGTGAGGGGTAAAAAAAACGAGGAAAACAGAGGATAAATTTGCATGAAACAGCAGCAACATCCCCGATTCGAAATTCTGCTGCAACGTGCGTTGCGATAAATCAAAATTCTGCAGCCAAGGCAAGAGAGTTACCCTAACCACTACGTCGGCTTCATCCTTTTCAAAGAGGCGAACAAGGGAAATGCATTGGCCATGCAAACACTGCTGATTGTGTAAACAGCAGTGAGAAGCAGAAGTCTGAAGAATTCGAGGGAATGGGGAATGGGTAGCGGGTGCTACCACTTTCTGCACAACAATGAAATTGAATTTCAATGCCATCTCATCTGCCTTATTGTTGTCAGGCTTGGCAATAATTGTTCGGGCTCTCGGCACGTCTGCATGTGTGTACTGCTCCTGCTGCTTGAGACTCCTCACAGCATTCCACGCTATTTGCCATCGATTGCATCTTTTTACCAGCCACCCGAAACAGGGAACAACAGGGAAAACAGTCGCATCCTGGAAACCATTATCGCCGAAAGCAGCGACAGCGACAGCCCGCTCCCAATTCCCATTTGCAGTTGCCATTGCATTTGGCATACGTGTAAATCGTAAATTTCCGTCCACAAAACGAATGGTAACCGGACAGGAGGAGCACGAAGGAGCTCCTTTCCCCAGTTCACAGGGCAATAGCTCATTGTGGACAGAACCAGGCGACAGCGGCGGCAACAGAAAACAAAAGTCACTTCCCCGGTAATGGAATAAATATCCGTGAGGACCATCTTTCTGCTGTGCCTCTGTGACCAACATGGGGTATATATGTGGGGATTGTCCAACATTTTGCGGCTATTTATGGGACGAACTTTATGGTTGGCAATTGAAAATGAAAATAAAGGTACGGAGACGGAATGCATTGTTGGGAGATTTATTTTCCAGCAGAGATAAAATTTTAATTTCGGTATGCGCAGTTTTTGTGGTTCGAGTCAAGTGTCTTTTATTATTGAAATTAATTAAACGCAACTATTCTGCAGTGTTAACATTACATTACAACTATTAAGTGCTTGGTGCGTACAATATTTTCCATTGTTTTGTATTTTATAAGCGGAAATCTGTTGAAATTTTAATATTTAAATTCAGAATTTAAAGCTATATATTTTTAGACTTACATTTGAATTTTTTTGCTCAATTAGGTAGTCCAATTTATTTACTTGTTTATTATTTATTATTGAAATTAATGAAACGCAACTATTTTGCAATGCTTGCATTTCATTACAACTATTGTGTTCCTTGTCAATAGAATATTTTCCTTTGTTTTGTATTTTTAAGCAAAAAGTTTGTTTAAATTTTTATACTCAAATTCAGAATTTAAAACTATAGATTTTTAAATTAAATTGTATTTTAGCTTTGGCTCATATCAATTTCGGTTTGCAACATATCATGTTCTTAAGAAAGAATCCTTGACTTAATAGAATTTCAATTTGAATGGTTCGAATTTCGCTTACTGATTTCCCAGAAATTGTTATTCAAAAATCCAATTTCTCTGCATCAATGCACAAGAAATCCCCCAGCTCATCGCCATTTTTGTATATTTTGCATATTTGTCACATTGAGGATGACCAGCTGTGAGTTGAGAGCTCCCCAGCATCCTGCTCCTGGTTGGTTACCTGTATTCACTGCTCCTATTCCCGTGTTCGATTGAGCCAAGAAGGAAGTGCGAGACATGGAAGCTTTTATGACATTGCACTCAGTGATGCGGATGCCGTGGAGTGGATGCTGGCTGTCTTTTATTGTCGGCGGTGTATAATTTTCACACTCCTGGTGCGGATGCGGATGCAGATGCGGATGCGGATGGCAGGGTTGGTTGTTTGTGCTACTATTGGACCTCCGGCGGTTTTCCCACCCCATCGCGGCTGATTTGATTGCACTGAGCTTTGGTTCTTGGTTCTCTGTTATTTTTGTCCTCCCTATCTTTTTTTTTTGCTTTTCCTCCGTTCAGCATTTTGATTATGTTGCAGCATTTTTGCATCATAATACTCATAAATATTTATGAGGCAAGTTGTCTAAACAGAAAACGGACGTAAAACACCACTTGCACAATCTTTCTCATGCATTTAAAGCAAAGCCAATATCAAATACAATCAGGCAAATGTCTGGGCCGAAGCTTAGGCAAATGAGAGCCTATGATATGTGGTCGGAATTGAAATGAAAAATGAAAACACAAAATCACTTTGGCCGCACAGAGAGAGCTATTGATTGCTGCTAAAATACATTTAAACGAACTGTTTTAATATGCGGAAAGTCATTTCGTGCACCGAAAAAACTGTCGAAATAAATTGAAAACGTTGGCCAGCAAAATATTTGAAATATACGACCGACATACGGCAACGATATCAATTTGCCTTCAATGTGTGCTCACAAAAAAGAAAGTAAAAACAGAGATTATTTAGCACTTTGTTTTTGAACGAATGACCCCAAGGAATATTCGATTTTTTGCTGATAAAATATGTTTTGATTTGCAGACATTTAGTTGGCAGTTAGTTTTCCCTGTTGGACCAAGTTTTTTAAACCAGAATGACAATTTGATTAGTTTGGAATAAGTTTTAGTTATTTTTTATTTTTTTGCTGCAAAACTTTGCTGCGACAGGTTTGTGGAAAATTCCGTGCAGTTTTAATGACAAGTTTTGTGGGTAAAACTTTGCCAATGATTATGCTTCCTGTGCTAAAGTCAATTAGTTGGGGGAATATTTGCCACCAAATGGTTTATTAATATTCAATATGGACAATCCAATGTAATTCGCTATTAATAACATTTCATTTGTATAATTGATTATAATTATAAAATAATTGCCTGTCGCTGCTATTAAGTTTTAATACAATTGGCCCGCATGGCGTATGTGTGATGTCGGAAAACGTTGCATACTTTCGGGATCCGCATAAGTCTTGCGAATCCACACAATTCACGCATAATATCTTCTGCCGAGACAAGTGATGCATTTAAACATAACAAGCAACAGCATGCTCAAGTCTCAAAATTTCTGAAACAGCTCGCCGACTTCTTAGTTTTCTTTGGCTCAACTGTTGGCTTGGATTTTGGGGGATTGTCGGAAACTTGTCTTCACTTTTGACTTGGTTCTTTGTGCGAACTGAAACTGCAACTACAACAAATGACTCATTTTCCACGCACTTCATTCTACTGTTGCAAAAGTTTTCGCTAGTCAGTCGTCGTCTCTGCGAAAACCAAACAATGCCGACGCGGGAAAGGATGAGCAATCAAACTCGTTTCCACTTCTGACTTCCTGATACAAACATACATATACACTCGTAGTTTTGGGATATAGTCTGGATATTTATCATAAATTTGACTGCGCAATGCTTTTGCTTTGATGCGGCTTCCTTTGGCTCAGTCCGCCTTCTCATATCTCTGGCAATCGCCTTGATTCATAAATTATTTCATATTTCATTTCCTCTGCGTGATGCAACAAAAAGAAATGCTAAAAAAAATAAATGCACACTGACAACTGGGAAACACGCAAATACAGAATGTACAGAATCACTGTTCGCCTCTCCAAAAGGACTATATTTCAGTCTCTGCCCCCCGGCGATGCAATAAAATGTCTGCTTCTGCTGATTTTGTCTGCTGTTCTTGTCCAAGCATTGGCCAAAGTAAACATAATAATAATAATTCCAACTGCAACTTCAATTTTCCTCTCTAGGATACTTAAACATGGGTGCAGAGGGTGTAAAAAAATAGAAAGTGATAAAATGAGGGCAATTGAGGAAACTCAGTGGAGAATGCGCAAAAAGTCAGAAGTAAGAAAAGCTGTATATTAACCAAAATTATGAACTATCATATTACTTATTTTATAAAGTCACAAGTTATTAAAGTACAAGGTAATAGTAATTGTAATACCACTAAAATGTTTTAAAAAAGGTTAATAGAAATTTGTATATAAAATCTTTATTATTTTATATTTAGTTCGTACTCATCTATTTTTTTCTACATTTAACAATTTTAATCAAATTTAACTTAAATAAAATGAATTATTTTTTGTGTTGTTACTTCATTTTACTGTTGTGAGTAACTATTATTTACTTACAATTTATAAATACAGGTTAGTTGAGAATTGTTAAACTGCGTTATATTTTTTAGCTTCGGCACTCAAACAGATTCTTAATTGGTTTAAATTGTTTCCAATTTTTGAAAGATAAGATTTCATTTACCTAATTGGCATGCTAGCGCCACTTAATGTAAACATAAGTTTCTACTTGACATTAAATCATTTATTCAAATAAAATATAAATTAATTAACTGCTTTATTTCTTAGAAGAACAGTAAATATTTTTACATTTTTCCTCAATGCTTAAATTATGTATAAATGTTTTTTAATACAAATATCCCACATCTTTTTTTGAAATTGCACTAAAAAGTAATTGTTTTCGTGACCTAGCACAAAATTATGCCGACACTTACAATTCAAGAGCAAACAATTCACAGTTTTCAGTTCTTGACGAATAATGTTTATTTTTCTAGGTAATCAAGATAACACACTTCACGTGTATTTTTACAACTAGGGCGTTCACATGATTAATAAAGATTATTGTTATTTAAGGGCAAGTAAACTTTACGCAGATAAATACTATTTTTGATTTTGTTTTTAATAAACCGTTGGTGTTTCTTTTTTTGTGTCAAGCAATTTACTCCTCTATTGTAACGCCAGTTTTGCAGAAGAACCAAACGTCTGTATAGCAAACACCTCCTTTGGTCCGGGAAGCCCAATAGGCGTCCTGAACATTCTCGGAAACATACTTGGGCCTGCCAGTTGGCACGAAAAACCAAAATTCATAGGTGGGATTGTACGACAACACCTTGCGTTCCAAAGCCTCCGAGCTTAAGGCAAAGTAATTAAATTTATTAAGGCGAGAATGAATATATATATTGAATATTAAAAAGGGTTACCTTTGCTGGCTGGCTGGCAGCAGCAGGATAATTGCAATTATTATTGCAGCCGAGTAGTTCATGTCGTAGGTGTCGGGCTGACTGATTGCGAATGTGAGTTATTTGTGCTTCCACCTGCTATTATTTACGAGCCACTCGAGGTTATCGCCTCGGTTGGCTGTTGAGTGTGCGATAAGGTAGTGTGAAGTCGGAATGGCAGCTACAAAAAAAGGAAATA
This sequence comes from Drosophila takahashii, assembly GCF_030179915.1. Classification (NCBI taxonomy): domain Eukaryota; kingdom Metazoa; phylum Arthropoda; class Insecta; order Diptera; family Drosophilidae; genus Drosophila; species Drosophila takahashii. Next base: position 16,397,900 of record NC_091681.1, read on the forward strand.
AAACCGAAAGTTGCATGCAATGCCAAGCCAAAACGGAATAGAAATGAATTAGAGCTCACCTCCGGCTTTGCCAGCCAGCATGTTTTGGCCAAAAGTGAAGGATAAAGCCGGCTAAAAAACCCCCAAGTGTGATTTTTAGTTTTATCTTCTGGGGTTTTAAACCCGTAGAAGAATTTTTTAAATCGGAGCATTTATTGAAAAGTTATAAGCCAATAATGGAATTCAAGCAGTGGCTACATGCTTATTCGATAGTCGAGGTACTCTCTCTCTCTCTCTCTCCTATTTTAAGGGTATTCTGCAGTCAAATTAGCCATTCCTAGTCAACTGTTTTTAGTTTGTTTCTTGTGTCTACCCTTTTTTCCGGCCAAGAAGGTACAATTTATTATACAAACACTACGAATAAACACATTATGAGCGTAGGGACAGCAACAAAAGGGTGATGTCTTCCCATTTTCTTCTCCGGAATTGGGTAAATAAATAAACAAAGGCAAAAATGGGAGCAAGTCAAATAATGACCAGGAAAAGACATAGTCTATAGTGTGTATGTATGTGCGGTATATGAATGGGCAAACAATTGAGCCAAAACCAACAAGAGTCCAAACAATAACATCAAATGCAATCGTAGACAATGGCAGGCACGTTTTGTAAATTTTTGTGCAAGCAAATATGTGAATATTTATCTTTGTCCGACAGTCACGCCCACAAAAGCTATCGCTGCCCACAAAGAAAGTCAAGTGAAATTCATAGTTTCCCTTGCAGTTTATTATTTCCAGTAAAGTTTACCCTTACCTGTTCTTTTCAAGGTATTCTGCTGCTCTTATTTTTGTTTTAAAGCGGTCAGAAGATGGTTTACTTTACTTTCTGGGACAATGGGTTGTCTGTCATTCGTCATGATTTGGTGCGGCCTTGCATGCAATAGCATAATAAGCCAAGCGAACAGCTCCACACTTCTCCACTCCACACCACTCCGCCCACACTTTATCCTTCATCCTTCTCGTGCGGCAGTCAACACTCATACGCCTCGTTGCACGAGTTGCTGCACGACTCGCTTCATTGTTGTGGCATATTGTTTCACATTTTGAAGCCGCCCAACCACAGGCAACAGGCAACTATGCACGCAGAATAAAAGATGATCTTAAATTAGGATCATCAATAAGAATGCATTAAATAAGGGAGATTTATATTGAAGATTTAATTTTATTATTTATCAAAATGTAAATGGAAAGTTATAATAAATATGTTAAAAATTAAAATAAAATATTCCTTGGTTAAAAAAGATATGTATTTATATGTTAAATATATTGTTCTATTATATTAAAATTATAAATGAATTTAATATTGTTTTGAAAATATCAAACTAAAAAAACTTTAAACTTAAAAAAATAAAAAACCATGTTTCATATTAAAATGATAATAATTTTCGATGATTATATCGTAGAATGATTAAATTCAATTAAATTAAATTAAGTTACAATACAATTATTTTATCTAAATCCATTATTCTCCGAGTGGAGCCACCATGGATATCTGAGAGAATTTCGCAGCGAGTGCACACATATTCAAAAACGAACAAACGTGCCCGGCATGTGCCCAGAGTCCAGAGTCCCGGAGTCTGCAATCCAGAGACCCGACCGACCACTGACACGACTCCGGCGTGGAGTTTTGAGATGCCAGACAGGATGGTATGTGTTGGGCCGGCCAACTGCCGAAAATAGTTGCATATAAAGTGCTTCGAATTTAATTAAATTATAATTGGACACTGTGTGCAGCTGATGGCCAGACAATGTGTAGTTTAGTTTTCAGTTTCAATTACAAACAAAATCCCAATTAAGTTACATTTTCGGTGTCCGGTTATGACAACACCCAGACGGCAGAGAGACTCCTTGGCCCTCGAAACACTATCCTATGGCATATGGGTAATACGTTAAGTGCTTCGCCTGAATCCACGGCAATATTAACAACAAGGAGAACGGAGATCCCCAAGGGGCACACAGAACGCTTAGCAGATTAGCCGGGGCCATTCTTTTCCTTTTTGATTAAAGTGCGAACATTTACCAACAAAAAGCAGAGCTGGCTGACCAGGACAATGGCCGAAAGCCAAATCAAATCAGCTGAAAACACGAAACAAAACGGACCCAGAAACGGGAATAAAATAAAAGCATACAAACAAATAGAAAAAATGCTGATGGAAAAATACAAAAAAAAGGACAAATCCGATGTTTTCCCTTCTTTTTTTTGACATTTCAATCAGCATTTTTCAAGCGACACATAAACACAAACACATAAAAGAAAACGTTAAGGAAATCGCATTATAGGAAAACATTTGACCATTTTTCATGTCCTGCCAAAACAAATGTCAAACGAAAATTGAATTGCGGCAAAAAGATGACAGCGCCAGAACGGGCAGTAAATGTTCCAAGCTGGAATATCCGCATTAAATTGTATTTACCGGGCGTATGAGTAATTTCATTGGAAATCCACTTTTTGCCCAGCATGATGTTCGCGACGGAAAAGCTGCGAAAAAAAATTAAATAATATTATTAGTCAATTAAAAAAGAGCAACAGAATTTGATTACAGGTTGCGGTCGCATGAATGTCAAAGCGGGTGAATTTTTTTGTATTCCGCTCAGTTGATCCTGTTTGCCTTAAATAAATTCTCTCCTCACCTATCCTGTTCCAGTTTAATATTTAAATTCCTCTGACAAACCGCAGACAGACAGCTTTACCTTATCTGTCAGCCTCAGACCTTTGATGCCTGGGCATTACCTATGATTCCCGGGACTTCCGCTTAAAGCTTTATGCAAATCCCGACCGGAAATACATGAAAAATGGCCAAGGTCCGCGGAAATGCTTAGCATGCAACCACCATCCACCCACGAAACAGTAAATGTTGGGGGCGCAAAAAAATGGTCTTTCATTTAAATTTACGCGCCAACTTGAGTACAATAAAAGCAAATGTGAAACTGTTGCCCCGTAACGAACAGCAGCGCCAGCAAGTAAAATGTAAAGTCCAAAAGTCCACTTAACAAGAAAATTGTTTCCATGAGCTCGCTTTTTTTGTGATTTTTTTTTTGCTCTGTGTCCTATGCATTAAAACCATTTCCAGGCCCTCGCTTATTATTAGCTCTCTGTGTGTGTGGGTGAAGGTAGAGCCATACAAAATACTTTGCACATTTTTATGACCGTGACAGTGCGACGGAGGAGCCAAGGAACCCACGGAAACCCCTCGCCATTTCCCATTTTCCATTTCCAGCCTGCCTGCCAGCCACCTCCATTATGTCACACCACTCACCCTCACCTCCTGGAAAACCCAAACAATTTTCCCCAGAGTTTATGAGCGTGAAAAAATGTTTACTGGTTAGAGCTTCATGCTTTTTGTTTCGCTTCCTATTTTGCCTCGCTTTTTTTTTGTATTTTGCGAAATAAAGTCACTGTTTTATGCTGCAGGAAAAAAAGGTAATTAAAATGTTTTTTTTCGTAGACCAAAAGCGAAGCATGTCACGGTGAGATAAAGTTCTTCATTTTACGCCACAAAGTTTGCACCTCTTTCAGGGGATAACACATTACATAATATTAATGATCAGAGTTATATAGTTGTGATGTTGCTATCTTCCGTCGAGAAATTTCTTTTACATTTCGCTACTTTCTATTTTGTAAATTCATAACTCAATGTCAAGGTGGAAAAGTGTAAAAATAAGAACATGGACATTGATTTCCTTCTTATCACTCGTTTCAAGCCATTTCACTTGATTTACTTCGTTTGAGTCCCAGACTGATTTCGTTTGCGGTCTGTGTTTCAGTTTTGGTTTTGGGTTTGGAATTGGGTTCGAGTTCGGGTGGGATTTGGGTCTTTCCTTTCGCATTAGGCATCATCAAGGTCCCCCCATTCGAATGACCGTTTCACCGCATCCTCATCAGTTGCGCTTCATTGTGTTTTATTCGTTGCCGCTGTTATCGCATGTTAACACTTCATGGCAAATCCTAGCCAGCCTGATGTCCTTTCGCATCATCATTGGAATGACCTTTCGTTTTCGGGGGGCGTGTAGAACATATAGAAGGACTGTGTGAATCCCGCACACGCTTAGTTAGTTTCTGCCACACGCTTTGCGTGCAAAATGTCAAAATACATTTTACTCGGATTTATGGTCACTGGACGGCCACCAACTCCTCCGCATCCTCGTCATATGTATTTCTATATATGCTTGTGGGATTTGTGCTTGTCTTTGGCTATTTTTGGGGATTTACACGCTTATCACACAGAAACAGAACACACAAACACATTCTCTGGATGAAATGAAAATATTATGCTACATTTCATTAAAGGAGCACACATCCCTCCATTCAAACATCCTTGAATGCTTTACAGCCACTTAAAATAGATTAGCTTTCAACGTTTCGGGCTCTTAGGCAAAACAAAACTGACTAAAAAAAGGCAAAACGAATGAGGAAAATAATAAAACGCCCAACCATAATTCAAGTCGGGCTTTCCTTCGTCCGCAGATGTAATAGAAAAGCGATTGAAAACATAAGCAAGCGTCAATGATATAATGTCGGAAATCAGAAATAGTTATACGTGACAGGTCTCGGGATGACAAGTTCGAGGACCCTGAAGAAGAAAACGACACTTTGATAAATGAAATGGCAAACATTTGAAAGCCAACAACTTCTCAAACCAGAAAAAAGTGGATACCAGTGGAATGAAGACATCTCAAAAGAAGTAGAAAGTGCGAAAGGAAAGCCATGATAAGAGAGTACTTGCTTTTCGAAGGGAATCAATTTATTTCCCTTTTTGAAGCCGGAAATCTTTAAGTCCCAGCGATTATGGGCCCTGAAAGTGAGAGACCTATCTGTTCACTTCATGGCCAATCCACAACCGTCCATAATTCATTTCATTCGCCATGGCTTCTTCAGAGTTATAGCAGCGTTTGGCCCCTTTTTTTTCGAGAGCCTGAGCCTGAGCCTTCATCATCATCTCACATCGCAGTCTACGAAAAGGCCAAACTAAAAATGCTCTTTCGCTCCATGTGGCCCCATCATCGCAATCTGTGTCCTGCTGTTGCCGCAGCTTCCACAGCTATTATTGTTCCTTCAGCTGGCTGTTGTTGAGCCATCTCGGTGCTCAAACAAAAAAAGGGGCAAAAATATTAGCTGCCTCTCAATCGTTCAGCTGAAGAGAAAAAAAAACCCTTGGAAAAAAACCAAGAAAAGGGGTCAGTGGTGGGACGAGCAACAAAAAAAAAAAGAATATAAAATGGTTTATTTATGCAAATTGTCAATGGTTTTTGCTCTTCAAAAGATAGACGACGAGCCGTGAGGCCCGGCTGCTTTTAAGCGAATTGCCTGCCAACTTAGTGATAGACCTTTTTCGTGGCAGAAACAGCAGCAGCAGCTAAGCCTATAATTGAAATGTATTGGATCTGCCGAACTGGACCCATTGTGTCCACCGGTTGAAAACCAAACCAAACAAGTGCCTTAGGGAGGCAATTGGCCTGGGCAAATGAGCAGCGCACAAAAGCAGGCCATAAAATATTTACATTGCTCGGTAATAGCGTGACTTGGCCTAAAACCAAACCCACACACGCACAAACAATCGGGTTGCGAAGGGGTTTTGGCATGCCAAAACTTCATAAACCTTGCGTTCAACGCAATCTACACAATTTTCATTGTAAATTTCAAAACGCCACCGCAATTTCTGCTGCATATTTGTTTAAACGATAATCAAATGCAGAACTCTACCTCCATTTATCACCTATGTGTGTGGATAATATTTTTTACCTTTTTCCATTTTTCAAACGCCGTTTCGGGTCCTAGTACAGCTTTATCTACATCCCACAAGGGGGCTTTGGGTTTTCTATTTACCTCTGCCCTGGCCCGAATGACAGTTTGAATAGCCCTTTGGCACAGGACATTTTCTATATCTGTCTGCGGATATTTGTATGTCCGAGTGCCTGTTGACCACCGGAATGGTCCAGCCATCGTCAAAGCGGATGCCCTCAGCATTTATAGCTGCTAGCCAATGACGGTCTGAACCATTAAATGCAGCCAAATGTGGTTTCTGAGCGCATTTAGACGATAATAATTGCTGTCAGATGGTGTCTGTCTCTGGTTTTGGTTATAAAAATAACCAATTAAATATTTATTATTATTATTTGCTTTTATTATGATTAATTGGTATTTAGTAAATTAAATACGATTTTTAGGAAGCGAAGAATAATAGCTTTTAGGACCGTTTGCCAAAAGAAAACTAAAAGAAGAGGGTATGACTTAGTCGAGTTACTCTTTTCTTTCATAAAACTTATGTAGAAAATCTTATAAGTTTTACCCGCTCATTAAGCCGTTGCTAATTTTCCCTTGCAAGCGATTCGTTTTGCCTAATGACTCTAAGCGCTTGGGCCTTAGTTTTGTTTTGAGAACACAACCAGCAGTTCACACACATTCTCCATGTTGGATCGTCAAATAACTTGGAGTCTTTTGCAGCTGTTTTTGCTGCTGGGTTTTTCCTCAGGAAGTTCCCTAAGTGGTCGTGGGTGAGCGAATCAAATAGCTACCAAAACAAGTTTAAAAACGGTGTTTCTTCCTGTTTTTATTCCATCAGCTTGTGGGGAACACGAAGAGCGAGCCTGTTTACCCTGCACCGAACCTAAATGTTCACATCCCTATATGAATGAACCGCAATGCATTTTCTTCAAAAAGTGCAAATTGGGATGTGGCTGCAAGTTTGGATACGTGCGCGATGACCTGAGTTATAAATGTATTCCCTACATGAAATGCAAAATTCCAGTGCGACAGATAAATATTCCAATTTTATAAAGAGGTAAATTATTAAAATAGTAAAACTAACTAACTAACTTATGGTCCTAAAGTTACTTACTTTTCAACAAAATTCTTTAAATTTTTTCTGTCCAAAATACAGTCATATGTACTGATAAATTATAAAATAAAAGAGTGAATGTTTTAAAATATATCTTTTTGGTGTTACAAGACTTCAATTAATTTAAAATGTGTTTACACTAAATAAGAAATAAAGAAAACTCTAAGATCTTCGAAGTTTATAGCTGATGCCCAAGCTCTCCAGTATTATTGTCCTTGTCAATTTACATGCGACGAGATTTTTATGGCCCTGTACTTTGTGTTTCGTTTCTATTGCTGTTTCATCCACTCCATTTTCAGCTCTCTTTCACTTTATGACAACAACAACAACAACAATACGAAATTGTATCTTGGGAATTCTATGTTTTTAGCAGCGAAAGTTTTATTGTTGATTTTTACGGTGCTCGAGATTTACGACTCTGTCGGTGTCCTGACCCCATTTCAAGCGAACTTTGCTTGGTTTTCGTGGAGCTGCCGCCGCCAGTTCATAAAGCATACAATCTTAAATCTGTGCCCCCAGATTTTACTTCTTCTTCTACCACATAAATATTAATTTAGCCGCAGTTACTTTCGTTCTTTTATTTTTTTTTACGTTTCTTTCACTTTAGCTCTTGCTTTTTTTGATATGTGACATTTGTTTGCTTGCACTTTACTTTATGAATGGAAATTATTGCTCTGCATTTTTATTTTTGAGCTTGTTTTTATTGCTGGCTGTCGTTATGTTCATGCCGAAGTTAAATGGCTTCTTTGTTGACTTTTATGAATGTAATCAGCAGCAAAGTGATTGCAAAACATGCATAAATAGGGCAAAAGTAATTGACATTTTATGAAGACAACCTGTTTCGTTCTCCTTAACTTATAATGTAATTGTGTAAAACCAAACTGGCAATGTCCCCAAAAGAATAAAATAGAAAATTATAATAATTAATTATAATCATTTTGTTGATTAATGTAATCATATTTCGAGATACACATCGGAACTGAATGTTGTAATCTTTCAACTAGGGACTTACATCCTTTTGGTTAGCTGCAAAAATGCATTTCCGATTTATTTCGTCATTATTAACTAGTTTTAAATCCAAACTCAGTGAATATTTGGACATGTAGTGCCCATCAATAATTTAGCATATTTTATAAATTTCTATTGGCTCACAATATGATTCCCAATAGAATTGACCGAAAAAGCATGGACAACATTTTGCATTTCCGGTAAGCTGAATTAAATGTTAATACTTCCGCCGTGTGTGTGCGTTCAAATGCGCATAAATATCTAACAAATTTAGCACAAAATGGCTGTTATTATATTATTTCACAAGACTGGTCACGGGTTTTCGGGGAAAATTTGGTGGAGAAGCATAAAAGCAATTAAAGCCCAGGCAAAGTGCTCACACATTGGCGGCAGGCATAAAACTGTTATTATTATTATATTTTGTTTTTTTTTTGTGGTGGCTGCTGTGGGTTTTTTGGGTGAATTCCATTTAAGTTTCGTCGCCGAAGCACCGAAAATAAAATTAAATTACCCATTAGTGGTAGATTTTCGTCTCATTTTTTTGCCGCCCGAAATGGTATTTAATGCGAATTTACGTGCTTCATATAAATTTATTATGTTTTAATTTATGGCTCGTCATTAAGCCGGTGTTTCGCTCGCCTTTGCTAGCAGAAATATTTCAACGTGATGAAATAACAAGTTTTTTTTTTAAAGCTTACTTGAAGTGCCAGTAACAGACTTAAGCCACTAAACAACTCGACTACAATTTATCAGAAACAAACAAATCGAACAAGAGTCGCAAAGGGGATTACAGGAAAGAGTGCTTGAGGTTGTCTTGTCCTTTTTGCCCTCCCCCATATAATCGAATCGTTGCTCAGTGGTGGCCACAATAAATTCAAAACTTTTCGCCCCCCAGGGGAGCACACCTCTTTTTTTACATCTCTCGCTTTTCTGGCCATTTAAATGGCCAACTTTTATGGAAACAAGCTTACACGCATTCTGGCTCCCACACACACACAGTTTACTGGGGAAAGGACTTACTGATAAGAAGGAGAGAAGAGAGGACCATGACAACAAACCCATGGAGCTCTTAATTCCTTATGGCCAACAACGATTCCGCCCGCCTGCCAATTGTTTAATGAGCTGAGTTTTCCTCGCTTGCTTTTCCCCACTTTTCTTGTTGTTGCGTGTTTTGCTCATTTCGGTTCTACTAAGCAGCGGAAATTGTCAGATAAGAGAATTTCACAAAAGTTGCTCATTTTAATCGAGAAACTTTTGTCTAGTTTGATTGCCAAGAACTATGTATCCCTGACTTGTGGACAGCTGAGGTCTCGTTTTATCTTTTATTGAGGCCTGGCTGTCGAGAAAATTGACAAATAATGATAACAACACGGAGAAGCTGCTGGGCGCAAAACTTATTCTAATTATAAAGTTTGCCAATGCAAAATAGTCGGCTGTCTAAAAATGTTTTTAATATTTCTGCAAAAGTGATAACAGCTGTGGGTAGCAACTTGCTACTAGCAAGGTTACAAGTTTAATAACTGCCTTATTATTAGACATCGGATTTTAGGTGAAATCGTTTTTTGTAAATACGATTTAAAGCCACATTTGATTAGTTACAAATTTTATTTATTAAGTTATAATTAGATTTAGGTCAAACTTAATTGAGATTTTTGTAAAAAATTTTTAACTACTCAAATGTGGCTTTAAATCATGTTTAAAAAAAACGATTTCACCTAAAATCCGATGTCTACTTATTATATATTTTCACCACATGATTTAACAGATGTCGCTTGTTTAGTCAAGATTTTTATATGGAAGAAAACCTACCATGAATCTAGTTAGAAACATCCTTAAACCAATAAGAATTTTTTATACTTCAAAATCTTCCCCTAAATCATATCCTTCCGAATTTCTAGCAATAACTTTCTCAGCCGCAAAATATGCTACAAAATATTTAATATCCTTTAAGCTTCTGTGTATATAATGTAGGTTTACACATTCTTTTTACCGCCATTAATATTGCGGCAAGTATATATTAAATATCTGCAAACATCTCATATCCAATTTAATTGTTGTGAGTGCAATGAAAAGGGGATAAACCCTTGTTCGATATTAATAAGCCTTGAGTACGTGCCATAAATAAAAGTGCACATTCCGGCGAGCAAATAAAGTGCTGCCGACAAAGAAAATGCGAAGTGAGTGGGAAAATTTCACAAGCCTTCACTCTGCATTAAATGAAGTTGCGAGTAGTTGGAGCGCCCACCTGTGCGGGACCAAAAATATGCATTTAATCCTGATGTGCATTTAATTAATGCCGATGGTAAACACTTCTGCACACACTCGAACCTTTTTTTCAGCCAATAAATTTACTTTAAGGCCTTTGGCGGTATTAAAAATTAAAGATGATATGGCGTAAAACATTTTTCAACTCTGGGTTCATTGCAACGAATATAAAATGGACTTACTCCTTTATATGGAAGCTTGGGTATTAAGGGCTTAATTTAATGGGCATACACCGTGTCGATATTCCTACGCTTTCAACTGCATGTAATATTTAATGTTTTCACCTCTCCTCTTTAACCGCAGGTATGCGCCCTATCCAAACGCGCCGTGATACTGCAATCCTCGGATATCCTTGCCTATAATGAGCTCCCACTCCATCAGGCCAACAGCATTAATGGCAACAATGTGGGAGGCGGCATTACGGCCATGGCCTCCAAGTCCTCGGTCTCCGCGCCGCAGAACATCATCGCCAATGCAGGGCTGAGCTACGAGGATGTGCTGAACGATGATTTCCAGTTCGATATGGATGGCCACGATGTGATGGTCTTTCTGCACATCCAGAAGACGGGCGGCACCTCGTTTGGCCGCCATTTGGTCAGGGATTTGGATCTGAAGGTGAGTTGGCTAGCTATCCTTTGAAGAATCCTTGTAACTGATACCTTTTCTATATTTATTACCAGCGTCCTTGTGAATGCCAGCGGCAGAGAAAGCGTTGCTACTGCTTCCGGCCGCATCGCAACGAGAACTGGCTATTCTCCCGCTACTCGACGGGCTGGAAGTGCGGCCTGCACGCCGACTGGACCGAGCTGACCAGCTGCGTGGACGTGGAGCTGGACAAGAACGAGGGCGAGACGGCCAAGCGGCGTTACTTCTACATCTCGCTGCTCCGCCAGCCCATTGCCCGCTACATGTCCGAGTACCGGCATGTGCGGCGAGGGGCCACCTGGAAGGGATCGCGCCACTGGTGCCTGGGTCGCCAGGCCACCGCCGCCGAACTGCCCGCCTGCTACAAGGGCAAGGATTGGCTGGACGTGGATCTCGATCAGTTCGCCGGTTGTGAGTCCAATTTGGCAGCCAACCGGCAGACCCGCATGCTGGCGGATCTGGCTTTAGTGGGCTGCTACAACAAATCCTCGATGCCCGCCCACGAACGGGATCGCGTGATGCTGGCCAGCGCAAAGCGCAATCTGGCCGCCATGGCCTACTTTGGACTGACTGAATATCAAAAGGTGCGGTTTTCATATGGTGTTTTCTTAGGATACCTTGATTTTAATTCATATTTCTCTACCAGATGTCCCAGTACATATTTGAGGAGACCTTCAACCTGCGCTTCGCCATACCCTTCGAGCAGCACAACACCACAATCTCGGCGACTGCTGTCCAGAATCTTCGAAGCGACCAAAAGCGTCGCATCGAGAAGCTCAACGGGCTGGACATCGAGCTGTATGCCTTTGCCAAGACTTTGCTCTTTCAGCGGTGAGTTGCAGGATCTTTCTTTGTTCCTTCGACCTATGTATTGATATTTATAACACTCAACTTAATTGGCTTATGTGCCGATAGAACATGGCTTTAGTGTGCGCCCCTTGTTAGTTACAGTCTGCAGATAGCAAGTTTGTCTGGTCTGTCCGGTTCTCTGTAGATCCTTTCTTCCTAGCAAAGCATCATCGGGACGTCTGGTCGAAGGTCGATGACTCAGGTCCACGGCCTTTGTAGCGCTTTGTATCCCATGAGGGTGCGAAACCCTTTTGATCATCAGGGGCCAAGCCAGTCGACGAAGAGTCGTCCTTTGTTGCCTTCACTTTGTGTTGTGTTGACATTGGCTCTGGCTCTGCCAAAGGATAATGGATCCCAGGGAACCATCATTAGATCGCGTTACTTTTTAGCGCGCTCAATGTGCAGCGGTTATGCATGAACAGGCATGGGAAAATTATATTGAAGGTGTCTCAGCGCAGGAATATTGTCATTAACATCATTTATATTACTTTGGGCTTGATACATCAAAGGATCAGCCAATTGTGAAACCCTTTTACCATTTTATTGTCCTATTTTTATGGAAAGAGCTGTGGGAGATTCATAAAACATGAGTCCTTGGTATAAAATTTAAATATTTTGTAATGGAATTTTAATATAATATAATGTAATGGGAAGTTTATGCAAGGACAACTATTAAATTATAAAAAGTTTATTGACATTATAAACCAATATAAAATACTTTTGGGGAGTGAATTATTTTTTCTTGATATTTTATTAATTTGTGAAAGATTTCACTTAATAAAATACAAATATTTTGTATGGAAATTTTAATATAATTTAATGGGAAATTTATATAAGGCCAAATATGAAATTATAAATAGTTTATTTACATTATAAACCAATATAAAAGTCTTTTAGGGAGTTAATCATTTTTTCTTGATATTTTATTGGTTTGGGATAGATTTCACTTAGTTACTTTATGTGTTATAAGAAAATGCCAGGAATATGAAACCCCCTAGCTTATAAATCTTTTGCACAGCTGTGTGTGGTTGACCCACCCAGAATTTCATGCCTGCCTGATTTAACCTAGAATTATCACCTCCCAGTTGCTAGAATCTTCCATCCATTGTTTGCCATCAAAGAAACAACCAGCTGAGCAGTCGGCAGTTGTGACAATCTCACCGGAGAGGAAGAAGGGAAAAAAGAGCAGGGGACACAGGGAGCTACCGCAGGATCAGCAGGATCTCATGAGGGTCTCCTGCCAGATTAGCGATGGCCGATTGCCCAACTGCCTGATCACAGAAATACTAGATTTCCCCGACGCATTTCCATTTTCCATGCAATTCAATTCGCCACAATTCAATTCAACTCATTGCGCAGGCGCAACTCTCGCCCATTTCCGACACATTTTCCTTCCAATTATGCGGGCTTCGGATTTCGTATCAAATTAACAACTTATGCTGGCTGCCAGCTGGGTTGGAGCTAACGGATAAAGCAGTCCATTCAGCCATCAAGTCCTATTCCTATCCCTGTACTCCTCGTAGTCGCAATCCTCGAGAGCAATCGCATTTATTTGTAGACGTCTCGAAGGGAAGGAGAGAATGCCAGACAGATGTGAGTGTGTCTCTGCTCTTCGGCTACGCCACATTTCCTATATCTGAGCAGCCAGGGAATGCGGAACCCCGTCGTCATATGTATCTCCACCCCTACCCATCGTTCTCCTACCCCCACCCCGATTTTGAACCCTCCTCGTGCTGTCTTGAACTACAATTGCAACATTTGCGCGCGCTAAAATGAAAACATTTCTTCTTTACGTATACACGAGGCCGACGTCTTGACAAACACACAGATAAGACGGCTAGGGATAAAGAATTGTGGCACGAACTACCACCAAGTAAAGCAGGAAGAAGTACATGGTATTCCGGTTATGTAGAATTTTAAACACCCTTAAATGTATGTTTATATAGAAATTGTTAAAAATTTAAATGGTTTTTATAAAACTAAAAATTACAAATTGCAAAAATAATAACACTTATGATTATTGTATCTTTAGAAACATAGAACAAAATACACATCTTACTTTTAGTTGAAGTAAACTTATAATGGTGAAAGAATAACTAATAAATTAGATCTCTCTAAATTTTACAGTCTAAATCAGGGATTGAATAACCCATATGTTTAAAGAAAATTCCTTTAAAATTAAATATGAATAAAAATATATGGAATTTTTCTAAAAACGCAGAAGTGTTTTTTATGCTCTCTTTAGACTCGAAGAACCGTTTTCTTGTCCTTTCTTTAAATTTAAAGTAGAGTTAAAGCCTTAAAATTTGTATTTATTTAAAAAATATATTTTTGCATAGGTTTTTATCTGTTATGTAAAATCATTCAGTGATCCTATTTAAATTGATTTCTTATTTATAAGAAAAATCTTAACCGATATAAGGGAAGTACCCAGCCTGACATATAGGGTATACCGGATCATATAGGTGAGACAACGCCGGATCGTTGCAGCGACCCTTTTGCACGAGGGTTGTTTTCTTCGTTACCCCTCGCTCTATCTCGGTCCCGCTCTACCTATCCACCCATCACGCTCCCTCTCGCTGCGCCAGCTGAGGACAATGTTTGCCTCAGCGATCTTGGACAGAAGGTGATCTCAGTTAGGTTTTGACAGCGGAACGCGTAGGTACAGCGAAACGGGTAGCAACGGGAAAGCGGGTTTAGTGTAGAACAGAACAGACTACGAAGTACAGAACAAAAATTTTATAAAACGAACTACAGACGATTTGTTAAACAGTTTACCTTAAAGAAAAACCAAAAGTTAAAGTTGTGTTTATGTTTGATCATCGTTGAGTTATTGTTATTTCGAAAGTTAAACGAGCGTTATTTATGAGACACTGAGAAATCCAAAGAAATCGTAACAAAGTTAAAAGATAAATCCAAAAAGAAACAAATCGAAAATGTCTTTCTCCAAGGCCAAGTTGAAGCGTTTCAATGACGTTGATGTGGCCATCTGTGGCTCGCCGGCTGCCTCCAACAGCTCGGCGGGATCGGCGGGAAGTGCCACGCCCACTCCAGCAGCAGCAGCAACAACAACAACAGCTGCTACTGCTGCTCCTCCCACCGTTCAGCCGGAGAGGAAGGAGCAGATTGAGAAGTTCTTCAAGGACGCCGTTCGCTTTGCGTCCAGCTCTAAGGAGGCCAAGGAGTTTGCCATTCCCAAGGAGGACAAGAAGTCGAAGGGATTGCGCCTCTTTCGCACTCCCTCGTTGCCGCAGCGCCTGCGTTTCCGTCCTGCGCCCAGTCACACGGATGCGGCGGCCAGCGGCAGTGGAAGTGGTGCCTCCACGGCGGCCTCAACTCCGCTGCATTCGGCAGCCACCACTCCCGTGAAGGAGGCCAAGTCCGCCAGCCGGCTGAAGGGCAAGGAGGCGCTGCAGTACGAGATCAGGCACAAGAACGAGCTGATCGAGAGCCAGCTGAGCCAGCTGGACGTGCTGCGTCGCCATGTGGAGCAGCTGAAGGAGGCCGAACTCAAATTAAGGGAAGAGCACGAGCTAGCCACCGCCAAGACGGATCAGCTTATCGAGGCTCTGACCAGTGAGAACCTCTCGCACAAGACTCTCAACGAGCAGATGGGTCAGGAGCACGCCGATCTCCTGGAGCGTCTGGCCGCCATGGAGCAGCAGTTGCAGCAGCAGCGCGAGGAGCACGAGAGCCAAGTGGAGACGCTGATTGCCGAGAGCGAGGCACTGCGTCTGGCCAACGAGCTGCTGCAGGCGGCCAACGAGGAGCGTCAGGTGGTGGAGCAGCAGCTGCAGTCGCAGCTCTCTGCCCTCCAGTCGGATGTGGCCCAGGCCCGTGAGCATTGCGCTGTGGAGCAGGCCAAGACCGCCGAGAATATCGAGCTGGTGGAGAATCTGCAGAAGAACAATGCCTCCCTCCTGGCCGATGTGGTCCAGTTGAAGCAGCAGATCGAGCAGGATGCCCTGTCCTACGGACAGGAGGCCAAGAGCTGTCAGGCTGAGTTGGAGTGCCTGAAGGTGGAGCGCAATACCCTGAAGAACGATCTGGCCAACAAGTGCACTCTGATCCGATCGCTGCAGGATGAGCTGCTGGATAAGAACTGCGAGATTGATGCACACTGCGATACCATTCGGCAGCTGTGCCGGGAGCAGGCTCGTCACACCGAGCAGCAGCAGGCGGTGGCCAAGGTGCAGCAGCAGGTGGAGAGCGACCTCGAGGGCGCCGTGGAGCGCGAGAAGAGCTACTGGCGGGCGGAGCTGGACAAGCGCCAGAAGCTGGCCGAAAACGAGCTTATCAAGATCGAGCTGGAGAAGCAGGACGTGATGGTGCTGCTGGAGACCACCAACGATATGCTGCGGCTGCGCGACGAGAAGCTGCAGAAGTGCGAGGAGCAGCTGCGCAATGGCATCGACTACTACATCCAGCTGAGCGATGCACTGCAGCAGCAGTTGGTGCAGCTCAAGCAGGACATGGCCAAGACGATCACCGAGAAGTACAACTACCAGTTGACTTTGACCAACACTCGGGCCACCGTTAATATCCTAATGGAGCGTCTGAAGAAATCCGATGCTGATGTGGAGCAATTCCGTGCCGAACTGGAGTCGGTGCAGCTGGCCAAGGGAGCACTGGAGCAGAGCTATCTGGTGCTGCAGTCGGATGCGGAGCAGCTGCGTCAGCAACTCAACGAGAGCCAGGAGGCACTCTCTGCACTCAGATCCTCCTCACAGACGCTGCAGGGCGAGGTATCGTTGAAGGAGTCCTTGCTCCACGAACTGCTTGCCGGCGAGGCGGAGACATTGGCTAAATTCAATCAGATTGCAAACTCGTTCCAGGAGCGCATCGATGGCGACGCCCAGCTGGCCCACTACCACGAGCTGCGCCGCAAGGATGAGACACGCGAGGCCTACATGGTGGACATGAAGAAGGCCCTGGATGAGTTCGCCACCGTGCTGCAGTTCGCCCAGTTGGAGCTGGACAACAAGGAGCAGATGCTGGTGAAGGTGCGCGAGGAGTGCGAGCAGCTGAAGCTGGAGAATATCGCCTTGAAGTCCAAGCAGCCGGCCTCGGCCTCCCTGATGGGAACACCGGGCAAGGCCAACCGATCGAACACCACCGATCTGGAGAAGATCGAGGATCTGCTGTGCGACCCAGAGCTGCGTTCCGACTGCGACAAGATCACCTCGTGGCTGCTGAACACCTCGGAGAAGTGTGTGCGCCAGGACAGCACCAGCGAGATCAACGAGCTTCTGCTCGCCGGCAAGTCCTCGCCCCGTCCCGCCCCCCGAACGCCCAAGGCCACGCCGCACAGTCCGCGCACTCCCCGCACTCCGCGAACACCGCGCTCGGGATCGGCGGCCAGCACGCCCAAGAAGACCGTCCTGTTCGCCGGCAAGGAGAACGTGCCCAGTCCGCCCCAGAAGCAGGTGCTCAAGGCACGCAACATCTAGGCTATTTCTCTTACTATTATAAATTGTACTACTATAAATTATATACCTTAGCTAAGATCTGATTTGAAATATATTCAATACACACGTTGCACACAACATAGCCAAAAGGGGTTTTTGAAATCGATAATCTCTGGTGTTTATTCTGGAAATTTGATATGTTGAAGGTGTTTTCTTAATATATATTGAGACCTTCTTCCAATCAAAACATATTTGGCAAAGTGCTTGGAAATTTGATATGCTTATATTACTCTGTTTACAAAGATGTCATACAAATCTGTATAGGTTGATCTTAATTCCCTCCTGTTATTCAAAGAAATTTGATATTAATAAATACTTTTTTAAATGCTAAGAAAATGATTTATGTGTATTTCCATTTTTCCACATTTTCGATCAGTTCAAAAATAAAAGTAATTTTTAATCTTCAAGCACGTTTTCTTCTCCTCAAACTGTACAGTTTCATAATTGTATGAAAAGTAAACTTAATTTTTTAAAGTCGTCATTTCATTTTTGTACCTTTGTAAAAGGCTGTACTCTAAAAACAATGAGAAAATTGTTTACGCTTTTCTTGGCAACCCCGAGGAACTCGTTTTGATTTCGATCTGCTGTCGACCGTGTTGGCATTTTCTCAGGCTGAACCTCCTCCGGGAAGTAAGGGAGTCGAAGGGGTGGCAGCCATGCAATCCGATGGATTCTTGCGACGCTGATTACGCAGTGCACACGTGGCCCTCGAGGCAAAGGCACCGCCCCATTCCCCTGGTTACTCGATGGGAACGGACTCGCAGTTCCTTAGTTCCTCGAGCGAAACGGAACAGCTGCGCCTGCGCTTCCTCCTCAAGGGTGGTTTAACCGTCTTTGAAAACAACAAGAAGAAGGGAAATACCCATGCACCACCGACGACGACAACAACAACCACTGGTAGCTGCAAGTTCGCTTCATTAATTGTGACTTAAGCCTGTTGACGGGGTTTTCCCTTCACCTTTTTTGTTTTTCCGCTCCTTTTCTCCTACCCCCTAAAAATCTCTGGCCTTTTGTCTTGGGCCGCACACACATAATGGCCGCTTATGACCTTTGACATTTTCTGCAATGCTCACAATGCCCCGGGCAAGGTAAGTGAAGACTTGCCCAAGACGTGGATTTATTCATCATTGTGCATACAAGCTATACAGCTGTACGAAAAACCGT
Source organism: Drosophila takahashii (assembly GCF_030179915.1). NCBI lineage: Eukaryota > Metazoa > Arthropoda > Insecta > Diptera > Drosophilidae > Drosophila > Drosophila takahashii. The sequence goes on from NC_091681.1 coordinate 16,416,170, forward strand.
ACCTCGGGCAGCTGCATCAACAATTGAGGGTTCCCTTTTTTTATGGTGGGGTGCTGCACATAAGAAAACAATCTATTGCGCAGAAGTAAATTGAGCAGCTTTTGTTTGGAAGAGCGACAATGCAGAGTGTCGGTTTGGGTGGAAAAATGGTTAAGGAAAACGGGAAGGAAATGCCAACACAAGTTGGCATCGGAAATCCCCGAAGAAAGTAGATTACGCATTCAGACCAGCGGTGATTAAGGTTTAGGCCTACCTGAGTTAATGCGCAGAAAAAGAATGATTTTCGGAAAGGTTCACAAGTCCAGAAGGTCTGGTTCCATGAAAAATTAGCATAATTGCAGATCCAGGATTTTATGACATATGCAGAAATATTCTATGGGTAAAAGTAGTTGGTTTTTAACGTTTATTTGTTTATATCTACAGAAAGTTTATTTGATATCCATAGTGTTCGACTTTGAATAAATGTATATTAAAAGTTACTTATTACACTTTGAACTTATACATGCAAATATATATTCATATTGATATTTATCCATCCTCATTAATATTTGCCTTTCTCCTTGCAGTTTCGAACATCTGAAGGCAAAGGACACAAACTTTGAGCAGCGCTATGCCAACCTGGGCAACATCTACTTCAAGCAGGGCGTCACGGAATTCAACTGGGACAGCAATGTGGAGGATGGGCTCAGCACGGATCATTGAACTCGAAACCAAATATTACCGTTTAGAAACTAGATTGTAGGACACACACCAACTCATAATTATGTAGCTGGGCAGGGCAGAATAGGAGGGGTGGTCACCGAGGTTACCGAAACGCAGAAACGCAAAAGCATCAGCATAAAAATCAACCGAAGGACTTTAAACTACCGTCTAAGCAATAATGTTAATTAAGCAGATAAAAAACATCTAGCAGACTTGGCTTGTTTCATTCATACATAAGTAACAACACACAACTAAAGGACAGATGAGCGAAATCTCAGAGCGCGTAATATCTCTAAACCTAAACCTAAGCACAACTATGAAATCTATGACCATAACTGTACTCCCCATGCTGATACGCGTAGCACCCCCCAGAAAATCTTAGAAATTGTAAATACTTTGCATAATATGTGTATTTTATAAAAGCGCGGGATCCCCTTCGAAACATTGTAAACTCGAACTCGAATTCAATTTTCACCTTCACAGCGCACCCACCCACTCCACACAGCCATAAATTAGATTAGTTGATTAATTTGTAATATGTAGACTTTCGTTTATTGTTACGCCAAGTCTCTGCAAAGCCAAATCCACACTTAGTCTAAGTGCATAGTGCTTGGGAAATGTTTTCGATCCAACAACGCATTTATTTTACTTTACTACCTAGACATCACTGTAAATACTGCAGAATAAAGTTAAGCACAAAACGATTTAAGTAAGAGCATACAAATGCAATTAGTTTCGTCTATTTTACTCTTATTGTTTTTTGCCAGTTAAAGTGAACATATGTAGAGTTGTTAGCAGACATCATTATTTCAGACAATAATTAATTGGAAATTGATACCAAGCGAAACAGCAAAATTTGATCAAACAACAAAGCCAACGAAATACACACAAAGCCAATTGCCTAAATCATTAGAGAGCATAAACACATTGCCCATAACGTAAAAGTAATGTAATATATTTCAAATATTAATTAATTGCATAATAATCTATGGGGCGTGTGCCATTTTATATAGCAACCATAACTGAACTATGGAATTGCAAATTTCAAGCAGGTTCACAGAAACAATTTTATTTGCATTTTCATGATTTTGAGAAAGAAAAAACATTTTGTAGCGAACACACATTGAGAATAACAAAGAAAATGCGAACACAACAAATAAAAGCAGGTAAAATTGAATAAAACAAATGAATTATTGAATACCTGTTTTATTAAATCTCTGGATAGTGGTGTGGTTGGTTAGCACATGCTAAAATCGGAATAAAACATTCGGCTTCCTGCTGGGGCTTATATTTTAACAGAGTTACGACGAAAAAACACGGACACAAATTCAAGTTGTTGTTATAAATCCTTAGCTCAAAACTTCCTCCAAAGCTGAATTTTGGCCAAAACTAAGCAACAAATTGGCCAAATATCAAATGTCATACCCCGTTGAGTTCGTAATTAAATTCCAAATCGCTTGGCGTTCAAATCTAAAAACTTTAATTTTCGACGATTTTTTGGAAAAAATCGTGATGTAACCCCTTATTAAAAATGCTAAAATTGGCCAACAAGCTAATTTTTTTTAATCTACCCAAAAGTGATGGGGGTCGTTCCCATATGTTATAAGCTTCTCAAAACAGTCATCCTTTTAGCTGGGGCACCTATTTTAACCGAATTATGACGAAAAAACGCATTCAGCGTGAATACTATTTGTCTCAATTTTTTTGACAGGACTACTTTTTATAAATGTATAGTATACTTTCGGGGATTTTTAAAAAGTACTCCGAAAATAATGTTGCATTTTTTAGGCGTACTTTCGAATTAAAAATGAAGTAGCTTGTTTGTAGGCATTACTATAAATTTAAATTTATTATAAATATAAGTTAAAATTAAAATCTTTTATTAATATTTGTTTCTTCTATTATTTATATTTTTATTTATTATTTGTTTCTATTACTTATTGCCGTTACAAAATATTCCACTTCCTACCGGTCCCAAAAAGTATCAAATTAATTCGTCAAATCTTTGTTTATACTCAAAATAAACAAATCAGGTCATCAATATAATTAGGACCATTTTAATAGTTCCACGTAAGAGTGGAAAATTTAGTTGTCCATTTTAAAGACAATAAATATTTATTAGGCTCTAAATGGATCTTCCTCATTTTTCAACACCCCCTACGTCATAGATGTTATAAAAGCGAAGAAAACAAACCTAATAATAAGACATCACCCAGACGGAGCAGAAAATCTCCGACTAATTTGCACCAATTTGAGGGAACAACTAAACGGAAGAGCAAACATCGTTTTCGCTACCGTAATTCTGAGCCCATGGGGATCGATGAAAAATTAGCAAACTCAGTGCGCGTACGTACGCCGAGGTGTAAGCTTCATTGGATAACTCGGATATGTCGGAATCGCAGTCGACGGCGGGTAGCTATCCGGGGAAGTCCTCCTCCCCGGAACTGGACGTTGTGGAGCAGGTGAACGGCAGCTTTGGTCGCTGGCAGCTGCGCACCATCCTGCTGATATTCCTCTGCAAGATTCCCAGTGCCTGGTTCACAGCCATCATTATCTATACGGCTCCGTATCCCTGGAAGGGTGAGCTGGTCTGCCATCCGGCGGAGTGGAATGTTAGCCGTTCACGGGCGGATCATGTCAGCCAGATCCATCCCCTGTGGCAGGATGCACGCAGCACGGATCGGCTGTTCAATGTGGACGTGTGCAATGCTTATTCGGATTCCCTGGCCCGAGGATTCGTTCGCAGTCATGGTCGCGAATGGAATGCCTCCGAGTCCAAGGAGCCGGATGCCCAATCCTCGCTGCCCTGCGAGCATGTGGAGCATCGGACGGACTATAGATCCCTGATTATTCAGTTCGATTTGATATGCTCCCGTCGCGTTCTAGTGGCGGTGACGCAATCTTTTCATGCTCTCGGCGCCCTGATTGGCGGTCTCATGGCCTACTCGGCTCTAAAGATGTTTGTATTTGCTTAAGATGTATATTTTAACCCGGTATGATAATTTGGATTGCTTTTTCTTTAGCATCAGTCCGCGACGCTTGATGTTGCTGGGCATGATTGGGCAGATATTTTGCGGTAATCTTACGGGATTGGTGGACACCTACCAGTTGCACATCTACTTCCGGTGCCTCACTTCCATTTTTTGTGCCCTGATGTATACTTCCGGCCAGTTTATATGTAAGTAATTCATTTATTTGCTAATTTCCCATTTGAACTATTAAATAAAAACAAATTATAATTATAAAAAAACTATATATATTATAGAAAAACAAGAAAGGAAGCTAACTTCGGACAGCCGAAGCTTATATACCCTTGCAGATAAAGTAATGCTCACTCGGTGCAGTTCCAGGTATTCCAGCAAAGATATTATAAACAGTGTTTATATTCCCTTTGGATTCCAGATTCAGCGTTTCTGTTTTAATTTTGTTTATACATAAGTAGTCAAGAATCAAAACGCCTACTTCCTACAAAGTCACAATGAATTTTCTTATATTTGTTTGAATATTCCTATGGAAGCCTTAAGATATAGTGGTCCGATCCGGCTCGCTCCGACATATGTACTACCTGCAATAGAAAGAAGACTTTCGGGAAAGTTTCATCGCGATAGCATTAAAACTGAGAGACAAGTTCGCACAGACGGACAGACGGACAGACAGACAGACGGACAGACGGACATGGCTAGATAGACTCGGCTATTGGTCCTGATCAAGAATATATATACTTTATGTGGTCGGAAACGTCTCGTTCACTGCGTTGCAAACATCTGACTGAAATTCTAATACCCTCTACAAGGGTATAAATATAATTAGACTTAAAAACGTAAGAAAATATTTTTTTTAATTTGTTTAGTAACTTTAGTTTTTGGAAATGCAAATCAAAAGACCCAAGAAACGAACTTATTTTAACTTTTTCTTTTAGTAAACGACATCACCTCGGGACAGGCCCGCATCATTGTGATCACTCTATCGGAGCTTTTTTGGTCCATGGGCCTCGTCCTGCTGCCCGCCATATCGATATACTTTGACGACTGGAGCTACCTGTACGTGGCCATCTCCTCCTCCCTGATTGTGCTCGTCTGGCTACATCGCTGGATAGCGGATGCTCCTCGCTGGCTGCTCCAACACCAGCGTGTGGAGGCTGCACTGCGTCAGCTATTGGAATCGGCCACTTACAACAACCGGAAGGTGCCACTCACCCTCGATGTTCAGCTGACCGTTTACGCCAATGATCTGGAGCAAATGGCCAAAAAGAAGCCAGGTTACTGCCAAATCTGGGACGGCGAGACGAAACGTAGCCAACTGTTGTATATTCACTGGATCTGGGGCGGAGCTATGGTGCTATATAATATCATTCTGCTGATGATCCGGAACTTGGGCACCCAGCAAGTGCATGTGAACACAGCGGCCTTGGGATTCGCCGAGATGGTGGGCGTTTTTGTGGGTCTTTACTTGATCCTATACACTCGTCGTCATTGGCGGTGGGCAGGAAATCTGATGATTATAGCCGGGCTCAGCACCTATCTCATCTGGCTGTTGCCAGAAACTGGTGAGATTTGTTTAAATAATTAAATATTTACTGGCTAAAAGTTTTAATTTTCCTACAGAACGAAATACAAGACGCGTGGGGTTGGAGCTGGTGTTTTGGTTTATTTTAAAAGTGGCCAACTCCGCCTCGATTGCTGTCTTGACCACCTGCACCAGTGAAATTGTGTCGAAAGAGAAAAGGGTTCTCTTGATGTTGTCTGTGATTTCATTCAGTCGGATGTGCCTGGTCTTTTGCCCTTTGCTCAGCTGCCTCACGGTCATCCATCACCTGGTTCCCATTACCATCTTGGCCACCATTGGCTGGATTTATGGATTGGCTCTGCGTCGCTTGAATCGATATTATTGGAACACGGAGCAGCCGCAGATGAGTCAGGTGCCCACGCCCAACACTTATCGTCGCCAGACGGCCATCATAATGCGCCGATGCAGCACCGCCAGCTCCGAATGCAGTGCCTATAGCAACGAGCTGTTGAGCAACTTTGAACGGAATATGGCAGTTAGTATAGCCGATATTTGGCACATCAATTTCCATCCCTCCAGCGAGATCGAAATGGAGATGGAGCAGCCGAGACCGGAAGCTTGTAGATCGCACAGCTCGGAGACGATTTGAAGAGAGCTTTTGTGGTGCCCAAAAGTAGGCTTTGGTGGATTAGATTCTTATCAAATTTAAGACTCCCTTCTTGTTGTTATTAATAATTTTGTTTATATTTAATTTTAATTATATAATATAATAAAATACTGAAGCATGTATAAAAACACACCCACTTTTCAAAGAATTTCTAATAGTACAATTTTCCAATGTCACACCCATGAATTTCGCCACAACATTTAAGCCGGGTATCAACCCAAAATCAGAGCACTCAACGTCATATTTTGCTAATTAAATTAAACATCATCTTTTGTTTGGAGTTGGCATTATGGTCTCAATTAGCGAATGGTGCGTTACGAATTATACCAAATTAAACGAGTTTAAATGATAAATTTATGATAATTAAGTGGTGACGGTGTAAAGACATCCTGGAAAGTATGTGGCACTATGGGTTAAGATTAAGAGGATTAAGAGGTATCAGCCATCAAGATCGCAAAATTAATGTAGGTCAATGCATCAAATGAAGACCACCGCAATCGATGTGTCATTAAGAGCGCTAAAAAAAGCGCCCGATACAATAAAGATTAAAATAGAAATCCGCAAGGAAGGCGAATAAGAATTTGAACAAGCCCGAAAGGCAAACGCTGATAACGTAAAGTAATAATGTTATGGCTCCCAAGCTATAAACCCCCCATTGGAGGGGAGTTGCTGCCCACCTTTTGAGCGGCCAAGATAATGCACACTCGATAGGGGTAAACTCGGGCGAAAACTAATAACATAAAGAGCATTGAAAGACACTCAATCGATCCGTCAGCTATTCAATAAAATTAAATATTTAATGGGCAAACAAACGGAAAATGACTCAAAGCCCAAACTTAAATTTCCGTTGTCTCTGGTTATTCAAATAATTTATAATTTAAAAAATTGCTAAAAAGTTAAAGAAAAATGTTCGGTAAAACTCAACCGCCTAATAAGTTTTTATTATTTGAGCAAATTCATTAAGTAAATTAACGCTTCGAGTCGCCGAGTGGACAGCCGGTCGGCTCATAGCTCCCCATGAGACATTGGCGTCAGTTGCCATTTGATTCTCGGCCGATTGAGACGCGAGTGCTCCAAGGAGAAAATCGGACTGGGACGTGCGAATTGGAAAGCTGCCTTTTACGAATCGGATCCGCCGTAAACCGAACCGCGTGCATAATTTTTATGGTCGCTTAATTAATTTATATTAATTCGTATGCAATCAAATGAACAAACAGCAAAGAGATATCGCGAGAAATCAATTGTACTGTGAATGAGAGACTAATCAGCGGAAATATTTGGATGTTTGTGGTTTCATAAATAGTGATCGTGGAAATAATTGTGATCTTGCTAAGCTAAGGTCGGTTTATCTTAAATTAATAATAGATTTTATATCAAACACTTATTAATTACCCCACGAAAGTGCATTTATTGAATAAAATGTGGACAGTGCACTTAATTATACGCTTGTCAAAAACTCGAGCATTCCATTAATTTGATGCGAGTACGCCTTCCCAGTGGCTCAATGTTTCTGCCTCATAAGCAATTATTAATTTGCATTTGGGTTCGCAACAAGTCGTTCAACTAATTCATATTACCTAGATATATATCACATATCGAATAGGAAATTCAAATATTCAGCACCGGCACGACCAGTTTTCTGCAATTAGCACTAGCCGGAAAATTAGAAATTAAAATATTTGCGTTACCAATAGGTGGACAGAATGGACAGACGACTGAATTGGATGGAGGTGGGACCGCTTGTAAGCCAGACAATAGCAAATTAGCACCTGTGAAATTGAAGCGTAAAGAGTCTGTCAATACAGATGATCCAACAAAGCGACGACAGGCGAATCTGTCGCGAATTAACAACTAAATCCTATGACTGCCAACCTTTCGCCATGTTTGCCCTCGCTAAATAAGGGCTAGCAAACAGATAAAAGGAGGTGATACGAAATGATACCCATTATCTGCCTTTAATCAACCAACCGCCTGCTGACTTATTGATAAAACAATAATCAGACGTGATTTGTGATATGATATCAGTGGAAGAGTAAGGCAATCAAGAACTTCGAACATGAGTTAAACAAAATCCAAGAGCTTAGCTAATTTATTAATGAATGAAATTATAGATTGTAGATTATAGATTACAGAGATGTTGTAAGTGGAAAATCAACTTGATTTGTGGTAAAGCAAAGCTTGTAAAAAAATATAAGTCAAGTTTATAGATTAGTAAATGGAAAAAATAATGTAAGTGCTTTAGGTTAACTAACAAAAGCTTCCTGCATTCTCTTTTTATAAAGATTGAAGTAGGTTCTAACTTATGTCCCCATGTTTATTTATGACAATCCCATATGTAATAATGAAAGTCAATCAAATGAATAGTAACCGCAGACATTTCATGAATCTCGCGTGATATTCAATGCCTTTGATCGACTGATTTCAGCTGTAGGCCGCTCTCAATTTATATCAATTGGAAGAAATATAAATAAATAGAAATAGGGGGTATTGAAATAGAAGAAAAAAAAACATAACATACGTTTGCCACTCTCCGCCCACAGAATGTTCCACTAGAATAAAGTAACTGGAGCAATGGTCAATCCGTCGCCAGCCCGAGGTGGCGAACCCACTTCACCCCACATCCTGCCCAATGAGATGGAGAATGATCTGGACAAGAGGATGGCTTCACCACCTCCACTACCTCCTCCAAGTAGCGATGTAATTGCTGATGTTGTGGGCGACTTTGGCATCTGGCAGCTAAGGACCATCCTCATCATCTTCCTGTGCAAAATCCCCGCCGCCTGGTTCATGGCTTGCATCATCTTCACCGGACCGGAGCTTTATCCCGGCTCGGAGTTCACCTGCGATACCAGCTATCTCACCAGCAGCAGTAACTCCAACTTCAGTGTTTCTGATAACCAGTGTTATGTTACGGATGATTCAACCGGCGGGAGAAGCGAATGCGAGCAGTTCACCTACGTCTCCAGCTTCGACTCCCTGATCATGGCCTTCAATCTCGTCTGCCTGCGGGACATCTTCGTGGCCTGGACTCAGTACTGGCATCTGTTCGGTGTCCTTGTGGGCGGCGTAATGGGCACCAAGATGATGCTGGGCATCAGTCCGAGGAGCACCTATTGCGTTGGAGCCGTGGCGCAGATCGTTTGCGGAGTGGTCACTGGCTATGCCAGGGATTTCAGCCTGCACTGCGCCTTCCGTTGTCTATCTGCTGTTTGCTGTGCAATCATGTTTACAGCGGGTCAAGCGATATGTAGGTTTGGAATATTTATAATTAAATATTGATTAAATTTTCACCTTTTTCCAGTTGCCGACATCACGGCGGGAATGCATCGCATTGGTGCCATTATTTTATACGATACCTTCTGGTCCATTGGCGTCATTCTGCTGCCCGGTCTTTCGTCGTTCTTCAACAGCTGGTCCTTGATCTATGTGGGCATCACATTCCCCACCATTATGCTGATATTGTTGCTCTATTGGACTCCGGATTCACCTCGCTGGCTGCTCCGTCATGCTGCAGATCGCTTTGCCATCGACAACGTGGAGGAGATCGTGCGTGAGGGGGCGGCGATCAATGATCGCAGCTTTAAGATCCCACCGGACTTTAGACTTCAGCTAGAGCAACTGAGTGAGCGGCTAAAGGCTCAACCGCCACCGGCTCCTTGGCGGGAACTGTGGAAGGGGAAGCGGGCCAAGACGCACATGGTGGCCGCCCATTTGGCACTGGCCTTCTTTGTCATCAACTTCATGGGCATGCTGCTCAACATAAGATCGTTCGGAAGGGACTATCTGGTGCCTAATACCATTGCCATGGGTGAGTAGACGAACAGGAAATTAATTTAAGATGAAGATTTTTTTTTTAAATATTCTAATATTTTTCGGGGAGCCTATAAAAGTTATTGCTTATGTATGTTGTTTAACCCACGTGTTTTCCTTAAAAGTTAATGCAACTAAGTATATCTAAACTCATATCATAAAATAAATTTATATGTATATTAACACATTTTATTTGTTTTATAAAACGTTAGATGATCGTAATCAACAGTAACTTGTCAGATAAGGATATAAATCTAAGGATTTATTAAAAAGTGAATTTTATTGAAATATTATCTGAGAGTGTAATTGCGATCTATAGTTAATTTCTAGATACGGATATCTTCCAAAAATAATATTTTAATCTCTCTTTAGAGCACAATACGATCTGTAGTTTCTAGTTAGGTATTCCATAAATAATTTATAAAAACTTTCTTTAAAAAAACTTTATTCCCTTTCCATCCTCAGGATTTTCGGAAATTATTGGCTGCTTCCTGGCGCTTCACTTTGCCCTTAAGCACAACAAGTGGAAGTGGCAATGCGCCGGAGTCTTTAATATACTAGCTGGAATCCTTGGCTGCATGGGCTGGATATTCACAAATGCTGACTCGAGTAAGTTAATCTATACAACTACATTTGAGGTTTCATTATAATAATATAATTATGTTCTTTTTTTTCTCTCCCAGTGGATGCTGATCTGAAGGTCAGTCTGTGGATGATCATCGCCACCATTCCCAAGGCGGCTGTTTCCTGTGCCCAGTCGATGATCCTGGCCTGCATGAACGAACTGATGCCGGCGAACAAGAAGCAATTGTTTGTCTTCTCCGTGGTCACCTGGGCGCGAGTGTGGCTCCTCTCCGCGCCGTTCTTCAATGTCCTCAAGAAGATCGATACGGCCATGTCGCTGACCTCGTACTGTGTGTTTAGTATTTTGGGTGGAATCTGCACCAGCCTTCTCCTGACGCCCAGGACGAGTGTTGCCCCGATTGTGCCGCAAGTGGAGCCGAGTGACAAGAAGGAGCAATCCCCTCTGAACGCCCCCGTTTGGACCGTGGAAGCCGATGTAAACAATACTCGTTTGTAGGCCGAGAAGATCGCTTTTGTTTGCCAATTAATATTTTACAATAATTTTAATAGTCAGCTAATGAAATGACATTCTTCTGTGATTAGGTTAAGTGAATTGTTGTTTTAAATGCTTACAGTTTTACTACAGAATATTGATTGTTTCTTTTTTTTGTGCTTTGCACGAAAACTGGGGGAATATCTTATTAAACCTGTCAGCCTGAACACTCCACTATTCAAAGGAAAAGCTTTTAAAATATTTTTTTAACTGGCGGTAAACGAAAATAATTAGTTCGTTTTTACTGAACTTCAACTTGACCCAATAAATTTACTTGCTCTTTTTTTTAATTTATTAGTTGTTTATTTATATCCATTTCAGAGTCTACGATTTACTGTAGAGCTTTCAGCTTTTTAGTTCTTATCAGGTGATGAAGGTTCCTCCTTCGCCACACGAGTCTTGCGAGGATTGAGTTTCGGTGGGTCTGGCATCCGGAACTTGTACGTTAGGGCTTTGCGGGAATCCGAGTCCGGGTCGCTCAGAGGAGCAATTGATTCCTTAGTAATCATTTGCAGGCCAAGACTGCGCATCATGTCCACCTGGCTCATCGCATCCTGTTTGGCGGGCTTCTCCCGTTTCTCTTTATTCTCCTCCAGTTTCTTGGGATTATCCATTGTCGAATATTTATTGCCTTTGCAAATATCAGTCAACAAATAATGTTGTTAGGAAGAAAGGAATAGGGTCCAATGTCAAATGTCAAATGGACAAATAGATATTAGTGTTGGGCTGCTTATGAGTAGGGAACAAAAAAGTGTTGCTCATTTCATTTCTTTATTTTTGCTCACTTTCACCTTTTTCTCCACTTCTTCATTTCACATTTGTTCACACTTACATTTGTGTTTTTAGAAACATATTTATGTTTTTGTACCCAAATGAAACATATTTTTTAGTCACAAAAGTTGAAGAAGTTTTACGTTGTTCCTCCAAGCCGTTTCCGATTTTAAGGTTTGGCAAAGTTCTAAACTTAACAAATTCATAGCGACGTTAAATGGTTGAAAAAATGTAAGATGATAACCAAGGCAAGGTTTATAAGATACACGAGCTTTAAAGAAAATCAAATTTTTCCATATGTGCGGTGCAGAAGTTCTTACCCAGATTTAACAGCTAAAGAAAAACTAAGTAGGCTGTAAACAACTAACAGCTAAGACGAAACGAAGTAGGCTTTAAATAGGTTGTGTCAAGGCGTGTCAAGCAGAACTAAAATTTCTAATCATTACTCATTAATCATTAATCTTTGTCGTCCTGGTCGGTTCTTTTATTCTCAAAATAGGTTGCCTATCAGGTGCGCTCTTCGGGACAAGTAAAACCAAAATTGTATTTCAGTTTTTATTTTTCCACACCTTCCAGACAGCAAAATATTTACCATACTGGGAATGGCTGCGACAAAAATCGTAGTTCTTTCATCTTGATGGATTGTGCTTGATCATCTCGTTGTACAAATCGTTTCCCTTGCATTTGCGCTCACCGACTCCAGCGAAAAGGGAGTATCACAGTGGACACTTCTTTTTTACCGGAGACGGCGAGCGTACGTGTTAGGGAAACGACTTGCAGAACAAGACATCGTTCAACAAGCCTTGTTTCGCTTTTGGAGAACCAGGATATCGACTTCTACTCTATGGACATCTCAAAGATAAATTAGGTACGTTCCGAATGTTCTCTGTCTTTAAACCAAGCACTCAATTTCATTTTACCCTCTGTGATTTAAACATTGACTCCAAAGCGTTGAAGATCGTCAAACTGCTTGTTTTCGGAAACACCAATGACGTCCACAATTTTTCCAAGGGAGGCTTTGCTGCCAAAACGCCAACATTTTTCTCGAACATCTTTTAAATAAATTTCTAAACCATTTTTAAATACATTTCTGAAACTAATTTTATTACACTTTCATTAATTAAATCAAAACCATAAGCCTAATGCACTTGCTTAACATGGAAAACTTATAATACATTTGACTAAAATATTATAAAGGCAAGCGTCAAGTAGAAAAACAAATGCAGGAAAATCCAGAACCAGTAAACTCTGTAAGGTAAATAATATTTTTTGTAACTTTATTACAATGGAATATAGTTTTTGCTATCAATTTAAGGTCTATATTAACTATTTCACTATTTTACTTGTACAAAAAAATATTCAAGTAGTGGTCGTTAGTAAAAATAATTTCTTAGAAGACTTAATAGTTCTTATTGCAAATTAAGTTAAAAAGACGAACTCACCTGGTCACCATGAACTTGTTGGAGTCAACGGTGAACTTCTCGCGGTGCAGGTATTTATTGATTCCAATCATGTGACGCCGCACATAGTCATCGTAGTCGAGCTCCTCCAGATTCCAATAAAGCGTCGGATAGGTACCATTATCAATCATTTCCTTGAAATAGAAGCGACTCCTGTTCTTGAATATCCATTCGTTCAGCGAAAAGAAGCTGCCTTTAAACAGAAATACTACCCATTAAAAAATTTAATAATTTATAAATATATTCCTTAATATTACCTGCTAGACAAGCCTGGCGGAATTTCTTGGCTATGGGCGTGACTAGGCGCTTTTTTTGGGCCAACAGAAGGGTTTGTAAATCCATCAGCAGGGCGGGCACAAAGTGCAGTAGCCACACGGCCAACTCATGTTTGAGGGCACTGCATCTGTACTTGAAATTCGGGAACATGATCATCCGCCTGGTGGGATAAATTCTGGACCACTTCATAGTTAAGTCCCCCAGGTGCTGCCAGGTGATAGGATTGGTCACTCCCGAGGTGGCGTTACAGATGCTCAAGCTAAAGATTAAGTTAAAACGTTATAAATAATTAACCAAACTGTAAGTGTAACTATACCTCCCCAACTTCGCCTTGCCGACCATCATGATCATGGCATTGACCACAAAGTCCACGGGGATGATGTCGCATATCAGATCCTTGTTCCCCAGAATGCTGCTGATGCCGCCCTTGCCAATCTCCATCATTATACCGCTGATCGCCTGGATATTGTCGATCCAACCGGGATAGGGCTCTCTATACGCAGCTGTGACTATCGAGGGTCGCACAATCACAATGGGAATCACATTCTTATAGGCATTCACTATCTGCTCGGCAATCGACTTGGTAAAGGTGTAGGTGTTGACATGCGGACCCTTTATATAATCGGCCAGGCGATTCAGGTAATCATCGGGTATTTTCTGGGTGGCGGCCAGGAACTGACGCCAATCCACCGGCGGCATGGTGGGATACACCTGCTCATCCACATACTTGCGACCAGGATTGCAGTAAGCCGTCGAAACATACAGAAAGCTCTGGAATAAATAGTTGTCATTAAGTAAAGTAGTAGCAATAAAGGGTTATATCTTACCCTTAATTGAGTCATTTCCCTGCAAAGCTCTAGAAGATTGTAGGTGGCCTGGGAATTGACTCGGGCGGACACTTTCAAGCACTCATTAAAGCGTACCTGCAATTTAAACGTACCTTTAATATGAGTGGAAAAATCTACGGTGGATTTCCCACTCGCACTAACCGTTGCTGCACTGTGAAAAATAATGTTCACCTCGGCACACAAGACCGCGCGGTCGCACTCATTTAAACCTGTTGGTGGAAGCCTCTAGTAAAGACATGTGTTTCCATTGCAGTTTTCTCCACAAAAAAAAAACAAACCATACCAAAGTTGTCATCCTCGATGTTGCCAGAGAAGTGAAAGATTTTCTTCAGCCTGTCCGGATGTTCGGCCCTCAGGCGTTCAAAGATGGGATTCTGGAGGAATCCCCGGAAACGTTCCGCCACTGTGACCCCGTTCTTGGGTCGGATGAGCATGTAGATGCGTTTGATCTGCGGAAAACTCCAGAGCAGCTTTTCCAACAGGGTTTTGCCCACAAATCCAGTGGCACCTACGAGATCAAAGTTGTCTTGTCTTTGAAGAGTCTTTTTCAGAGAACTCCCTGTTATTACCCGTTATGAAGACCACCGCATCTTGGTAGATATCCGCCTGGTGCTCCACAATTTCCACTTTTCCGTTTTCCATGATGTGGCCACTTTGAAGCCACAATTGCTACTGATCTGCGCACTTTCCACACACAACTCGCTTGGCGAAAAGAAATGCCTTGGTCCTCTTGGAACAAGTTTTCCATGAAAATGCAAGTGGAAAACGCAATTGACCAACGAAAGTTGCCACTGAGACGTAACATTTGTGCACAAACATATTACATCATATTAGATGTGGCTGGGTCTTTGGTACACGATCATTGATCAGCATTCGAGTTCATTCAAGAAATTGCAAGTGGAAATTGACCTATAAATAGTTAAGAGCTTTTGGGAAGTAAATAAGTTAATTGAAAAAGTAGGAATAAAAGAAAAGGATTTGTATAACTTTAGATCACTTTTAAAAGTTTTGAATAAGGCTTAAGATAATATTTTATTTAATTCCATAAATAAATATAAAAAGAAAGGAATATAATATAACTTTTTAAAGCAATATCATCTATCAAATATATATATTGCCCAATTTATACTAAAGCATTGCTCTTGAAAACTGAATAATATAATATTTAGTTATGCCATTTATTACGGTCGAGGAATTTCCCCACCCTAAACGAGCTTTCTAAATACGCATTCCTCTGTTGTTTACCTGGCCAATTCATTAGCTTCAATCATCTCAAGTGCCTGACTCCCCGGAAAGTGATCTTCACTTGAAGATCCGTACGGATCAACAGCAAAAATAGATCGCATCGTCGCAGTTCGATGTTTGCAGAATCATTTAGGAACTCTGCTCGGCTTATTTGGAATGATTTGATTAGCGACGATGTCGTAGGCAGGCACCGCAAACCGAATCGATGGAGTTTACCTGGCCAAGTGAGGTGCTAAGCGAAGTCGCAGTCATGCTGGAGGGTTGTTACCAGCAAGACGTGGTTACTAAATTTTGCTAAATTTTCTAACGAAGGATGAAGAAGGAGGAGAATCATTTTCAAGGCCTGGATTTGGGCCACATCTTTACCTGCAGCGAGTCAAAGGCTACTACAGAACCACCCTCAAAAACAAATAGTATTACCGATAAGGAGAACAATGATGTGATTACTCATATCCTGGGGGACTTTGGTCCCTGGCAGCTGCGCTCGCTGCTCATCCTGTTCCTCTGCAAGATCCCCGCCGCCTGGTTCATGGCCTGCATCCTGTTCACAGCCCCCGATCTTTATCCCGAGGAGGAGTACAAGTGCGATACGACTGCTTTGGGGCCGGTGGACAATTGCACAGTCTCCCTGGATCACTGCTATGTGATGGTCAACTATGGTGACTCCGGCTACGCCATGCGACAGTGTAGAAAGTTCCTCTACACCACCGGCTTCCACTCGCTGACCATGGAGTTCGACCTGGTCTGCCTGTGCGACTTCTTCGTGGCCTGGTCGCAGTACTGGCATCTCTTTGGCCTGCTCATCGGAGGAGTGGCGGCCACCAAGCTGATGCGTGTCCTGAGTCCCCGGCAGATCTATGGCACTGGCATCTGGTGCCTGCTCATGTGCAGCCTGCTGATGGGTCTGGTCAAGGACTTTAGTCTCCACTGCGGCCTGCGCTGCCTGGCTGCCGTATCCTGCTGCTTTATGATCACCTCGGGGCATTCGATATGTAAGTTAAGAGGTGGAAAAATATTTTATAATATTTTTAAACTATTTTAAAAACTTTTTAGTTAGCGACATAACAGCGGGCAAATATCGCTTGGGAGCCCTCCTGCTCTACGACTGCTTCTGGGCTCTGGGATTGATCCTGCTCCCGGGATTGGCTTCTGGTGCTCCCAGCTGGCAGCATATATACCTGGGTGTCACCCTCTCCCTGCTGGTCATTGTCTTCCTGCTGCCCTGGACCCCGGATTCACCTCGCTGGCAGCTGCTGCACACCAAGGAAAACCAACTGGCCGTCGAGCGAACGGTGACTATACTTTTGGAAGCAGCCCGCTCCAATGGAACCGCACACAGGGTGTCCAAGGAGTTGCCCCAGGAGTTGGGACAACTCAGGGAGAAGATGCTGGAACCAAGGCCACCAGTTTATTGGATGCAACTGTGGATGGGTCAGCGGAGGAGCACCTTCCACCTGCTTTCCCTGCACATGGCACTGGCCACCTTCATGGTGGTGAACACAGGGTTGCTGCTCCATGTGCGATCCTTTGGAAGGGAGCACCTGGTGTCCAACACTTTGGCCATGGGTCTGGCCGAGATGCTGGGCTGTTTTTTGGCCCTGCATCTCACCTTCAACCAGGCGGCTAGCAAGTGGCAGTGGGCCGGCGGTTTTGCCATGGTGGTCGGCTGCATCGGTAGCGTCTGCTGGTTCCTGGCCGAGGAGGATATGCCCGAGGTGTACGGACTAACACTGGGATTGCTGATGGCCTCACTGCCCCAGGCGGCCGTGGCCTGTGCCCAGTCCATGATCCTCGCCTGCCTGGGTGAGCTGGTGCCGTCGGAGCAGCGTGATTGCCTCGCCTTCTCCGCCGTCACGTGGGCAAGGGTGTGGCAGCTCTCCGCCTCTTTTCTCACCCTGCTGCGGCAGGTAAGCCCCGCCCTCTCGCTGTCCGCCTTCTGCCTGCTGGTCATCCTGGGCGGCCTCTGCACCTGTTGCCTGGTCACTCCTGGGAAGGAGGATCAGGATCAGGATCAGGAACAGGAACAGCAGGGAGCTGCAGTGAATAAGAAGCAGCACTTGATAGCGTATAGTTAATCACGTATACGTAGGGTGAACCATATGCTAAGTTAGTTTTAGTGTCTGCCAAGTATTTGCGATCAGTATTCGAATTTAGATTGTTACAAATTTATATTGAGTTGCATACTTTTGGGAATAAATCAAAAGTTAAGCACTTACTTAAAGTATTTTACTTTACTCTTTTTTTAAGACCAAGAAATATTTTATTTTCCTAGTACTAATATATATTCAAAATTTAAATTGAATATGGATAGAGATTATGGAAAAACAGGGTTTATTTAAGATAAAGTGTTCAAGTGTTCATAATACAATATAGAATGTATAAAGCTTTGATATTAAAATATATAAAAGTAATGGAAAAACAATGTATGTTGTTAAAATGAAATCTTTAAGTTATAATTAAATATGAAATGTATGGCTAAGCTTTGATATTAAAAGAATGAGCTTAGATGGCACTTCTTTTCTGCCAATCCCATTATTTCTTACAGGAACCCGAACCCAAGCCACTTGGGACCAATGTTCACCCACAACACAGCACATTCATCCACTAAGTTGACACACATTCGTGTAATACGTATAATAAGCACACATGCCTGGCTAAATATCCAAGCGCATTGCTCTACTAACAGCATATTTCTATTTGGCCACTGGACCCGCCCCCAATATTCCACTATTCCCAACCAGCCATTCAAAGCGACAAATCAATAAAATAGAAGCCATAAAATTGCCCCAAGCGGCGCCACTACAATCGGCCCTCCGCAATGAGTGTGTCATTTGCGAAGCAGCAGTTGGCGAGGAAGGACCAGCAGACCAGGAGGAGCAGCTTTAAGCAATCCATCAAATAAATCCAGTGGTCCTGGTTGGCCGGCTGACCAACTGCTGCGATCTGGATGCCATGAAACCGAAGAAATCGGCTTTTGCCAACACATCCACTGGATACGGCAGGCACAAACACAGCGGACACGGCAAGGGACACGGCCACACTCAAGGACATTCCGGCAAGGATAAAGCCGAGGGGGGCGGCAAGGCCAAGACCCAAAAGCCAAAGGATCAGCATGAACAAAAGGAGGAGGACAAGGATCTGAACTCCGGTTTCGGCGACTATCTTCGCACACCGGAGGGTCTGTAATTTAGTCTGCCTTAGAAAGTATTTCTTTTAATTAATTAATATTTTTCCCTAATTCTATTTAGCATTTGAGATGATGAAACTCTTCGTCTTTGCCAATACAATAATGCTAATTGTCACCATGGCCTGGCCGCATATCAAGGAACAATTCTTCATGATCAATCAGTGGCTAGAAAGTTTTCGCGAAGAGCATCGGCAGTAAAGTCAGAGGATCTATTAAACTTTAAAATAAAACGAGTTAAAAGCGAGGGTACAAAATGGTGGGTCCCTTTATGCAGGGCCTCTTCTTGATAGGCATTATCTACTGGTATTCCAAGGGCATGATGTCCATGATCAACGACTACTATAGAAGTGAGTTCCAGCGAAAGCTGCAAACGGAACCAGCGAAGGCAAAAACTGAGGTGCCCATCAATGTGGACAACTTTATGGATTATGTTAGGGAGTTGGACTCCCCGGATGAGGTGGTCCAGTGCCCAGCGGAAGGAGCTGGAGCTACAACTCCACCTATAAGAAAGCCCTACTACAGCCACACACTCTTGCGATTTCTGGAAATCACCGGCACGCTTCCAGCCTTAGATATTTGTCTTGCTACGAGCAACATAAGATAGCTTATCCTGTAAAACTTATATCTAACATATTTTATATGACTTTCGTAGAATAAAGCATAATAATTTAAAACATAATTGCATACTTATAGGTTTCAATAGAGGTGTACTTTTGAATAACATATTTTAAAACAATATATTCCAAAATAAATGTAAGAAAATCAATTTTTCTCCCACTTGGAGTTTTCAGCTTTTTTATTTAAACTTTAGCAGAATATATTCGTGTATTTCCAGCTCACTTACTAACCTATTCACAAAACTGTATAAACATTCTAATTTCTATAAATACCATGGAATATATATCGATTTGGTCTGTCCTATGCAGTATTATATTGCACTCTCATTAGTAAGCTCTCTTCCCATTTAAATCTGGTCATTGCTAGTTGTACCTTTGAAGCAAGTTGTGAAAATAGTTATTTGCAGATATGATAGAAATTTGTAGGTAGTTGATTTGAAAGTTATAATAATTGTAGGTCTTTAATAGGTGCTGTTTTCAGGTATTCTGGCACAATTTTTTGAGTTTAAAGAATAACTTTATAAAATATCTTTTGATTTAAGAAGGTCTGAGTGTGATTACTATTTAGTTATTACCAATTTCATAAGAGAAACACTTTCTAATGTATAATACGCCCACCTACTCTTTAACCAATGCCTAAAAGTAACTTAACAAACAATAACGAACAAAGACAAATACTTTTCTGGTAAAATCATATTCATCTTTTTTAATGTATATTTTATATACACAACAGTTCATCATACATAATTTTATTATAAAATAAAAATAATAATAGTTGCATTACAAATTAATAAAGCAAAAATACAAAATATAGTACATCATACATCGAAATGATAATTCATGCAAAATGTACTTGTTGATTTGAATAAATCAAATGAATACATTGGAATTAGTTCTGTACTAGCCCGAATTCAGAATGGAGCAATAGCAATCATGCTTTAATCGAAATCATAATTTTAATAAAAGGAAATCACAATGTCTTTCGTTGGAAAAGGAAACAAAATTGACTCGGGAGCAATGCAAAAAATTAAGGAAACACAAAACCTTTCTGATGTATCACAACCTTTCAAACAAGGATTAACAATTGAGAGCTCGCTTGGGCTAACAAATCAAATTTCGACAATTGAGTTATGGTGGCCTACTACAGACTATATATACGCATACGTAAATGGATATCGCTTGATATTGTTATATGGCTAAACACGTACAAATTAGATTGCTTATGAACAAGGCAAAAATACAAATGCAGAATACGCAGAGACTCTTCTCTCTATAATGCACAAAGTCTCCTTGCCGCAAGGATCATTTCAAATATATAAATATAGATATATATATTACTGTGCGTTCAAGTCTTAACGAGTAAACAGTAACACCTAATGACTCTGATTCCGTTCCCACTGCACGGCTGCATATATTTCCTTTATTCCGCGGGCTTCCAATTTGTGGGAGGTGGCGGCGCTGGCACCGTTGGCCTCTTGGGCGTTTGAAATGAGTTCGGGGAAATAGGTGTCGTGGCTTGGGGCTGCTGCGCCTGCTGCTGATTTTGCTCTGCAGCCGTCGGAGGCTGGTCGTGGTTGTGATTGCTTTCCTTGGCCGCTGGCGGCTCCTCCCGCGTTCCGTTCGTTTCAGTTGTGTTCTCCTGACGAAGCTTTTCCAGGAAGTGTTCCGTTTTAAATCGCACACTCCCGTTGCCATTATCAATTGTCGCCTGAGTGGGAGTTGCGCCGCCCTCGTCGTCGCTCTTTCCATCCACCTTGGGCCCTCCGACGCCCAGCACAGTGGGCCGCTTGGGCAGCAAAGGCTTCTGCGGCACATCTGGCTTTAATTTAAAGCTACCAATGCTATCGGTGCTCTTGCGATCGGCCGTTGGAGAGGGCAGGTTGTCCAGCCCGAAGAACTGCGTCCGCGTCATCGGAACTGGCTTGGCTGGCGTTACTGGAGGCGGGGGCAGTGGTTCCAGCTGCGTAAGCGTTGTCTGGCCAGCGGCTGGCGATTGAAACTGCGGCAGATTTGGTAGCGGCGGCTTGGCGGGCTTCTCCTGCTTGTCTGGCGTCTGCTGGGGAAACAGCTCCTTCGCATGCGGCCGGTGCGAGGTCTGTGATGTGGTCATAATAGTGCCGTTTCCGTTGGTGGTAGGCGGCGAAGGAGCATTAGCCTTCTGCCTGCGCAATGTTCCGTAGCGTGGACTCTCCATGACTTCTACAAATGAAAATGAAGGAGTATAAGATAAGAGCTTTAAATGTACAGCAGTTAAAATTAGAAAACTACATCTTATCTAGAAAACAAAATTCTGTACTTTTTTCTGCTGTTTGAGCATTTTTTAAATCTGAATTTAGAACTTGAGTTAGACAATTTTAAGTTTTGTAAATATTTTTTTAAAGTAACTTATTAAATATAACCCAACGACACCATTCACTTCTGTACTTTAAGTCAATTTAATAGATTTTTCCTGCTGTTAACGCATTTGTTTAAATCTGCATTTTTTTAGAACTTGAGTTAGACAATTTTAAATTTTGTAAATATTATTTTTAAGTAACTAGTTAAAAATACCCCAACGACACCATTCACCTCCATAGTCCGAATTTTAAATTTCGATCCAATCAATTTTATTGCACAAAAATATAACGACTAATAAGAAACTAACTTTAACAACTTCTTGATATATAAAAAAAAATGTTTTAAAAATAGCATGGGGCACAGGAAAATATTAACAGTGGAATTCTCGAATGTTTCGTTGTTGAAAATATAATAAAAATGTCGTCATAAGTCGAATACTGTATAGTGGCCCGTTTCATAGAATTCCGACTGTCCAGCATGCTTACCACTATCGTTCCTATCCAGGTTCTCGTTGGAGGAGTTCGATTTGCTCTTGCCCTCGACGAAAAGCTTTTGCTTCTGCAGCGTCAAATAGAACTCGACTTCGCCGGTGAAGAAGTAGTCCCACTGACTGATTAGCAGCTCAACGATGATATTGGCCGCAGATGAGCTGTTCACCTGACCAATATAATCAGCCGGGGCATTGCTGCTCTTGTCGATCCGAGGCCACAGCATATTGGGCGACATTACGATGGCCAGATTCTGCGAGCTCATCTTGTTCAGCGCCGAACGCTGCTGCACGATGGCCAGAAAGCGGGTGAGGTATCGAAGGTTTGCGTAGTTCTCCTTGGGCAGCTTGCTCAGGCTGGCCTTGATCTCTGTCTTACGCTCCGCTTCGCTGTGCCTCTCGGCGATCCGTATGAAGTCCTTGTACAGGCCGTAGGTGAGCAAGGGCTCGGGCAACTCGCGCAAGTAGAGCTTAAGTATGGAGCCAATGACATGGGGATCCTGGTAGTCCAGCGGCAGCGGTGTCTTAACGTGCTGCGCCTCCAGGGCGTGCTTCATCCGGCGCAGTTTGGTGCTGGCGCAGCCCACGCGCAGCAGACCCTCCTCCTCGAGACCGTGCTCCAGCAGGCAGCAACAGCAGAGCTCCACGATGTAAGAGATCTCGCGGTTCGTTGATGTCAGGTGCTCCTTTAACGAGGTGCCAAAGCGAGACTTCTCCGTGCCCTGGATGGTGTCCTGTATGCGGGCCAGCGAGGCGTTCACGTGCTGCAGCGCCCGCTCGTGATAGTTTCTTTGGTTGAGCACATAGTCGCGGATGCAGCTAACGATCTCGTCCTCTTTGGCAATCAGCTCCAGCATCTGGGCCGCCCAGGCATCCCGCTCCTTCTCCAGCTTCAGCTCGCACTCCTCCTGCTGGCTCTTGATGTGGTTCACCTTGGCCGCTGGCTCTTCCAGCCGGATAGCCGCCTGTGGGAGTAGAACAGAGCTTTGATTAGTAGAGGCCTGATAAGAAACAATGTCAGGGAAATCGTCACATTCCGCAAAAGGAACAAAGTTCAAGCACGCAAAATATCTTATCTGCTGAAAATAGTTTTTCGCGTGACTAATGGCAGATGCCTGTGTAGCAGGAAAAGTTTGCGGCCCATATATAAAAATAGATCGACCTCAACCGCAGCCCGCCCGCAGCTGTTACCGCTCTCTCATCAAGGTCTTTGTTTGAAACCGGACAATGGGTTTAATATGGGTTATAGCGCACATGCGCCACTGCATTGGGGCCACTGACTGAGGTGACTGAATCATAAAGTAGCTTATAAAAAGGAGGGCTGATAAGATATGCAATTGAACTTAGTGGAAAAATATCAAAGTACATGAAAGGGAAAGGGGTTCCTAAAACAATAGTATTTTCATAAACCATTCTATAGATTAAAAAACTTTTATATTCATAGGTAGAGAGGTAATACATTCAAAGTTTCGACGATATGAACGTATTATAATTATTTCCTTCAGATAATTTATAATCACAAGGCCACTTTGGAATTTTTGACGACTAAACTTTGATAGAAAGAAAATATATCAAAAATAGAATAGAAAATATCAAAATAAATGAAAGGGAAATGGTTTCCTAAAACAATACTATTTTCAGGTCTGTTTCAAACCATTCTATAGATTAAAAGACTTGTGTATTCATAAGTAGAGAGATAATTCAAAGTTTCGACTATATGAACCTATTTTTCCTTCAAATAATTCATAATCACAAGCCCACTTTGGAATTTTTGGCGATATAAAGAATTTTAAAGTATAGTATTACAGATTCAGCTTTCAAAATAAATATACAACAAAGTTCCCGCTTTGTGATGTAAGTTTTGCCTACAACAGCATTACCCATTGTGTGTAAACAAACTGGTGGTGGCATTCATCACCCTATCCCGTATCATAACGCTGCTAAAAATAAACAAATCGTGACAAATTGCCGTAAGTACGCTATCTGCAGCCAGAAGACAATGGCATCCACCTAACTATCAATCTGTGTGCCTGCCTTCGCCCCCACCTTCGAATCGAATCATTTGCACCGACCGAGTGTGACTGTCGCATTTCCATGAGCCGCAACCTCTCGACGACCTACATCCCAGTTGGCACCACAAGTTACGCATTCCGGGCTCCAAAGTTAGCACTTCCAAAGGCAGTCGTGTAAGCTTTTTCGGATCGGATCTGTGTCAGGGAGTGCAATTAGAACAGCACCGGGTCGTTGAGCGTCTGATTAGCGAATTATGGCAAGCCGACGGGCGTTTATATGGGACGATAAGATTACCGGGGAGTGTAAATAACTTCGGTTTCGAGTTTTCTGATAGTATAACCAATGGTCAGTGGCGTGGCGTCCATTTCAATTATGATGTCACTGCCGCCAAGTCAATGAACGTCTTCCGACACCTTAAACAGACAAGATACATCAACAAATACGGCGGCTAGTCATCTTGATATGGCAAACGGCGTCGTGATTTGTACAAAATAAAAAGCGGAAAGAAAAAACGGGCAAAAAATAAAGAAAACAGAAAACAATGAAACTCAAAAAGTAACTTTTTGTGTCCAGATAGCCGGCCATAACTGTTCGGTTCCACACTTGTAGAACCAATCGGGTGTCAAGAAATTGGAACACCAAAAAGCCGTTCATCCCGGCCCCCAACTCTCATACCACTCCAGATTCCCCCGCCATCCCTCACTCGGCGATAAGTCAACAACGACAAGTATCGGATTCGTATCATAAGAACGTAAACGACAAAAGCGAAACGCACGGCAAACAAACAATACAATACAATAGAAACTGGCGTGAGATAGAGTCAGAATGAAAGAAAGAAAGACCAACCAGCAAAACAGCAACAACAATGGTAATAATAATAAATGGAAATTAAAAATTGATTGCTTCTTTTGCCGGCGCTTCTTGGCATCCGGCCCAGTACAGTGGTAATGCATTGATTGAAAACCGAGGGCTCGGTTTTGCCTGGTAGTTTTATGACTTTTCATTCGGGGAACGGCCAACCGATCGACTGGTTTAATTCCGGGAATTCCAATTGAAGCTTTTTAAGTTAAGTCCGTTTCTTGTTTTCATTTCACCGAACTTGAACTTGTGCTACACATAAAATAACCGAACCACAGTGCAATTTCGCTGAGAGGGATATACACTACCGGCAATCGTTGTTATTGTTCGTTAATCAGAGACAACCTCGCGATTGGATTTCGTTGGGGGAAAAACTAAAAAGCGAAAAAACACCCGAATCACTTGACCAGCTGAGGTAACTTTTGGCGGCCCATTACTGCCAACGAGCAGATTTCTTAATTAATTTAACAATCTCCCATTGTCATCGCGCGCAGTTTCGTGAAAACGGAAATCCAACATTATTCACTCTCGCTCTGGCCCGTTTCTCTGTGGCCTCCTAATGCCCAATCCGAGTTAGATTTATGATCGGCATCGGCACACTCACCTCATGACTGCGCTTCAGCGAGGTGTACTCCTGCAGAGTGCGCGATACGTTGCGCTTGAGCGTCGAGATCTCCTGGATCTCCTTGTCCAAGATGTTCTTCAGCCGCCGCACCACCTTGGTCTCCGTCTCCAGTTCGCTCTCGATAATGCACTCGGCCATCGTCTTCTCCAGCTCGCCTGCAATTGGGGAACATATAGAGAAATTAGTATCCAATTATGGAATAGCATATACCAGAAATTTACAAAATAATATCCAACATTCAAGAGGATGTCTTGTTTTATCTACCCGTAAACTTTTTGTCAAAATCAGCATGATCTATATCTTCTTTCGGAAATGATTCACCTCTTATGAACAACAACTAGATCAATTATGGTTATTTATATTTTAAATACTCATACCATTTCTGTAAGGAATATATCTTGAACAATATATAGCTAGTTTTCTGTGTGTATCTTGAAGACTCTTGCTATTCCGCCCGCAAGTGAGGAAGTCAATGCTTATTTAAGACCTTATCGCCAAGCGGTAGCTGCAAAGATGTTGGCGTGCCGGTTTCCAGTTGCCGGAGTGGCTCCGATGCTTTGATGCGGGGCAAGATTCGGGCTTTACGAGGGGGAGGTGGCTGGCGAATAGGTTGACGAGCTGAGTAAGCAAAATTGTGATAATTGTGTTGAGTGCCCCGAGACTCGAGCCTCAGCAGCTGAACCCGCTATGAAGGCAGAGGCAAAGAGGTCGCTCCACAGAAACAAGAGCGAGTCCAAAACGAAGACGACGTCGGCACTGGAGTATAACATTCGAGATACGCTTGCCTTTCGCTCCCCCAGCTGAATGGCTTGAATTGAAGCGCATCGTGGCTAACAATAAAAGTTGCAAAGGGCGCACAGTGGGTTAAAGTGAGATGATATCGCCCTGTGATTACCGACACAACATGGGCGACAAAAAGCTAATTTTAGTGCGGTAATTTTGTGTTTTTGTGTGTCTGGAGCTGTTTTTAATCGAGACACTTAGGTGATTCCCTCTGTTGGGGCAGAGAAAATATTACAGAGACTTAGAAACAGTATTAACAAGTTAAAATCGTTATTTGAAAAGGGAAGTTTAGATGAGGTTTGCAATAAAATTAAGCTTGTTTACAAACGTAACGTAGCATAGACCGAAAAAACCAAAATATTTTTAAAGCGTTAACGTTTCCAGTCTAAGCTATTTTCTCTGAAATTTAAGATGGTAATGGAGGTTATATTACTTCATGTTTTTTTAAAAAGTTAAAGATGAAAGTGAACTTATAAAGCTTTAACTGGGAGCTCTGAACATTCAATACCATTTTATACTTATGTCATCTGCTGACAAACAATCTCTGCCTTAAACTTGATTTTATAATATATACTTTTGATCAATCAGATTTGCAAAAAATTTGCGAATCAAAAAACTTAACAAACAATAATAGAATGACAATCCCCCATATTTCTTTTCCCTATAGAAAGGGAAATGGTAAGTTTTGCGGCAAATGGCGATTGATTTCCTCAATGCGACCTAATTACGATTCGCGTGGAGCTTTTACTTAACCCATGGACACACGTTCACTGTGGCTACGATATGATGCATGCGGCAACGTTCGTGTCTAATCAGGAACGTGGGGAAAACTGGGGAAGGGGTTTTTGGAAGATCCCTGACCGTTACACAACCGACGATGGTCTTGAACCACTGCGAGGTTGCAGCTGCAACTGCCACAGAAACTGCAGTCCAAATTGCAATTGACGCACACACGCATCTGCGGATATGCGGAATGCAAAGAGGGGAAACAGCGCGACTAAAAACAATACAGAAAATAACACTCGGAATGAGTAATACGGCCTAGGGGGAGCGCCCACAAAAAATAAATGAGCAGCGAAGAGCAGATCATGACGATACGATGATGTATGAATTTCGGCTGAGACTTTTACTTTTACTAGCCAGCTAGGCAGCATAATTAACGCGCTTTGTTAACCCTCTTCGTTGAGCGATGTGTAACAAATTTAAATGAAAAAGCTTAGTAAGTCCTATAGAAAAAGGGCAATAAAAGCGGGCGCATGTGGGGGCGGGCTAACTTGGCTGGCAGCAATAACAGAAAACAGAAAACAAAAAAAGGGGGTATAAATAGATAATGCCGAAACCGCAAATAATAACCAATACTGCGGGCGAACGGCGAATGGGTTGCAAAGAAAGCAGCGAAAAAAGTCATAATAAAAATTATAATAATGATTAAAAAAAAGCCGTCGATGTTGATGTTGCCGTTTGCAGTTGAGAAATGTAAATGCCACAAGGCCAACCGACAAGGCGAGGCCGCCAATACACACACACAGACGAAGCGAAGCCCGTGACACAGTCATCCGCGAGCATTCTCCACTTCTCCACATTCCCCCCTGTGGCCCAAAAGTGCCCATACGTGTGCCATTGTGCATGTCTGGCGGCGATTATCGGATTTGGAACGAACGACAACCACTGTGCGCGTTATCAGCAGCGCCAATTTGACTTCGGGCAGGGGCGTAGGAAGGGGGTTGATCCCGCTCGAGGATTTATTTTAGAAAATAATCTTGAAGAGAATAATACTTGATTTTTCAAGCAAGAAAAACAAGTAAAACATTAATCACGAAAAAGATAAACCTTGTAAAAACCCAACCATTTGGGTTGTTTACTACATTTTGAATAAAATAAAAACGGAAATGATAACACTCAAACGAACCCCCTCAAATTCCCGCCTACGCCACTGTCACTCCGACACAGAAGCGATATCCCGATAGCCCTTCCCGATAACTAACCGCAATTGGCGAGGACCTTCTGCAGCGGCATGTCCTTGGGCAGCTCCTTGGCGGACTCGTCCAGCGCCTGGGCGATTTTGTAGTGACTGTTCTTCTTGGTCCGCTTGTCCTGCTCCTCGGTGCTCCCGCTGCCGCTGCCGCCGCCGCCGCTCAGCGCCGGCAGCTTGCGGACGATCTTCTCGATGGTGTCCCGATATCTGTCCACCTGCCGCTCGATCGTCTCCAGCTCGGAGTCCTTGCAGTCCGATTTGGTGGATCTGATAAGGGGGGTGGGAAAAGAGGGGGGTTGACATGGGTTAGCCACGGGTTAGGTCATCATCAGTCGTTGTTGTTGTTGTTGTTGACATCGGGTTTTTTGTTATAGCTGCAGTTGCTTGTTTTGTTTTTCGGTTTTTTTTCGGATGAGGCAACACCTGTCTGTCGTCTGTCCACCTGGAGCGCACTCACACACACCTACAGACGCAGACAGACAGACGGCCACCTCCATTGGCTGGCCTTTGAACTTACCTTGACAGATTCTCGGCTGCTATTTTGATTTTCGCAAACTGCCTCTTCATCTTGGCTGCTTCGCTATTTCGCCGCTCGCGTCTCCAACTTGAACTGAACTTCTGTGTGTTTGTTTGCGATGTGTAATTAGCTAGGCATTGAGTAAATACTTAAAACTGGCAAATTAGTCATTCTTCAACGATGTTTTACGAAAAAGTGAGACGAGCCGAGTGTGACCACAGCGGGAGCGCTAAGAAATGCCGAAAGTCGGGCGAGGGCGTCTTTTGAACTTCAAGATCTGGTCACCTAGTGTCTTTAATTGTTTAAAGGAATTTCCTTAAGTTTTACCTAGAATTAGTAAGCTAAACTAAAAGAAATTAGGTTTAAATATTTTTAACATTTTAAAATGACAAATAAAGTTCGAAATTAATCGAATATGTAATTAGAGGAATACCCCTTATTTACTTTTAGCGTTGCCAGACTGCTGTTTTTACCCACCACCGCCTTGCTGCACGTGTGCCATCCGTAAATAATAGTTTTATTTTTGTTTTACTGACCAACATGACCCAGGCGGAGATTGTAAAGCGTCTCCGGGAGGAGTACGAAATCGGGAAGAGCCAGGAGCAGAAGCCGACGAAGAAGGAGGACCTGCTGGCCCTCACCAAAAAGTTCCACCAGCGTGTTTTGGACCTGTTGACCACTCACAAAGTTCCCTACTCCCAGAAAGAAGGTAAAACCATCAATATAAGGTCTTGAATTAGTAACTAAACCTAACTTACAGATGAAGACACCTACGAGGACTACCTGCTGTCGGACACTGAAGAATCGGGCAACAAAAAGAGCAAAAAACAGAAGAAGCTGGGAAAACAGGGAGGCCAGGACTCGGACGACGAGGATGTGGACGCCCGCATTGCCTCCATCAAGAACAAGCTGCGCCAGAAGAAGGGTCCCACCACGGAGCGCCAGCAGAAGCGACGTGAGTCCAAAAAGCTGAAGCGCAGCAAGGGCGTCCAGAAACTGCTCCTCTCCTCGGCCAAAAACCTCAAGAACGAGAACGTCAAGCACCAGAAGCTGAAGAACGGAGTGGTGAAGACGGAACAGGACGCGGAGGACAGCAAGGAACAGATCAAACCGGTTAAGGTGCAGCCGGTGTACAACCAGGAGGCCAAGATTGTCTACTCCAAGGTGGACTTTGCCGCCAATCCGGGCGGCAAGGTGAAGAAGTCGCACCAGAACCCCAAGGAGATCCTGAAGAAGCTGCGCGACACCAAGAAGCAACTCACCGAGCTGCGCGAACAGGGCGAAACGGACAAGGCGGCCGAGATGCAGACGGACATCGCCTGGCGCAACGCCTTCGACAAGGTCGAGGGCAAGAAGGTCAAGGACGACGCCAAGCTCCTGCAGAAGGCCATCAAGAAGCGGCGCGTGGAGAAGAAGAAGTCGAAGACCAAGTGGACGGAACGCAAACAGAAGGTGGACTACGACAAGGAGAAGCGGCAGAAGAAGCGACAGGAGAATCTGGACAAGCGCAGCAAGGACAAAAAGAACAGGAAGCTGAAGACGGCCAGCAAGAAGGGCCGCATCATACCAGGCTATTAAGCCAGGCCTTAGCTCTAAGTACAAAGTAATATAAATGTATGCACCATTGAAATTCAACTCAGAATGCTGTAGAAAAAAAAGAGTAATCGTTGGAAAAATCTCGTTCTTATAGTTTCGTGTTAGAAATTTACTTTTTCGGCCTCGACACAGTCCAAATTCTCCTAAAAAGCTAAATTCCAAGTTTCCAAGCTCCCAGTTTTGGCGCCTCGTTTTTGTCCACTTTATGTTATTTTGTGTTCCACTGTGCGTTGCGCGGCCACCGAAGAGGAAGAGCGGCGAACAGCTGTGGCCGATAGCAACAATCGATTGTTATCGTTATCGCTTCGTTGAATAGCTGCGATTTTTCCAGATTTTCCAAGTACTTACAAGAGACCCAAAGTGGATTAGATATAGTTTAAAGACCCTAAGAATTGGAGGCTATCGAAAACAGCGCGACTGCCGATGTAAGAAGAAGAAGCACAGCGAGTGGGGCAGCCAAAGCAACGAGAGTCACACGCACGCACACAGCCACACAAATTACGTGCAGAGCGCAATCTATTCCCCCATTTTCCACCGAAAATAAAGCACGGCAGGCGGAAAAGCAGCCAAATTGCGACGCATTTTGCAGAGCAGAGCAACACTAACCGTTGGAAATTGAAAAGAAAACTCCGGAAGAAGAAGAACGTCGAAGGGGAGCCACACAACAATAACTTTGCAGATCAGCAGAGCAAGAAGAAGCAGCGGCAGGCCAGCTGAGAAGTGAAGCGAAGAGGCAGGGGCGCGCGCAGAGGGAGATCAGATCAGGAGCAGCGGCTGCAGGGGGCGAGGAAGCGGAAGGAACAGAGACGTAGAGGCGGCGGGGAGCAGCCACCATGAGCATGGTGCGGCGGATTATCCTGCTGGGCCCCAAATACAGTGTCTGGGCAAAGGGTAAGTGCTTGTTGTTGTTACTTCTGCCGCTGCTGCGCCAATCGCATACGTAACTGCGTCATTAGCCGTGAATAAACAACAAAAACAAAAGCAACAACCCAATCAGAACTGGCAAAAACAGCGCCTGCAGTTTACCAATCCCAATTGCCCCCCCATTTGGCTTATCACAATTTTCTAGCTGCGCTCGCTGAATTTTTCTTGTCTAGTGTCAAACAACCAAAACACAGAGTGAAGGTCGTCTTCTTTTGATATCAAAAAGCTGCTCGCGGTCAACGGGCGAGCAGTGGCGTCGCTTCCAAGGGGGGTTTCCCCTCAATCTGATTTTACATTCACCAAACACACATCCAATTGGAAGGCCAGAGCGCTCCCCCCGCAATCGTTTCCAATCAGACGAGGAGGGTCTTGCTTTTGGACCAACTGAACTTGAATTGTTTTATAAGGCCCGAATGGCCAGGTAGCTTAATTATTGCTATTGCCGCTCTGACGCAATGATTTTCTTTATTATTTCATGTCTTCAGCGGAGCAATTTCTTACACATTTTTAATGGCCCACAGTTGGTTGTTATTACATTTGTTGGTCTGCAGATTAGGAAAGTCGAGAGCCGGAAGTTTACCCAACCGTTTTCACTGAGAGAAACTATGTGGTAGTTGTCAGAAGAGAGATTATTTTATTTACAACACCTGTGGATTCCGAGATAAGCCCATATCTAGGCCCTGTTCGATTGGCAATACTGCGAAAAAGTTGCGAGTCATCTGCCATATCGGAAGATGCTAATTGCCCTTGGCCTCCACTTGTTAGTTTCTTTTTTTGTTTGGTCAATCTAGAGATTCTCTTCCTCGGATTCCCTTTGTTGTTATCAATTGTCTGTGCTTTAGGAGGTATTAACCCCGCACTTGGGGTCGATGCTACTGATTTTTCTTCTTTGTGACCAAGAGGCGATATATGTAAATCTTTCATCTATACAAAGCAGAAAGAAAATTGCAACAAAATTTAATCAATTTCATTGAATTTTCTAAAGAGTTAAAATAAAATCTAAAAAATGTTAAACACATATTTAAAATTATTCTTTTTTTATTTTATTAAATATTTCAAAGTTTACTGTACAATATTATATAGTAAACTAAATCCATTATTTTTGATATATTAAAAAAAAAAATAATTTTGTTAAGAGTTAAAAATAAATGTAAAAAATATTAAGTAGATCATTAGTAAATTCTTGATTCTGCCTTAATTTATTTATGTAATTAAAATAATTCTTTGTTATTGGACTATAATTACATATTTTAAAATTTACTGTACAATATTATATAGTATACCAAATCCCTTATTAATCTTGATATCTTTTTTAAAAAAACCTTATCAATTTGAGTTAATTTTGTTGAGAGGTAAAATAAAATGTAAAAAATTTTTAACACATCATTAGAAAACTCTTGATTTTGCCTTTATTTATTTAATTAATTAATTGAATTTTTAAAAGAATTCTTTGTTACTTTATTATAATTAAATATTTTAAAATTTACTGTTCAATATTATAAAGTAAACCAAATGCCTTATTAATCTTGATATCTTTCCTCTATTTTTTCAGGAAGCGGAGTTGGTCAAACACAGCGCTCGGCAAGATGCGTTATCCTGAGCGCAGACAATGCGGAGGACAGCAACTGGGGCGTCCGACGCTTTCACCTGGCCACGCGGAACTGTGCGGCCAATCGACTGATGAGACTAGAGCCCGCGATGGCCATCCCGGCGTACATTGACATCACCAACGCCACGTCAAGAACGCCAGAGGACTCCAGCGACAGCGGCAGTGGAGCCAGTTCGTCGGGGGGCAGTGGAG
This sequence comes from Drosophila takahashii, assembly GCF_030179915.1. Classification (NCBI taxonomy): domain Eukaryota; kingdom Metazoa; phylum Arthropoda; class Insecta; order Diptera; family Drosophilidae; genus Drosophila; species Drosophila takahashii. The sequence continues at coordinate 16,449,292 of NC_091681.1, forward strand.
CCAAGAGTCCCGGCGGCGGCGGTGGAGCAGGATCTGGAGCAAGCACGACCAGTGGCGCCGATCCGCCGGGCGGCGGCAGTGACAAGTTCCTCTCGTGCCCCAAATGCGGCAGCGCCTGCACCCAGGTGGAGACCTTTGTGAGCTCCACGCGGTTCGTCAAGTGTGCCAAGTGCAACTACTTCTTTGTGGTGCTGTCCGAGGTGGAGACCAAGCAGCGCACCAAGGACGAGCCCAAGAACCAGCGCAAGCCACCTCCGCCGCCGCAAAAGATCATGGAGTATCTGGACAAGCATGTGGTGGGCCAGGACTTTGCCAAGAAGGTGCTGGCGGTGGCTGTGTACAATCACTACAAGCGCATCCACCACAATCTGCCGCAGCTGCAACAGCAGGGCGGAGGAGCAGGTGGTGGCTCCGGAGGCGGCCTGGACGGCGTTCCCCGTCCCGATCTGCTACACATTACAGGGATCGGTCACACGCTGAACAGCTCGCCGGGCAATGAACTCCCTCCCAAATCCCCTGCCCAAATGGGCCTAGGTGGCGGCATGGGCGGTCCCGGACTTGGCGGCGGACTCACCGGCGGAGCATCCAGCAATTCCCGTGGCGGTGGCGACCACAGAACCGGATCGGAAATACTTGACCGGCAGTCCACGGATGTCAAGCTGGAGAAGAGCAACATCATCATGCTGGGCCCAACGGGATCCGGCAAAACGCTGATCGCCCAGACGATCGCCAAGTGCCTGGACGTGCCCTTCGCCATCTGTGACTGCACCACGCTCACTCAGGCGGGCTACGTGGGCGAGGACATCGAGAGCGTCATCTCAAAGCTGCTCCAGGATGCCAACTACAACGTGGAGCGCGCTCAGACAGGCATTGTCTTCCTCGACGAGGTGGACAAGATCGGTGCCGTGCCTGGAATCCACCAGCTGCGCGACGTTGGCGGCGAGGGCGTCCAGCAGGGCATGCTGAAGATGCTCGAGGGCACAGTGGTCAACGTCCCAGAGCGCAACTCCCCGCGCAAGCTTCGTGGCGAGACGGTCCAGGTGGACACCACAAACATCCTGTTCGTAGCCTCTGGTGCTTACACGGGACTGGATAGGCTAATCGCACGTCGCCTTAACGAGAAGGTAATGAAGAGGTCTTCCTTTTTTACTTCCCTTATCAATAAACTATTAAATTTCCTAGTATTTGGGTTTCGGCATGCCTTCGACCAGCGGATCCGGCCGTCGTGCAGCTCAATCTGCCGCCAGTCCCATGGACAACGATCAGGAGGAGCGTGATAAATGCCTGACCAAAGTGCAGGCTCGTGATCTCGTAGAGTTCGGCATGATACCGGTAAGTAATGGATTTATTGGGTACAGTTAACTTACGATCTAGTAAATCATCAAATGAATCAAGTTCAATATGGTTAGAAAAATTAGCTTATCTATTAGAGCCCTGCGTGAATCATTCAATTTTTGTTTTATTATAGTTTGCCATGAAATTTCTAATTTGTTTAATTCAATTCTATGTGAAATGAATTGAATGTTTTTCTAATTCTTTTCGAAATGAATGAATGAATCAATAATTTTTAAGAATTTTTTGAAATTGGCAGATTTTTTTGAGCTTTCTTTTGAGAACAAAAAGTAGAAAATTTTTAACAAATCAACGTTAGCTGCTTAGTAAATAAAATTCAGGCAGATTTAATCTCAAAATAATGGCTCTTTCTTCTTCAAAAGAAATGGTCGTTTGAATTATTTCAATTCTATTAAACTTAAAATTCAAATTCATTTAATTCTATTAAACTCAAAATTCTAATTAAATCATATAAAACAAAAAATTTAAAATAATTCATTGAATTTATTCATGCAGGGCTCTATTATCTATTTAAACCTTATCTGTAATTAATACCACGTTTGTTCTTTAGGAATTCGTTGGCCGTTTCCCGGTTATCGTGCCCTTCCACAGTTTGAACGTCAGCATGTTGGTGCGCATCCTCACCGAACCACGAAACGCTCTAGTGCCGCAGTACAAGGCACTGCTGGGCCTGGATGAGGTGGATCTTACCTTCACCGAGGATGCGGTCAAGTCGATTGCCCAGCTGGCGATGGAGAGGCATACGGGAGCTCGTGGACTGCGCTCAATAATGGTAAGTAGTGAAATTTACGAAACATTTAGAGCGATATTTTTCATACTTTTCTTTTTAATCCCTTTCAGGAGCAACTGCTGCTGGATCCCATGTTCATAGTGCCCGGTTCAGACATTCGGGGGGTGCACATAACCGCCGATTATGTCAAGGGCAGCTCCTCACCCGAATACAGCCGTGATGCGGACGCCCCGGCATCCGGAAGCGTTGCCACGGACTCCGATACCACAACCGATAATGATAAGAACTTTGAGAATAGTGAGAAAGTACGACTAAAACAGTAAATCAGACGAGTACCCACATCCTTAGCCAACCAAAACAGCAATTGAGACAAACTTAAACAAATCAACGCTTTCCGAATTGTTGGTTCTTTCTCAGCTCTTTTGTCTTCTCTTCTCTATTCAGCTTGTTAAATATTTCCAATTGCTTGATTTCGAATCGTCAGCGCGTAACATCTGCAAACACAATTTAATGTTGAACCCTAAGATACTTTCGTTTCTCCTACTATAACATGTATATTTAATAGTCTGGTTTGAATGATAAATTGGTTGGTTCGTCCTAGATCCCCACCTCGAACCCCATCACTCTGTAAAATATGACCCGCTGAGGAGTGAACGAAGGCTCCCGAATATATTTATAATGAATATCCTCAATCCCATATGCATCTGTGATTCATAATCGACGAGCAGCGCAATCTATAGAGCCCGAAGCAATTGTAAGTGGAATAACACGTCCTAATGAGAATGTTAGAATGAATAAAAAGCCACACTTTTTTAAACATAAGATCGGAAATCTGCAATGTTGGCAGCGATGTGGTCAAGGTCTGTACCTATTGGCGCTAGGATCCTCTCTTGCATATACCAATTATATATACAAACGTAAACATATATTTAGGCAAATTTTGCGTAGTCTAAACTGAGTTTCTAAATGAGTTCTGGTAGCGTTGTAAAGATGACAAACGAGAAGCACGTTCTACTTTTAACTAATTTAAGTTGAAAAATCAAATTTTTAAAATACAAAATTAATAAAAAAAATGAAACAAATTTATAAGGTACTGCTTTTAATTTAATGTTAATCAGAATCATCCGACTCCAAGTTTCCCACCTAGGTTCATCAATCCATTTTTAGAATATTTCTAATTTCCCAATTACATAACCAACTTTTAATTAAATGGTGAACAGCATACTTGTACTTTTTAGTTTTTATTAATTTTATTTTAATCATCATTAAAATTCAACTAAATCTGCAGAACTCATAATAAATAATTTGAATTTATTGCACATATGGACTAATAGTAGTTCCTTCTTTTTGTTTGTTTTTCTGTTTCATTTTCATTTCGTAGTGTATAAATTTGTATAAAAATTTGTAAGTTAATAAATATCTTTTGGCGACCCTCAATCGTTTTCCTCGGATATGAGCAGCTCGTATTCCTGTGCCGCAAAGCGATCCCAATCGGAGGTCTATATAGTAGAAAAGAGTGTTAAAGTAAATCCAAAAATATCTTAAAAGATAACTTACATATTCGTCACGTTGCGAGGCAAAGGGATCTCGTTGTTCGTGATCCAGATACTTCTCCAGGTTGAAGAAGGTATCGAAGAAGACGTGAGTCATTTTGCAACGTTTCAAATCGCCCAGGGTGATGCAGTCGCGATTCGCCGGCTTGATCATATCCAGCATCTATTTAAAAAATGTTGTTAATCCAAATTCAGATAGGTTATTCCACCATTCCCCACCTGGCACAGACAGTCCTCGAATGGCAGGCACTCGATACCGATTCCCTCCATCCTCTGCTGCTGCTCCTCGTAGAAGTATTCCAGTTCGTACATGGACAGCACACCATCTCCGTCGACATCCATACATCGGAACCAGTACTCGATGGCCGTGGGCGTCCGCTTGTCCTCCTCCGACAGAATGAACCACACAAAGTCCGTGTACGACATCTTCGCCTCGTCCTCGGGAGCCTTTTTGTTGTCGCTGCGCGTCACACAGCCCGAGAAGATTCGCTCCACGATTCGCGATGACAGGGCATGGTCACTGTGCTTGGCGAGATCCTCCTGGTTGACCAGCAGGTCGTGATCCTTGTCCAGTTCCCAGAACTTGCAGTAGATCACGTAGAAGTGCTCGTAGCTAAAGAAGGCCATTATCTGATTGATGTCCTCCTCCTCCTCCAGCAGACTGATCATCTGTGGGCGGGTTTAGAATCATGTTTTTCATTCCAATTATTAGTTTGACCATTTCACAATTTTCACACACATATTTATAGATCATTAAAGAATGTATTCGTATCTCACCTCCAGCAGGTCGGAGCGCTTTAGCTCGGCTATTGAAATCTTGCCGCTCCAACTGCGGTTCACCGAATAGAAAATGCGCGCGATGACTGTGTGCACGTATCTGGAATGGAACTCGGTGGCTTCCTTGAGAAAGGCCAGGCCGGGGTGTGTGTCCACCACATCCTGCACCATTGGCACCAGGTCCTCGGGCACGATGTACGAACGGAATCTCTGGCCACGCGACAGAATGTACACGAATCTCGAGGCCGCCTCATGGCAATAAACATTCATTCTGCAAGTTACAGAGGTGTTAATGGAATTGAATAAAAATGTATTCAGAATATTACTTAATCTATAAATGGTTCGTCTGCTTTCATTTGTACGAAAGGCATATAAATAAGTAGTGTTTTTCCAAGTAAATAAAAAATAATACAAATTTGTACCTTGGTTTTTCGAAACTTGTTTTCCTACATTAAAAACTAAAACACAATAAAGAGAAAAATATTTTAAAATTTGATATGCTCGCTATCATTTTGAAATGCGTAGGTCAAAATACTCAGATATTTACATTGATCATTTAGGTTTGATATGTGAATAAATTTTCAACAAGATAAGGTCATCATTATATAGCATCTGCTTTCTGGGAAAAATGCGAGGGCGCACATCTTAATGCCCATGGATGAGCTTTTACATTCTTTAAGTTAATTTAAAGGTATTTACTTGTGTAAATATTAATTTTCTCAAAAAAATCATAAAAATTCTTTGACTAAAATGTAGATACTCGGGAATCGGACCAATTAAATTATATTTTAATATGGAAATATACATTATTTAATTCGGAATAACTTACTGTTTCCAGAACTCGACGAACCGCTGCCGCTCGACGAGACCCGAGCTGGCCGACTGGCAGAAGACCATCACCGGCATGCGCCAGTAGAAGGGCAGGCCGCAGATCTTCAGGATGCGCGGCAGCTCGTCCTTGGTCACCTGGTTGTTGGGAAAGCTGTCGAAGGCGGAGAGGATGCCCCGCACCACCCGCTCCATGGCGATATTGGGTTGCGGCTTGCCGTGTGGAAAGTAGAATCTGCCGGGGGCGATAATGCAATGTAATATACACCTTTGGGAAACCACATCAAGGGACTTGAGTCGCGGATCCGCTCACCTGGGTATGTAGACGCTCTTGGTGGAACGTATCTCCTTCTGCAGCAGATTCTGCTCCTGGGGCGGCGGTGGCGGGGTGGCGTGCAGCTTGACCTGCCGACGAATATGAATGCGAAAATTAATTTCACTCACTAATTGTTTACATTCCCTTGTTGTTGCGCCTGCCAAAGCGCCACTCAATAAAATTTGCAATTTATTCTCGAAGAATTTCATTTGTTTACGTTTTAGCGGAAATTTTCTCTCACTTTTCGCCTTAAAAGCCGCAGACAGCCACGCCCCAATCGACGTATATTCGCCCTTTACCTTTGAATTTATTATTAAATGTTTGCCATTCAAATAAACATCAACGGATTTTTGTCTAATTTAAGCGGTGAGTGGAGGAGGCGCAAAAACAAATACTTTTTGTTTAAATTAACTTTTCGCCTTTTGGTAAATAATGGAAACATATTTGGTCCGTGGGATTTTTATGTTGCGAATTTTTGGAATACTAAACAAAGTGAAATGTTTTTATGGAAAAAATGCATAGAATATTTGTATTCAGGGAGGGATAGAAATAGAGGAAGCCAGAAATCATGAGCTATAATTTTCTATTTGGCAGCTGTGAAACAAAAGCAATTGCTTCTATGTGGGTAGGTTAAAGAAACTTGAATAATTTATTTAGCTGTGCTGATCAGTTTAATATAAAAGCGTAGGGAAACAAACTTATAAGTAAATTCGCTTTTTTAATTTTTCCCACCCAGCATTATATGACTTTATTTGGTTTTTATACGTGTGAGGACGTTTCATCGATTATAATCCAAGCACGGGCCCATTCATGATTTTAAAACTGTCAACGGCGACATAAATATTAATCTCCTCACTCGACCACATCGAGAGGCCCCTGCGAAAGAGCAAACAATTCATTGGCATGTGCGCATATTACGTATACGCCCGGCTACACATCGTTTATAGTCAAATATTACGCATACGCATTGTTGCCTAATTTATAGACAAAAAGCAAAGAGCACGAAGAACTCTCGAGGATCGAACGCCAACTACATTCAAATTGTGTCTGCCCCTGCCCAAAAACTTGATTGCAAAAAATAGTTTTTGTTTTCTCATTTGAGGATTATATTTTTAGCCGTTTTGTTTGCTTTGATCAGACGCTTGGTCCGAAGTGAGGAATTTCACAAGCAATCGTAGTAAAGCAAAGTTCAATTGGATTGGAGAGATTTTTGGCTTGGTAAGTCATTCATAAAAAGGAAAATAAAAAAACAGAATATGCCGTGCCCGCCCGCACATGTAATTAAGCAATTAAACAATTCTAAAACAAAAACCCCCAAACCAAAGCAACAATCAGCACCAAAGGCAACAAAACAACAGCAAATTGCATTTCGAAGTGCTCAAAAGTGATGATGATCATGTGCTTGGGTTGTATTGAATTCGGTTTCGTTGTTGTTTGGTTTATTTTTGTTGTTTTGCCTTTGCACGATTGTGCTGATCGTAAATGCTTGATTTGATTGTTTATATACGAAAATATGCACACAAAACTGGGAGCTTGCGATGTGGGTAAGTGAGACCAGTACGAATACCCAGTAGTCCCTGCAGAGAAGGTGAGTAGTCAACAGGTTCTTGAACGACTCTAAGCAAATTCTAATGTGATTTGAATATATTAATCCAGTGCGTTACAGTACTACAATATAAGGAATAGCTCTTGAGATATTATGATTGATAGCATTCAATGCAAACTAATTATTCCCCAAAACTGGTTTTGATTTTTATTATATTACAATTATAAAATTCGATTTTATATTGGTATTAAGTTCTTAAAAAAAGTATATTTTGAATTCTACTAAGTATTGGCTTTAAAGTAATTTCAATTCCAAGAAGAATATAATTTCTGTTTATCATTATTTTTTGCTGATCTATGAACTTTTTGAATTGATTTCAAGTTCCGAGAATAATTTAATTTGTGTTTATCATTATTTTTAGCAGATCTTTAAAAAAATATTCTATAAAAAAACTAATATTATAAGACTAAACTTTACAAAATTAATTAAACTTAAAAAAAAGCGAATATAAATGATGATCCTAAATTTTTTCCAGACCTTCCAAACTTTTCCACCTGCAATTATTTATTTAACTTTTTTTTAAGTTTGCTGGTTAAGACTATGATAATGTTTTCAAGACTCAGTGCTTGGTTGAACCTTTTTAAATCGTACTCTTTCGGTGCCACCGATCTTTCCCCGGCCATTTGGCAAGTGTTTCTCTTGTGGCGTCTTGGGGCAACCTTAAATCAATCAATGATGCAGTATGCAGTGTGCTCGCACCGATAAGAGCAGCCCACGAAAAAAGTCGAAAGAAAACAAATGGGCAATTGCAATTGGTTCGATCGACGGGGAGAGAGGGGTAAGTTTCTTCTTTTTTTTTGCTCATTGTCTTCTGGCATTTTCAACTATTAGATAACACCGCACGAGCACTCGATTTTCGGCCCTCTTCAAAAAAGTGATTTAAGGCGATTTGTTCATAACTCACCTTCATGAGGCTCTTGGGCGGAGGGTCCGTCTGGGGTCGCTTGATGTTGAGGAAGGCGTGCCGCACATCCGGACACTTCTCGAACATGAGAACGCGCTCGGCCACGGAGCCGCGGGTGAGGAGATTCACTGGAAGTAGAGACCGAGACCTGAGTTCTGGAGTTCTGGCGGGGAATCTCAATGAATTGCGAACGTATATTACTTTTATCCTGGCCATTGGTGAGGGCCGCCCGCGCCCCGCTGGTCGGTTTGACTTTATTCAACGTTGGCATCGTTGTGCTGGCCGATGTTGCTGGCGTTGCATCTACTGATGTTGCTGTTGCCGCCGTTGGTGTCGCCGATGTTTCCGATGCTGCTGCTGCTGTCGCCATGTTGCCGGCGTTATCAGTGGCGATTTGGCGACTTGTTGATTTGCGTGAGGCTGCGATGACAGAGGCCACTACTGTGGGCTTTTCTTTGGTTGCCGGCTTCGAATCGGCGCTATTTTCTTTGGTTTTGCTCGACTTGCGACTTGTGGCCGCTGGCTCGCCGTTTTTATCACTCACTGCCATGCTGTTGGCCATTCTCGCCGCCGATGGCCCATCGACGACATCTAGACTAACAGCAATCGATCCGTTCCTTGTGCTGCTATTGGCCTTGCTCTGTTTTTTGGTGGGTTGCTCTGAGGCTGTTAACTTGTTGCTGCTAGCCGAATTGCTCGTATTGCTGGTATTGCTCGCTGTGGCCTTGCTGCTCTGTCGCTTTTTGCCCACTGTGCTGGGGGCATCCTTCTGCTGCTGCTGCTGGATGAGCTCGCTGATCTTGAGCAGGTTCTGGGTTTGCTGCGAGGATAGGTTGTTCACATCCAGATCCAGGCTGATGTCGTAGTTGAGATTCACGTCGGGCAGGGCGGAGGTTTTGATGGCGGCCACCTTTTTAGGGGACTGGAGAGCCTGATCGGGCACAGGATTAAAGCTGGAGGCCACTGATTTCTTCACCTTGCCATTGGAGGTGGCTGTGTTGCTGATGTCGGTGGATTTCTTCAGGCTGTTCGTCTTGCCGCGCTGCTCCTTGTCCTTGTTCACGAAGCTGGTGACCATCTTCTGCAGCCCCTCGGCATCGGCGGTGGGTGAGGTCACATCGGAGAGATCCCCGGAAGCGGCGGCATTTGTGTACATCTGCAGGAGTTCCGGCGGCGGGATGCCCTGGCTCTTCCACGTGTGATAGATGGCATCGGCGTGCTCGTTGATCTTCTTGGTCAGCTCAGCGATCTCGGCATTGGAATCGCTGGCGGTCGATGGGACTGACTGGGTCTTCGGTGACTTGGGACTGGCTCCTCCCGAGCCCGCTGGCTTCCGAGTCGTGGTGGTGGTCTTAATCGCACTGGTCACCGCCACCGAGCTGATCATGTTGCTCCCCGGCCCGCTGCTCAGCTTCTTGGTCTTGGTGGTCGTCGTAGTCGTCGTGGTGCTCGAATTGGCTTGCATTTTGCTGTGGTATCTTGGAAAATGTGTTCTTTTCTCAGTTTTTTGCGACTCTCTCTCTCTGTTTTGGATATTCACATTTTCACTGCTCACATTTTTATTTCAATAATTTATTGAAATCTTAATTGGGTTTCTTATTCAATTTGCTTCCCGGCTTTGCTTGGCACCGCGAGTTTCACATGCGTTTCATTCACTTTTCACATTTTCAGCGCTTTCAACTTTTTCTCCGTAGACTGCGTATGGCGAAATCTATTTATATAAAGGAAAATACCAAAATTTCCTATTTCGTTTATTTCAGACGCCGAAACCGAAACACAACCAAACACACACTCGAAACACAGACGCACCACACGAAAAAGAAAATGAAAATATACGGATACGGATTCGGGACCAGGCATCGCAGCAGCATCAGAACCAGCGGAATATCGAGCAGATACGTAAGACGCGTACACGGCGGGCACAGTGGTCGCAGTACCACTAAAAGCACTCAAAACTAGATGCTCAGCTGCCAAGAGCAATTATCATATCGTGGGCTTAATTAATGGCCTCACACCTTTGGCGCCCGAAACGTGAACGATTATCGTGTCACGCTGAATCATCTCGACATTCCATCTGGTTACGTTTGCGCAAAAACAAACAATTAATCAATTGAATTAATTGAATGAAATTTGACGGGTCAAAAATAACCTATAGCCCACTGTGCATGCGTAAGAAACCGACAGGTGCGGTCAAAATAATAGATCTACCTACTATAGTACTTTATGGACTATTCGAGTGGATAAGGTAGTGTTTTTACAATTATAACAAAAATTATATTAAATTGAGCTTAATTTAACATTTAAAAATCATACTTTATTTTAAATTGAAGAAAAATAAACCATTTTAGTTTAGTTTAAATGTAGTGATTTCTGTTTCTCAAAATAAATGTCGCAAGCATTAATCATTGCTATACAGAACTGACCTACAATCGTATGTACTTATTTGCTTGAAGAATGAGCTGTCGGAATACTTTTCGAAATATTTTGATAAGCCTTTATGTTTTCATCGAATTTCAGTAAATAACAGTAAATAGCAAAAATCAACATTTGGGTAAACAATGTTCCCCACAGTTATTTGATGACGAAAAGCAGTGCAAATTCAATTAGCGTTGCTACTATCTTGACCGCAACTGTCGGTTGTACTATTTCGCCGATTTTACGTGGGGTTGCGATGGGATGGGGATCGAGATGGGATGGTATGGGGGATGAGATGAAACCGGGAGCTGCGTTTGCGACTGCGGCTGCTGCTTCTTCAACTTTGTACTATTTATTCGAAAATAAATTTCGAAGTAGTTGCGGCTCACAGACACACGTGCACGCACACTCGCCCAATGCACTTTACATATGTTTTATATCCCCACGAGTGTGTGCGTGTGTGTTTTTGGTGGGGTGTATAATGTATGACGTACATATAGTTTGATATTTGTCTGCCTTTATTAATGATTTAATTGCATTTAGGCCCGGAGGCGCGCGTGCTGACGACAACGGCGACACCGAGAGATTCCGTCATTAATTAATTTAACCAAGCCAAACCGAAACCGACCAGAGGTTAATCGACATTTTCGCGGCACGACATTTTTACCCTTTCGTTTTTCTTTTCTTTTTTTTTTGCTAGGAAATTGAATTTGCAAATTATTAACGAATCGCAGGAAAACACACGCGGCCGCGGGATATTTTGGAAAACTCTGGCAAGCTTCCGCTTGGCGAGTCTAAAATTAACAGCAAACAGAGCAGAATTCACAGATCAGAAACCGAAAACAGAAATCGGAAAACAGTCGAATGTATATCCGAGCGAATAGCGGTGCACGCGATGCTGCTAAGGTCCGTGTTGTTACTGTAAATCTGCGGCCGCTGAAAATAACATCAGCCTCCGCCGTTCTGCGAGAGCCAACGGAGCGGATGAGCGAGATCGAGAGTGCGCGGTGATCTCAGCTGTTGCTGCTGCTGCTGCCGTGCTGCTTCTATTGCTGCTGCAACTACGCTAATGACACTCGCAGCCCCCAAGAACGAGCGCTTCCACACACTCGCGTCGCGACCTGCGATCGTATCAGAGGTGATACAATCGACGAAAAGTAAGACTATGACAAATCAAGTTGAATTTACAAAAACTAATATAAAAGGTAGGGTGGTGCCCTTCAGTGACAAAGGATAACTTGAAGAGGGAGGAGCAAAGAAGATCCTTCCAATGCTAAGAAACTTTAATGGATAAAAAGTTTATATATTTCTACAATTTATAATTTAATTGTTTGATTTTTTGCATAATCCTTGCTTACAAAAATATTTTATTTTGTATTTATAAACAACGAATTTTATATGATTTAAATTATTTTTTATTTATTTTGTATTATTTTTACGAATATTTCAAAAGCCCCCACAGTAAATTACTAGAATGCCAATATTAAAAAAAAAATTCTAAAGCTTGGTTTAAAAATTCTAACAAATTAATAAAGAAATGGAAATATATTACACGTACACGTATTCGTAATTAAATATATTTTTAGATTTAATTTTCCTTTTTAAAATGACTTTAAATAGCCATAAACAAGCTAAAATATCAACTCAATCGCAGCGAGAGAGAGAAAGAGCGGCGCCCGAAAAGATCATTACTTTGGCGTTCTTTGAGCAGCTGCTCCACCGACAATGCGCTCTCACTTACCTCACTACCCCCACACGACGGCGCTGCAGCAGCGACGCCGGCAGAACACTTGCCGTCGTTTACCCACTCACACACACACTCGCTCACACTGGCGAGCGCCAATCCATTGTCGAACATAAAAAATACAAAAATCAAATCATAGGTGTTTGTTAATTATACACTGTGCCCTGGAGGCAGGGTGTCACGGTTCGTTTAAGAGGTTAAAAAAGTCACGTTAATACTATGCCAATAAAAAATGTTATTAACGGTATACAACTTTCAAATGTAAGGATATTTGAGTAGGAAAATAATACATTATTTATGAAGTACTTACCTTTATATCCTAAGTTTTAAGTCTAGAGTTTTTAGTTTTTAACTTTAACCAAACAATATCTAAATAAATAAATAAATAAGTCTAGTTTTTGTTCTAGTAATATAACCTTTACTGTTTGAATCTAAAGTTTTATTTAATAAATACATATTAACAACGGTACTTGTCTTTTGAAAAAAAAAACAGCATACTTAAAGGCGAGATACCTTTAAAACAGCGGTCGGCAGCGCCCTATTAAGTGAGCATAGGGGTTTGTTCTGCCGACGCGCTGCTCGCACATGTATAACGTAAAACAGCGGTCTGCACACACACATCGATGAGCTGCCCAGTGAAACCCAGCGGGAACATTCCTCTGGAAAATAACATATTTTCAAGAGGTTTCTCCATACAAGCGGAAGGGACAAAACCTCATTCACCCCTTACATTTCTTCCGTCTCTGGTTTCAAAATACACGGGGGTGACACAAAAAGTAAGGGGGAAATGAGGTTTCTATGTGGTTTTCCTAGGGAATTTACATTTTCCCTACACCGTCGCCTGCTGAAAGAAACAGGATTTCCAACACTTTCTGCTAAAAGGAACAGGATTTTCAGCACACAAAGAACCACCTTCTCACTTTCCCGGTGGGAAATTACTCACACAAATATAAAACAAAATGTCAACGTATGTGTGTGCCGACCGCTGCTTTAAAACTAATAAAAATCATTTTTAATGGATTTGGTCTTTTTTATCCATAATTCGTAACTTACAGAGCATTCAAAGTTCCATCCAACCTTTGATATTCTTCTCCAGTTTCAAATTTGTCTGCCTCATTGAGCAGGAAAAAAACAACAACAAAAACGACTACGGATCGAAGCATTTATCTCGCTTATTTGCTAATGCTAAATGATTGTCTTCTTCTTTGCCTTCGCCTTCGGCTGCCTTCTTCCTCCTCACATCGCAATGTTTGTTGCAGTTAGCTGTCTTTATGTCTTCATTGTTGCTGTACCCATTTTGTTTCTTGGCTTTTTATGTTTTGGCCATTTAGCAGGTGGGCGGGTGACTTTTGTTTGTTTAAAGCAGCCCGAAAATGTTGAATAAATTGAAATGCGATTCATGTTTTAGTTTATACAGCGATATTTTTTATACATTTTAATGTGTGCAGATATATACATAGAAGTATATGTAGGTACAAAAGTAAATACGTAAATATCAGAACCGCAAGTGCGGCTAACGATGACGCCGATAATGATCATAACGATAATGCCGATCCGAGCAGAGCTTCCGGTTTTGCGCTTTGGTATGTTTGCACGCTTTTTTCGCAGGCTAACTTCATTGTAAATATTTATTACCAGCTTTTGTTGTTCTTTCTATTATTTTGCGGTGTGTAATTGATTTAAACCGAAAGATCTGCCAGACCCAACATGTGTCGACTGTCACACCGAGTGACAGTTATTTCGGTTTAGTTCCATATTAGGGTTAGGCATCAGGCATTAAGCGTGACATCCCATCTGGATTAGCCAAAAAACTTGACCCAATTCAAGCGAACGTGTTGAGCGAGCGCACAAAGGCGAACAAAAGGCTTTTAAGCCAAAGTTGAATTGACAAAATAAAATCCAAACTGCCCACACAAACAGCACACATGTGCGGAAAATTCAATGGAGGTGCGAATAGATCAATTGCCATAGCTAAATCCATAATCAGCTTAGCGCTTGGGAAGGGTGAATACATTTTTGGTAATTTAAAGAGATTATTTAATGGTTCCTGACAGTCGGGGTTCCTCTATTAATTCCTCCATCATCCGCGCACACGCTGCGTATACTTGATTGCGCATACGCACTGGTGTCTGCATCTTGGCTTTTCTATATTATTTTTTCATATTTTCCCATCGCTTGCTTGACCATTATTTCCACACCCCCTTTCAGCACAATGTCAGGCCAAAACTAAAGCTCGGCCAGAACCCTTCTTGGAAGCCTTTGAAATGTCTTTAACTATTGACATTGGCCCATTGCGATGTGCACTCGCTTTTGTTATGGCTATTATGATTATAAGCCGTCGACACTTTTCACTGCACATTTTGCATATATTTTTAGCCTTGGCTAATTGAATTTGAAGAGCAAAAAGTTCTAACAGTTCGGGAAAAACTATAAAAGCCAGGTCGCCAAAGGTAAGCAATGCAGGTTTCCAATGACCAATCGCCGCGAATAGTCCGCCCCAGTGAAATATTCAGAAACCAGAAGTCCTTTATGTAAAAAGTGTTAGAAATATTGCTAGTGAATTTGCAGCTTTTTATGTAAACAGTGTGATATATAGGCGGGATATAGTGACGCAGCCAGTAAACAAAACACAATGGAGAGGTACGATCACGAGGAGATAAATAGATCCAGAGATCTATTCGGAATTATAAACACGAGGGTGCCCAAAAATTAAAAAGATGTTTAAAAGAATGCAACAAAATAATGAGAATTCTCTCTTTCCTTTGCATACTTTTAGGCTCATTAAAAAGAGTTTTCAAAACTTTCGTGAATTCTTTAGCACCCCTTACTATTTTCTCAATTATAATACTTTAATTTTAATTTGCTGTTGCAGCTTTGCAGTAGCAGCCGCGCAACTGGGGCCGCACTTTGCCCCCCTGTCCAATGGATCGGTGGTGGACAAGGTAACGCCCGACATGGCCCACCTGATTAGTCCGTACTGGAACCAGTTCCCCGCGATGGACCCCATCTGGGCCAAGATCCTGACCGCCTACATGATCATGATCGGCATGATTTCCTGGTGCGGAAATGGCGTGGTGATCTACATATTCGCCACCACCAAGTCGTTGCGCACGCCCGCAAACCTGCTGGTCATTAACCTGGCCATCTCCGACTTTGGCATCATGATCACCAACACCCCCATGATGGGTATCAATCTGTACTTCGAGACCTGGGTGCTCGGCCCGATGATGTGCGACATCTACGCCGGACTGGGCTCGGCCTTCGGCTGCAGCTCCATCTGGTCCATGTGCATGATCTCGCTGGATCGCTACCAAGTGATCGTCAAGGGCATGGCCGGCCGGCCGATGACCATTCCGTTGGCCCTGGGCAAGATAGCCTACATCTGGTTCATGTCGAGCATTTGGTGCCTGGCACCCGCCTTCGGCTGGAGCAGGTGAGTCCTTCAACTGGAGAATCTTTGATAAATATATATATTTGTACTTGTTTAGTTACATAATTGGGTTCTTGTAAACTTGAAAGTTTTGATAAGATCAAAGAGTTGGAAAATATCATTTTCCTGTTTTAGGAAACTAGAAAAGTAGACAAGAGAGAACGCTATAGTCGGGTGCCCCGACTATCAGATACCCGTTACTCAGCTAAAGGAAGTGCGAAAGAGATGGAGAAAAACTTTGATCCGCCGCAACTTTTTAACGAATGGTCCGATTTAAAAAATTTCTTCTACATTTCGATAGGTATTGATAAACACAATAAAACTGCATTTTTACTTTTCCAAAATATTGAAATTTTTAAAATCGTATGTAAGCGATTGTGGGCGTTAGAGGGGGCGTGGCACCCTTTTGAAACAAACTTGCGCTGCGTAGGAACTCCTAGAATCTGCATGCAAAATGTCAATCTTCTAGCTTTTATAGTTTCCGAGATCTCAGCGTTCATACAGACAGACAGACAGACAGACAGACAGACAGACAGACAGACGGACAGACAGACGGACAGACGGACATGGCTAGATCGACTCGGCTAGTGATCCCGATCAAGAATATATATAGTTTATAGGGTCGGAAACGCTTCCTTCTACCTGTTACATACTTTTGCACGAATCTAATATACCCTTTTACTCTACGAGTAACGGGTATAAAAAGAAAATGTCCAAACTAACTTAATTAAATGTATAAAACCCATACATAGTTAAATAGGTTGCAGTTCCTTAACAATTTCAAATTTGTTTGTGTTTAACACTTGAAAAATTTTATATTTTTATATAGGTACAACTTGGAAAATGTACAAATTCATTTAATTAAATGTATAATGCCCACACCCAAAAAATCGACATGAAACGTAGATCGATTTTACATTATTCAAGATCAATTTTAATTTCATATGAGGCCAGGTAAATTTGACCTGGTCGAAAAGAGTATTTCATGTAAAAACGACATAAACATATCGATTTTACGGGAAAATGTTTTTTTTGTGTGTGCTTATAAAACCATTAGTTAAAGGTGTTATACAAAGTTCCTTAAAGATTTTAAATTTTTTGCGTACTTAACACTTGAAAAATATTTTGTTTTTGCTGAATAACTTTTCAAAATAATTTCAATTTTTTTCAAAATAGCTTTTAAAAATCAGGGTTTTAGTTAGAAACCCTAAAAAAACGCAATTCCCAAATAAAATCCCATTTATTTTTTAGGTATGTGCCGGAGGGTAACCTGACATCGTGCGGTATTGACTACTTGGAACGCGACTGGAATCCACGTTCATACCTGATCTTCTACTCCATCTTCGTGTACTATATCCCGCTGTTCTTGATCTGCTACTCTTACTGGTTCATCATTGCTGTAAGTGGAGGAGAGATAACTGACTTCTCCCAGTGATTAATCCCGATCTATGGCATCCTCCCACAGGCTGTGTCCGCCCACGAGAAGGCCATGCGCGAGCAGGCCAAGAAGATGAACGTCAAGTCCCTCCGCTCCTCTGAGGATGCCGAGAAGAGCGCCGAGGGCAAGCTGGCCAAGGTGGCCCTGGTGACCATCACCCTGTGGTTCATGGCGTGGACTCCATACCTGGTCATCAACTGCATGGGACTGTTCAAGTTCGAGGGTCTCACACCACTGAACACCATTTGGGGAGCCTGCTTCGCCAAGTCGGCTGCCTGCTACAATCCAATTGTATATGGCATCAGGTAAAGATCAATTGTAAAGATAAATCCTCTAGTTCTTTAACAATTTCTTGACTCTTCATTTTAGCCATCCCAAATACCGTTTGGCCCTCAAGGAGAAGTGCCCTTGCTGCGTCTTTGGCAAGGTCGACGATGGCAAATCGAGCGATGCCCAATCCCAGGCCACCGCCAGCGAGGCCGAGTCCAAGGCATAAATACTTTGGCGCAACAACCAGAACAGCAACAACAACAACAACAACATCTAACTACTTACAACAGCAACAACAACAGCAACAAAAACAACAACAACAGCAAGAACAACTGCAGCAACAGAACGAAACGCTTTCGAATAACATCAAAAACAACAATAATGAAAAAATTATGCAAATTTCTTACATAACAAAAAGCAATGTAAACTCAACTATTAATTCTTCTGCAATGTCACTTAAAGACAACAAAAAACTAGACAAAAAAAATAAATGCAAACGAACTAGAAAAGTTATAAACAATTTGCTGTTTTTCCTCGTATTTTAAATCTTTCCAAAAGTGATTAAAAAATTCCATTTCTTGCAAAGCACTTCACAATATATTTTTCAGTTTCAGTTTTTTTTAAATTAAAGGCACTTAAATTCCATTTGTTTTATAAATTAACATGCAATGGCAAAAGTTCGACACACACAGACCGATTTCTTTTCCAACTCAAAGTTCTAAAAAGCACCAGTCGATCTGCTCGAATTTCACCCAGGGTGGCTGGAAACTCACTGAGCTGAGCTTCACAGCGGTTAGTAGCACATGGACAACATTAACAATTAATCTGTATCAGTAATCAGTAGTATCGGTTAAGGCACAACTTAAAGAGCTTCCAACTCCAGTCACTCGCTGCAGGAATCGTATTCGCTTTCGCTTTTTTTGATTTTCGTTTTGATTCCAGGCGTTCCGGGAGTTGTTGTTGTGGGTGATGGTAGCGTATTATTGTTGTCGATCAGCGCCAAGGTGCAATTGCCTCCAATGGGTTTGTGGTAGGTGCTCGGCGGACTGTCCACGCAGTCGGATGAAGTGCACGCTCGTTCCTGTATAATGAGTTTCCACAAGCGCACTTCGACGCCAACACTGTAAAATATAAACGGTAGTTTAGTAAAGATCTATGGCTATAGATTTCTTTTGTAGTTTTCTACGCACCGCAATCCCAGCCTCATGAGGTCCAGCTTTTCCATGTTGTAGATGAAATCCTCAAACGTGAAACCTTCATTCAGAATGAGCGTCTTTGAGAACTCGTCTATATCCTGCTGGGTCAGCCACTGCTCCAACTGCTCGTCTACTTCATGCAGACCAAAGTGATGCTTGTTTAGCTGCCTCCGGGGATTGCCCGCTAGAGACGGACGGACTCCGGACATTCCGCCCACACTGGGACTCATTCTATGGCACTTTTTGTTAAATCCGTTGATGGTGCGCCTGCAAAAAAGTATAATTTATATTAAGATCAAACTTCTTTAATGGTTAACCCACCTTAATCTCTTCCTGCCGCCCATATAGATGTGGGCCAGCTCCTGACTGATGTTGTGCAGGGCTCGCATGCTCTGGCGCTGCTGCTCCAGCAGCTGACGTTGTAGCTTCTGCTGGTTCTCCCGGATGTCTCTCAGTATGCGGGCGCACTCCACCGAACTGGCCAGGGCATCGCCCGTGGACTCTGCTGGCGCCAGTCCGACACCTCCTCCTGTGCTGCTCGTGGGCAGCACCTTCTCCAAGCTCTGCTGATGCCTCTCCTGGCTGTCGGTGGAACCCTGCTGCATCAGACTGGCGTGCACACTCTCATCATCATTGCCAGACAGATCCTTGTCCGCCAAATTGGCGCCCAGTTCAGGTGAGAAAATGGTGACTGCCGCCTGAACGGCCCGCTTGACGAGATTATCCAAGGCAAACATCCAATGCGGCTTAATGCAGTGATAGCGCAGCACACAGACCACGGCGTCCTGGAAGGAATACAGGGCCAAATGCAGATGGTCCAAAGCCACTGCGTCGTTGTTTAGCTTTGTTTTCAGTTCGTTGATAGTCGCCTCCAAATGCTTCTCGTTCTCGTTCATAATGTAGTCCCGAAGGCCCCGAATCAACACCTCCAAATCGCTCTTTCGAATCGCAATCGCATTCTGGTCGGCCTCGACCTTTTTCAGCCAAATATCGCAGATCTTTGATTCATCCAGTGCCAGCACTTTGGATAGCGTTGTTCGTCTCTGGGAATCCTTCTTCAGCCGATAGAAACCGTCAGTTTCGCTCGTCTCACTGATGCTTGTGCGTAGGGACGGAGTGGAGGGTTCGATTTCCGGCGAGAGCAGAAATCCAGAAGAATTGCGTCGCTCCAGCAGAAACTGGTTGCTGTGCGGCTCGTCAATGTCCACCGAGGATGTGTGAGTGATGCTGAAGTGGGGAAGAAATAGCAGCGATTAATTATTTCTTTTAGACAGGGATTAAAATTTTTTGAGATTTTCATTAAAAAAATTTTTCTTTTAAACGTCAAAAATAACGTTTGTTTTACTCTTGTCCACAAACCTGAAGAGCAAATTAACTGTTATTTGTCCATGTCTAAAAAGTGCATAAAAACCAGTTAAATTGTTGATTAAAATTTGTACAAATCTCAGTAGGCCTTTTAAAATAAAAATCTCAAATAACGATTAATTACGGTCCCTGCTTTTAGTAGTACATATTATTGCCCTTTTCAGTGGCAAATTCCGATTGCGCATTTTGCCAATCATTGAAGATGCACTTAATTGATAACACTAATCAATATGTAAACTAAACGATAATTACAAGTGGTTATACTAATAGACGAAATAGGGAAAACCTAAGATACAAAGAAAGATTTTCATTCGCTACATTCAAATAAACAACAAGCCTTTCACTGATAAGATAACCTAGTATAGTAACGCGACAAGGTCAAACTTAATATTCAAGGTCCCAGTGATAAACTTACTCCAATTCCGGCGTGGTGGGCGTATTGCAGGTTGTGTTGTAGCTCAGCGGCGGTGTGGTTTTGTGCACAAAACGATCAGCAGGCACCGAAATGCTACGACCAAACTCGGTATTAATGGGCAAAGCCGGACGCATCTTGCGAGGTTTACTGAATGGGAAAATAAAAAGAGAAATAAGAGCGGGAATCCCTTGACCGCTATAAAAACTCACTCTTGTAAGAAAGGATCGTCGAGCAGTTGTGAGGCAGAAGGTCGGTCCAGCACGCTAATGGCAAAGCAACGCAATATGAAATTCTTGGCATTGGCGGACAGCTCCTCGGGTATGTTGGGATGCTTCTTGTAGTAGCCCACCTTAAACATGGCCGCCTGGGCGCAGCCCAACTCGATGAATGGCGGCTTGCCGGTAGCCATCTCAACGTTTGTGCAGCCAAAAGACCAGATATCAGCAGCAGGACCATAACCGCGTACTCCCTGATCGATGACCTCCGGTGCCATGTACTGCAAGGTGCCCGTAAAGGTCTCCGTCATCGGATTGATGCGGGCCAGCCTCTTGGAGGTGCCAAAATCTGAGATTTTCACCACGCCACTGTAGGTGTTAACCAACACGTTGTCGCCCTTGATATCGCGATGCACAATGTCCTGCTCGTGGAGGTACTTTAGGCCCTCGAGAATCTGCTTGGAGTAGAAGGCCATGGTGGACTCGTTATCCTTGAGCGGACCCCACTTGGTCTCCAGGAGATCGGAGAGCGAGCCTCCCGGCACCTGCTCCATAAAGATCTTGAAGAAGCCATCCTCCGAGCGGGAGCCCAAATAGCGAACGATGTTGCGGTGGCGCAGCTGAGAGTGCAGCTTGATCTCCTCGTGCAGCGGCTGCACATCCTGAGAGTTCTTCTCCGGCACTTCCTTAATAGCAATTCGCACCTGCGTCTGTTTGTCACGGGCGGCGTACACCGTTCCATAGGTGCCCTTGCCCAGCACCATTTTGCGGTTCTGCTCATCGTAGTCGTACTCGTACTGCAATTTAGGATAATAAGTCATATGTTGTCGGGTTAAAGTAATTTGAAAGGACCCACTTCGATTTGAGCGTCATCATTGCTGAGATTGACAAACACCACCTGATCGGCGGTCATCTCCAGGATCAGATCATAGAACTTTTGCCGGCGTTCGGTGGACGGAAAGTATATTTGAAAGTCATCCGAGTTGTGATGGACATACAAATAGGCGCAGCGATCATCTCGCTTATAAAGACTGACGGATTTGATCTTGGACGCAACGAAAAGGAAGTCATGGAGTTTCTTGCAAGCATTCTTTGCGTGCGCCAGACAATTGTTCACAATCTGAATGGACTTTTCATCCGCATCCATGTTGATGGTCACATAACTGGGCATATAGATTTTCTGCGGCTCGAGGATCTAGAAATTAAATATAAAATTTTATAACAAAGTTAAAGATAACTTAAAATCGCTTTACACATAAGTTCAAATAATAACAATAAAACAAAATAATAATATATAACAAAAATAATAATAAAAGCATAAATAACTATAAAACTATTAAAAAAAAAAAAAAAAAAAAAATAAAAAAAAAATAATAGTAATTACAAAACTACAAAATATTTGATGTTAGTTATTAAGCAGGTAAGTGAGGATAATTGTTTAAATATTTTTAAAATAATAATTAGTTAAAAATATCAACTCAATGTGACTAGCGCGGTAATTATAAGTGTGCACTTGTAGCGCTGGGATATTAAATAAATAAATAAAAAAAATTAAAAATAATATAATAGTAATTGAAAACTACAAAATATTTGATGTTAGTAATTAAGTAAGTAAGTGAGGAAAATTGTTTAAATATTTTAAAATAATAGTTATTTAAAAGTATCAACTCAATCTGACTAATAATAAATAAATAACAAAAAAAGTTAACCATAATATTTAAGGTACAGAGATCAGGAATACCAACCAGTATGGGAAAGCGTATGCTGTTCTTCACCTCCTCGGTGTTGGTGGCCTCCAAGAAGAAGTCCATCCAGAACTGGAAGACCTGCTCCTCGATGGCGGGCAGGCGTTCCTCGGGCTTCTTGCGAAACCGGTGAATAAGAGAGATATTGCCGATGGTGGACTTGAGATACCAGTTGGGCGGCTTCAGCTTGAACATGCACTCGGCGGCCTGAATCGCTTTGGCATAGTCCTTGGCCAAAACGGAGATCTCGAAGAAGGTGGCCACGTCCCAGTATTCGCTTAATGAAGATAGACTGCCCTTTTTGCCAATCAAATTGTTCAGGGTCATGCCAATGTGCTGCAGCTCCTCCGTATTGGTGAACTCCTTACCCTCGATGACCAGCAAGGTGGCCAGATTGATGCCCGCGTATTCGTTTGGCTGCACCTCGAAGCTTTCGCGGTACCACTTGATGGCGTGCGCCAGACTGGTGGCATCCGTGTAGTCAGACTCCACGAAAATGTCCTTGTAGATGCGACCGCACAGGCAGAGCATGTCCGGAAAGCGATTCTCCTTCTTCTCGAGCGCTTTTAGGGAGGACTCCAGTGCCTTCTCCCGATCGCCCTTTCGATTCCTTCGGTTTAAAGCGAAGGCGTACAGGAAACTCATGTTGCCCGTCTCCACGTACTTCCGCGTGTTGGGTATGTTCTTCAAATCGTTCACCAGTCGCACCATCGCATCGTAGTCCTGCACATCCCTCAGCGAACACATAAAGCTGTGCACCACCTCGCCGGACAGGACATGCGGATCGTCCAGCCGCTTCCGCATCTCGTGCAAGATGCTCTGAAGCTTGACGGCATTGGTGGCGTACGTGTCCCGCGCCGTTCGCATGTCGCTGAGAAATTTCTCACGCATGTGGGCTCTGTAAGTAACCGAAAATAGCTTGGTTTAATTTGTGGGTACATAAATAAGGGAACAAGAAAACATTATCTATGTTCTGGGGGAAGAACTAATTGATTTTGTTTTTCTGGCAAACATAAAGAGTAAAACAATAATTACTTTCTTGATAAATTAGCTATTTTTAATATTATTAAATATAATTATTTTGATATTACCATTATAATCAAGGCCAATACTTTCATGATAAATTAGCATTTTTATATATTAAACTTAATTAAATTGGATTTAATAAAGGGTAAACAATCAATACTTTCTTGATAAATTAGCAATTTTTTTATTATTAAATTTAATTATTTTGAAATTACCATTATAATCAGGGCCAACACTTTCATGATAAATTCCCAATTTGTATATTATTAAACTTAGTTAAATTGGATTTATCACTATAATCAGGGCAATACAATTTATTAGAAAAACGTCAATTATAAAGCCAATTTTTCTCTTTAAAATAAATAGAATTTCCGATCGGTGTTGCCTATCAAGAAATTATTATAATTATATGCACTTTTTTCCTACAACCAATATATTAAATCGAAATGATTCATTTTACATGCAAATCGTGACTTATTGAGCCAATCTCTTGCAGGGAAAATGTAAAAATAGAGTAATCTGAATGGGGTCAGATGACTTGAAAAGGGGACTCACTTCGACTGGATCTCCACATCCTGCAGCTTCCTCTTGAGGCGCCACTGCAGGGTGGGCACCCGTCCCTCGGCTGCGGGCTCCTTGTTGCTGTTGGGCTGGTTGGTCAGGTGGCAGGAATTGCTCTCCGCATTCAGTTTGTAGCTGAGGAACAGGTAGTTGGCACACGAGAGCTGCAAGGGCGAAGAGGTGAATCTAATTTACTGACCGCCACTGTGAATGCAGGCCACACTGCGTTGGTGTACGCCGCCGTTGCGCGTGTGTGCGTGCGCCTCTTTGAGTGTTTGCGTGGGCGTGCTCGCATTTGTTATTGTTATTGCTTCGGCCGACGCTTTTGTTGTTTTATGGCCGCGGCCAAAACAAAAATAACGAAAGCGTTTCGACGGAAATACAGTCGAACTTCTATGGTTTGAATTTCGAAATATGGTATACAAGAAATTTAAAAAACTTTCGGAATAAATTTGAAGAAAATAATAAAATATTATCTTAAAAACTTTTTTTTTTAAATTTGTAGTAGTTGCATAAATAAAGCTGAGTTAAAATTTTTTTTTTTATATATATCTATTAGTTTTTAAGTACTATAAAACTTTTCATACAAATTTTCCGATGATAAAAACACTAACGAAAAAAAGTTAAAACAAAAACAGAAATTCTGTATTACTTCAAAAGTGCATCCTATACTCAAAAAATTATCTTTAAAACTGTTTTTTGAAATTTGACTTTTTGGATCCCAGAATTTTAAAGTAGTTGCCTAAATAAAGCTAAGAGTTAAGACTCTTTTTTTTAAATATATCTATTAGTTTTGAGGTACTGTAAAACTTTTCATACAAATTTTCGGATGATCAAAACACTGCAAAACGTTTGAAAAAAAAATTAAAGCGAAAACCGAAATTCTGTATTACTTCAAAAGTGCGTACTATACTAAAAAAACGATTCTAGAACATCGAGGCTTGACTTTAAGTTATTTCTTGATCAAAAAAGAAATATCAAAACTTGATAGAAATTTCTAGCAAACGAAGTTCACCATACAGAGGCTTGACTGTCGAAAGATCGGCAACAACAACTAGTCCAGGAGTCCGTTAGACTGCCGTTTCTCCCCACTCGCTGGTCATGGCGTTTATCTTATCGGAAGCGGAGTCCCGATCACGCCCGCAGATGTTTGACCAGGCACACCTGGTGGTCACACCAAACACACCTTGAGACTGAGTGTCTGCTTGGACTCGACGTCGTTGTAGATGAGGATGTTCTCCTTCATGCCGAAGCTCTCGCGGACGCCGTAGTGATAGGAGAGCGGTCGCTGCTGGGTGAGGATGCTCAGATCGATGACGGCCACATCGGCGTTGTAGAACTTGTCCAGCACATTCGTCTCCCCGAAGTCCAGGCGCTCGAACTGCAAGGATGGCACACAATATACATATACCATATTTCCCATTGTATAACCCATCTGGCGCACCTGAACCCGCTGAAAATTGGCGCCAGCCGACTGCACCGCCTGCTTGATCTCCTCCAGCGCGCAGATGCGATCCTCCAGATGGTCGCCCACCGCCGTATCGATTACACACACCACATCCATCGCTGCTGCCTGCGATCCCATTGGAAATCGGATTTGGATTCGCTTCGATCGCAGCTATTCTTGGCACTAACTAATCTGTTTTTGGACGGATTTCCACACTCTACGCTCGTTCTGCCAGGCGGACGCGCACCTCAGTGGCACAGGGGCTCATTACCACGTACTTGCTGCAACTGCATCGCGTTAATTGCCGCGTAACGAATAATTATCAATAAATAAAGAAACTTGTGGAAATGTGCAGTGCGGTATGACCGTGCGAGGACTGCCGGAAAAATACCAAAGGAAGCCTGAAAAATACCAGATTGAGGGGCTAGCGGAAGACTTTGCTGGAACTTGGGCGCCAACTCCAACTCTCTTTTAAAAATTCACAGCTGTAATCAAAAATTTTAAAACGGATATTTTGATATTTTTGAAATTTTAAAAACATTTTTTACCTTCGTCAAGTTAATACTATACAAAAATACTAAAAAACAAAATATAAAAATGACTATTAATTTAAAAAACTATGTTTTAAAAATGTTTTACGTTTTTAGACCTTAAATCATTTTGAATATACAAAAAAAATACTCAATTTGGTAAAATCTAATTACAAATGACTTTTATTAAACGCAAATATTATTTTTACACTTCTTTCATTCAAAAATTCACAGCTGTAATCAAAAATTTTTAAACAGATATTTTCGAAACAATTTTAAAAACATTGTGTTATATTCGTCCAGTCAATAATTATACAAGTGCTCAAAAAGCCAAATATAAAAATTACTATAAACTTAAAAAACTATTTTAAAAACATGTATAGCGTTTATAGACCTTAAATCGTTTTGAATATATAAAAAAGTACTCATTAAGGTAACATCTAATTACAAATGACTTTTATTAAACGCAAATATTATTTTTACAATTCTTTCATTACAGTTTTTAAAAACTTTTTGCTTAACCTTAGGTAAAAACTGTGATCTTAACTAGCGTACTCCTTGAGTATCGAGCCCGCGATGACCAGCCGCTGGATTTCGGAGGTGCCCTCGTAGATCTCGGTGATGCGCGCGTCCCTGTAATGCCGCTCGGCTGCCATATCGGTGACATAGCCCATTCCGCCCAGGATCTGGATGCACTGATGCGAGCACATGGTGGCCGCTTCCGAGGCAGCCAGTTTGGCCATGGCCGCCTCCTTGGTGTATGGCTGCTTGTTGTCCTTCAGCCAGGCGGCGCGCCAGGTGAGCAGACGAGCCGATTCCATGGCCAGCGACATGTCGGCGATCTTCTGCTGGATGGACTGCAGCTTGGCGATGGGTTTGCCAAAGGCCTGTCGCTTCTGAGCGTAATCCACGGCCAGTTCCAAGGCTGCCTGGCCAATGCCCAGTGCCTGGCCAGCGATTCCAATGCGTCCGGCGTCCAAAGTTTGCATGGCTATCTTGAAACCGAAACCAGGCTGGCCCAGAATATTCTCCTTGGGCACTGCGCAATCCTCGAAGATCAGCTGGCAGGTGGAGGAGCCACGGATGCCCAGCTTGTCCTCCTTCTTGCCCAGCGAGAATCCCTTGGTGCCCTTGGGCACTATGAAAGCGGAGATGCCCTTGTGCTTCAGCTGCTTGTCGGTGGTGGCAAACACGATGGCTGCCTCCGCCTCGAAGGCGTTGGTGATCCAGGCCTTGGTCCCGTTGAGCACCCAGTGATCGCCCTTGTCGGTGGCCATCGTGGACGCAGCTCCGGCATCCGAACCGTTTCCAGGCTCCGAAAGGGCAAAGCAACCCACTCGTTCGCCGCTGGCAAAGGGCGTGATGTAGTCTGCCTTCTGGGCGTCGTTGCCGAAGGAGAGAAGGGGTCCCAGGTAAAGGGAGTTGTTCACCGACATGATGACGCCAGCAGAGGCGCATCCCCGAGAGATTTCCTCCATGGCAATGGCGTAGGCCACATAATCCAGACCGGTGCCGCCTGTAAGAATCAGTAAGGGATATAAGGCAATGCTGGGTGATTATTAGACCTCGGATTTTGCATATTTGCATGTTTTTATAGGATAAAGTTAGTTCAATTCCGAAAATACCAAAGTTCGTTTCAAGAAAAATATAGTTTAAAACTAATGGCATATTTTATTTTTTTTGCATAAAATGCATATGGGCACTTCCAAAATGTCGCTCGGGACATTTGCACAACTTTAAAGTTGAAAAAAAATTGTAAAACTATGGATTTTAATTTGAATTATGGGCTTTTCTTTTCACTCTTCCCAAGCTCTATTTTTGGTAAAAATCTTGATTTTGTACCACTTTTAGTTTTTGAGATATCGGTAAAAAACTGCCGTATTCGCTCGGGACAAAAATAGAAGTGGATTTCGGGGAAGTTCATTTAACACTAGATATTAGCGAATTCTGATGGAATATTTGAATGCGATTTTTTTAGAATGTTGTTCAAACATGTCGCTGTGAAATGCTTTTGGTTTTACTCAAAAATTCTTTGCCGTTTTTTTTTATGCAGTTTCAACCACATTCGCTCGGGACATGTCGCTCGGGACATTTTTTCCGACTGTTTTGTAAAGCGGATTTCTTTACCTCTATCTCTCAATTGCTGGATGTTTTGCTTTTAACTTAATAGTTCAACATGTGAATGAAGCATTCAGTACAGAAAAATGTCACATATTAGCATTCCTATAGGATAAATTAACAACAGAAGACAGGTCCAAAAAATAACAAAAAAATAGCCAAAAACTGATTTTTGCGTATATTGGTGGAGTTTGTCATAAAAATAATCAAACTATACTCCAAATTTGTAGTTAAGCTCAGTATCCAACTAATTAGAAACTAATATCGGGGCAAAATCATGTGGAAATATGTTTTATTCAAGTTTCAAGGTTTTTGGCTTGGTGGACTTTTTTTTGGAAGTGCCCATATGCATAAAATATGCCAAATATATGCAAAATATAAAATAAGCTTAACTATTCAAAATTGACCATTTCATAGCCAAACTAATTTACCCGAAGAAAATTGTTTGTTCCTTTTCGTCCTTTCTGAGGTATCTAATTTTTCCAGAATTTAAGGAAACCCTATTTATATTTCCAACGAGTAGGCGAGAAGGGGCAAAAATAGTAAAAGGGGCAGAATGCTCC
The DNA here is from genome assembly GCF_030179915.1 of Drosophila takahashii. Taxonomy (NCBI): domain Eukaryota; kingdom Metazoa; phylum Arthropoda; class Insecta; order Diptera; family Drosophilidae; genus Drosophila; species Drosophila takahashii. Next base: position 16,477,837 of record NC_091681.1, read on the forward strand.
TTTAAATTGCTCGCCGTGTTTACTGAAGGTTCATTAAAAATGTGAGCCTCCAGTTGTTCGCATATATTTTGCATATTTTATGCATATATTTTTTGCATATATTTTGCATATTTCCGATATGCATCCGAATTTATTACATTTGAAAAATAAGACACCTACCTAGAAATTTTGGTAAAAACCGGACCAAAAATGGACAAATATGCAAAATTCGAGGTCTAGTGATTTAGTGATATTAGTTACCCAACTCCTCGGGAATCGCCACCGCCATCACGCCCAGTTCGCCCATCTGGCGGATCTGCTTTTCCGGATACAGGTGCTCCCGATCGAACTTGGCCGCATTTCCACTCAGCTCGTTGTTGGCGAAATCCCGGCAGGACTTCTGCAGCATCTGGTGGGTTTCGGAGAGGGCCGATAACGAAGCAATTTGCCGCACATTCAAAGATCTGCGGGCTAAACAGGATTATCAATTTTAGGGATCTTACTTATATTTTGTTAGGTGGGGCTCAAAGTCCACCGGCTGTTTTCTCTTACCAATGTTTAACGAGCGGGTGACTACGGACTGCATGGTAGCTTGGTTTCGTTTATTACTTAAATATATTAAAGATATTGCAACAAAGACGGATAAAATTAAGTTTTAAAATAAATTCGATTTTATAAAAAATTAAAAACTGCCAGTGTGACCAGAGGCAAGCACCGGCTTTGTTATGTGCGTCTGTATGTAACAAGTGGTTTCTACAGGGTGACTATTGTTATGGTAGATTTATTCAAGAAAAATACTAAATCAACAACCGTTGATTGTTTACCACTTACGGTCCTACTTATTTTGGACTAACAATTGTTGATTTGTTTTGTTTTGTTAATATTGCTAAAACATTTCAAGGATGTCGCGGAACTACGAGTATACGGAAACCCTTAAGATAGAGCCCCTTGATCTTATTTACGAGGATGACATGGAATGTGAGTACCAACGGAATTCAATAGTAAGTTAACTAAACATTCCTGGTTTTTTAGTTTTGGACATCGAACCACCGCCTGAAAAAGAGGAAAACGAAGAGCCGGTAAAATTAAAGCGACTGGTTTGCAATCGAAATGGCTGCACTTACTCCACCGACAGACGCAGGGATTTGAAACGCCACAGGCGCTCCGGAAAGCACGAGCACGAGGATTACCAATCCGACTCCGAATCCGATGTCGATCGATCCCTGTTCACCTGCAAGGTGTGCGATTACAAGACGGCCAAGCGATTCTGCTTTCAGCGGCACAAGGAATCCCGACGCCACCTCATGAAGGAACTGGAGGCCTGCGAACAGCTGATGGACGAGGCGGATAGGGCGGAAATTCACAGGAAGCGCAGGAAAAGAAGGGAGGAGATGGAACCAGAGGCTTCCGATTCTGATGTATCTCAGGAAAATTACACAACCCCGTTAAAATCCTTCCAGAACAAGAAGGAGGCACCACAGAGCCTCCTGGAGCCCAGCGACTACATAGAGTATTTATCCCAGGATGCGGAACACTTAGTGGAGGAGACAGAGGATGAATATCCCACCTTCAAGCCAAGCAACTCCACCTTGGAGTGCGACGTCTGTGAGTACAAAACAGCCAGGAAATTCGCCTTTGTTCGCCACCTGCAATCATCGAGGCACCTGGCCAAAATGGAAGAGCGGGATAATGGCTATGAGGCGGAAAACCAGCTGGAGGAGATCGATGGCGATTTGGAGGAGTTCGACGAGCAGGATATTCATCATGAGCTGGAGGAGGATATAAATGCCATGACACATCAAAATAGTATAGAGGAGATAAATACCCTGAAAGAGGAGAACGTAATGGTGGAGATTGATGCCCTGGAGGGGCAAAATGGTCTAGGGGAGATTGGATCCCTGGTGGAGATCGATGGGCTGGACCAAACAGAACCCAGATTCGATGTGATTGAATATGCAGCTGCAGAAGAAAATGTTTACGAGGAGATCGTTTACCTGCCCACCGAAGAGCATCAGGAGGATATCTGTTACTTTATAGCGCTCGAACAATGACTAGTCGTACGAATTTCCTATTAAATAGTTCTATTTATTTTCTTGACCAGATTTCGCATCTTCTATTACTTTTATCTTTGTACAATGTACATGATTCCTTGACTCTCGTTTTGGAGTCAATAGTTTCTGAGGCAATTGAATGCCAAACAGATTTGTTAACGTGTTATTATTAATAATACATATATGTAAGTACATAAACCTTTTTCGAAAAAAACGTAGTTTTACAAAAAGAGGGTAATGAGGAACAAAGACAGTGTTGGGAAAAAATTTTTTGAGTTATCTAGGGAAAAAATTTACATTCAGAATCGTTTCTATTTTGCTTTTTACATTTTTTTAATATTCTTAAAACATTAAATTTATGTAGTTTATCTGATTTCTTGAACACCATACTTTTAACTCCTAAAATATACCATGTAAAATCAGCCACTTATTATTTTTGTTTGGTTTTCTAGCTTTACCAACCAGTTCCCAAATTTAATTACTATTCACTATTTTCTATATTTTTCTTTAATTAAAATTGATTTGTTGCAAAAAAATTAAGAATATTCCTGATAGCTTGTACGATTTGTTAAACCAAGTAGGCTTTCAGTAAATTTATTTAAATCGAAATTTGACCTTAAATATAGGGAAAACATTTATTTTTTTAATGTTTAGCCAAGAGAAGATTACAAATATATTTATAAGTTCATTTACAGTTTATTTAAAATGCTTGAGTTAACAAGAAAATCCTGCACAAACTTGTGACTGTACGAATCCTTTCGTGAGCGACTGTGTATCTGCCAGTTTTCCGTTCTGGTTTTGACAGCCCGCTTTTCATCTCTGCGCACATTCGACGCGCACGCACTGGAACTTGTTTAACGTTTTTTATGTTTTTCACTGCACAACTTTGTAAATTCAGCACACAGCAAATAGAACAGCGCACTATTATTTTCGAGTGTCCTGTGGGGCACTTTCAATTCCACGAGCACGGAGAACAGGAAAAGCACCGCCGCAGGAGTCCCGTTTGTTGTCCTATTGATTTGCCCCCACTTTTGGAGCCTTTCGTTTCACCCTGCACACCGTTTTCCGCATCCACCGCCTGCTGCGCCCGCGAAAGAGAGGTAAAAACAAAATGCAAGTGCTCCCTGGGCAAATATAAACAAAAAAGAAGCAGTGATAACAGCAGCAGGAGCAAAAAGAGAGTGGGGAGAGAGCGAGAACCGCTCTTCCGATCCCAACCTGTTAATGTGTGGGTGTAGTGTGAGCATCCGCGTTCTTATCTCCTCCCGACTCTCTCGCTCTCCGGCGATCTTTTGATAATAATTCGTGCACTGGTGTGCGTGGGAGTCTATTCAGGGGCCTATAAAAGAGCCGTTCATTCACTACGAGCCCCACAAAGTGTTAACGAGAAGCTGCCGCCGGATCTGCCAGGTGGAAAAGCACCGTGAGTCTTCGACCAGCAGGATTTTCCCATTACTAAAGTGTTTCGTGCCTGGAAACTGAGTGTTCAATTACTAGAACTTGTAAAAAAACGGTTAAAGAAAGTGATCTAATCCAATAGAAATTTTAAACCATATCTAAAGGCTCAACAAAAATATATAAAGAATATCCTGTTAAAAAAAAATCCAACTTTTTACCAAAAATAGTGAACTAATAGTGATTAGACATAAAATTAAATTGACGCAGACACAAATCTTAATGGACTTTGACTAATTTAAAAATTTTTAAATTGAATAATGTTTTATAACTGATTTAAATTTAAAAAAAAAACCTTACACATTTTCTTTATTTTCTAAGTTTTAGCTGGAAAATGTAAAATTTACTAAATTTAAATTTTGAACGTAAAGGTTAAATACTTTAAACTAATTAAAATTTCTAAATGTACTGCAACTGACGAACAGAACAAGTTCATTAATTCAATGAAAATTTGTGTGCATCCACTGGATTTTAAACAAACTATATAGGCCATGTTATGTTTACCACACCGCTTTTATCGCGAGCCAAACAAACCGTTAATAAAAATAGCTGAAATAATAAAAGAACCAAAAAGAGCGCAATCATCGTGCGTCCACAATCTTTAGATTGGGAATATTAAGTGGGAACTGATTGGGATAGGAACGAATCTGACCACTTTCCAGTAATATATTTTCTTTATGACGTTTGTAATCCATTGTAATCCCTTTACAGCGGCACCTGTACAGGAAATAGACCCCGACCAATGTTAGGAAACCGGTAGAATTAGAAAACGACCAAAATGCAGTCAATGAAAGCCGATGAACTGCCGGAGAATCCGCGCGAGACGTCGAATATTTTCTCATCCTTGATGTTCTGGTAAGTTATCGTACTTAAATTCTAGAAATTCTATTATAAATCATAACTTTATCCCTAGCTTTGCCATGCCCACATTCTTCAAGGGGCGCAAAAAGACCCTGGACGAAAATGATTTATACCGCGCCTTACAGGAACACAGATCAGGTGAGTTTTGCTAGGACTTGGTCAAAGCTCTCCAGTGCGACAGCACTCAAGAAGACCTCGGCATAATTAATGGGCTCGGATTCAGCCCAAGATTATCTATGGCTATATCGATAATCAAATTAATTGAATTATTAAATGGAAATCGCTGTGCGACTGTGATAAGCTGATTTGCCCTCAAGGAGTTTTGAAAGAGAGAAGAATTTCCTTATCAGCACGTATGCCAGATTAAGCCATACGTGACGTCATGTAGCAATAGATTTTACTATGTGACTATATCCCATTTATTAGTCACCTAGTAAGAACACCTGATACCATGCCCTCTTCAATTCGTGGGTGCAATGATCATTCGAGTTTCGATTTCATCGCCCTTTGCCCGGTTTTCGAGTGGTTCCTGAAGATGGACATTAGTCGCGTGTGAAATCCCTGATACCCGACGTGTCTAGAACGCTTCCTTGCCGTCCCAACTCTATATAGTCTATATAGTTTATATAATCAACTAAACCGCATATTTAGCGCACTATCTTTCGCATTCAGACACTCCCCAAATGAAGTGCCGGGGAGACACTTCAAGGCACCCGACGATTACGATTAGATAGGGCTTAGCATGCGCCCACTTTTTGTGGTTGTAAAGCCTTTCGGTTATTCCGTGAGTTCGAAGGATCAGCGCACAACATTGAAGGGCTCTTCTTTTAAAGGGGAAATCGCGATTAGATTTCCCTGCATATCACGTCTCGGTTATTGCTATTTGCACCATATACAACTATTTCATTGAGATCATTTAGCGGAACTATAGGTGCGTCTAATCCGGACGATAAGATAGCCCTTGGATACGAGCATTCTGCACCATCATCCGTTCTCATTGAATTATACGATCGCCATAGATAGCGGTATCCAATCTGGGACTTTTAGACCTTTGATTTCCTCATTCAAAAACTTTGGAAGTGCCCCGAAAAGTGACAAATGAGATATCTCTGACAACGTCCGCTGGCCACAATTAATTGAATTTACTGCCCAAAATATTTGATAACACTTCTCGAACACCCCCGATATTGTATACGCAATTAGGTGCTCTGGCTTATTTACTTACTTATGATAAATGGGCCCCTAGAGATACTCTATTGAGTGGATTGTGCTTATGCAATGCTAACAATAATGGCACATATTTGGGCAAATATGTACAGATTCAAGCAATATCAAATGTCAAGCTCGAGCTTTTGTTTTTCGTTGCTAATCGGTGTGCAATCTAAGGCCCCTAGAAGCTGATACTTATAAGCCTTGCGGAAGTGCCGGAATCAGAGTGCCCATTTGGGGAGGGTAGTGGCCTGGGGAATCTCCCAGTCGATAAGATCGATAGTAGGTAATGCAGCTGGTCGGGATTTGCTTTTGTTGCCAGCCATAACTCACAGTTAAACCAAAGCACAAGAAATGACTATTTACTGGATTTATTACCCTCGGTTACGGTGGAGATGATAGCAATAGGTACTATTATAACCCTCAGATATAGTAGCTAGCTATAACAACAATCGTTTATTTCCGGACATGACATTCCTATTAACGCTAATCCTTTGTTTGTTAACCTTTGTATTGCTTACTTTCCTATGAAATAAAAGAATGTTGTAGAGCCTTTATTTCTACCAAAACTATGACGAGAAAATGTCTATCTCTGAAAGATGCCTATCACCAGCAAGATAACATTAATTTTACGCTTTTCATGACATGAACCGTCATACAAATCTGTATATTATCTCTAATATTTTCGCAACTTGACAATTTGAAGGGTTTGTACAATGATAAGTGTCATAACATAGTCAATTTGAATGATGATAAGCTCAAAAATAGATCGCGCATATATTTCTGGGTGCGAATACAAACAATAAAGTATTCAATAAATATATTTATTATATCTATTTTGTTTACGCATTCCTTTTTGAGAACTTTTAGTAATAAAATAAATTTTAATACAAAACATAATACTTAGAATACTTTCACTTAGAAGCTTTTGGTTATTAGAGCTAAAATAATTGTAGGTAGAATAATTTATAGGTAGTAAAAGCTTGTTTATTTTGGTAGCCTCTTTAAACACTGCAGTATCATCTGCCAATTACATGCCAACATGCCTTGTTGTTCCGTCAGGGTGAATTTATTATCTGGACATGGACTGGGTGCACCTGGTTGATATCTCAATCTCTTTACCTTCCAGATCACCTGGGCAGCAAGCTGAGCGAGGCGTGGGAGAAGGAGGTGGAGAAGAAGCGCAAAAAGAAGAAGACCCCCAGCCTGCTGAAGGCCTCGATGAACGTGTTTGGCTGGCGCCTGGCAGGTCTAGGCCTGGTCCTCTTCATCTTGGAGATCGGTTTCCGGTGAGTCCACGCCCACCCCCTGACATCTGGCTGATTTATAAGCCATTTCTTATAACCCTACCCCTTTCAGAGTTACCCAACCGCTGTTCCTGGGCGGTCTGGTGGCCTACTATGCGGACGCGAGCAACCAGGAAGGCGATAACCAGACGAAGGCATATCTCTACGCCCTGGGCGTGATCTTGACGAGCGCCTGCAACGTGCTCTTCATGCATCCCTACATGCTGGGCATGTTCCATGTCGGCATGAAGGCCAGAATAGCCATGACCAGTAAGTTTGGCTGTGGGGATTCTGTTCCCTTTGTGACACATGAATAATGATCTCTCGCCCTGCAGGCATGATATATCGGAAGGCTTTGCGCCTCAGCCGAGTGGCGCTGGGCGATACCACAATTGGTCAGGTGGTCAATCTCATCTCGAACGATGTGGGCCGGCTGGATGTCTCCGTCATTCACATGAATTATTTATGGTTGGGTCCCGTCGAGATTGGCATTATCACTTATCTTATGTACAGGGAGGTAAGTGTAATCTCAGATAATTACTAGTTGATAGAATCGTTGGAGATTTTTAAAATAAAAGTGATATTTATAAGAATATTTTAAGTTCTAACACTTTAATGTTAGCCAATGCGGTAGGTCATTCAACAAATATTTTTTAATAGGCTTATCTTCTTAAAATATTGTTGGGGAAGGTCTAAAAAAGCTCTTTACTGAAAGAAAGATTAATGCTTAATAAAAACTTTTAGGATTTCGTAGGAAAAGGCTAAAAAAAAAGTAAAAATCCGTAGTTTATAATACAGTGCATCTGATTTTTATTGATTCTACTCTAATAATACTATATTATATATAGATTGGTATCTATGGAATCTTTTAGGAAAAGGTTAAAAAAAAGTAAAAATCCGTAGTTTATAATTCAGTACATCTCATTTAAATTAGTTCTACTTTAATAATATTATTTATTGATTGGTATCTATGGAATCTTTTAGGATTAGGATTTAGGTATCTAAAAAAAAAGTAAAAATCCGTAGTTTTTAATACAGTACATCTGATTAATTTTAGTTCCTCTCTAATACTACTATTATTTTTTACAGATTGGTATCTCCGCCTTCTTTGGCGTGGCCGTGATGTTGCTGTTTATACCCCTGCAAGCTTATCTGGGCAAGAAGACATCGGTGCTGCGATTGAAAACGGCTCTGCGGACGGATGAACGCGTGCGCATGATGAACGAGATCATCTCGGGCATCCAAGTGATCAAGATGTACGCGTGGGAGATTCCCTTCAGCAAGATGATCAACTATGTGCGCACCAAGGAGATGAACGCCATTCGCAATGTGAATTACATCAGAGGAACACTCCAAAGTTTCATTATGTTCGTGACGAGAATATCGGTTTTTGTGAGCCTGGTGGGATTCGTGCTGCTCGGCAAGCTTTTGACCGCCGAGAAGGCCTTCGTGATCACCGCCTACTACAACATCCTGCGCAACACCATGACCGTCTACTTCCCCATGGGCATCTCGCAGTTTGCCGAGCTCCTGGTCTCGATCCGCCGCATTCAGACCTTCATGCTGCACGAGGAGACGAAGGTGCGCGACAAGTCGGAGGATCTGGACGAGCAGAAGCTGGGCAAGGCGGGTCTGATCGCCGAGCCCGCGGTGGCCCAGACCACTGGTGTCCTGAAGCCCAACAGCAGGCGCAGCAGTGAAGCAGAGCATGGTGTTATTATCAGCAAACTGAAGGCCAAGTGGGATCAGAAGAGCACGGAAAACACGCTGGACAACGTTTCGCTGAAGTTCAAGCCCCGCCAACTGGTGGCGGTCATTGGGCCCGTGGGTTCCGGTAAATCTAGCTTGATTCAGGCCGTGCTGGGTGAACTCAGCCCGGACTCGGGTTCGGTGAAGGTCAACGGAACCCTCTCGTACGCCTCCCAGGAGCCGTGGCTCTTCACCGGCACCGTGCGCCAGAATATTCTCTTTGGCCTGCCCATGGACAAGCATCGCTACCGCACGGTGGTCAAGAAGTGCGCCTTGGAGCGGGATTTCGAGCTGCTGCCGTATGCTGACAAGACGATTGTGGGCGAGCGGGGAGCTTCTCTATCCGGCGGACAAAAGGCTCGCATCAGTTTGGCCCGAGCTGTTTACCGGAAGGCCGACATCTATCTGCTGGACGATCCCTTAAGTGCCGTGGACACCCACGTAGGACGTCATCTATTCGATCAGTGCATGCGTGGATTCCTGCGCGAGGAGATCGTACTGCTGGTCACCCATCAACTGCAGTTCCTGGAACAGGCCGATGTGATTGTGATCATGGACAAGGGCAAGATCAGCGCCATGGGCTCCTACGAGTCGATGACCAAGAGCGGCCTGGACTTTGCCCAGATGCTGACGGATCCCAGCAAGAAGGACGAGGGTGCCGCCGGCGATGCGGCGGAGAAGAAGAGCCTCTCGCGGCAGAACAGCAAGCTGCGCGACCGACACGGCAGCATCTCCTCCATGGAATCGGCCGCCGAGTCTGTGGCCGCGGAGTCGCCCATGCAAACGCAGGAGGGTCGCGTGGAGGGACGGATCGGCATGAAGCTGTACAAGAAGTACTTTGGAGCGAATGGCTACGGACTGTTTATCGTGTTTGCCTTCTTCTGCATCGGTGCCCAGGTGCTGGCCTCTGGTGGTGATATCTTCCTGTCCTACTGGTAAGTCTATTCACGCTTAAAACAAGAGAGAACGCTATAGTCGGGTTGGTGTCCCGACTTTCTAATACCCGTCACTCAGCTAAAGGTAGTGGGAGGGAAATTAACATTTTGATTGCGCATAACTTTTTAATGAATGATCCGATTTGAAAAATGTCTTCTTCTTTTCGATAGGTATTTATAAACACTATAAAATTGCATTTATACTTCTCGGAAATCTTTAAAGGTGTGGGCGCCAGACTTTGTGGGCGTTAGAATGGGCGTGGCGCTCGGCTGAAATAAACTTGCGCTGCGTAGGAAGCCCAAGAATATGTGTGGGAAATCTCAGCCTTCTCGCTTTCGTAGTTTCCAAGATCTTAGCGTTCATAACCTTTAACCTAACCTTTAACATTTAATTTCAGGGTGAACAAGAATGGTGAAGCCGAGCGTGACACATTTATGGCCCGACTGAGGCGCGCCTTCCCCGAAACCCGCATTAACGCCGACACTGACCCTGTGGACATCTACTACTTCACCGGCATCAACGTGTCCGTGATCGTCTTCTCGCTGGTGCGGAGCATGCTCTTCTTCTACCTGGCCATGCGCAGCTCCACGACGCTGCACAACACCATGTTCCAAGGTGTCACCCGGGCAGCGATGCATTTCTTCAACACGAACCCCTCCGGCCGCATCCTCAATCGCTTCTCCAAGGATTTGGGTCAGGTGGATGAGATTTTGCCCTCTGTGATGATGGACGTGATGCAGATCTTCCTCGCCATCGTTGGTATCGTCGTCGTCCTGTGTATCGTCAATGTGTGGTACATCCTGGCAACGGTTTTCCTAGTGATCATCTTCTACATCCTACGCGTTTTCTATCTGAGCACATCCCGAGATGTTAAGCGCCTCGAAGCTGTCAGTAAGTGGATATTAAGAAGCCTATACCAGTGGCCTGCAGAAGCAGCGTGCGTGAGCGTCGAAACGCTGGCATCGCAGCGGCAGAGAAATTGCCTATTCCGTGTTCCCTGCGCGCTGCCTCTGCTGGCCACCACTGGTCTACACTCTTTTCTTGCAATATTTAATTCTATAACTCCAATTATACAGCCCGATCACCCATTTACTCCCACCTGAGTGCTTCCCTTAACGGCCTGCCCACCATCCGAGCATTTGGCGCCCAAAAGGAACTAATTGCCGAGTTCGACAACTACCAGGATATGCACAGCTCCGGCTACTACATGTTCCTGGCCACGAGTCGAGCCTTTGGCTATTGGCTGGACTGTGTGTGCGTCGTCTACATAGCTGTCATCACCCTGAGCTTCTTCCTGTTCTCCCCCGAGAACGGTGGCGATGTGGGTCTGGCCATTACCCAGGCGATGGGCATGACCGGCATGGTGCAGTGGGGAATGCGACAGTCCGCGGAGCTGGAGAACACGATGACGGCGGTGGAACGAGTGGTGGAGTATGAGGATCTGGAGCCCGAGGGTGACTTTGAGTCCAAGCCGAACAAGAAGCCGCCAAAGGATTGGCCAGAGGATGGAAAGATCGTGTTCGACGACCTGTCGCTGAAATACTTCCCCGACAAGGCGGCCGACTATGTGCTGCGTTCGCTGAACATTGCTATCGAGGGCTGCGAAAAGGTTGGCATTGTGGGACGCACTGGTGCCGGCAAATCCTCGCTGATCAACGCTCTGTTCCGGCTGTCCTACAACGAGGGCGCCATTCTGATCGACAGGCGCGACACCAACGATCTGGGACTGCACGATCTGCGCAGCAAGATCTCGATTATTCCCCAGGAACCGGTACTCTTCTCGGGCACCATGCGCTACAATCTGGATCCCTTCGACGAGTACAGCGACGCCAAGCTGTGGGAATCCCTGGAGGAGGTTAAGCTCAAGCATGTGGTGGCCGATCTGCCCAGCGGTCTGCAGAGCAAGATATCCGAGGGTGGCACCAACTTCAGTGTGGGCCAGCGACAGTTGGTGTGCTTGGCTAGGGCCATTCTTCGCGAGAATCGCATTCTGGTGATGGACGAGGCAACGGCTAATGTGGACCCCCAAACGGATGCTCTCATCCAGACGACAATTAGGAACAAATTCAAGGACTGCACGGTGCTCACAATTGCCCATCGTTTGCACACTGTTATGGATTCTGACAAGGTGCTGGTCATGGATGCCGGAAAGGCGGTGGAGTTCGGCTCGCCGTTCGAGTTGCTCACAACCAGCGAGAAGAAGGTGTTCCACAGCATGGTGAAGCAGACGGGAGACTCGACTTTCGATGCCCTGCTGAAGGTGGCCCAGAAGGTGGGTATACTTTTTAATATATTATATTATATTTATTCTAATTATGCCCCTTTTTCTTACAGGCCCATGATGACAACCTAAGACTCAAGAAGGATTCTTGACATTTCGCCGTTCCGAAGGCTTTTAAAGACTACATACTTAAGATACTGGAACCAATTACGAATCATCCGGCGGCCAATGCGGGCATTCAGAAGACCTTCCTCTTTGCGGAGGCCTCCAAGCAGAAGTTATTAGGATAGCACAGCATCGGCGGCACCAGCAGACATCCACACTGAGCGGCCGCTGAGGAACTTTTTTTTACAATACGTGTACAAATCAAAAAATAATTGTTAGTCAGGTGTATAAAACTAGGATGAAACTGATGGTAAATCAAAACAGCAAGACAATAATAAGCTGATGTTAGTGGAGCGTAGAGAGTAAATGTTTTTATACCTTAAACAGAAAGATTGATATGAAATGCAAATTGTGCAATAATTAATTTTAGCTGAACTTTGTGCATTGGCCTTCAAAAGGTCGCATTGCATTTGTATTATGTGTTCCAGTAAAACGACAATAACAACCTTAAACAAAAAAAAATCCCCAAAAAAAGGAAAAAACTAAAAGAGAATTCTATGAAGTGTTACGCCTAGTATTAATATATATGTGTGTTTTTTATAGTAATTTATTAATGTACAGGTATACAATAAATGTAACAGCTCGGTTGGTTCTTTTGTTAACACATTTTTATTTTTATTTTGTTTATTTCGTTTTAGCGATTTACATTTGGCTAACTGCTATATACTCTAAGAAATTGTACGCATTTAACTCAAACTCAAACGTATCTTCCATTAGCTGCAAGGCCCTCCTAGAGTTCACTTTAAAACTAACTATAATTATTGAAATTTACTGCCCGTCGCGGTTAGAGAAACACAGACACGAGATTCATTTTTAGCTGATGTTGTATGTTAAACTTGGCTTAGCTTTAGTTGCCTCTCTGACTACATAACTGTTCAGAATGTGCTATATAAGATATACATAAGTAGCCTTCCTCCTTCCTCCGCTCATCCTAGAGGACCAGCGACAGCCACGCGGCCATCAGGCAGAATCCTCCGACGGTCGCGTACGGCTGCAGCCCCTTTTCGCCAGTGAGAGCGCGGTAGTACATGCAGCCGCTGAATAGCATCGTGCCCGTAATCATCAAAGTCCCAGTCTGCGGGAGAAAACGAGTCACTTTACTCAAAGTAATCAATGTCATGGATGCGGGCCTGTTCCAATAACTCAATAAATCAATCGACTATTGTAACCAATCGATTTTAGGATACCAAACTGTTCTTGAGTTGCCTCAAGAAAAAGAATTTATAGGATTTAAATGTCCACAGTAAGGAATCAAACTAAATAACAAATAATACAATATGTAAGAAAAGGAAAAATAACTCTTATTTACCAGAACCGATAAAAAATACTCTTTAACCACAAATTCAATTCATCACCCTATCTAAGAGTGCATTTCCTTTTAAAAATACGGAACAGGCCCCATAGTCACAGTTTATTATCTAAGATTAGAAGTTAGCGAAGGTGGCGCGAGTTTTGTGTGCATATTTTTGATGTTAGCTTTAGTTGTTGGCTTTAACCTGAACAAAACGGAGCACGAGCAAGCTCCAAATTTTACTTATCAAATAAGGCTGATGACAACAAAACCCAATTACAGAATAACAGCAAAAAAAAAAAGAATCAAGAGAATCTATGCCTTTTTGGTACATTTTTAAAATACAATTGTAATATTGAAATAAATTAACAAATTCCTACCAAAGACCCCGAACCCATATCAGCTATGAACCTGCTCATATCACAAAACTAAGAATTATCCGAATTAATCCAATTATACAAGTATCGTGTGTGGTATTGAAAATTACTTTGTAAGCTGCAATTAGTGGTTGTTGAACATTTAGCTTTAGCTTTGGAAACATTTCATATACAACATGAATATACATATGCATACCTATTATATAGAGAGTACGAAGGAGAAGAAGTATCTTGGAATAAGCGCTTGGCCGAATTCAATATTCATTCATAGCTCAATTTTTGTAATGTCAATCAGCGCATTAGACTAGCTAAGCAGAGTGTCAATTATACGAGTATCAGTGTTGGAGTTTCGATTCGAGAGTAACGCGAGTTGTTATAAATTCCGTTCAGAGATCTAACTTTACACAGAGTGTTTATGTAAACGACAAAAACCGACAAAGAAAAGCTTTACAAATAAACCAAATACGATCGATTTGGGAAAGTGGTGATATACTTGGGGTTTTGGGATGTCCTAAAAACAAATCCTGGAAAAAATAAAAAAACTGAAGAGCCAACTCAATAATTGGGATATTATCTTGTAGATGTTATTATAGAAGAAAGTACAATAACTAAACAGGTAAATATCTTCCGTCTTTCGAAATTAGTAAGCACGGTAAGGAGAACCAGATGAAAACTGAAGAGTAGTTCTAATTACAAAAATCCCATTTTATCTTTAAGCATGGAGCTGGTCTTATAGAAGATAATCTAAATGAGATATACAACAAGAAAACTAATGGCTGTTCTTCATAGGAATCATAACTAAACACGTAAATATCTTCATTCTTCAGGAGTTTCTGGGACCTTCCCTGTATTTTGGGCCAGTTGAAATTTATTTTCTAAATTACGAACATAACGTGATATTATCTTTCAGCTAATATAGCTGGTATTATAGACGAATATCTAAATGAGATATACAACCAAACAACTAATGGCTGTTCTTCATAAGAACTAAACTAAACACGTAAATATCTTCATTTTTCAGGCGTAGTAAGTAGATTTCTGTGACCTTCTCTGTTTTTTGGGGCAGTTGGAATCTATTTTCTAAATTACGAACATAATAGCTGATATTATAGAAGAAAAAAAGGGAAAATATGGAACTGATATTGTTTCATATCAATTTTCCATAACAAAATGGTATGATTTCATATCAATATGGTACATTTTTATGTTTATCATATGTTCGGAAATATCATTTTGATATGAATATAGATGGGACCAAAATTGATATGAAAAAATACCCGATCGATGACTATTTTTGGTCTTTTTTTCTCTGTGTATACAACAAGGCACTTAATGGCTTAAGAACCACTACTTAACAGGTAATTATCTTCTGGGACTTCCCCCAATCTAAACTTACGAGCACGGGATAGTGGGCCAGCGGCATGGCCATCATGGCGAAGGAGTGCAGGAAGTGGATGCGATTGGCCACATCGGCGAATGCCTGCGAGTCCACCTGCTCCTTGGGATCGCTGACGTCCTTGAGGACGTACTTGCAGTAGGCACCCATAAAGATGGCCGACGCTCCGCCGATCCCGGCTAGCCGCACAAAGTGGTAGTGGCTGCCGGCGAGGCAATATAGCGATCCGTGGGGATGCACGTAGCTGTGCGCGGACGGAAGCAAAGCCATGTTCGTGTCCTGCACCGTCACCTTCTTGGGGCGCAAACCCTGCGGGGAAAAACAAAGCATAATCAGTACTGAACACCCGGAACTTCGGCGGGGAAAATTCGATTATTACTAGGGTGCGGAGCAGTGCGGATGCGGATGAAGCCACCATTTTGCTGACAGGATTGCCCAGGGTCACGTATTCAATGGTGTCGGCGACTGACATTGTGTACTAATGCTCAAACTTTGTTTGGCGCTAGGAAATGGAGAATCAGCTGCAGCTACTAACAATTTTGACGCAAAATGCCCGGGCGTTGCCGGACTGGCGTATTAGTCGATGTTTCTAATCGATTGGATTCTGGAAATCTGAATTCAGAATTTATTCACGTCTGATTTAAAACGAAATGGTGATTTTTTTTGGAGAAAGGCCCAAAAATAGAGCAATAAATATCAGGGACCGTAAATAACAGTTATTTGTGATTTTTATTTTAAAAAGACTACTTTGATATTTGGTTTTAAACATCAAAAATAACGTTCTTTTTACTCTTGTCCACAAAGTATATGCATTTCAACAAATCTGGAAAGCAAATTAGCTGTTATTTGTTCATGTCTATAAAGTGCATAAAAACCAGTTAAATTGTTGATTAAAACTTGTAAAAACCTCAGTAGGCCTTTTAAAATAAAAATCTCAAATAATGATTATTTACGGTCCCTGATAATAAACTCAAAAATATACGTTTTAGGGCCCCGGTTTTTATTGGTTCCCTGGTACTAACAGACTGAATTGGGGGATTCCCAAATCTCTTTTAATATTCAGTGTGGCATAATATGAAGATAAATGTAGCAAGTTTAAAGCTTTTTTTTTTTTTAAATATAATTCATGTTAAAAAATCTTAGAAATTAAAATTTTATCAAAAACAGTGGCATAATAATATTTTGTTTTGATTTTGAAGATCAATAGAACTTGATCATTTTTTACTGGTGATGTATATATATTTTCATTGCAAATTCTATTAAAATGTAAATATATTGAAATTAAATAGCTTTAACTAGTTTAACCAATCCTTATCTGTTTATAGAATCCCCTACAGAAAATCACAGCTGATCATACATATATTTAAAAAACGCGGCAACCCTACAATTCGACCGCTACGACTACACTGAAAGATATTTAGAAAGTTTTTTTTGCCGGCTGTGCGAAAAGGGAAGCAAGGCAGAGTGCAAGAACTGATTAATATATAACCCATTATCGGCCGATCGGTGAGTAGGTCGGGCCGTAAACAGCTATGGGAAGCCGAAACAAAGCAGCCACTGACAATTCCGTATCTTTTTTCCAGTCGAAGCAGCGCAGTCGAACAATGAGAACTGCAACTCATTGCGCATTTCTAATTATCGCGACGATAATAGTCGCCATATGTGGAGCCCAAGGAAGGAAGGAGGCGGAACGCCCCTATAGGCGGAGCTTCATCAATCCGTATCCCCGTTTCCAGTTCTTCGAGGATGGCGTCGATCCTGGGGAGCCCCTGTTCCTAACGCCCCTGATCAACAATGCCTCCATTGACAACGCAGAAGTGCAGAAACTGGCCCGAGTCACGGGTTCCCAGTTCCATGGAGTGGAGAGCTACTCGGGCTACCTGACCGTGGATGAGGGCTTCAATTCCAACATGTTCTTCTGGTACTTCCCTGCCGAGAAGGAACCTGAGTATGCTCCAGTGGTCCTGTGGCTACAGGGCGGCCCAGGAGCCTCCTCCCTGTTCGGTTTGTTCACGGAAAATGGTCCCCTGGAGCTGGATGAGCACGCAAAACTGCAAAAGCGTAACTACACCTGGAGCAAGACCCACAACCTCATCTTCATCGACAATCCCGTGGGCACTGGCTTTAGTTTCACGGATAACGATGCGGGTTATGCCAAAAACGAAAAGGACGTGGGTCGCAATCTTCACGAGGCTGTGATGCAGCTGTACGAGCTGTTCGAGTGGCGCAACTCTTCTGGATTCTGGGTCACCGGGGAGTCCTATGCGGGCAAGTATGTGCCTGCGTTGGCCTACCACATTCACAAGGTGCAGAATGCCATCGAAACGCGCGTCTATGTGCCGCTCAAGGGCGTGGCCATCGGAAATGGTCTCTCGGATCCACTGCATCAGCTGAAGTATGGTGACTACCTGTATCAGCTGGGCCTGATTGATGAGCACGGTCTGCAGAGCTTCCACGATGCCGAAGCAAAGGGAGCCGCCTGCATTGAAAAGCGCGACATGGAGTGCGCCTTCGACGTTTTCGATTCCCTGATCAATGGAGATCTGACCAATGGTTCGCTGTTCAGCAATCTGACGGGCTACAATTGGTACTACAACTACCTGAAGACGCACGACGATGATGGCGCCAACTTGGGCAACTTCCTGCAGTCGGGAGCCACCCGTCGAGCAATTCATGTGGGCAACAAGCCATTCCATGACCTGGACAAGGAGAACAAGGTGGAACTTCACCTGAAGAAGGACGTGATGGACAGCGTGGCTCCGTGGATAGCCGAACTGCTGGCCCACTACACGGTTTGCATCTACAGCGGGCAGCTGGACATTATTGTGGCCTATCCGCTGACTCGCAACTACCTGAACCATCTCAAGTTTCCCGGCTCGGAAAAGTACAAGGTGGCTCCGCGTGAGATCTGGCGCATCGATGGCGAGGTGGCCGGCTATGTGAAGCACGCTGGTCATCTGGTGGAGATCATGGTGCGCAATGCCGGGCATATGGCTCCCCATGATCAACCCAAGTGGCTGTACGAGATGATCAACCACCTTACTCACTACAAGCACTAATGCATACTCAAAATACAAGTTGGTCTCCTTTTTAATGATCTATATTTTTATGTAATCTATCTTGAATAAATGTGGTTGAGTTTTTAAATAAATACCTATGCGACTGTTACTTAAATTCAAATACTCCCCTTAAATTCTATTATCTAATGTGATCTAGAGATTACATGGTTTTACAATAAATTGTTTAATGACAACTCCCCTTTAGTATTGTCTTAATTAAAAGTGAAGACAATGTTTTTAAAAATATTATACTCATTTTTATTTATCTATATTTTTATGAAATCTATCTGGAATAAAGGGGGTTAAGTTTTTAAACTGTTACCTAAATTCAAAAACTCCCCTTTAATTTTCTTATCTTATATGATCTAGAGATTACATGGTTTTACAATAAATTGTTTAATGACAACTCCCCTTTATTATTGTCTTAATTGAAAGTAAAGATCATGTTTTTTACAATACTATACTCCTTTTTAATGATCTATATTTTTATGAAATCTATCTAAAATAAATGGTGTTGAGTTTTTTAATAAATCTCTTTGCTACTGTTACAAAAAATTCAAAAACTCCCCTTTAATTTTTTATCTAATGTGATCTAGAGATTATATGGTTTTACAATAAATTGTTTAATAACAACTCCCCTTTATTATTGTCTTAATTGAAAGTGAAGTGGTTGAAAGTGGTTTTAACAATAACGTTTTATTAAAACAAATGACTTTACAGGCTAGATACAATTTAGGCTTATTTCTAAAGATCTTTAGGGAACACTCCCCTTTATTTATCTTGAGGGCTAGTACTCAACCCAACAAAAAGTCCTCCGAAACAAAAAACTTCATATGAAATAAAATTTCTTTACGTTTTTTTTATATGACGTTTTGGACGACTTTTTGTTGGGTTGAGTACAAGCCCTAAAGATTTAACAACATTTTAATAAAACAAATGACTATCAACAAGTTAAGGCTATAATTAATCAACTATCCGGTGCTCCCTTAAAGTTCCTGGCCACCAGGAAGTGTTCAGCCGAATCCCCGCGACTGGCGCGCGGTTTCACGCGCTTAACCTTCTCGTAAAACCTAAGCATGTCCCGCTCCAGCTTGGGCACATCCCCATTGTCCCACACCTTGACCACCAGATGGGCCTGCGGGGCGGACATGGCCAAAGCAAAGCGGAGCACCTCGTAGCAGAGGTTCGTGATGCTCTCCTGGTCCAGCATCCTCACTCCGGTGGCATTGGGCGCCATGTCGGAGAGCACGCAGTTGACCCTTCTGTCCTTCAAGGACTCCCTCAATCGTTTCTGTGCTAGGGAGGAGGTGAAATCCATGCCGCCGAAGATTGTGGCACCCGGCACAGCATGGAAATGCAACAGGTCGATGCTAAAGACGGCTCCCTGTGCCGCTCGCTCCTGCTTTCCATTGGCATTGGTCCGCTCCACGGCCACTTGGGTCCAGCTACCAGGAGCTGCTCCGCAGTCCAGAACTGTGTCGCCTGGCCGCAGGATTCCGTACTTGTCATCAATCTCCATCAGTTTGAAGGCGCTGCGGCAGCGATAGTTCATCATGCGGGCCTTCTCCACATACGGATCCGCCAGCTGCCGCGTGAGCCACTCCTGGGAGCTCTTGCTCCGGCCCTTGAGGTTCCGCGGCTGCTGCTTGGCATACTTTCCGGCAATTTCCGTGTGCAGCAGGCGTTTAAAAACGGAATTAGCCGTAAAAACAAGCCGCATTGTGTAATTTATCGAAGTGTTTAGCAGACGTTCACACAGGCGACGCAGTTGCACTTACAGCTACATTTAACATGGTTAATGAATTTATTCTAAGTGAAGAATACAGGAAATCCAAATAGTTTTTAAAGTTCAAAAATTGAGAATCTCGAGAATAGTAACATATTTTTTAATAAGTAACGCAGGAACATCCTTATCTACCACAACAGCGACCTGTGTGAACGGCCTGCAACATGATCTGACATTCTGCAGACTGCGCGATATGGTCACACTGAAACCCTGGTCTTTTCCAACTATCCGCCCACTGTCACTCTACTCCGCTCACTCGACAAATTCTCAACTCAACAATGGCGAATGTAATTGGAAAATATTGAACGCGAGTGCGATGAAAATGTAAAGTTAACCCCGGCAAGGCTGACAAACAGTGTTTAAGGATTGAAAAGCCATCAAGAAGGGGCGATAATATGCCAGAAACAACAAACCAAAAGTGACTGCAAGTGCAAACTGAAAACGGATCGGAAATCGCAGAAATTAGTGCTCCCTCTCTCTCGCTCTTTCTTAATTTCCCCCCACCCCCCGACCGGCTGTAGAAGCCGATTGTGTTTTGCAAAATGAGATTCTGCGTTGTGGTTTGTTGCGTGTTATTTTTGCTGGCCAGCGGGCCTATTGCATCAGCTATAGCCAAAGCCAAACAGGCCGACTCGGCAGAAGTCGTCAGCAGCGGCGAGGATGAGAAGACGGTGAGTGGAGACACGGCACGGTGACCCACTAAGGGTTAACATTGGGCGCCCCGTCAATTAATATTTCATCACCCGCCTTCGATATGTTGGTCATAACTTTACCCGGTCTCTCCAACCGCAGGACTGCACGGATTTGGCCCGCGACGAGGAGGCGCTGATGGTGTTCTCCACTCTGGGCGGCGGACTGACGGCCATCGATCCGGTGACCAGCGAAATACGCTGGACAATAGCAGATGGTAATTACGCGGGCACTCCACTTTCCCACTTCCCACTTTCACGGCACCCCCATTTGACGGACCTAAGTGTGGGATTCGAAACATATGATGGCTCATAGGGGTCCTTCTTATCAAATACTGGGTTTTGAGGAAAAGAAAATATTATTAAGGAATACTCCCACCCTTATTCTGAAAATTGTTAGGAATTTAAACTTTCTAAAAAATTTAGACGAAACATAAGACGGCACATAAGGGTCCTTCTTATCAAAAATGGGTTTTTAGGAGAGGAAAAGATTATTAAGGAATACTCACACCCTTATTCTAAAAATTGATAGGAATTTAAACTTTCTAAAAAATGTAGACATAATAAAAAATGTAGATATAATATACATAATATTTATTTCCCTGTTTTTTTAAAGAAATTTATTGCCGGATGAAAATAACGTAAGCTAAAACAGTGAATCACGAAATAAAAAATAAGTTGATAAGAGCTAAAAAATGCTATAAAAAAGTTATCAAAAAAAAACAAGAGAGAACGCTATAGTCGGGTGCCCCGACTATCAGATACCCGTTACTCAGCTAAAGGGAGTGCGAAGTCTCCTTCCTTCCTTTGATCCGCCGTAACTTTTTAACGAATGGTCCGATTTAAAAAATTTCTTCTACATTTCGTTAGGTATTGATAAACACAATAAAACTGCATTTTTACTTTTCCGAAATATTGAAATTTTTAAAATCGTATATAAGCGATTGTGGCGTTAGAGGGGGCGTGGTACCCTTTTGAAACAAACTTGCGCTGCGTAGGAACTCCTAGAATCTGCATGCAAAATGTCAATCTTCTAGCTTTTATAGTCTCCGAGATCTCAGCGTTCATACAGACAGACAGACGGACAGACAGACGGACAGACGGACAGACGGACAGACGGACAGACGGACATGGCTAGATCGACTCGGCTAGTGATCCTGATCAAGAATATATATAGTTTATAGGGTCGGAAACGCTTCCTTCTACCTGTTACATACTTTTGCACGAATCTAATATACCCTTTTACTCTACGAGTAACGGATATAAATAGATTTATGAATTGATTACTTACTTCCATTACTTAAAAAACTTAAAAAAAAAAACTAAAACTTTTCAAAAGACTATGTTATGGTGAACTTTCTCACTCAAGTTTTTTTAAACTTATATACAATTTGTTTTTGGTAGGATTTGTAATACTTTTTGAATTAAATTAACGTGAATCACGAACTCCAAAAATATGGGAAGATTAAAGTTTTGATAAAAAAAATTTGTGTGGTTAATTTTAGGTGTTTATTACAAAGTAAAACAGGGGAATCTTACTTTAAACTTCTTCAAAACCAAGATTTTATTTTTTTTAGTAGTTTAATTAATACTTATTATTTCTATTGTCACAATATGTAGTAAGACTTTAATTTACAGAAATTCACGCAGTATTTCCATAGTAAAGTTTTCATTTACATTTTTTTTTAAGATTTAAAATAGCTATCTGTTCATATACTATCTCATTTCCCTCCTGGAAAATTACCACTTCCCCAGGGTGTTGCACTCGCCATTTGAAGTGCAAAATGTGTTGCACAAATATGCGCTCGATGAGCTCATCGCGTTGTTTCGTATCGCACAGAAGATGTAATTGCCTAGGATAGATCTTTCTCCCGCCATTCGTGCTCTATTATTTTCACTCTCGCTGCGTTATGTTTTGTATTGTGCCTGTGGCCTGATAAGAGTCTCACGTATATACGCAATCTCGACAAGCGTTCTCGGCACACAATTCCTCCAATTAAGTTGCCAGCCAGTCGTATCACCAGTTGCTGTATGCCCATACCCTTCACGTTGTGGGTGGTTGGGACTTTGGGCCGTTTCCCTTTCGGCTCATTGAATATTCCTACGATTTATCAATACGTGACGTATTGATTTTCGATGGCTCAAACACGTTAATCTTTCCGTCATTTGCCTGTTTCGCATTAACCTCTAAGATTCGATGGGAATCGGTGAAGCTAGATGAGTCATAATGGCAAAGAAATACAAAGTTTGTAAACACGGCGGTTTGTTAATACGATTAAAGGGGTTGATGGACCTTGTCCATAGATAAGTGCATTTGTAGGTTACTATTATTATAATGTTTACTCAATTACGTAATTACCAAAATGCTTTTTTATTTGAAAACTAAAGAAAGGGTAGTCCCAATTCGATTTATTGAATTCCATCGGGTATTTCTTATTAACTTGGTCCCAGTTGACTTGGGCTCTTGCTATTTATAGCACCCACGGGCTTTGTGATTGTTTTTCCACTTCAAACCATTTACTTTTCGATAAGTACGGCCCGAATAACTCTCTTTTATTACCCCAAAACTAAATTATTGGAGTTATGCCAAATGATTCCCTGGACAATACGCCCTCCACATGTTTGCTTAAATGTTTTTAGAAATAAAAAACCCACGCCCCGTAAAGATTGTTTTATGTGATAGCTGCAATACACATGTATGTCCATTCGTATTATTAGAAATTTCATGCTGGCCGCTTGTCGTTTGGCTTCGTGGAACTGCAAATGATTGAAAATTCAGGGGGACAAACATGTGGACAGCATCTGACCTGGGGTTTCCAAATAAAGCGCAGTATTTATTTGATATTTCTGTGAGTTATTCAAGCCAATAATTTGTTTTTGATTCGCGGTAATTACCTACATACATACCGCGATTCGCCGGGTCTAACACGGCAGATCAGTGTTGCGATATAGGCTTCGTTCTATTACCTCATCACGAGACGGAATCAGGTTTTGTCTACGTCTACCGTTGGCCAATTAGAATGCCAATGCTAATGAAAGTGCCGCTCCGGGTTAAATGACCTGCCCCAGAAGTTGTGGCAACACTCGATTAATGCCGGGAATCTTTTTGTATACCCAGCCATGTGTTTGGGGTTGAAACTAATTACTGATAACGATGGGCACTACACTAAATATGTTTGCTTTCATTACTCGATATTGGTTGACGGCTCTGCCTGGTAATAATTCAATTTTGTTTAAATTATTCCGTCATTTTTCGTGCAAGGCGGTGGCCATTTGCATTCATTGCAAAGTCAGAATTTAACGCTGTTGCCTTAAGCGAATTGTTGGCGATAACAGAAATTGCCAACACGGCTGGCATAAACACTTTGGAAACGATCAGCCGTGGCTCCCCAGGTCTATTTCGTATTTACCCAACTGTTGTTTGGTTTGACTTTGTCTCTTGCGCCAAAAACCCGCTTAATTTATTCGGCCATTTTTGTGGAAAATACTCATGTTCTTTAATGTGCACCAGAAAATGCGCGCCTCGTGTTTTCTGAGAGGGGTTATTATAGATTACACTTTCGTTCTCTTCCCTTATAATAAGTACACCGAGATAAGCGTTATCGGGAACAGGTTCTGGTTAATATTTATTACATTTACTTTACTTTAGCGCTTCATGTTAGTTGCAGCGATATCAGGAAATCAAATGGAAATGCTCACTTGAAATTGTTTACTATAAAGGGGGTTCACCATAAAAAACATGTTGATTTTATAGATTAAACAGATGACAATGTAAAAAAATTGATACCTTTTAAAAAGGAAAATTGATTGAAGCTGTTAAAATTTATATAATGAAAGAAACAATCATTAACTTAACGCGACGGAATTATCAGTTCTTAAATTACGAATTCAAAAGGTTTCTTCTCTTGAATAAAAGAGTATAAAAAATTCCACGATGTTAAATTTCAATTCATAACAAAAGTTCTGGGAAAACATTAAAGTTTTCATTTATTATCATTTATTTTGAAATTCATTAAACATCAACGTTAAACTTTTATTACTCGGTAATCATAAGACTAAGTAACATTTTTAGAAAACTTCATTTTTCGCATTAATGGGAAGATACTCTTATCGTTCATAAATATTATTAGGAGCTGTGTTTCTTGCCGGAAAAAATACAAGTTACTGGTTGTAGACAAAACATTTTAATGAATTCGATGCAGTCTACGATTTACAATTCAAATAGTACATGGACTATTTTAAAGCTATTTCGTATCTACTCTACATGCAGGTGCATAAAAATAAATAATTTTTTTTCAATGTTAAATTTTAGAGCATTATCATAAAATGTTTATAGCTTTGAAAATTTTTTAACGAAATGCATCAGTTATTATTTGTAATTTTATTAAAAGCTGAGCACCGATTGAAATGACTACCTTAAAATTTGTAATATTTAACTAACAACATAATTTTCTATTTCAGATCCTCCCATTGTAGCAGAGCCCCAGGAGAATGTGCAGGTTCCCCACTTTCTGCCCGATCCTCGAGATGGCAGCATTTACCAGTTGGGCCAGATGGGCAGTCTCAAAAAACTACCGTATACAATTCCCCAACTGGTGGCCAATGCCCCCTGTCGTTCCTCCGATGGAATCCTGTACTCTGGTAAGAAGAGCGACACATGGTATATGGTGGATCCCAAGACGGGTAGACGGGAGAAGGTCATGGGATTCGGAGATGCCAGCATGGATGGCAAGGAGGGCGAGCAAATTGGCTGGGCCACATCGCGGGCCATTTATCTCGGTCGGACTCAGTACACGGTTATGATGTACGATAGCCTGACCAAGAACAAGAATGCCAAGCCATGGAATATCACTTTCTACGACTACAATGCTGTCAGCGCTCCTCCAGAATTGGCGAAGGAATATGGTGAGAGCTTTTAGAATATATGATGTTTCTATGCAGTTACTAATAATTTTCCCCCTTTTTACAGAATATATCCATCTGACCACAACCACCAATGGGCAAATAGTAACACTGGATCGCAAACATGGTAAATTTTTGTGGCAGCGGGATCTGAGCAGTCCAGTGGTGGCCGCTTTTCTCCTGGGACCCGATGGCCTACTCAGCGTGCCCTTTACCACGGTCTCCGATGAGGCTTACCAGGCCATTCTGGAGGAGTCGAAGACTGGGAATGTGAATACCGTGAAGCTATTGTAAGCGAGGATATTTCTCTATGTGCTATTCCCTACTAAATTGTTCTTCATTTACCAGCCAATCCTTGTATGTGGGCGAGCACCAAAAGGGCTTGTACGCCCTACCGTCGCTGGTGGACAAGAACACGCCTCGCATCTCCACAGCGCCACCCATTAAACTGCTCGACGGACCTACAGGAGAGCAGTCCAGCAACCAGGAGACCGATCCCCGTACCATTTACATTAACGATGTGCTGCAAGAGCATCCAGGCATTATGTTGGGACACTACAATATGCCCAACGAGGGCAATGGCAACCTGCAGCTCTCACCAACGCCATCTACCACCAAGGGAGTCCAGAGCCTGGCTACCATTCACAACTACAACGATGGCTACGGTCTGTTGGCCAACAATGAAAAGAATGCCGCCGACATTGGCGTGCAAACGGATCCGGAGCTAGTCGAAATTGGCATTGATCAGCGGACAAATGGAAACACCATTAATCGGACAAAGACAATAATTCTGCAAAACAGTAATAAGGTGCAGGCCTTTATCAACGAGTGGTTTATGGAACACCCGAGCGGAAAGGTGCATCAAATTCTGATAGTCATCGTTCTGGGAATGATTGCCCTGTTCTGGTACACCTGCAGCACCATGAGGGAATTGCAAAAGCAGAGCGAGAATGGCTCCAAAACCTTTGCCATAGCCCAGAATGGTTCCAATGGCAGCACCGGCAGCAATGGCAGCAATGCGAGTGCCGAGGACCTAGTGGATTTGGGTAACGGACAGGTGCGCGTGGGCAAGATCAGCTTCAGCACAAACGAGGTGCTGGGCAAGGGCTGCGAGGGAACGTTCGTCTTTAAGGGAACCTTTGAGGAGCGTTTCGTAGCCGTAAAAAGGCTGCTGCCCGAGTGCTTCACCTTTGCTGACCGCGAGGTGGCCCTGCTGCGGGAATCGGATGCGCATGAAAATGTGGTGCGTTACTTTTGCACCGAACAGGATCGCCAGTTCCGCTACATAGCCGTCGAATTGTGTGCGGCCACTTTGCAGGATTATACCGAAGGAGATCGCTCGCTGGAACTGCAAAATCACATCGATGTCTGGCAAGTGCTGAGCCAGGCTTCAGCCGGTTTGAGTCATCTCCACTCCCTTGACATTGTACATCGCGACATCAAGCCACAGAATGTTTTAATTTCGCTACCAGACGCTAAGGGCAAAGTCCGTGTAATGATTTCCGATTTTGGACTTTGCAAGAAGCTCAATTTTGGCAAGACCAGTTTCTCCCGCCGTTCAGGTGTAACTGGCACCGATGGATGGATAGCCCCCGAAATGATGCGATCCCAGAGAACGGTAGGCTTTTATTATAGATTTTTACATATTTTTTAACCATATTATTTTTATGACAACTTTAGAACTTACAAATATTAATATCCTTTTTTTATTTGCAGACAACTGCTGTGGATATCTTCTCACTGGGTTGCGTCTATTATTATGTCCTGAGTGGAGGTCACCACGCCTTTGGGGACAATCTGAAGCGCCAGGCCAACATACTCTCGCACGAGTTCAATCTGGCCAAGCTGCGCACAGAAGACGACAGCGAGGTTAGCCGTATTGTAAGTAACTAAAAAATAAGTAATTATTATTTATATTATATTTATCATAATTTATTTTCAAGATCCTTGCTGAACAATTAATATCGGACATGATACACAAGGATCCGCAAGCACGTCCTCCAGCCCGCTGTATTGGCAACCATCCACTCTTCTGGGATGAGCCCAAGATGCTCTCGTTCCTGCAGGATGTCAGTGATCGTGTGGAAAAGCTGCAATTCCATGCCGAGCCGCTCAAGTCGTTGGAGAAGAACGGCAGGATAGTCGTGCTAGAAGATTGGAATGTCCATTTGGACCCGATGATCACGGATGATTTGAGAAAGTATCGCGGTTACATGGGCGCCAGTGTGAGAGACTTGCTGCGTGCTCTGCGCAACAAGAAGCATCACTATCACGAGCTAACGCCGGCCGCCCAGGAGATGCTGGGCTGCATACCGCACGAGTTCACCAACTACTGGGTGGACCGCTTTCCGCAGCTCATATCACATGCCTACCATGCGTTCAGTATTTGCTCAAACGAGCCCATCTTCAAGCCGTACTACAGTGCCGGCTATCACTTTTCCCGCCCGTGGTACTTCGATGCGGATGACGCGTTGTTCCCCATGCTGATGCGGGATCCCAAGCCGCTGCCGAAGATTGGTAGCCCGAAGAGGACACCACCACCCGCAAGCAGCCAAGCTCAGCAGCTGAAGCAGCGGAAGGGGCTTTACAACTTCCGTAAGCCCAGCGATGATCTGCCGATTGCCGGCGTTGGGCTGCAGCGAAATCTGGAGCTAGATGGACAATCACTGGATCCCGACGGCAAGCGTGATGTGTTTGCAAATTTCAAGTTCCGGCGATATTCGAAGCCGGGAAACAATCGCAATTACAACGGTGGCCACAAGGACACACAGGACAAGGAGAAGTACGTAAGCTGGACGCTGCCGCCTTCAACACAGGATTAGGGCAATGAAAAACCCAGAAGATCAGAATAGACAAGATTTAGTTTTAGTCATTTATTAATTTTATTATTAATATTTAATTGTGCAATTTGTGTATATGCAACTATTCCAAAACGATTCCCAATTCAGTTCTTAGCAAAAATATTCAACGATAATTAACAAAAAATGAAACTATTTTGTATACCACATAAGAATAATGTAGTGTGTCGTCTGTCGAATGCACGCAATTTAACTGTGATAATTTTTGATTTTTGTTTAATGCCCAAGTGCATATTGATCTAGACAAATAGTTCGAGTTTAATATATATAGTACTTAGACTTATTGTATATTTATGCATTAGTTAAGAGACCTACCCCAACAATCCTCCCATTCGCGGAGATCCTCGACAAGCAGAAGGTTTTTAGTTTTTATACCTATTATAAAAGCACTTAGTTTTAAAGTTAAAGAATGAAATATTTCAGTTGATGGACAACTTAATGCTTGACAACGAGCCGCATTTTCTAAGAATTCTTAAGCTTAATCAAAATGAAAACTAAATAAAAATGTAATACAAATTTTACAAAACAATTTTATTTTCGCTACACATGTATAACAAGGTGGCACTTGACTGCCAATTTTAAACAATTTCTCAGAATTTTGGCTATAAGAGATGGGTGCTTAGTTCAATAACAAATTCATAAATAGTTCAAGGGATCAACAAATATAAAAACTATTACTATACACGAGATTTTGGTTCTTTAGAAGAAAAGTTTTGTAACTAGAATTTGTTTCACTTTGGCATTGTTTACTCGTTGTTTGTGTGATTCAATTGGCGGACTTCATCATGTTCTTCATCTCGTTGCGTACGCAGTATCTAAAGGCATCCCAGCCCTCCGATTTGGCCACGGACTGTAAGGCAATATAATTAGGATTAGTTTTAGGCGACGAGATAGAGTAGAACATTGAAGAAATGAAATGGGAGACACAAAAGTGATTGATAAGCAGCAAGAGAGAAAAAGAAACAGTTTGTGGGTTCCTCTGCCCACTAACCTCATCACCTTTTGGCGTGACTACCTCAATGGAAACCTTTAGACGCTCATCGGGGTCTACAACATCTTGCTAGGGAAAGAAAACACAACTCATTGCTAATCAGCTGGAGCTTGGACTTTTAACCTGGACAATATAAACGCGGCACAGGCACAGTTCATTGTTAGGCGCGTAGTGAGTCACAAATGACAGACCTCCGACAAGCAATTCGATGAAAATGGAAATGATAACAAGTGGGTGTAAAAATAAACAGCAATTTCTAGATACTAAAAGTAAATTTAAACAGTTCAAAGGTTTGTCCCTTGCATTTCAAAAATGTTTTTCTAAGGACAAACAAAGGTGCAACAAATAAAAAACCAATTCTGTGTCAATATCAGTTTTTAATGGTTAAATGGCCAATTCAAAATAAGAATAATATTAATAATATGTAAAATAAATGTCATAGAGCTGAGTTAATATCTTAAAAAATAAACTAAAAGTAAGGGAAGTCAAACATTAAGCTTAAAGCGAGACAATAACTAGACAAACACACACATTCAATGCTGGTCAACGAGATTAGGACAAAAGCGGCAAACAAAACGAGGTATATAATAGTTAAATTAAATTAAACTAAAAAAATCAGTGCCAAAGTGCATCGCTGTCGATGAAGTAATCCAGGTGCCTGCACACCCGATGTCGCCAGGCCACAAACAGGGGATAAGCGGGCTCGTCATAGGCGTCCAGAGCTTCGTTGTAATCAAAGAAACGACCACTTACTTTAAAGCCGCGATGCAGGCGATCCTTCATGATGGCTATGAACTCCTTGTAGGACAACAGGCCATCGCCATCCGCATCGAAGATGGCAAACACGGTGTCGATCAAGTGGGGACTGAGCTTGTAGCCAGTGCAGATCTTCACAGCGCGTGAGAATTCATCTAAAAAAAATATATATAATTAAAATCTGAAATCCTTAAACCTTAAATTAATTTACCCTTCGAAATGGCCCGATCGGCCAGAGTGTACATGCGCATGGCGATCGTAAAGTCATCCAAATTGTTTAGGAAGTGGCAAAAGTCGCGGAAGTCATGGAACGATATGCCCTTCTCATCTTTGACCCGCTCCAGCAGGCGTTCTAGGAAGACATCATACTCATCCGTGGCCAAATACGTGTAACGCAGCAGGATTTTGGCAAAGTCCAGCTCGCTAATGACGCTGTTGCCCTTGGAGAACTCGTGGAACTCCAGCTCGAGCACCTCCGTCTGCAGGTTGTCCATGAAGCGGTAGAAGTTGTCATAGTTGATGACCCCAGTGCCCCGTTTCCCGAAGAAGTGCAGCTGCAGGGTGGTGGCCACCATGTGGCGTCGCTGCAGACCCTCGCCATCGTTCACATAGCTCTGCTGGAAAAGATGTTAGGTAAAGAGGATTAGCAGTGGTCTGGAGAGGATTACCCTTCAGTTAGTCACACCAGGCGGCTCATGCTTGGGACTCTCGGGAAGACCTTACCTCCAGGGGAGTGGGCGTTGAGGACTCGTTTTCCTCCTCCGACTCTTGCTCGCCGTGCTTCTCTTTCCAAGCACCGCTGAAAATGCGCTCCATCTGGGATTATATGTACATGCCGGTTTTGTTTGGGGATATAATTTTGTTTGTGCAGGATTTTTGGGGTTAGGTTGGAGAGAAGAAAAGTTAGGTGGTTTAGTACGGGTCAACACAGTGGTGGAGTGGCGTTTCTAGGGTGTAGGCCTGTTTTTGGTATACAAAACGAAAAGCGCAAGTAACAAAACTTAACATAACAAAAGCTTCTAACGTAACAAAAACTGAAAATTCAAAAAATCTTCAACAAAATCTTTATAAGAACATAAAGATAACTCCAAGCAAAGCAAGTACAAAAACTTATTTTTTCTAAAAAATAACAAAACACAACGGAACTAAACTTAGCTTCTATATACCGCGAGTTCTGTACAATTTGAGCGGAGTTTTCGCGAAGCAAAGCCAATACTTTTTTGGGAACTCTGGTGGCTAACACTTACTAGACCCCTCTTCGCTTGAGGCACTGCCATGGGTTTCGTCATTTGACTTTGTTCATCGTAGGAAACTAAACGCGAGAGCTGCCATCGAAATCGATTTTAGGGAGGGTATCAAATAAAATAAATTATATAAAAAATCACAAGGTAAAAATAAACTAAGGCTAAAGTGTAAGTGATGTGCAGCTTACTTCAGCGCCCTTGGGCCAGCTATTTCGAATGGGTTTTCATTATTCATAAATTATACCATTAAATTATAGCTTAACTTAATAAATGAAATGCTTACAATTTGCTTGGTTTGTGGATCGACATTTTGAGTGTCTTTTAAAGCGCCGGCCAAAATGGAAATTATCTAATGATAAACATTTTTCAAAAATGATATTAAATAATAAGTAAATAAAATCAATTCGAGGAACCCATAGGAATTATGAGTACACGATGGGGATAGTGATTTCCTATTTACCACTAGAAATTCGTCCTTGTCCACCCGCTGATTTCCGTCGGTGTCGAACATGTTGAAGGCAATGCGGAAGCCAGATTTTGGTTCTATAATAGGTATAGAATTTAGAAATACCTTACTTAATGAATTTCAGATACCACTTACTTGTTAAAATGGAGAGCAAAAACAAGTATTCCGTGTAGGAGACAATGCCTGCAAAATAAATATTTTAGAATATTTTATTACTTACTTAACAAAATGCTTGGTTGTGGCACAGATTCTTATCGAGTGTAAAAATGTATTGGAATATACAAAATAGTACTTAAGCATTTGTAATAGAACACCAATCCATAAATTAACTTAATGTGCTGTTTTTATCAGATCTTGTTTGCTAATTGAATTTATTGAATTGGCCAGTTTAATAAACGAACCTGCTTGGCAATTCTAATTTAATCAAAATAGTAAGGTAGCTGACTAGACTGCATGTGAAAAACAAGTATTTTTACTGCAACTGTAAGGCTTTCTTAAAGAAATATTATTAGACTAACTAACTGCTTAGAATATCTACTTTGCCTCTAAATATTACCTTTATCTCTAAGATTGCGAAATAGACGTGTTGAACCCTTTTTCAAAGCTGGTGTGTTTTCCTTGTACTTATCCACCTCATCGTTGGACAGCTGACGCCGTTTAAGACGAGCTGTAAGATAAATAAAATATAAATAAAATATTAAATAAATTCAGAGTTTAATTACGCCTGGGTTCCTGCTCCACAACAGAGTCCAGAAAGTCCTGCGGGGTCATGTAGAGCTGATCGTCGAACTCCACCGAGGCAAACTTGATGAACCGGCGTTCCCTGGCCGTCAGCTTCACATTCTCCAGCTCGCTATCGTCGCGCTGCGGGAACGGAGAGATAGAGATTAATCAGGCCATCGATGGATGGTAACTTAATATGCCGTTGTGCGTATTTGGTGGGGAATATAATTGAAATAAATCAGCGAACGATTGGATCGCATCGAGGCGAATTTCCGCCGGTTGGTCACAAAGGCGGTGTCAGCCGACATGGACAAAAGCTGGGACTGCAATCTGAACGCTTTTGATCTGGTGACGTTTTGATTAATGCCCCAGCAGTGGCACCTCAATCGCGCTCAGAAATATTAATTTGATCCGGTTTGCCGTTTACTCCCCCTGGCATCGGGAATTACATGTATGATCTGCATTTAATGCGAAACTCAGATTTTGACGAGCCGCCGGACAGGATTCCCACGTTGGTCGTTTGGCAAATAAAGTGTCAAATTGATTTGAGAACATGTTGCGACCGTCGATCCTCCATAAATCTGACATTTAATGCCACCCACAACAAGTAATCATTTTTCCCGCATACTCGTAGACAGGGCGAATGACTCAATTGTATTTTATTTGTGGTGCAAAGACAACTCCCAGGCCATAACTCTCGCTCGGGGGACACCAGAAAACCCTGTCTGCCGCCTGTCCCCAAAAGCCGAAAAAAAACTGATCCGAACAAAGGCCACTTTGAATGTTAGACATGTGCAGCAAACACTTCGCGGCCACGCCCACGCCCCCAAGAAACCACAAGGGGCCAGGGACAATTCCTCATAAAACTGAAGCTGACATCATTTCGATTGCAGCAGAGGCAACAGTAGTTCTGTTTTTAGAAATTAAATTTGAATATTTCAATAGTCCTCAAGGGGTAAAGGGATTACAGCTCACTATTAATTTAAATAACTTTTTAAATTTGAAAAAATATTTATAAGATCCTTTTTCTTAAGTTGTAGTAATATGTTTAGAAGTCGTATTTATGGAACTAATCTTCTGAATATGTATAATTAAATTAGTATAGATTTCCTTACTATAGCGTAGGAAATTAATAGATTGTTTAAGCTCGTTGTAATTTTTTCAAGAACTTCAACATCATTTTATTTCTACACAAATTTACCAAATACTTGCTACACAAATTAAAATTTTTTTAGGCAATAAAATACAATTTAAGGTAAATACTTATTTAAACTCTAATAATATTTAACCACTGTAGCAGAACCCTGCGCCAAGAACAAAGAGATTCGAAATGGCTGCAGGCGCTGGATTTATAGGCAACAATTAAAACTCATTCATCATCATCAGGCGCAGTTGTCATAACACATGTCAGGGCCAGGCCGAAACCAAAACCAAAGCCATATCAAAATCCAAAGCCAAAACTCAAGTCCCAAACTCCGGCTCAAAATGCAACTGAAAAGCGAAGCCACGCCTGCGTCTGGCATTGGGCATTATTGTTGATGTTGATATGGATATTGGTGGGTGTATCAAATCGGCAACCAGATCGATTGATAGATAAATTTTCAGTAACTGGCATTCTGTCAGCATTCGGGGGAGTTGCACTACGTACTATGTATTTGGCGCCTGCAGGTGCGTGGGCGTATCGGACTAACTACTTTGCCACTTCATCATGCATTTTTCAAGGTGTGTGGCATTACCGCTGGAATTAATTCCAAAAGGTTGCAGCCTTGGGAGTTTTAAATATTTTCGATGGCAAGATATGGTAGTCTTGAAGGAAGATTCGAGATCTGGCGAGAGGATACCTCTGAGAAAATGTGATATCTAAGCTCCATTAAAAAGTAAGTATACAATGTAGCATTTTAATTAGTTAAAAATTTATTAAAAAGCATTTTATTATTTTATCGATTGTTGTCAAATCTAAGAAAAGTCACTTTTTATTTGGGACTGAAGATTTTTAGGATATCACAAAGATCATACAAAGTTTTGAGATCATACAATTTATAATAATGTTATTGAGTTTCAAGCCTTTAAAAATAATTCCTTAAAGCTCAAATATTGCTGTTTTCAAATAAATTAATAAATTTTATATTAAAAATTTAAAACACATTTTTATGTTTTTTTTAGAACATTTTAAACGGTTCAGATCTTAAAATACCCTTTTTCACAGTGTAGTTCGGAGGGTATTCCCAGCCCTATAAGCTAATCCCTGATAAGCAATTGCCGAAATGCCTCATGTAAATATTTAAACTTCACACCCTGAATCTCACTCAACAAAAAAGCTTATCAAAGTGCCACTCACGTCAACATGTTATTCGTTATATTTTTCCAGGTCTACCCCAGAGACAATGTCAACAGGTTGACAAATAGTTGTTGTAGCTGTTGCTATTTTATTGAACTTGGACACGCACAACAACAACAACAATCAATTTACATCATGATAACGACCCTGAGCTAAATTTTTGAGAGCTTTTGTTTTGTTGTTGTCTTTTGATCGATCGGAATGCATTTATATATACATATACGTATTAAATCAATTTAATAGGCTAATTAAACGGCGTTTCGGTAGTAAAAACAAACATAGTGCAGCGAATGAGCAGATCAAAACAAAACATTCGAAAACAGCTGATAAGAAAACACTTCCGTTGCGTTACGTAGAACGTAACGTATCGAAACGTAAGGCACTGACATGCCACAAGCTAAAAATAGCTGCGCAGGTCTATTTCATCCAATTATTGACTTTTCCACACCAAACACTTGGCACACTTGTTAGCGCTTTTCAGGCTTTTCATTTACCATGCGTCTTTTGAGGCTGACTGCATTGACGGGATTTTCCGCGGATCGAAGCTTAATGAAAGCCGCCAGGGCGGCCAGGGAAACGGCACTCCCGCCCACAAAAGTTAGCAGACGTCGCGATTTGTGACCCCGAATTCCGCTCGATTGCGACGCACTGCTGGCAAATCTGACCGATCGACCAACGGCCACGCCCACACTGGGTCTTTGGGCAATTATAGCGCCACTTTTAACCGTTAATCTAGCCACCGCACTGGCCATTATGTCTAAATTTTAAAGAGCAAAAAAACTAAGCTAGTGACAAATAGAAAGACGTGATGTGCGTAACGTAGTTGAGAGATGCGTAGCGTAACTAGGGTTGCCAGGTGGAGTGCATGGTAATATACATCGCTGTGATTTATTCGATAGTTATTGTGGTTTTAAATAATTTATTTATTTAATCAATTTAAATCTCTCTTTTATAATCTAATTGTTTACTTATTTTTGCATACTATTCTCTATTACATTTTTTACTAAAATAAAATAAATCAAAATATATATAGCAAAACGTAAAAAGTCAAAACTAGTCACGTAGCTAATAGAGAGTTGCCAGATCAACACATTATTGCCTGCGGGCAAGTTGGCGGGCATTTGAAATAGAGTTGAATGCCTAACTCTCTATTGATTGAACAAAACTGATCCTATCAGCTTAAAATAATTTAATTATCGTTTTAAATTTTATATTTAAATTGTAGCATTAAAAAGTATTATTAAAAAATACAGAGCTTTTTTAAACTATTTAATACAGATATGATGATAATATAATAACCTTACTTGTATCTGAAAATCAATTGTATCATAAATTTGCATGGTTATTGAAATATGACTAGATACTGACACACCTGAGTGGACTTTCCCGAAAATATTATTTCCGCATAAGTGACAATATGATTGGAATTATTGACCATTGCCAATTTTGAGTCACTCAAAAGGGGGACTACGTGCCTAAGTTCACACAGATCCGTGGCAAACATTTCCAGAAACTAATTAAAAATCCTGCCGACGTGAATTTCTGCGGTTCGCTCTTGACGCAAAAGTACATATTTGGCCCCAAACTATTGGGGATTTTTATTGGGCATGCCCAAAGTCCGCTTGTGACGCGTCTCGGTCTACGCAAAAATCGAAAACAAATAAACTTATTGACCGTCAAACTTCCCGAATTCCAGTGACTCACTTGGCTGCAGCGACGGGCAAGAATGAAATATGACAAAAATGCAACTAGAAATCAATAAAAATGTCGAAATATTTTATGGGAAAACAAATGTCCCCATTGATAGACGATAAAATGATCTAACGAAACCTGTTGCCCTCCCCCACATCCCATGGAAATTCGATAGAAATGTTCTCTGTTTCCCCGGCAGTTCCAATTCTTTTCGAAACGGAAAATATCAATTTCACTTGATTTTCCGCTGTCGCGCGAAACCCAAGACGAAGTCTATCCTTTCTACCCATTTCCTCAGTTCGATTCAGGTGAAGTTCATAACCCAGGATAGTTGACACTTTGGGGTTTTGCTCCACTAATTCGATCTTGGGGCCGCCAAAGAGTCGCCCCTTTTTCAGCTGGCTTTCGTTCACTCGCCAGTTATGAGCTCGTAAATTATTAGTTTCAATTTTAAGCGGCGCATTGTGTTTCCCTTTTCCAATCCATTTCCTGCGAAAGTTGTAAAAGAACTGACCGTCGTCCAAGCGATTCGAAAGAGGATCCGATCGTCCAAAAGATCCGTTGGCACATAAAAATGTTTGTGTTGACGCCTTCGCCGTTTCTTGCCTTGTAAAATTCCCCAAGGGCAAACCAGAAAACCCACAGAACGATCGATATAATAAATACACAATATTTTGGTCTTCTTTTCGGTAGTAATAAAGTCGTTTAAATCGCAATGCGTATTTGGTTTTCTCTGCCGTTCCACCTTTCTTCTGGTAGTAATAAAGTCGTTTCAATTAGTGTCCGCAAGTCCCGAAAAAAAACGCTGTTGCTTTTTTTTTTTTTAATTTCAGTTAGCGCCAGGCCTCAGGCTTCTTTCATAATTCATGCGGTGGTTTCCCTTTGCTGCTTAATTAGTCTGGCATTTAAAGTGTTTTCGCAGGAACTGGAAATGCACAATGAAAAATTTAAAAAAATATATCAGCATCTTAAAAAATGTCTAAATTTAATATATTATATAGTTAAGTTGTTTGTAATCATAATAATATAACCATAATATTTTATTTGTAATAAAAAAAATCAAAAAATCAAGAACAGTTTATGTCATTGTTTATTTTTCTCCGTGATTCGAAAAATGCCTTCGATTCCTATCCGATTTGGGTTCGGCCTGTAGTCTTTAGGCCGTGCGATTAGGTAATATTTTCAAGGGGGTTGGGTTGCCACAGAGCGCATTCTTTGGGCTTGCCGCATCATTTAACGGTAAAATTGAAATTGATATACGAGCCGACATCCCAAAAAAATAAAACAAAAATCCCTGAGAGAGGGTCCAGATCAGAAATCAGTTTTTTGATTTCGCTGGAATCTTGTTGATGATATCACTGGCTGAACAAATATAAAAAGTTCAATGTCAATGCTTGATGGGCGGCTCAATCAGTTTAAGAACACTTTGTGTCAGGTGAGAGAAAGGGGCCCACCTGTTGCGCCGGTTCACTCGAAGTTCATTGAGTTGTAATTAAAAAGAGTAAACAGAACGGCGAACAGAACCCCAAATAATGGAATAATACAGAAATATTAAGGGGACGGGGCGACCACACGCAATTCGTTCTCGAGGCGCTGGCCTGTCACACATAAATCTCAATGGCACATGCGGGACTTTCGGGGGAATGGGGATCGCAACTTCTGATGCATCACTTGAATCTCACCTCCGGAAAAGAAGAAAAGGGTGCCAAGGGGTCTTGGTCTTGGCCAAGGATGCTCTTTTCCAATCCAATCCGGTTTGTGTCCATATGCCATATAGCAAGTTCGTAGGCCCCTGCAACATGGTGATTTATGAGAGCCCAGGAAACCGGGAAACAAGGCAACCAGGCAACTGGCCAACTGGCAGCGGTCACAAATAGAAGCCGCTCCAATTACATCACTCAAACTACAGTTAAGGTGACCAAAAAACACTCCCCGAGGAACTGGAACTCCGCGCGGCTGTCACATTAGGCCCCTCTAATCAGACAGAGATCCAAGTTTATCGCCGGACAAGATCTCCGCAGGATTACCAGTCTAGACTTGGGATCTGCCTAGATCTTCGATCAGGCTCTCTCTCTCTTTGTCTCTTTAAGATCTTGGCTGTGTGTTAACGGTCTGTAAACCATCTGTTGGCCAACGGCCGGTTTGGCCAACTTTACGAGCGGCGCTAGATGCTTCCTAACCCACCGAAAATCAAAATAAAGTGAGTGAAAAACAAGGGAAATGGGCACTGGATCTTTTATAGATTTCGATAACAAAAATTTGTTTTTTTTTTTTCCAAAAAAAGAACTAAAATATTTAGGAAATATTATGATTTTAGAGATTATTTTTTAAAAATATTGTAGTTCAAAAAATATATTTTTTTATTTACGGTCCCTGGTTTTAAAGGATTGTTCTTTTAATAATGCTATAAATTTACATATTAATTCTTGATTCTAAGGCTTTTTCCCAGTGCCTTTATTATAAGAGAACTTCTCAATGCTCTTTTGTTGTCTCTGCTTTGATTAAGTTCTGATAACAAAGTGTCGAGGATGGGGGATTTAGAGAGTAACCCGAGCTCTGGCCACCAACTTTGGACCACAACGAGTCTTTCTTTTAATTTTATTAATTGTTATTGCCGCAAAGTTACATAAATTTCTCTCAGGCATGGCGATAGATAGCCGTTCCACTGATTTGGTTAATAGCCGCGATATCGATATCGATTTCGTTGGCAGGCACAATAAAAATTGCTCACATTAAAGTAGATTCTGGAAGAAAGCGATCTATTGAGTGTCTCCGACATTCTTATGAGACAGCTTGACTGATTGTGGAAGAGACGGTGGAAGAATCTCCTCCAGCAGCCTAAAGACAAGAAGCTTTTCGAAATTTGAAATCAGTAAGATAAGATGGAAATGTTGGTTTTCTGAAAAGGTGGATAGGTATCGAGGAAATCTGAGTGACCATCTCTTTAATGGTTCTATACGCTTTAGAAAATCGAACTTTTTCTTTTATCACAGTAGAAATCTTAGTTCATGTTAATATGGGAAATTTTATTAAATTAGTTCAAGAATTGTATACCATTGATTATAAAACTCGTCAAGGCAATTAATTTATATTTTCTATATCTAAATTATGTATGAAGTATCCCTACTTATTCTACCTACAGATGATATCTTCAAAGTTGTATGTAATTTAATTCTTATAGTACACTTCTGTAGAGAAAAGTCCTATGTTTTCGGTGATTTAAAGGTAACACCCCTAGTCTGGTTCCAAAAATACTTCTACCCCAAAGCACCCCAAAAATTCATTACCTAGTTCAGGGTCCCGCGTGTGCTCAAGGTGCCCTTCACTGAAGCCCAGACCAGATGATACCATCAATTGCTCAACACTTCTCCAGCCGAACCGAACCCAATTAAAATCAGGCAGCAAATTTATTAAATTGCCATCGATGGCTGCCAAATTAAAATGTCAACGGCTTGCCGAAACCAAAACAAGAGGGCGGGGCCACGGGGGTGGGCGCAAAAAAGTGTCATAAACTTGTTTGACAGATTTCTTTTGATTCATGGAACCCATAAATAAAGCTCGCCAAATCTCTGGGCGTGGCCCAAAATCCAAAAGCCGAAAGCCCGAAAGAAACTGCAGCGAAATCAAAGTCAATGCGAACGATGCATAAATATTTTGGCAAACCAAATGAGATTCATTTGCCTGTCATCGTCATGTGGTAAGCACCCGCGCCAAGGAATGCAGAGCATAACCACTGCGATTCCGATCTCGATCTCGATTCCGATCCAGATCCCGGCCAGATTCAGATCCGCCGACGACCATTGCATGTGTCGCCCCCATAATTCTTCACCGATTCGGGCCACTTGATGATGACATTCATTGCCTCGATCGAAGGCGCCATCCAATTGACTCATGAATCTTTGGCTTACCACAATCGAAAAGTGGAAACTATACGATGGGCGGATAAAACCAACAGTCCAAGCACCTGCCTCCAATATAGAGTACGGATTTAGTGCCTATCGCGCAGATCATAACTTGTAACTGGTTCTTCCCGGTGATTCCATCTATCAGCCAGGTCCTGAACAGACTTCTTTATGTGGCTAGCCACACCTTGCTAACTAAGTGTCTACTAAATTCAAAGTGCATTGGCAAAGCGAAATCTGCACTGAAACGAAATGGAATGAGAGCGTTTGATCTTGATTTTGAAATTAAGATTTATTGGTGATAATTCGACTGTCTTTATTTAGTAAGCTATTGTTAAAAATAAGGTTTAAAAATATAAAATTATATAAATTATTATTAAAATATTTTTAATGATTAAAAAGATCTCTAATAAGTTTTTTCGTTTGCTTTAGATTATTTAATAACTAAAATATATTTTCTCAAAGAGTGTATAAAGGCAAAACCAGATTTTTTTTAAGTTTATGGTGCCTATCAAATCATAACTTTTTTTTTTTAGGAATTTCCAAGTTATTCTATTCGCCAATAGATATCTCGGAATCAGCGACCCTGAGGAGATAGTCTACCAGGGCATTGTTGATTTGCTGAAAAAAGTCGCGAATGTCGATCAACTCCATGGCGGCTGAGGTGGTTATGTAGGTGGGCCCATGACCATTACTGCAAATGGCCAGATCTGCCTGCTTGCAAAGCTAAAGAATAGAATAGATATTAAGAATAATATTTCAGTTGACTTATAGAGGTAGTTAACCCACTTTTTTAAGAGCCTGCCCGAAGTAGCACATGAGCACCACGATTGGTGGATCCGATTCCTCGTCATCATACAAACCCAACAGCGAATGACAAAGCACCGAGGATCCGCAACTCATCTGTAAGATGATTGGGATTAAAGCTCCTAAAATATTGTAAAAAATATAGATATTATTTACCTGCATACTGGCTGCCACAAGAGTGGGCCAACTCCTCTGCCACCAACATCCCCACTGAACTTGAAAAACCTGGCGGGCATTTAGAATCAGCGGACGATTTTGGAGTCGCCGGCGATTTAGCAGATCTAGCGAAGGGTTTATATC
Organism: Drosophila takahashii; assembly: GCF_030179915.1. Lineage (NCBI taxonomy): Eukaryota > Metazoa > Arthropoda > Insecta > Diptera > Drosophilidae > Drosophila > Drosophila takahashii. The sequence continues at coordinate 16,519,326 of NC_091681.1, forward strand.
TGGTTCACGGCCTAAGGTAATTGAGGCAGGAAATTTTCCCCTGGTAAAATATTCCTTTAGTTCTAGTGAGTTAGCCACACTCTCTTCGCTTTTCTCGTAGGTCGGAAAATTATTTCTTCGCGAATGTCGCGAACTCCGTTTGTTATTTAATATCCTGCGACGGCGTTTGCTCAATTTTTTTATCGTATTATTTGCTGGCAACTTGGTCCCTCGAGTCGGTCTATAAGAAGGAAAAACTTTAACATCTCAAGAACTGAACTCAAAATTAATTACTTTTCGGGTCCAAAGCAACGTCGAAATCCATGATAGACGTTGTCCATAACAGTAAACAATTCCAGGACTGGCATTTTTATAAAACGCTTTACTAACAATTTTGTCTTTAAAATTTAAGTGTAAGATTCAAAATAAAGAAATGTTTAGGAGCCCAAAAGAGAGTGTTAAAATTTAGTTTCATTAGTTTCCCACCATTTTTTTTAGAACTGACAAGTGTCAACGCCTGCCAAGAATTATAGATCTGCCACAAAAGGGACAATTCCTTTGGTCAACTGGTTTCGAGTTTACTTCGCTTATTCCGTCCTGTAACGTATTCTCTCTATAATAAGGAGTTCTCCACAACTGCGATACGATTGCCATGACGGGCAGGAAGAAATGATAGTAGAAAAACACCAGGATGGGATAGAAAATTGGCAGTGACAGGCACAGAAGGCACATAATGACGTCTGGTGTTTTTATTTTTTTTAACGCCAACAACTTTTTGCCGAAACAAAGAGCCGTGCGTATTTCTATATTTCCGTGAGCGGCGGGAACTATGATTAATTTCTGTTCCGATAGATCTGCGTGGAGACTCAAGGCCCACTCGGATAGTGCACTCATAATTTATGGCGGCAGTGGCTGCCATCATAATTAGCATTGCAATCTAAATCAAAATATTTACAAATCAATTATTGTGATTAGCGACCGCCGCCGTAACTTCCACCATAATCGATCACCCAGCTGGTGCATTTCTCGGTCTCAGGTCTCCATTCCATAATCTATACCCCCAATCGACTTGGTGGCGACGACAGCATTTCACAGTAATCACAATTTGCATTGGCCTCTTAACCCGTTGGAAGATATATGCATATTCCTAGGATATATTGTGACAGAAAAAGTCTTAAAATCCATCATGATCTGTTCATTAATCTATTGCTCAGCATGTAATAGTTAATTATTTATTTATTTTACAATTAACAACTTGGAAAAGAGTTTATCAATCAATTTCTTTAATTTTTTATAGTTCATAGCTTTTTTGTAGAGTCCATTAGTATCCATGAAATATTTTCTATCCAGTAAATTATTGAATTTGGAGATATTTTTCATTCCTTCGTTAAATATCAAACACTAAAATATGTACATTATCGGTTATCTATATTATCGAGATGTTTTTAATTTTCATACACTTTTAATAAAAATTAATTCTATCTCTTTTCAAATTAAAGAGTCTAAAATCAAGGTTATTTTCTTCAAAAGGGAATGAATCCTAGAATTTCCTATTTCTAAACAAATAAAAAATTATTTGACAAACGTTATAACTACCCTAACATAATAAGACTTTTTTATATCTGCGGGTTAATATGTTTTCGTATCAGCAGGCGACTTGTAGCTGGTCACTTGGCTAAAGACAAAAGACAGCCTTTGGCGACACAATCAGTTTTAGATTTGTTTTTAATTGATTCGAATCGATTCGATTCGAATTGAATTGACTTTCTGTCAGTCTGTGTGTCGGCTGCTGGCTGTATGTTCGTCGCCATTTGCTGACAGGCGGCTATTACAATTTTATTAACATAAATTATTGCGTCCAGATCGATTCATTCGCGATATAAGTCGCCTACAACTAATGGAAGCTTAATGGTTGTTAATGCTTCGCGGTGACGGAATTCCTCACCGAAATAACTTTATTGACCCAATGTGCGTTTGATTGGCGATCTGCCATCAATTAATACTCATATCATCATATCATATCAGCGAAATAACTTCGGATTTTATTCGCTACCACACTGAGAAATCATGTTGGCTGACAGTGGACATGACAATATATATTCAGTAATTGAATATCTCACTGATAGCAATCTAAATACGATTCTGTCTGTGATCTGTGAACATGGAAAAGCCGCCAGCCTTGAGGCGAATCGCCGGCGCGTTTTTAATCGCTCGGAAAACGCGTGCGATCGGCTCAAGGTGTAAAAGACTGGAAGTCAGGTTTTCGAGGATCCCCGGAGCGGTGGGGGTTACCCCGAACCAGCTGCTATAGATTAGGCTATTTAAACACCTTAACGGGCTTCACTTGCCACATTTTCGGTCGGCCACGGTTTTTAATTAATCTAACATCTTGCCCCCAGCAACTTATACTTGTAGGGTTTTCGCGGAAAAAGGGTCAGAGGTCGTTGAGGCGAGCACATTAGGCTGGAACACTCGACTGCCGGGTTAATTAAGTCATTAGCCCGAAAATGTCCTGCTGCTGCCGCTGCTCCTGCGCATAATTAATCATTTTAATTGTCTGACTGCATACCGAAGGATAATGGGGAAAGTAGAAAGAGCAAAGGGCAGATCGACATTCAAAAGGTTGCTTTGGAAAACTGCGGGGGAGTTTTTCCTGCTCTATGTTATTTATAGGGATAAGGATATTTGGCATGTGCTTCCCTGTTTCACAGGCGTCAAATTCTCCGGCACACAAAATGTTGTCATTCCGCTTAATTGAGTTAATTGTTTTGGGGGCAGCCTGCTTTTGTGGCCTGGCGAAATCACTTAGACCACTTACGAGCAAGCGTTTCAAAATAAATTTAAAGTTTTAAGTTTTCTCAAAAGGGGTAAGGCGGGGTCTAAACCACTGTGATATTTTTGTAGATTATATCAATACGAATTTTAATTCTTACTTACTTTGGGGATACAATATTTTACCAACACAACATTTTAATCATTTAAAATTGAAGCTTTACATTTTCTGTGCTTATATTCTGTACCTGTAAAATATAAATAATAATATGACCTGATAAAAAATCATAAATTTTTTTAACCACAAAATCCATATTGGTAGTAAAGATAATGAATTTTTAACAAATATGCATTGGGAAAAATAATTTCTTAAAAAGGTAATCTGATTAACATGGTTTAAAATCCCTAACACTACCAAATAATATTTTATGACTTTATAAACGAGCATTCTCGAAACTGAAATTTTGTATCAACAAAGTTTGCTTTTCATCGTGAAATACAGTCCAAGTATTTACTATATGACTGTGCTAATCAGTAGCCGACGACCTGTGTTTCCCACCTGCAACGCCCACTTAATGACGCGGTCATCAAGAATGACGTTGGCGACTCCCCCGGAATATTTCTGCAATTTCTAAAGTCCCTCAGACACTGTCAAGTTTATTGTACAAACAAATATATTTTTTTTGCACCATGTGATTTTTTTTATAAGCTCTATCTAAATAGATAAGATAAATGGTATTCAAAGAAATTCGCGCATAGCTGATTTGACTTTCCTTTGACGTGGGCTGTATTTTTGGGGCCACACTCAAAATAAATTTAACCCTAAATTTTAGAAAATCGCCATTAAAATTTCTTTTTTCTAAATACAAGAAAGTTATTTCTAAATCTAAGGAAATTTTTCTTAAGTCAAGAAAGTTTTCCTTAAATCCAGGAAGTATTTCTTAAATGTAGAAAATGGTTACCATGAACTAAAATCACCCTAAAATATAGAAAAAATGCCCTTAAAATTAGAAATAATTTTCTGAAAAATAGAAAGGCAAACGAAAAAAATAAAATATTTTGGCAACACTTTTTCTAAAAATGAGTGCCCTAACCCTAAAATTAAGCTAACCCTAAATAATAGAAACATTTTCTAAAAAGTAGAAAGTTTTTCTAAAAAATAGAAATAGTTGTTTTCACATGCTCTGGCACACCAAAATGGTCAATGCCAGAACTTGTCAGCTGCCGGGCGGCTGTACTCGTAGCGCAGACGGTTAAAGCGCTTGGTTAGAAATCGAATCGACCCTGGTTCGAGTCCCAGAGCAAACTATTTTTTACTTTTTTTTAAAGTTTTTTTTGTATTTTTTTTTTTTGTATTTTTTTTTAAATTTCTTTTTTTACTCTTTTTTTTATTCCTTTTTTTTATTGATGGCAAGCGGTAAACCGAAAATAATTTGGTTTATATTCAGCTATTTACTATATACTACACATAATATAAATTGCGATAGCATAAATATATACATAAGTATATATGTATGTAAATGAGTAAAACGCGAATGGTCAAAATTATGCAATTAGTATTCAAATGTGTTCTCCGCTTGACCCTTTACATACAATGCTCGGTTTGCCACAGCAAATTTAAGTGCTACAATGGCCCAGTATGTAGGCCGTTCGCTCCTCGCGCGGGAGACCCGGGTTCGATTCTCACCGACGGACAAGTAAAAATGTAAGTTTTTTTCATGAAGATAAAATGTTAACTAATCATAATTTCTACATTCCCAATCTTCCGCAGTCCCGTAGTCCACATTTACAACCACATTTGGCTTTGGTTAGATAAGAAATCCAAGCGCAAATACATAATAATAAATACATAACCTTTAACATTCACAATATACAAGACACACAACGCCTGCATATGTATATAGGGAGGAGTACATAATATAAACGTATATACAAAAAAAAATCATGATTGAACATGTTTTTTTGTTTTGTTTTTAATTTCTATTTTTTAGGAAAATTTCCTACTTTTTAGAAATTTTTGCCCTTAAATTTAGTAAAATTACCCTAAAATTTAGAAATATGACGTCAAAAAAAATCAAAAATATAGAAAAATGTGACCCTAAAATTTAGGGCGAGCTTGTCTTGAAGACAAAAGTAGGGCGATTTCCTTGACTTTAGGGTTAATTTTATTTTGAGTGCATAAGTTTATGCCAATTTTGGTCAACATCTAAAATTAGTTAAAGGTTCCGGCGACCAGAAATAGATTTAGATTTAGATTTAGATTTAGCGATAGGCAAATTAACTGGTCAAAGTTTAGAGAGCTCTTATCAATGTCCCGATAATCGATTTGAAATGAGTTCGCCTCTCCCACGCGACTGATTCACGGCGAGAATTGCCTCCACAATGCAGGGCATTGTTGTGACGTTATTCGCTGCACTTTGGGCCGTTAGTTAATGGGTATTTGTGCAAATCAACAGCTAGCTGGCGAAATACGACACTGGAAAATGTCTACGCGCCAAAAAGCACAAACGCCACCCCAGCCACCAAAAACAATCCGCACAAATACAATCAGGAAAAAGTGACTGCAATCTCAACGCTCACACTGTCAGGTTGAAAAATGGCACGTGATGGGGGATCTATCGCTGGGACTGTTGGTTTGGGGGCGCGGAATAACCGAATAAAAATTAGCATATATTTAATTTTTTTAGTAATCATGGGGGTTAGTTAGTTATACTTAGTTATACTTAGGTTGGGCTAGAATGATATTTCTTTTAATTTGGTAAAAAAATTTACAAGTCTTCAATGTATTGTTTAATTGTATTGCAGTTTTCCGATGTTATACAACTTGTAGCCTACCTTCTAGGGCTGATTTTATTGGCATCTATTGGCTGATTTCAAAAAAAGTTTAATTTTACAGCAGTTTCAGTTTGTTGCCAAGAATTATTATAATGCAATATCTGTGCTAAAAAATTATTTTTTATATTTGACCAATAATCAAATGTTTATTACAAAGTTTATTTCCAAAAACAAGGTTTATTTTTATGCTTTTACAAATTACATAATTGTTGTTCATTTAAAAATAACACTTTTCTGGCTAGTGTTGTCTTCTTATATTTTATTTTGTGCTAATTAAAAGTGCTTAGACTCAAAAGTAAAAAACAACATGCATAGAAATCACCATTAGGTGAAAAATAAGTTTCAAAACATACAAAAAATAAAATGTTTTAAAAAGCATTAATAAAACAAAATTAGTTTAACGTTAGCTAGTTTTTATTTTTATTATTATTTTTTTATTATTTCAAAGTACTTTCAAAATTTTGGTTTATCATAAGTAAAAAAAATTTTAAACGTCTAATCAGTATATATTTTTAGAACTTGCATTAAAATGGTTAAAAATTATTTTACTATTAATTTAAGAATGGTTAAACGAAAAAACTCTTAGCAACATAACATAATTTTATCAATGAACGAACTAAGTTCAAGTCCTCTACAGAGTCTCTTTATGCTCGTATTTTGGATGTTATTCGGGGTATCGCTAATAGATGAATCATAGATTTAGCACCCTTTCATTGACTTGTTCCGCAATTTCGTCAGATCAGAAGGATGAATTGGGAATCACGGATAAACCGAACATCGAGTCCGGTCCCCATCATACAGTTCCATTAACTACGAGTATGGTGGACCATTCTTTCTTTTACCTGATTCGCCCACAACTCGCTCTCACTCACTCTCTCCCTCCCGCCGCACTCTCTCTCTCGTTCGCTCCGCAGCACAGCAAACGTGCTCGGCATGAACTGAACGGAACGCACGAAGCGTCGCCTCATCGACAGGGTCTTTTTGCTCATGGTTTCAGTCTCTGACTAGCACGCTTTGGGAACACACTCAGTGAGCGGAGCGTCCGCAGTCGCAGTAGCACTCGAAGTCCGCTTATCCGCAGTCGCAGCGTTTTCGAATACGTTTTTCAAATACACCCGATCCATCTGGCACATCCCAACCAACCATCTATCTATCCCAATCGAGCCCATTACCGTGATCGCGTCCGTAATCGCGTCTTTTTGCCGTTCTCGATGTTCCGGTCTTATGTGAAATCGTGTCCCAAGGAGATCGAAACAATAATCTCATCGGATTGGAAGTTTGAAACGGAAAAGTTCGTTTCGAAATCCAAGTATTGCTGGCCAAGAGAGTCGTTACAATTTGAAAAGGCCGCTAAAATCGTTTAAAATACGAGCAATTCGAAGAGCAGAAAATATATATCAAAAGAATATATTTGGTTAGTGCTGTGTTTGAAAAAGAAATTTATGAAAATGTTGAATTGTTGTTGCCATAGGTTTTAAAGTGTGCAAAGTGCAACTCTCTTTAAATCAACGAAAAATACAACGCGTCCAAAAAAAGAATCGTAAAACTGAAAAAAGCAAACAAACATAAAAATAAGGTGCGTAATTTTTCCGTTTCAATGCTGTTACATAAGTTCTTTTTTAGTAAGTTTGTTGTTCCCCAGAAATATTTCTTCGAATGTTGCTAAATATTTCTCTGGCTTTTCGTCTTCAGTGCCTCTGTTCCTAAGCCAACAATTAATAAACGTTTTCAAGTTGGTCGAAAGAAAAAAAATATTTTTCTATATTATTAGATTAGTTGTTTGGAAATACTAAAATTCATAAATAGTACCAGTTGTGCTAAAGCATTTTATTAAAATATATTCGTGCCTTGAGTTTGTGGAATTGTGGTGAAATATTTGGTATCTTTTAAAATAAATTGAAATCATTTTCCACTTGGCAGCGGGCCGAGTAATGAGTGTATTTAAATGTCCCTCGAGGGAAAGTAATTAAATAATAAGTTGTGTAAATACGAATCAAAAGCATTTCAAACAAACAAATAGCGAGCTAAAGCAAACGGGGAATAAAAACGTATTTTCTATTAGTCGGATGCTAATTGACATTAATTTAATTCATATTCGATTAGATTTCCACACCTACGAAATATATTACTAGAACCGTAATCTGAATGCATTTAGCTATAAACAGTTTAAATGTGATTTACGGCTAAATAGCAAACAAGTTTTTCCCCAAGTACTTTTCCGCCTTAATCTGGCCCAAATAAACAATAAGTAAGACAAACAAAAATGGCAAAATATTTTTTTGCAAACCGGCGAAAGCAAACGACCTTAGGAGAACCTACTCTATAAAAGCGAAATTTATATAAATTTAATCACACACTCTTGGGGGATTATTTATAGTTTTTGCAAAAAGCATCCACATTTGCGAATCTTTATCGCCGTCTGCAGATGTATCTGTATCTGTTGTTGTATCTGTATCTGCGAATTGTGCGTATCTCTATTTGCAAACGCACGCAGGCGCTTTTAATCTCATTTCGCAAAACTTTTTTCCTATAATTTTCTTTTTTTTACGTCTGCTCTGCGCGTGCAGTTTTTTGTCCTATAAATTGGCGGCGTCGACTATTATCTAACATTGTGCGCTATTATCTAAGCTGAGTTGTTGTTCCTGCTGCTGATTTGTGCGGCGTATCTGTGTGTGCGAATTTGCGTTATTGTCGCCTCAAATGGCAGGCATGTGTGCGTCGGGTTCAACAACTGCTAATCACACGGCGGATCATAGTTTGGACAGCCGACCGAAAGACAAACTGCGAAATATGGGGATCGCGATAAAGAATAAAACTGAATGAATTGTAGAGAGAGTGGGTGCTGAAGGTGATATCCTTCATAATTAATGGCACCACCGAGTGCTTAACTCAAATCGGCCGGATTATTTATAGAACCTATTAACTGTTTGGCATTTCTGAGATATTTTCGAGAGCATTTTTGACATTCATTGTGGGTCTAAGGAAAATGTTTAGTATTTTTCAAATTCGCCTATTATAATAATTTGTACTTCAATTGAATTTTAATTTTGATTGAATTTGATTTATGATTGAATATAGTTTTAATATTACATAACTTAATATAACGTTAAATATTTTGGATTTTATATTTTTGATTTTATTTACTATAAGAATTCGTACTTAAATTTGCTAAGTTAAATGCCCTAGAAAAACATTTTCTTATGAACAATTTAATAGATTTTCTAAAGGCTTCAATTAATCAAGTTAATAATGCTATCGTACATTTTTTGTATCCCGATCAAAGTCTATTGTTTTTCCCATTCAAGTTCTCACGTCACAATTTCATTAACTAAAAAATAAAGACCCCTCAAGGGCAAAGAAAATAATTGATTGAATTGTTTAGTACCCCCCACGAAACTGTTTCTGGCAACGTCAATGATAATTCAATAAGTTAAAAGCCAAACCTAACAAAAAGCCATTAATATGTTCACTTAGAAAAAGCCGAAATGATTAAACAAATAGTATGGAAAGTCCCGAATTAATTGAAATGGAAATCTAATTTTCGGCAGTAAAAAAATCGTTTGCTTTGGAATATTTTATACCTTTTGGACCCCAGAGACTGGCATGTTTTTCCATCGGACTTGAGATGTCATAAAGCCAGCCAATTATCAAGTTTAGTTCTGAAACGCGTGAGTTGGGTAACATTTCGCTTGGGCCTGTGACACATTTACAAATTGTGCTTGATTGATGGGCCAGTGGCGTTGGTGGTAGGAGGCAAGAAGTTTGAAATACAACGATCATAATTCGTAGATAAAGCTTATCGCATGCGAAAAGTTTTACGGCCATGCGTAAATAGTTGTGCGCTTTGTTTTCCCTTTTGGCCAAAAGTGGCGCATAATACTCGGAATGAAATGTCGACCATAACAGCGAAAAAAGGGAAATAAAATAAACTGAAGCCGGGTACAGAAGAAAGAAAAATGCGGGAAACTCAGTAAAAATGCAGCGTTTGTTTTAATGAAGCGTGAACACTAGACCACATAATGTGCGGCATACATTTAGAGACACACACACACGATCGCACATGGCAACAACTTTAGGTACACCCCTCAGTTAAAAAAGGTGAGCAACAAAAAACCGAAATGAAAACGAGAAAATCGTCGCGTATTTTACTCTGGTTTGTTGTTGCCTTTTTTTTGGTTTTGGCGATTTGCTTTTTTCTTCTCTTTTTTTTTTTGGTTGTTTGACGCATTTTAAAAATATCCTAGACGCAATTGTTGCTTTTGTTTGGCTGTCTGTTTGTCACATTACTAATACGTCGCGTTGTCTTTGATTTTCGTCGTCTTGTGTTGATTTTATTTTTAAGCGACGTCTTTCCTTTTAATTTTCGCACGTAAAGTGCGTGACTTTTAATTAGACTACAATAAATGTGCGAAATTGTGTGGGTGATGAGTCTGCCACTGGGCTAGTGTGTTGGTTAAGAACTACAATTTTAAGTGAGATACATGGGTGTGAAAGTGGCCGATACTGACTAGAATTCCTTAGGTACTTCCGCTAAGATTGAGATGTTGAAAGATGGAATTTTAATTATGAAGAATTTTAAAATTAAATTATTTAAAACATTTCCGCTAAAAGTTTGCAGGTTTACAGAATTTTAAAATCAAATTACCGAGAATTGAAACATTCAACATTTCTTAAAAATTTCTTTCTTGGAGTATTAAACTATAAAATAAATTTTTGCACAGCTCACAACTTTATAAGTCGTTTTGACGTTTCTTATCTTTGTGTTTTTTATTTTTCAGTTATTACTTACATTTCAGTAATAAAATTGTAATAGTTAAATATCTTAAAAATATTATCTTTTTATTTTTCTTTTCCCGATGATTGTGTGCAAATCGCTGATATCTCTGCCTTCTATATGTTGTCAATAGATCTGGCGACCGATATTTGCTTTGTTGTTAACATCGCCGCATGTGATTGGATCGTATTCAGCTTGTGTGCGTATATATTCACTGATTTTGCCTTCGCCTGTCTCGTGCACTAAATATTTAAAATAGCTGCATCTTGAGAGGATTTTTCCCGCTGCCGATGAGACTGCGGCAAATGCAGCGGCAACCCAATTGCTTCCGGTTCAAATCGATTACACAAAAGCGCTGCCTTTGAGCGCTCAGGTTTTCTACTCGTACTTTTCCTTTTCCCCAGCGGCAGTGCTTTCCCCGCAGATTGTTGGCAAGTATCTAACAGTGATGCCTTCAAGTATCTTATGCCTCTGTTTCCATACAAATGAAGTGCACATCGATTAGTGCATTCGGCTGGCTGCCTGAGTTATGTTTCGGTATCTTTTTCATTTCCCCCGTTCGCCGCTTTTCTTGTTTTTCCAAAGAAAATTAATTGTTTTGTAAACACGGGAGTTGAATTGGAGGGGGCTGAATAGTTGGGGAAAGGGGTCTTTGAGAGAGAGATCCAGATCAGCGACAATAATCCAGAGCCAAATGCATCGCATCGCCTTGTTTGCATTCTGATAGATATTCATCTATAAGGCGAGTTGTCAAGGAACGCCACCGCACATCAATCTTGCGCTAAGCATTCCATAATACACAAATAGTACGTATGAAAACAAGTATATTTATTCTCGTTCAATCTTGTGACAAGTGTCAACACGATAATGAACGTCAGACACTTAGCGGGGAAAATAAATACAAATTTATCTTCTCTTGAACTAGAATTTCATTGTTAAACTCATACATTTCCTTGCGTATTTGTTAAATTCTTTTCGCTTTCCGTTTGGCATTGAAATAGTTTTGTTCGTAGTAGGGAAAATAATTAACTCAAATAGTTGCAACACAACATTGTGTTTTGTTTATTCTTGGGCCCAATTTATTTTATTGCCCAAACCTAAAGTTGGGCAAAAGCCATAACCGCAAAAGCCATGAATAAATTGCACAAGTAAGTGAAGAGTCTGGGAATTTGTGGTTTTGGCACTGTTTTTTACTACCAACCGCAAGAAGAATGAGATACGACATAACTAAATGGTTTTCTGGGTAATGGATGCTGGTAATAAATATCGCGAATTAGCTTAACTACTGAAAACAAACAAATAAATCAAACGAAAAATAAATAAAAAATATTTAATATAATGAAATTGGCAAAAACGCATAAATATAATTAAGAACAGGAAACCTTCACTTTCAAACGCTTAATCCGGTTATTGTATTTGTTTTCCTTTTTCCTACCAAAATTAATACTTATAAAACATAAACTTTATGCTAATTTCATCGCGTATTTATTTTATTAGGCTATTAAAATTTTTATTCACCTGTTATAAATAAATTATTTGAGCTTTTTGTTGGTCAGCCGAACTACGTGAGTCATTTGCATATTAGCAAAAACCTAAACCGAGTCTAATAAAATTTACATATGTCCAACATTTCGGGGTGTAATAAATGTCCAAAGAGCGTTTCTGGCTTTTGTCTTTATATTGGGGGTAGCCGAGCGTCTGACATGAACTAATTAAGTTGCGCAGCTCGGCTTAGATTTATCGCCGTTCAGGCGATCCGCCAGATACTTTCCAAATGCCTCAAAGCCCATCTGTCAGCGCCGCCATTAAAACAGCGGCTAGCGCAAATGTCAAACGCATTTCAAACGCATAAATTTTGGCGTCGTTCGTGAAAACGGCAGGAAAAACAAAAGCAAAACAAAGTATAACGAAACTTACTAATCAGTTTGTGGAGCGACTGCCATTTCAGTTCAATGACTAGGCCTAGGCTTCGGTTTCAGTGGCTTCCCAAAACCATCATGCAAACTCAAAGCAAGAGACACTAATTTAAATATTTTTCTGGGCGTTTTTGCTTTGCGACTTTGCTGACTTGTTGTCAAGCTGTTGGCGGCGACAAGCTGCACAGATTATATTTTTTAATGTATCAGGGAAGGTGCCATTCATTTCGGACAATGGTCTGCTTTTGGGAAATATTTAAGATTTTCTTACGGCAAATACATACCATTTAGCCATAATTTTTTTTGAGATTTTTTTATCCGCGTGTAAATTTTAGGTGTTTTTAAAAATTTTTTAATTAAATTTTTTAACCTATTTTTATTAAAAGAATTTATTTTCTTTAACTTACAGACTTATACCTACTCCAAATATTTTATTTATACTTTTGGTTTAACATTTCTAAAAATTTGTATACATTTTATTTTATTTTTCGACAAAAAAAAAACGCTGAAACTTCTCATTTTCACCCATTGTACAGTATTCAAGATTATTTTATTATAAAATTAATTCATTCGCTGACCAAAGATGCCGCCACACGTCTCTGGCCATTCATTATTATACATTTTCTTTGAGTTTTTTTGGGCATTGGTTGTCGCGGTTTTTTTGTGCTTTGGACATTAATTTGATTAGATGACTGCCACCGAAGATTGCCACTTAAATTTGGGTTAAGTAAATTTCAAGTTTTATAACGGAACCGCATTTGCCCGTACGACAAGTGTTAAGTTCTTTGGATTTCCCGTACTCGTAAATTTAGGAGTTCAGTGATCAGTGATTGGACTTTCGCTTTCGTTTTTCAGGGCAGCAATTTGCAAGAACAATCACCGTAATCAAGTTTGGGCTCTGATTAAATATTGCGTTCGATTATATGTATATTGCCTTTTGGGGAATTAAACGCATAAAAGATTTCATTATTTTTTTATGCTCCTCATAATTTGTTGAATTGTGGAGGCTTATGAATGACATACGAGCCGATGGGCTCAGGTCGTAAAAAGCAGATACATTTGTATTTTTGGCCCTGCCAACCATAGGTGTAATTTTTATATACCATCCACATTTTTAGGTATTTCTTTTTAGTTGTCCAGGGCTATTTTTACTACTTTCGGCATGTGTCAAGACACGCTTCCCTTTTGGGGGTTTTATCTTCTTTTTTTTTTCGGCGCTTTTGTTGATGTGGTCGCTGAGGCTGGAATTTTTGTTGCCCTTACAGAATTCTACATAAATTCTACTACTGAAAAAACAACTTATATAAACAACGCCTTGAGACCGAATCTGCGGCTGGCTTGGCACACATTTTGCCTGCTGTGGCACACATATATTTTTTATACACACTCGTATTTGGGTGAAAGGCATTAAACCCGAGAGTGGCAAAAATATTTCTTGATCTGCTGAAGGATGATGAAAACTCGAAGAATTTCGCTGATTTTTATATTACACATATAATATTGGGTTTCTCTGATTCATCGGATTTCGTCGGCAGCTGGCATGCAAATGCCGTTTTTACGATCTGGAGGGTTTAGGGTTTTCGTAACAAACTAAGTATATCATAAATTCATCTCAAAGTCAACGCATTGCATAACTTTGCCGGCAGTTTGGACAGAAGGACGCAAAAGCAATTAACATTTTGATGGCACAGAAGTCGTGTGTTTTTCTAATTTTTTTCGTTCAAGTTGTCTCTGTGTTTTGTCGCCAATTGGATTTGTGGCTCTTCCTGCTGTTTTTGTTGTTTATGGTAATTAAAACGGGGTGCACTTAAATGTTGCATAAAAAATGCTTCTGCGTAGGCTTGCTGAACACGTGCCAAAAAGACAGCGAAGCCGAGTGAGTGGAAGTGCAGCGGCAACGTCACTCAGCCGCCCCGTTGCCCTGCGAATATCTTATAGATACACTTGTACTTACATAGATACTCTGCCGGCGCAGTTAGTGCGTGATTATTTTCAAATTCGACACAGTTTTCTGCGCGAATTGTTTTTGTTGCCTATTTTATTTTTAAACAATTTGCCTGTCCACCAGTCTTGAGGGGCTTTCCCTCTCCATTTCTCTCTATCTTCCTCTCTCCGTTTGGGAAAGTCATTTTCGATGTTTTCACCGAGTTTTTCCTTTGCGTAACTGCTCCCTTTGGGCAAAAGTTTTTATGTAACCTCTTGCCGATCAGTTGTCGGCTCTTATAGACACAATTGTTGATGGACCGTTGGCTAAAAATAAAATGTGCCACTTTGTCGTCTGTCGTTGTTGTCTCTTTATATAGCCGAACGCTAATTAAAATGTCAAAAATTGCGTTAAAAACGCTTAGCTGAAGAATTTATGTACAATTTGGCTTAGTCCGAATTTGTGCTGCAAATGTTCGCTATGGAATTTTCAAAGCCAATTCAAAGATGCCATAAATTTGTATTCTGCGCAAGTGAATGTCACGTGATAATTATAATCTCTTACTTAATGATAAGTCTTCATGTCAAGCATAATCAACTAAATTCTCACCCCACATCTCTTCTCATTGCAGCTCTTCAACTATGTTAGCCAATCCAAGTTTGGCCAAATAAACAACAGGCTGAGATTGCTTCATTCCTCGCTCCCCAAAAATTGTATCGCGGGAATATCTGACATGACAAAAAAGTCGTTGGCGTTGATAAGATGCATTATCAGCGGGGAAGACGAAGATGAAGATCCGCAACAGCAACAGCAGCAATTGAAAAGTGTTGAACAAGTCTACGATATGATAACCTAATTTCCTGCCAGGAAAAAGGCGAAAAAAAGGTTTTAACAAAAGAGAGAGACTCTTACATACAAAGCAAAGTCAGTGAAAAAAGTAAACCCAATCGAAACGAAAGTAAAAGATTTCTTAAACGGGGCGTTCATATGTTTCAACGACATTCGAGGGCGTGGCGAAGTCGAAGGCCCAATAAACTGGCAAACAAACTATAAACAACAGCGGATACAAGAGCGAAGACTTGCTCAAAAATTATAAACATTCGGATTCGGGCGGAAAACAACGGCTCGAAAAACCCCTGCGAACCGAAAGTGGTGATCTTTGATGCGAAGAAACCTGCGCCTGGACTGGAGGGCCCTGGCGCTGCTGGGCGCCCTCCTCTCGTTCATCATCGCCTGGCCGGGCCTTGTCTTTGCGATGCCCCTCATGGCCATGGATAACTCGACAGACTCTTCTCTATCCATAACCAGCTCTATATCCACATTCAAATCCAGCACATCCAGCGGCACGAACAATAGCAATCTGTTTAGTAATAGTTATCTACAAAGTGATCATAGTCGTAGTAGTTTAGTGCCGAGCGCAGTGAGTGAACGTAGTGTAAATCAAACAACCGCAAATCAAAGTATTAATGCTGAATTTAATCAGAGCCTAAGGACACCACAATACCAATCGCGATCCCAGGAGGAGGACTCCGATCAGCTGGAGGAGCCGCTGGGTTTCGTCATCTCAGCGGTGCCGAAAGAGCACCTCGCCGTTTTGTCGCGTACCGAACGCAGCATTCGTCACCAGAATCAGCAGCATCACCATCAGCAGCAGCAGCAGAAGAAGCACCACCACCCACAAAATCATCATCATCAACAGTCGCCCGCTGACAATAATTTCATTGGTTCGAAATCGAAAAGACTGAGCAACCCTAGAAGTAATCTAAACATAAATAGCAGTAGCAGTAGCAACACTCCCATCAGCAATCTGGACCGCAACGAGCGCTCCACGGTGCCCCAGTCCCATTTGGCCTGGACATCCCGCAAGATCCAGTTGTACATCAAAAATCGCATCCTTCAGATAATGCGAGATGGCATTGTCAACGGGACACAGGACGAGAATAGTGAATTCAGTAAGTAATCTTGAAAATATGCTAATTTTAAAATGATTACTTTTAGTATTTTTTGGTATTTGTAGTATTTTTCCCACCATATTCTTATAATTCCCAAGTTGTTTTTTGTTTCCAAAAATATGTAAATATTTTTCTATATTAGGGATCATCTTAAAATCATATGTCTCCATTTCTGAATGATGTTATTTGTTTTGGTGCCACTCCCCACCTATTATGAACTTCAAAGTAAACGCCTCCCACCCCCTCATTACTCACTTATTTCTTTTTGGTTCGCTTTGAATATGTTTTATGTTCAATTTCTTTGGGTGTTCTCTTGTTTGGTTGTTTTTTTTCCAACCCGAACCACCCATTCCACTTGGACTGCATAAACAACCAAATAAACTAATGCCTATGGCCATATGAAATATTTAGAATATCAGAAATAATACACGCCCACGCACACCAGCACAGGGATGTATATATATCCGATCCTCCACCTATATAGAGCACCCAGCACAAGTTGAAAGTTCTCATAAAATGCTGCGTAACACACGCACTGAGATCCGCCAAAGAAATCGTATTTTCCGCGGCTCTCGTCTGTTTATGTTGGGCATCATTAAGTTAGACACTTGATTTGGCAATGCTGCGGCCTGAGCATTGTATTATTTGGCATATAAATTCTTTAGTGGGCTAAGGGCATAAATCTTGCCTTAATTAACCGCTCGCCCTGATTAGCCGGGCTCCCTGTGGGAAATGAATGAGTCAGATGAATTTAGTCTGATGAAGATGAAGATCATCATGAAGCAGCAGCAGCATTTGCATAACTTTTTTGTTGCCCCAGTCGAATTAATTTACAGCTTCATTTTCATTGACTTCCTTCCCTCCAGTTGGCCAGCAATTTGCAGCACTGATAATAAAGCCACCGAAAAACTTGTTGTACAACTTGGGTCCGGTTTTTATTTTCTTATCGGGCGAGTGCATCATCGCCATTGAGGAACAAACATCGTGAGCTCTCCAGATGCCGCATAGATAGCGGGGATTTTGTTTCGCCGGGGTACTGTTTTTACTTTACATACATGTCTCACGGGGCTGCCTGGGCCTCAGGTGTTAATTTGATTTTGGACTCGATCAGGCGGCGATAATGCGAGTGGAGTGCGATAAGATTGAAATTGCCGTATAAAAGAGCTTTTTATAAGACTCCTCTGATGGAGTGCGTGCGGTTGTGATTCGATAGTGGGTGTCGGGTGTTGGTAGAGATTTTTATAGTCAACCCTCCCACTGCCCACTTTTCGGGTACTCTCACCCTCAAACTTGGGACTTTCACAGGCCAAATCAGTGGCAACTAACAAAGCAATTTGTGTTTATTAGTGACTGAGTGAGTCTTTTATGGGCTGTAAATTGTACAAAGTGCACCAAAAATCACGTTCCGGATATTGTGCTAAACTTCTGTTGGAGTGGTAAAGCTTTATCGCCTATCTTTCGCACTTTATATTGTTGGATAATGTAAGATAATGAGAATTTTTAAAAGTTTTTACGACATTAGAGGGATTTTTAAGTTGACAAAAAGATCAGAAGGTGATATAGCAAAATGAATCATTTTTGCTTAAAGATTTAAACAGATTATTTTATCTTTATAAGTTCTACGAATAATTGTGCATATAAAAGTACTGAAAATTTTTTTTGTCTGAAATACAAACTTTAATTATTTTGGTTACATTTGTCCCTTTCTTACACTTCATAAATCGCTGGAAAATGTCGACAGACAGCGACAACTGCATCGAAATAAAGCTGTCCAAACAAAATGAAGACGGCCAAATTTTGAGCATTTTCCACTCCGTCAGCTTGCATCTTCAGTGGCATTTCGCGAGGCTCATCAACCAGTTGACCTCCAAAAGTCGGGTGAAGCTCAACGCCAGTTGCAGTGGCAGTTTCCCGCAAATTGCAGCGGCGACTAACGGTGTTCGAAGCAGACTATATACCCTCACTGAACCTGAACTGAACCCCAGCCCGATCCGAACCCAGGTCCGGGCTGGAAGATACAAAAATATACCTCTGCACTGGGGGCGTGCATACCATATTTTTGAGATGATATATGGAGAGTACTTGGCCCGGCGGGCAGACGGCAATTATGCGACTGATTTAGTGCGTGGAGCGAGGTGTGAAGTTGAGTGAAGCTGAAGCTCAAGTCAAGTCAAGTCGCCCGAAATCCCAGAAAGAAACTGAAAAACTGGAGCCGGTGGATGCTAAAAGCTTCCGACAGCATCTTTTGATAACTTAATTTACGGCACGTCTTTCGCGGCCTGTGAAGTTGATGAAGTTGCTCCGACAGTTTGGCCAACATTGCATCGATCCAACTGCAGTTACTTTCACTGTCACTCGCCTCTCGACTCCGGCATGTTAATTGTCTTTTTAAATACTAAACCTTCTATGTTATTATTTATTTATGAGGTTTTTTTCCGGGCCAAGCCTTTGAAAGTGGCGGGTGTTCTAGAAACTTGAAAAAATGTCTTTGTTAAATTTTTAGTGCGTAAAAAGTCAACAAACGCTGGCTTTGTTGGAATATTTTTTGGGAAAGTGAACTCGTTAAAATTGGTCTAGTTTACAACGCATTTCTCGATTAAGATGCCATTCCAACTTTCCAGAGTTTTTTATGTCTTGCTTAGAATTTTCGTAAATTTAGATAATTGCATCAATTTTAATCCCCCGAGATCATGATAAATAGATTCGGCACGGCAATCAGGCATAAAAAGAATAAAGGAAGTTTCAACACCGCTAATTCCTAAGCATACCAAATGGCCGGACTATTATATCACTTTCGGCACATAATACGATAAATTAATTTTACACAAACATTTTGCCCCTGGCTACGTCACGGATCCGATCCAAAGCAATCTATTGAGCGATCTCGTTTTTTTTCTGGCTAGACGGCGGCCAAACATTTATTGTTGGAATTTTTCTGCTTGGACAAAGTTGTAGGGGAATTGGAAGATGTTTATATGGGGGGAAAATCAAACAGAATTTTAAATACTCTACACATTTAAAAACATTTTAAATTTTAGAATCTGAAAGATTTAATTTAGAAATTCTCCATTAACATTTTATAAAGATTTAAGTAAATAAACTCGAGAGATATTGAAATGAGTGGCATTCCAATTTAAATAATATATGATTATAAAAATTTTAAAGTTGATTTCTGCTAAATATGAATTTATTTATCTACGGTAGACTTTTCCATCCACCGGTGGATGAAAATCTTTTGGAAATCCGACTTTCGGTGGATATATCCGCGTGTAAGTGAGTGGGTGGCGGGAAGATGAGGAGACAACACTTGACAAGCTATTGTCAGCGATGTGGCTCATCATCAGTCAGCGATGGCAGCGGTGGTGCCGGTAGTGCCGGTAGTGGTGCTGATTTATGCGCCGGCCAACATGGGGACTTGAAAATACCGCGAAAGTGTTTTGTTTTAGATAAGATTATGTCCCATAGTTTCTCGGGGGAGCAAGCGGGATGGCGAATGGGCGAGCGAACGACGCAATATGTCAAATGGATTTACCAGCAAGTTGGCGTGGGTTAGATTTTCGGATGGAAAATCTCTTCCTCTGCAAATGTTTTTCCGGCAGCCGCTCGACTTTTCGGCTTCTGCTGACTTCTTTATTTTTAGCCAGGTGGCAATGAACTGTTTTGGTCTCTGGTCTGTGGTCTTTGGTCTCCTCTCCACTTGTCGGTTACATAAAAAGGTCTAGGCCATATAAGTTGGTCAATAAAAATAACATCGTTGATATGTCCATTACCCCTATATTGTCAATGGGACAATGTTAAATTATGCGTAAATTCGTAAGACCGCAAACATTTTGTAAACGGCCCCCGAAGACGTCGATGTCGATGGTTTATGAAGCTGGCCCCGCTATATAAATTACAATGATTAATGACATTTTGCACGCAGTTCTCGGCGGCTGTTGCTGCCGTGGTTATTGGCGTTGTTTTACAATCATTTTTACGGGCAATTCATTTTCACCCAGGTCGATTCACATTCAGGTCCGACCAGCAGATATTCAAGCTCTGCCCGGTGGCACAGAAACCACTCGAAACATAACCATATTTTTGGCAGTGAATTAAAAGTGAAGGCTGCAAGGGAAAATGGGGCGTATGAGTAATACGATACTATAACTCTCATTTAATATGATTCCATTTACTTTGTTACTTATTTCCTTTTTAAAGGTAATTAAATTTGTGAGCATATTTTTAGGATAAAGGCGATATCTATCTGAGATATAATTTTAATAACGTATTTATTTCTTAAAATATTTTGATATTTATTGTAAATGTAAATATTGTAAATTTATATCATATTGAGTAAAGATCATAATTATCTTATTTTACATTTACAAAAAAATACTAATTTTGGTATTTCGAAATAGTACATTTATAATTTCTTTGAAATAACTGATATGAAACATACCTTGATATGAAATAAGAAGAATTTATCCCTATCTCATATTAAATTTTCTTTCTGTGCATAAAGAAATTTTACTTCAGTGCATTTACTGCACTTTTAGTAGAGTTTTCTTTGCATTCGGTTTGGCTTTGCGGTTCGCATAGCAAAGCGATAATTTTACCAGATACTTACTCGTCTATATAGACATTTCCATACCGACACGTTCATGGTCATTTGAGTCGTAAATCTGTGGGCCCAGACATGCGTTTCGCGGAGTTGGAAAAATTTGGGTTGGCACGAAATCGGATGGGTATCCAAAAAGCGGCCAACTTCACAGAGTCCATTGAACAAGTGGTAAACAGTCAAAACACGGCCACCTACAAGTTGCAAATAAAATCGGGGAAAAAAAACTCAGTCCAAAACTGGATCAATGTATTAATGCACTTTGCGTTGGCGATGCAAATGCATTTTTTCCACGATTTGGGTTTTCCTCTGTAACTCGAAGCCTTTTTGGCCAACCGGATTTCGTGCAAATAAAGTGATTAATTCGAACCGAAATTGCTCACCGATAGCGCAGATAATTTGACTCATTGCCCAACACCTAAAATCCCAAACCATTCGCAATATTTCTCATGAAAATTCCTCGGGCGCCAAGAAAAGATTTTCCCCCCGGCTCCGAAGTTCAACAATCATAAATATCATATCGGAAAGCTTAAGTGTGTTATCTTCGGAATTGCCCCATAAAATGTTTGGACCTAAGTGTGTCACCTACTCTGCGACTAAGTAGGTCTCTAGTAGTTGTGCCCCCGGGGATTATAAATTAATTGCACTGTAATTGCCAATTGCCCGTGCTATCGTAAATCTAAAGTTGAGGAAAATAAAAGTGAACGTTGCGTTGGAAGTTGATAAGAAAGTGTTGAGCATGGGCATCGCGGAGTTCCAAGAATTATTTGAGTAAACTGCAGTTACACCTTCGAAATCTCTGGCGTTTAACAAACTTCCTCGAGAGATGTGAGAAACTGTTGTTTACTCAAGCCAAACATTTGGGTTAAGAAAAGCGAAAGTTCTCTCTTTTTTCGTTCACGGGTGCTGAGTGATTATGATCGAAAGCGAAATTGACGGATGGGTTTGGGAAATTACAGACCTATTTTTACATTCAATCAAAGGTGAGCTACTCAAAGGCTTCGAAATAAATTTTGAAAATCAAATAGAAAGGTCTTGACTTGGATGCCTGAGGAAATTATTTCCAAACAATTTATTAGCGACAATTTGCCGACTTGTAAATGACATATTAATGATCGTTTCACTGCAGCGAATCCAACGCCACTATTAGCAGACCAAAAAGCAAACAACCATCATTGACAACCGCACACGCGCTGAAAATAACAAAATTTCAATTTACAAGAGGCGTTTGCTCGTTATGAATCCGGTTTAAACGAAAGCCGACTCTCCTTGGGATCGGATTGGATACACCATATACACCTCCTTCTCAAATATGTTCGCACTTAATAGCTCAAGTTTACAGAGCCAATCATCGACAAATTGCCGCACTAATCTACCCGGCGAAACAATTTTCGGGGCGGTGAATAAATTTTTCGCATGCAAAGAGTGTACGGACACCAAACCCCCTTTTCAAAGGGGGGTCTCCTTAATATGCACGACTATGGTCGGGCCATAAAAAATGTGGCAAGGGGTCTGTGGAGAGACCCGCGTGCCGCGGATCCCGCTCTATATTAGCTATTTCAGCTACTGGAAGCGGGTTAAGTGCGTGTGCAATTTGCGTAGATAAAACGCGGCTTCATTCCCGATGGTGTCTCGAAAATATATCCACATATCCCAGTCGAAAATGACTTCCGTTGGAAAAAAAGAAGTGAAAAAAGCGAAATGCGACTAATGGTGGCCGGGACTCTGGCGCATCTTGCAGATACATTTCGTGATCGCTGCTCGTGTCTGCATCTTGCAAGTAGGAAGTGAACCCAATTGAGGTGATGACACACACAGCGAGTCCCAGTGCGTTCTGATGTTGTGCAGTGTATACAAAATTCTAATGACCATGCTGGGGGTTGCAGGGGCAGAAAGAAGGGGGAAAAGGGTGGCGTGTGTCTGGGAGAAGGTCTGAGCCAGCACTCAAAAAACTAATTATAATTTTGATTTTTAATTTCCAAAAATAGTTATGAAAAAAAATATTTTTGAAGGTTTGTCACTGATATAGATTTTTATTAAACATTTTTATAATTTTTTCAACAATTTTTAATGGAATATAATGGAAATAAATAAATCAATAAAATTCAGCCGCAAGTAATTTGTATTTTAATCGAATATTATATATTTAAAATATTTTGAATTCCAGTTTTTAAATGAAAGAAGTGAAATATAGTGAAATATTGTTAAACATTATTTAAACACAAATTTTAAATTTAGTACATATTTAAGAATTTTATTTTATTAAATTTCGATATTTAATGAATATCTAGGAATCTTTTTTTGGAGTGTGGGCCATTGACTCGAACCCGTTCTCTGTGTATACACGCTTTATTTAAACTAATTGACGCCAGCGGCATGAGTGCAAGGTGTGCGGGTTCCCCTGGCATCTGCCGCCCCCCAAAGACCCCATCCCACCCCCTGGCAACCACGATTTTCCCATTTCCCCCGCTCCACCCAACCATATGTGTGTGCGAAGGTGCAATTGGAAAAGTGTCAATTGTTTGGTCTGGTCGAAGAAGAGGGCAGCATCGTCATCGCTTCGCCGGCCAATTGATGGGCGTCAAAAGTGAACAATGAGTTTCAATTAGTATCTATGACTGCCCGCTGGATTATCCAGGGCAATGAGGAAGTCTGAAGTCTGCCTGAATGGGCAGCTGATTGAGCCAACTCCCCAACCTATCCCCTAGTCTTTTTCTCCTCCCAGAATGACATAACATTCTGCGCAGAATTCCTTTGGAGAGTGCTTCCGCATCGGTGGCAATTCTTTTGCATTTGCATTTCATTCACTTTCCTGCTCACATTACGGCCCATTCACAGGCCGAGTATTCATTATCCAATTTGATGGCCCGCCGCTGATCGAGGGGCTTTATGAGCCCATTTTCGTGGTAGATCAAACACTTTCCTCAGACGGCGGCCAAACGCTTCCGTGGCAGGTCAATTTTATGAGCGCCACTAAAGTGTCTGGAGTAGTTTTAAGAGCTGCAATCTGTTTGTTTTCAATGGCATTTTTTGGCCAATAGGAAAAGCCAGCAGCCTCAGTGGCTTCTTAACGAGCTTGCTAATTTGCCAAACAGCTAGAGTCTCAGAGGACCGATGATATTGGTATTCCGCAATATTTACAGCGGGCAAACAGAAGATCTGCGGAGGAGATCATGGATGAATGCACTTACCACGGCGAGTAATTGAAGTGCAGGATGGACGCTTGATTTTATGACCGGATTTAATGGCCAACGAGGAGGCCAATGCAGTTGCATAATGAGGCTGGCTCCAGTGACCCACTAACTTCGGTCCCTCGACATCCATTCTGGGCTTTCGAAAAAAGGGAAAATGAAAATGACCACCCACGTGGGCAGTCCAGCCTGCCTGGTTGACTGACAATAAATTTTAAACGTTCAATTTACCGAGGGCCCCCGACAATTGAAAGTGCTCAGCTGCCCAGGGGCAAACAACTTGTTAACTTGTTCAACAGTTTTTCTTCTGTTTCTCTTATTTTCTGGTCTTGTTCTGGCTTTCTTCCTCTCGTCTCGTCTCGATTACTTCACTTGATTGACCCATTTATCTTCAGTAGTTCGTGCATTTATGAATGATAATTTTCGGCGGCTGGCAAAGGCCAGTTCCATTAGCATTCTACAATGTAAGTAATACCGGTAAGCTACTGGCCTTTGTCTGGTGCTCACTCGCCCACTGGAATCGTGCCCGTCTAATTGACCATTCCACCATTCCAACGGTGGTGATATCGCATATCAGCCATATAAAATATAAAATTGCCTAAACCCAAAAGCGGCCAATAGGCATTGCATTAAATTTATGGCCGTCGCCGCCGCGGCCTTTGTTGCATTTTATTTTGACATATTGTTGACAAATGTCACCGGAGTTCGTATTGTGGGGTGCCATGCTAATTACCTTTGCAACGTCTCTGACAGTCCGTGACAGTCCGCCCCCCGACTACCCGACACTCCCACGCGATATACGCGATCCCCGATCTCCAGATCTCTCGAGGTCCGCGCCCCAGTCTCTCTGGTGATCTATGGGAAATGTCGCCACTGGACTCGCGGACTTGAGTTGTTGAATTGTTGCCGAGTGCCAAATTAGCAGCGCACCCACTTGGAGTGAATTGGACACAGATGCTAATAAATGTTTGGCCGCCTGGGAATGTGGCTGAATGTGATCAGTCAATCGGTTTAGTGGAAAAAAAATATGGTCTTGTGTTGATATTGAAACCTGAAGAGTGTAAACAATTTACTAATAGTTTGGAGATTAAATACAACAAATTGTAAAAATTTTATAAAATTAATTTGAATAGTATGAGAATTATATCTTCTTCAAATGTTTGATTTAAGATATTTTATTTATAAGCTTTAAATTTTTTGTAGATTTGTCTCATATATTTTTTGGGAAATTTTTTCGGTTACATACTTTTTGAATACCACATTTTCCTCACTTTTATGAAATCTTTATTAAAGTGATTCCAAGGACAAGATGAATGTACATGTTTCCATTTTTAGATTATAATAGGGTAGTGCTTCCTGAAAATGTAACATAGAAAAACGAAAAGAGTTTGAAACACACGGCGGATTAAACTATTAAGTGGCTGCACTGCTTGCTGCCTAAACTCGAAAATCCGCAGCACTTAATCATTGGGACGGGGAACCACCGGGAATCAACGCTGCTTGACACTAGCACGAGTCACAGCGCCAGCCCGCATCCCAAAAAAAGGGCTTTCATAATCGGTCCTAAGTACTTTCCACTCTGTGCGAGTATCTATGAATTTCTATATATGTATAGCTGGGTATCTGGAAATACTGCTCTGCCTTTTTAGCCGTGGGTGGCAGCTGCTGCTCTGTTGTAACACCGAAATTGATGTACTTACGGCATGATCAATTAAAGTATTAACTCCATTTGAATGCGAGCGCCGTGGGTGTCGATTGAGGCAGCAGCTGATCGGACAACCCCGACAACTGCAGTTTGTTTGGCCAGTTCCTTCGGTGGGGAGCCAGGTGCCGAAAGGTGGAGCATCCGTCATGGGGCTGCCTTTTAATTGCTTTGAAATTTGAAATTCTTCGGACGGCTACCGATTAGATACCGATCTTGGGGATTTCGGATAGCCTAACGGTGCCTTGATTAGATTCATTTCAATTCAATTCAGCAACCTCCGATTCGGATTTCCCCGCTGGCACCCGCTTTCAATTCATTTCAGATACAATTTTACTTTGATTGAGATTGAGATTGAGCGAGGTGAGATGCCCCACTACCAGTTTGTCCAGTGTGTGGCGCCCCGTTCAACCTGTTGATTTGCCTATCAGGCCGGCAGGCTGGCAGGCTTTCCACACCATTGCCACACACCGCAGTTGTCTTGGCCAAAAGGAAAACTCACTGGGCCTGCCTATCCGACTATCGGCGGCATTACATCAGCGATCCATCGATATTTACATATAGCATAGTATAGTATCTCCACCCTCGATGCTCGCCGGCATTTGGCAGATTGATTTGCATCTCGGCGGTCTAATGAAGATAAATGCCCTCGGATTGGCCCATGATCAATAGCTGGGCGGTCTCTCCCTCTCGCTTAATTTATATGTGTGTGTGAGCCAAAGTTAATGACATTCATTTACTTTCTTTCGGCAGACAGTCTGTAGTTGAGGGCGTGATTGTCAAATAGTTTACCTTGTCTGCCGCCTGACGTGTGCGCATTTTGCGTCATTTTAATGGCTTTTTAATGGATCTGAATAGCATAAGCTTTTAATTAACCACTTGTCGGGGAGGATTTATAGGGGAAATAAATTGTTAGACAAATAAATAAAATATAATCGCCCTGTAATAATCAATTCTATTCAATTTGAGCTCTTAATAACATAGGAAAAATATGTAAAAGGTGAGGAAGATTTATGTGTAATTTTATTTAACCTTTTAAATTTAAAAACAAACAAGTACATAAAATAAAACCTTTAAAAATTCCACCATAAATCATTTTAGACAAACTATTCCCATTTTCAATGCCAATCTTTGGAATTCCGAACAAAATAAACATGAAAAACGTTCAAGTTTTCGCACCTGGCCAAGCCATGTGCTCCACATAATCTATCAAATCAGCGGGGAATCTTAGGCAGCATACCCGTTACTCTGGCCATTCAACGAAATTTGTTTCCCATGAAAAGTGATTTCATGTTGACCACAAATCAGGGAAAAGTGCCGATCACATGTGGGCTGGCCCAGCCTCCAATTCAAATCGATGGCTACGATTCAAGAGCCAGTTTAAAGATGCTAATAGAAAGAACTCATATGGAAAACACTATAAAAACAAAAAAACAGCGTTACAATTCAGAGGTGTGAAAATCACAGTCTACGGATAGTTTGCCATAGCTTTTCAGCACTCTTTTTCGCGCAAAAAAACCTCGGGGACAAGAAATTGCAATTGAAATGCCATAAATTAAAAGGAAAAGCGAAGATAGAGTCCACAAGCATACACATAAATAATGCCCTAGGGCCGAGGAATTGACGCGGCCTGCAAGTGAAATGAAAATTGAAATCGTAACGCGGTCGCGAGTTGAAGGCGGTTTTTATCGCTGAGCTGGAAATCGGGAATTGGCCTGCAAGTCGCCGACGGGGTGATAAATCTTTCTATTAGCCAAACTGCGGGTAGGAAGGAGTAGGAAAGAAAGAAGTAAGGAGTACAGGGCCCAAAGGCAAAATGGCAATGGCTAAGGAAATATCTTTTGGTAGCGCCGCCGACGCGACTGTTGAGGCGATTTTAATCGCGCCGCTGCATAATTTATAAATCCATTTTAATCAGCCAGTGCCCGGCAATTACTTTGTCTGCATTTAAATGTGGAGGATGAGGTTTGGGTATGGGTATGGGGATGGGTTTGCGGATGGAGCACTTGAACTTGGCCCAGCGGGGCAGGTGTTGTCTCCGCTCCAATGGCATCTGCTACGTGGCCTAGGTGTGTTAATTCGAGCTCGGCGATTGCGTAGTTTGCTCATTGAGTTGTCAGCCGACTCCACAGTTCAACTGGCCATGATAAATAGCCTGCAATTATGTCCATGTCATCGCCGGGCTTCTTTGCCGGCGGATCTTCCGCTGAAGCAACTATATCTTGAAGTTACCCTAGCCGCTCTTCGGGTTGCCAAATAGCCGGGCAAAAATGGGAAAAAAAATAAATGCTAATTGAATAAACACGCCGACACACAATCCGGCGCGAGAAAGCAACCCACAGTGGCCATAACCATATGCGCACATAAGGCTGTGTACTTATAGTTATGCTCTGCACAAATTGACACTAATCGCTTGACTAAATAGCTGGAAAAAACAAAGCAAAATCGGCCATTTACTAGGATAGTATGGAGCTCTTTTGAAGAGCGCGCGCGATTTTTTCCAAGAAATCTGTGCTAAGTATTTGGATCATTGAAAGTTGGTGAGTAAGAAGGGAAATGGCATGCAAATGATGGAAAAATTATTGATGGAAATTTTACTGATCGGTTATGTGAGAGCATTAGCATAAATTTGAGCGCCTCTTTATGGCGATTTAGTAACATTTATTACGTTATTTGCTGTGAAGCTTATGGGATGTTTTCCTTTTGAGTACCTCGACTATCGGGTACTCATTACTCAGGTAAAGGAAGTGCGAGGGAGAAGGAGATAAGCATGCGGCAAAGCAACTGCTTGTACTACTTGGCTCATAACTTTTTAAAAATGGTCCGATTTGAAAAATTTCTTCTACATTTCGATAAATTCTGTCGAATACAATATATCTTTTTTTAATGGTGATTCACAACCTTCTCTATTTCTATCGTTTTTTCAGTCTTTTCTCTTTGCATTTCCCACTCGCGATTTTCCTTGATCGATTTCAATTGAATGGATATTGATCTTGGGAGTTCCTCGAACTGCACTAGGTCACTCAGTCACCCCGTCAATCGGCAGACCAATAAAGCCACTCAACCGCCAAAGTTCAGCTGGCATTTGTGTGTTAGGAGCGTGTGCCTTGAATTGATATAAATTTCTGTGCCGATGGTTTGCCTACTAACTTACTGAAAGGCCATTGATCTGTAGAAAAAATCAATGCAAAATCTATGCAAAAATATGTAGGGAGAGAGTGAGTGGGCAGGGTCATTAACTGAGCTTTTTCGCAAATGGTTCGGCGGTCAAATTCATAAATCAGTGAGACAAGAATGCAGTTCTATCCCAGCCCATAGAGTATTTTGCAGATAAATTGATGATAGCAGCTGGCAGCTGGGGCGATCCAAAGGCGATCCATTGACTAATAGTGTTAGATTCAGCTATGGCCGATAAGCGTTTTGTTACGACACAACGCACCGGAAAGTACGAACGGCAATTGTCATCAATTATGTTGATTAATAGAGGGCCCAAAGCGCAAACTTGTGTTAATAGTTAATAGCGGTGGTCGGTGCGTTAAGAGGGCGGCTCGTTTGGCGGTTATAAAAATAAAAAAAATAAAATATGGAGCCTTATCGGCTATTGCCCTGGAATTTCGCGATAGCAATCAAATTCGCCGTCAGCTGAAAACTTTTGATGGAATTTGCCGGGGATATTTTAGTATGTTTACTCCAAGAATGGCAGGTCATGCGGAGAGTCTTAAGCCGCTTTCTGCATTCTGAATTTGAATTCTGCAGGAGTTCTTCTTTCCCACACAAACACACTCTGAAATCTTGTGTGATCGGCTTATCGGCATCTCCATTAGATGGTCAAACATATCGGGGCCCCACCTCGAAAAGAAGTCAGCATAATTGATTTGTCTAATGCAGCTTGTTTGTTGATGCACATGCCGAGATACCAAAGATTCGAAAAAGATACATTTCTGCTCGCTTAATTGCAGGCTACCCAGCATGGGAGCTCCTCCGCTGATTAGCTGTTGAGTTATTAGCAAACATAGACGCAGATATAGCCGTGAGAGAAATCCGTAATGGATCCCCGATTCCCATATCTGAACTGAACTGGGGGCAATCATTCATTTGTTTCTTGTTTGGCAATCAGCGGCATTCGCTGCATCATTCAGAATTATGCAAACAAAGGTGCTCCAGTGGAGGGGAAGGTGATCTCTGGACAGGATTGACGTACTGTAGTGGACTACAGACTACAGACCGACAGCGGCGACAGCCCACTTGACAAAGACAAAGCCAAACAGAGCTCAAAAGGTTTCATTGCTTAATGTCACGGGGGTCCCGGACTTAAACTGATTTATAATTGCGATACGTCTTTGCAACGCGATACCTTGAGATTCTTATAAGCCATTGCAAATAAATAAGCGCCTTATTCCAGGCGATGACAAGACTCCCGAGACTCGCCAGTGCTCCAATGTGGGCAAAAGGAACTGGCGACAAGTGTGTAAATTGAAACCCATTTGGGTACACCGATCCAATACGATCCCATCCGATCCAGAACTCGGGATGGGTGTTAAAAACAAGCCGAGCACTAGATGTGGCTGCGAAAAAAATCGAAGAGACCACCGACTGTGTCCGCGCCATTTAGCAGCTACTAAAAACTAAAAACCCATCCCCAGCCTCTCCTCAAGACAATGCTCTTGCCATGCTAAATGGAGTGTAGGGAAATAATATTAAAACTTCGGCGGCGCATTTTTATTGAGGCGCCGAAGTTTTCATGCCCTTGTGCATTATTTTCCTATGCCCACTTGTGTAAACTATCAATGATAGGGGTCAAGAATAACAAGATGACTAAAAATAGGTTTATTAGATGGAGAACTAATTGCCTTAATGGTCGATTTAGAGGAAAACATGAGGAGAAAATCGGATAAATGGAGGAGGAATCGTTTATCTATTGCTAAAAAAATAAATTATCTTAAAAAAGAATACAAATAGAATTTGACCTTTGAAATGTATTAATTTGGTATTAAATTTAGACTAATTTTTAACAATCCTTTCAATTAAAATATTGTTCAAGAGAAGATCTTTCATTCCTGTTCTCAAAAACCTAGTAACTGAAATTACACCCATTAACTGAGAATTAATTGTCTTAATTGGTTCATTTGGAAGCCATTTTTCTTGACAGCTGCACTAAGAGTTACACTAGTTTGTAGCTCCGATTATGAGGCTTTTACATTTTAAACTCCTCATAAAAGAGGAAATTTATCTGCTGATAGGCAGTTCTCTTGCCTAGCCAAGCGGGCTTTTCATACTCTCACCAACCGGACTGCATAAAATTGAATAAAAATAAAAAGGCAGCGTCAAAACAGGCAACAAAATATGCGTAATTATCGAGTAGTATTGGTAGCCCCATTCAGTTTCAGTCGGGCGCAACAGACTCAGACAAGTCTTGAACTAAAAAAAAAAGAGTTGGAGCGCTTGAAGATTGGAGACTGAAGAATGGAGACCGAAGACGGGGCCCAAGGGCCTTTGTGTCTGGGTTGGCCGATCGGACTTAGCGGCATCCTGGCGCTAAACGAAACCTGCAAAGAGCCAACAATGCGATAAATTACCCGGCAGCTAATTTAAATGGCATCGAATGGAGCCGAATGGCAGCAGAGCGCAGCGAGCCGTAAAAACCCAATCGAAACTAGATCTGATTAACTTTGATTTATCGTAGGTGGCAAGCCGTTGGACCTAGCCGGCTAAATTTAGCCAGACTTTGGAGATCTGAGATCCCCTGTTGCCCTGGGATATGCTTCAACTTCATTAGCTGGCTGCGACCCCGGGCGGACCTTTTGGATTGAATTGTATTCAGAGGCGTGAGCTTGAGTAATGTGGAGGCGTCGGGTGGCCACATATTTGCACTTTGACTCGCTGACTCCGCGACTCTTCGACTCTGGCAACTGGGATTCTGAACAGCAGGGCATCGGCATCAGAATCGAAATCTCACTCAGCCTGGGCCAAGTTTAACGGCCTTAACGGCCTTGTTAGCGGCAACTTCCGCGTGCAATTTGCATGCAAATCGGTGACATTTATTTGGTAGGCAGTCCCAACTCATCAACTTGGTCTATGACTCCCTCACGACTTTAGCTCGAGCTTGAGCCTCGGGCCCACACTCAAAGTACACATCATTTGCATGGGTGAACGTGCACTGAGAAAATTAGGGGGTTTTTTAGAAAAAGAAATTTGATTAATTAGAGATGATATATCTCATGAGATGATATATGCTATGATGTTTTATACCAATAGTCCATAAAAAAAAAAAAAAAAATATAAACCTTTTAAAAAACGTTGTATTATATTTACAAACAAGAATCATTCCTACAGGAATCATTCGTCAGGAAACAAATTCCTTTTTTTTATTCTTAAAATTAATTTTCTTTATAATGGAATATTTATTTGGTATTTATTGATATAAAGTTAAGACCCTCATACTGATTTTAAAGTGTGTTTTTCAAGCCTGCATATTTTAATTAATAAGTCCATATCAAGACTTTTTTTGTTCTGTGTGGCTAATGGGTGTAGTGGGTGTGTCATTCTGAACGACATTGTGCAGTGCATAAATCCTCCGGCAAGCAAACTTCATTCGGTGGCTTAAAAGTCGACAGAAAAATCAGGGAACTCGATGAAGACATCCCTTGAAAGTTCAATGCCATGGATAATTTCGCATGCCTCTCATAAATGGCATGCAAAATGAGCATAATTCGCGGATCGGATTTATTATGGCGAAAATTCCGTAATGCGACTGCAATTTGTCAGCTGGCGAAGTGCAATTAAGGCAAACAAGTCGTCTGAGAAGGGAATAAATTAATTTTCGGTAGCTGGCATAAGTATATTGGTTTTTGAGGCAAAGTATCTGTAAGATACGCACGCCACCGTGGCGCCGCCGACATTGATCTTGGCACATGTTCGCCTTAATTAGACTCAAAATCGAAAGCCAAGAGCTAAGGCTAAAAGCCAATCGCTGGGAGTCACCATTAAAATGACAGAATGTCCGCCAACTAGCCAGTTTTCGTTTTCAGGATTCCCCATTCCCGATTACCGATCCTCATTCGTTTTCCGTTTCATTGGCAATCCTCGCTCGCTGGGGCGGCAGTAACAACTTGTTTTTCAACACTTTTTAATCAGGCTGACAACACACAGTTAAGGTCAGTCGGCGGATCACATTAATTACAAAAGAGCAGGCACCGAAACACGTAGCGACCATTAAGGAACAGAAGCGGAGCAGATATCGCTGCGATCTGCATTTGCATGCTAATGAAAGCGACACCGATGGTCGGGGAGTCGGGAGTCGAGATTCGAGTCACTCTGTCCAATTAGCTGATTGTGGGACGTGTTTTGGCAAACGGTTTCGCAATCGCATTGAATCGCTGACAATCCTGCGTAAAATCCCGCGACGAGTTATGCGATCGGTGCCTGATAGCCAAAAGGGGGCCAAAGCAGTCATTGGAGCAAGTACATCCATCCATCCATTAACATTACCATTATACCATCACCATAGTCTGTCCAACAAGTGTATGTGTGGGATCCTCGGATCGAGGCGGTCTTATCGCCCAGTTCCGCCTCCGCATCCGACAAATGAAAAGCCATAAAATTAATGAGCGATCATAAAAATGCACTCGAGTGGGGACAACAGCCAGAATGCCGCACAGTAGCCACACACACACTCGAAGACTCAACGGATTATTAAGTGGCGTTCCACTCATCATTTACTCCTTTTTTTAATCCCCTCATTATTTACGCACTTCAGCGTTTTGAATATATGATTTATGCAATGCTATTCATTTGTATAACGTACTACATGTATATAGTGTTGCTAGCTCAGAGCAAACAAACATTGAAGAGCAGAACTGAAACAAAACACAATTGTGTGTGGAACATGGCCTACAAAAATCCAGCGAAAATTATGGCACAGACATTCATCCAAAAACGGAGAATTTCAGGTGTTTCATTGGGCAACAAAGTTGCCTCAGTGGAGCAGATGGAGGAGATGAGATGTTGAGAAATTCAGCAAGCGAAAGGAATGCAATTGGAATGAGAATTATGTTAGGAGCATCCTCATTTTCATCATAAAATAGTTTAATTACCTATTCAAATATCTCAAGACTTAACTTCCGTTAAAAATGAATTCGGGTAAATAAATATATTATTACCTACCAAGTGAACCTTCTGCAAAGCCAATTGGCAGACTCACAGCAAACTGGCAACCTGGCGAATTTCTCACTCCATCTGGTTAAACATTTAACGAGCCGATTCACACATCATGAAATCAGAGCACGCATAAACTAGCACCAACACCTATTGCCAATTGCACTTGCCACACATATTTGGCGCAGGAAAGTGGTTAGAAGAGACGCCTGTTGCCGGGGCCCCAGAGATAAGATACTAGATACCAGATACCGCAGATCGGAGCCCCTCCACCTAACCGCTTTTATTGCCCACTTTTGCCTGAGAGCTCATAAAAATACAGGAAAAGCATCTTCATCATCCGAGAGCTAAGGATTTACTCAATCGCATCGATCGATTCGGAATGGGGTTATTGACGCATGTTCCGGCCTCCCCACACACACTGAAAACCCATCTGCAGATATTTTGGCCACGATTGGCTATTTACATTTCGGTCGGCAAAAACACAGGCACTATGCAAACAGAACTACTTGGATTGCCGATTTCGGTTTCGGTTTGGCTTTTCCGACTGATTAATGCCTGTCCGTGGTGCAGTGTGCGATTTTTTATGGGGTGCAACAATCATTTTCCAACGAAAATATTAATAGAAATCAAAACAAGCCGAGGGAGCTCAGTTCGTGTGGGTTCCAGCTTCAGCTATCCAACTATCCAACCAATTATTTTGTTTTGCAGACCAAGTCAATAAACAGTTTCGAGATGGCCAAGCATAATAAGCAAATCTCCTTCCTTTCCGCGGAGAAAGAAGAAAGTCCGTCGAGAATTGGGAGGTGGTCAGATTTAATGTAAATGCATAAATTCGCCAAAAGGTGTCGAGCATGGCAATCACAATTACATTGTCAGTCGATAAACGATCGTCGATCGTTGGGGGAGAAGTTGTTGAGTGGCCAGTTGAGTCGAGTCGAGTTGAGTTTGAGTTCCACCTGAAGTCGGGGGCTATCTGCATCTACAAGTGGCACACAGAGTACCAGGTATGACAAATGTTGTTAAGAGTTTTTTTTTTATACAAAAGACACTGGCTGTCAACCGTCGATGGAAGTCGCGTGCTATGGAAATGCAGGTGGTCCGCTGACAATGCAATTTGCTGGATAATGGACGCGATAAATGGATCCATTGGCGATCCATTCGATCATCTAGAGCATGGCAGCCAACACTTGGGCAATCATTTATTCGGCGTATTATTCAGCCAACCGTTTAGCCACACACCACTTATATTCAAGTGTAATCCAATTTCATGGCGCATTTTGAGGTCGAATTAATGCAAACACACTTTGGACCAAATTGAGTCAAAGGCAGAGCCGAAAATAGAGCCCCCAGGAGTATGTAAATATCTTTAATAGTCTAGCACATCGTAAAAATTTTCAGGCATAGGCAGATGGCAGCGCTGAAAGCTGAAATTTCCTATAGCTTTTTGGGATCGTATCGAATCGGATTGGAACGCATTGAATGATGCATGGCGGCGACAATAAAGCGAAACATGCTATCTAAGATATCTCCTCTCGCTTATCTAAATTTGTGCTTGTAGTCGGCTGTTTATAATGGCCATGAGTTTTTGTTGAATAACATTTTAGTTAACAATTTTTATGCTGATTTCTGTTTTTGAACCAGAGCGTCACTTTCACTCTCTCTCTCTCGGGGCTACGAAATATTTATTAGCTGGGCGCGCTTTTATTGTCTTGTCGTCAAGCACTGACAGATTTCTAATGGCTCTATTATATTCTGGAATTTTTATTGCTCGTTTTCCATGTCCATGGAGCAAGATTCCTTGTCCAATAATAATAATAATATCTTTATGATTATCTAATTAATGAGCATTTAAACGGACATTACTTGGCGAAGAACTTAAATTCCCAGAATAGTCTTCGAAACATTTCTCATGAAGATTGACGCGACCAATAAAACTTAACTGCGGACTGGTCAATAATTTGGAGTTTTCCAGTTTCGTCTCTCGATTTTCCAAGTAACTTGATAGTGGCATACGGGTTATGCTATGGTATGTTGAACCGTAACTCAATATTCCGAAGGAGTTCTTGTGAATTCCGATGGCAACCTTGATCGGCTGATATATCGGTCTGGTCTATAACTTATGCCATCCCTCGATGAGGTAATATTTTCTGTTGTTTGCCTTTAAATTTAACTGCTCACAAGGCGTCTGGCGTCAGGTTTGTTTATCACATTTTGCCAGCTACTTGCAGTCGTCTTGTATCTTGCAGATACACAGACAGCCGTACATTTAAGCATTTCTACACTTATACATTTAGACACATGCACGTCAGGGTGTGAAGTGCGAATTACCGAGCGGCAACAACAATTTGCATTTGCGTTCAATGAGCCACTGACCTAAGTCAATATATTTTGCATTGTGGCTGGCAAACAAACGTAGTATTAAGTGTATCCGTATCTGTGCGCCCTGTATCTGTATCAGTATCTGTATTTGTATCTGTATCTGCTCACTTGTTCACTGGCGGCCCACTCAGCTATCCCCGATAATTATGACGTTTTCCGATGGGGTTTTTCAGCCCGGCTCTGACTCACCGAAATCGTCATACTCTCTATAAATCTTATAAATTAAAAAAATATTCAATACAATGCCCAGAAAAATGTTCCCAAAAAAATCTTTGTTAGATGAATATTTCTAAATATTTCTCAAAGTCAATATATTACACATTTGTTTTAAACAAAAATATCTTAGGCTTCTAATATTCCAGAGATCATGAGCAAAAATTAAACATAATCTAAAGAATTTTTCAGATGGTAAACTATTCACTTTCCGATACTTTTTAATTGGTGTTTAGAACTTTAAATATTATTTTGTGTAAGTGTAGTCAAGTGTATAAAGAATTTAATTACACTAAAATGTGTTAAAAATTTTCGCATACCCTTCCTACTAATGGGAATTCGAAAACCGAAACGAATCGCAAGACTTTCAACGTTGGCAGCCAAAGTCGATGTTAGCAGGCGATAAGCAAACTGACTGTGTCGCATGCGGCTTCAATTGCATTTTATGCGGCTCAGACTCGATTTTGTCGTTGTTTTCACTTGCAGATACTTTTTTGTCGCTGCTAATTTATTTGCAACATTTGCTGTTTACTGTGAATTAATTGCGGACGCAACTAAGCGCGCTCTGTACTATTTACGCCCCGCACAAACACAGCTGCAGATGCATTTACATGGGGTGTATGGTGGGTATATGGTGTATCTGATAGATACGGAATTACACTTTGCGATATCGCACAAATACCCACACATTAGCACGTGCTATCTGGATCAGTTGCAAATGTGTCCGGAGTTCAATATTTGAGAAGGCATTAGCTCTTGGCTATTAGAAAACCGCATTCCTCGCTCCCTTTTGGGACTTTTTCCGCTGCTTCTCCTCTTCTCGATGGCAATTTGCCTCAAATCGAGCATTGGATCAACTAATTGAAATGTTATTTCTCATGTCAAATGTCTCGGAGGGCTGGTGACAGCTAAAAATACACAAAGTCTGCTCCCAGGCCCATTTTTAGTCCCATTTTCATTCCCATTTCCAATCCTCCCAAGTTGACAGGCGACAGTTTGGCTGCGGGACCCTGCCGCATTCGCTACGCTCCAGTTTAGAGATTTCCGTTTTGGCTCACTACATATATTTTGGGGAACTGCATAATATGTGTGTCAGCGAGGCGGGAACTAACGAATCGTTTGCCATGTCAAATGTCGTCGAAGGGGGAAAACTCTTTGAACTTTGACTGCGGCTTAATTTATCTGGTCACGGCTGGGTTGAAAACTTTTTTGCTTGGGGACCTAATAGCAGATACACTAGAAAATATTTAAAGGAACGGAAAAAAGTTATAAAATGATAAAAAGGTTTAAAAGTACCATGAAATGAGATCCGAATTTTTTAAATTATTTAAAAATTTGTAGGGTTAACTTGGAAATTTTTAAAAATATCTAATGGAAATGTTTGAACACCGAGTTCGATACCAGTTACAAATATATCTTTCCTATTTTTTTGCGTGTCTTGGACTAATTTGTTCCTTCAAACTCCCAATGCTCGATGGACCATCATCATCTCCGAGACCATAAAATGCGAAAACCTCAAACCATTGACACGACCAGATCATCAGCCCGCATCTGTCGCCTCGGCGGCAGTGAATAATTTTAAAAGCCGCCAGTCTGCACATGCTAAAAATGTTTTATGGACTTCTGTTTTTTTGTGACTGTGGCCCGCAAAAAATGCCGTCTAACCAGACACTGGAATACTGGCTGACTAGCTGACTGGCCAACTGGCTGACAGTCCGGGCAACTTGGCCCCAACGTCCAACGGTTAACAATTTGACAACCACGGCTTTGACAGGCAACGCCAGCTAAATAATATATATGCGACTTATAACAGTTTAAGTTTGATTTTCCTTGCCCCGCGCTCCTGTCGAATAATTAAGAGTTTCCATTTGTTGGATTGCATAAATCAGCAAAGCGTATCTTACAAAATTTATGTTTTTCCCCATCTCGTCTCGGCTAATTGATTCGTGATAGTCTGTTGAGGCCACAAAACAAGATAGCCGAAATGGGTGAGGATCATTCTGGGAATTCGAATGATTGATTCTGTGTGCAAAAGGGTCGTAAATTTACAGAATTTACGCCTCCGGCGATAGGCAAATATGAATGCGAGTTTCTCGCACAATGAGGCGCGCTTGTTGTATGAGGGCGGATCGGAGGCGGGGACACGCCCACCCGGCTAGGCTCTCGGGCTGATAATGGATTATGCTTATCTCTCGGCCACGGCGACAATGTTGACAACCCACTCTCTTTTTTTTCGCCGGGTGACACAGAATCGCAATCGAGCGGAACGGGCTTTAAGTAGACTGCTCGGGTCTAAAATTTATGATTGACTTAATGCCAAATGCAAATATTTGGCACAGAGGTCAGAGATCTAAGGCAGTGGAGATAGTTGCAACACGTTTGGTTGGCTGTGGGTTCCTTAATATGACCATGAAATGGGAGGAAGATGATCCAAAAAATAGTGCTAAGATTGGATTGAAATTTTGGAAATTTATATCTGTAAGAAAGATAATAAATAAATCGAAGGATTACAAAAAATATTTTAAAAATCTCCAGAAATCGCGATCTGATGAAAATGACAATTATCTTTATGAAGACGGTTTAATTAGCTAATATAATTTACCAATAACAAATCCAGTGATCAACCTTTCCAGGGCTTTCAAAGTCGA
Source organism: Drosophila takahashii (assembly GCF_030179915.1). Lineage (NCBI taxonomy): Eukaryota > Metazoa > Arthropoda > Insecta > Diptera > Drosophilidae > Drosophila > Drosophila takahashii. The sequence goes on from NC_091681.1 coordinate 16,558,365, forward strand.
TCGCCTCGTGCCACTCGATCAATGATAGGTGATCAATGGGGACTCTAATGGCCAGTCAACCAAATGACTCAACACCTGCCAAAGAGCAGGTACCTCCTCAGACTAGATTCATGGCCTAAAAAGCGAGGATCTGGAGGGGATTGGGGGATCTGGACCGGCAGGAGGCGGCGGAAGAGGCAGACAGCGCTGTCGCAGACGCAGCCACAGACGACGCCACTTGTCTTGTCGTGTCTCAAATTAATTAAAGACTCATCTACATATTTCATTTCCCCTCCTTGTTTAGTGGACAAGAAAAAGCCGCGGCCACAATATCCACCATCCACCTCAGAAAATGCGGAAAAACAAAACCTGGAATGGGATTGAGGAACTTTGGGTCCGGAGAACGGGGATCTCTGCGGGCGCCCCTGGTCGAAATTGGCCTGTCACTAGTCACGCACTAGAAGGCGGACCAAGGGGGCGTGGTCGAGCTTGTTTTTTGTTTTCTTTTTCATGCAAAACATTTTACAGTTTTTAACATCTTGCTCAAGTTATTTTTCCGACATAATTTCAGGCATACTTTACATATGTTTGTTTTTACATTTTACAACGCTTTTTTTTTGTCCGCTTACCTTTTCTAACATAATTTTTAACGTTTGTTTTTCCCAGCTTGTATTAATTTGTAAGAACGCACATTTGGGTGTTATTCAAATGTCGTAAACTTTCACTGGAAAACTTTTACCTAATCGGCTTTAATTTCTTGGCTCTCCTTTGGTGGGCCAGGCCACTCGATGAGACAATGCCTTTCGATGGGGAACTGCCCATACTTTACACGTTATTAGTCTAATTTAATCAAATGAAGGCATTCTCAATAGCCGCATTCATTTTTCATTAATGAATTGGGTACCCAGATGGAAGCCCCGCGATATGAAGCCTCTGGTTTTCTGGACCGAAAACGGTAGCGTTGATAAATCTAATTTATCCCAGGGAGAAAGCCAGAATCCCCACACGTGTGGAATGGCCAGAAAAGAAATTCCAATCCAAAGTGGTCGTGACAAATCCCGACAGCTCGAATAGATCTCATTCCGTAGATATTGCACAGTTTTCCATTATGATTTGCCAATATCCGGAGATATTGCAACATTTCCCATTCCCATTATGATTCGCCATATGCAGCAAAATGAATTTTAGTGGGCGTTCTCGGGGTAAACAACCCCTGGAGTGAAGAACGCTCTCTCCTGTCAACGCGATTGTAATTTATTCTTTTGCGCATTTGCTTTTATCGGAAATTGGCCAATAAGGTTTTCGGTTGCAGGATATCCTTTCCCTCCCGAATCGCATCTCATCGCATATAAATGCATTTCGATTGCCCAAGAAGAAGACACAAAAGATGCGGAGAGGGTGCGAGGTTTAGCCAACTGTGAATTGAATTTGGCACTCAGGCGATTGTTTGTGGATGGGTGCTAATTTGAGATGCGAATACCGGAATAGATACGGATTGCAATTTCTCCAGCCGAGCATGAAATGCCGCAGATTTAGGGTGAGAAACTGCTTCCCTGCTTTCCCATCGCTCGCATAAGTAGCTGTATGTTTTTTATTTCGATTTCCCATCGAAAAAGCAATCACCTGCAAATGCTAAATAGATCGGCTTATCGTACCGCCCACGGTTTGATTTATCGCCGTTTATCTAGGCAAGAAGTGCAGGCAGCAGGCGGCACAGACTCATGGCAAAGATTTATGGCCCGGCCAAACGACAACTCAATAATGTGCCACTAATTGGGCTTTAATAGACAGCGACTGTTAACTCTTCATTGTCATCTGGATCTTGGAATGGGTATGGGGATATGGGGAATCGAGTGAAGCCTCCATTGATTGATATGCTCGCCTCCAATTCAAATCAAATTGTCAAAATACGCTGCCCACGATCATAAATTAGAGGAGCCACAAAAGACGGCGTGGCACAGTAGTGGCAACGAAAATTGGGGGTGTGGGGTCCGAACAAAGCGGATAATGCCTCGCTTAGATATTCCCAGAGATATTTTTTACGACCATTGATGGCTGGCATACCATATTATGTTAAATAACCACAAAAGTGATCGTAAATCTTAATAAAATGTCACGCCAAAACGTCACACTTTTTTCTGTAAGCATAATTAAAAATATAATAAAAGGCAATTCCATACATATATGCATGGATTTTGTTTAAAATATCCGACTATATCATTTTTTCATTGTCAACTTCAAGTTTTATTGAGGGCCTGCACATAAATTTCGACATTACCAATGATGTCTGTCGTCTGCTGTGGAAAATTAAGGCCTCATTTGCATAAATCGAGCGCCTGCCCCTTTAGCGTTAATCGAAAGGTTCCAGTGATCCAACGATGGTAAGGGAAAAGAACCAACCAATCCCAATCCCAACATAACTCAATCGAGCACCTTCCGAAACTCCGTTTTGACAGGCATATTTTTTGACATTTTAATTATTGTCAGAGCGTGACATCCATTGGAGTCGATTTTATTATTGTGGTTTTCGGCGACCAAAGACCGGGACCTCTCTCCTCCCCATCCCCACACTCGACCGACTACGTGCTTAATATGTGGGTAATTTAAAGCAGCTCAGAAGCGTGCCAGGAATTTGGATACATTAACTTTTGGAGTTCGAACTTTGGGTTTCCCCATTTTTAGTTCAATGAACTGCACTCAACGCCTGATTGAACTTCCACACGCCCGCTGATTGATTAATAAAAGATCATTTGATTATCAATATGCACTTATTTCACACCTTCAGCCATTCCGTATTGTTATTGTTGCGCCTGCAATAACACACATAATAATGAGCTGAGCAAATCGTTTAGATTTCTATGACTATTACTGGCGAAAAATGGGTTTATTGGGCGAAGGCGTAAATGTACCATTTTCTTTCATGAAAAATTAAAATCGTTGTTATTTATTTAAACATATAATTTAATATAATAAAGAATGATGGTTTTGGGTAGATTGTATAAATACATTTTAAAAACCATTTCTTATTGATAAACAGTTCTAAAAACTCTTTACATTTTTATATTATCTATACTTTTAAAATACAAATTGAATTACAAGTTTAAAAGCTTTTTATTAGACCATATACAAAATTTACGCATTAATAATACATTGAACAAAATATAAAGAAAATCTTAAAAAAACATTTTATAAAAGAAATAATAAAAAAAAAAAAAAGTAAATGCTTGCAGAAGCATAGGCCCCGGCGAGATTCGAACTCACGATCTCCTGTTTACTAGACAGGCGCTTTAACCAACTAAGCCACGGCGCCACATGTCGTGTGTGTGGCCAGAGTTCAGTCACAAGCAGAGAGAGCGACCATCCCTCTCGCGCTCTCACTGCTTGTTGTTGTTCTCTTCTCCGAGCTAAATTTAGCACAGTGCGGGAAAGAGACGGAAAGATGGCCAGAGAAAACTTTCCCACAAGAACAAACAAAATATAAATTATTCTTTTTAACAATTTAATACGCTAAAAGTTGTCGCTGTCCGAACGCACACATGCAAAGACATACGTATAACCGAAAAGATAAAAAGAAGAAAAATTACTTTTGTTAACTCGAGCAAAACAAATCGTTTTTTAAATGAGCCTCGGAGAAAAAAAGTCACACCACGACAAACACGACGCAAGTGAAATGCAACACCACATGGCATTCGAAGTGAAAGGCTGTCACTGGGTCTCCAACCCCCCACCCCCTCTCCAACCCCACCCACTGCCCCCTTGGACGACCTCTTCGATTTTAACAAATGAACTGACGCGCCTAGCATGTCATTTGTTTAGTTTATATATATATTTTTTTTGGACTTACAGAAGAGTCGGAAAAGCGGAAAAGCCACTAAAATCTACCAAAAGGCAATTACCAAAGACTCCAGAAAAATGGAGCAATTACATGTGCACTTCAAAAAATATATTGCTGGGTTTTAGATTTATTTTGACATTATAAATGATATAAGAAATTTTAAAGGAAATTATTTGGTTCCTAATAAAGACAAAATTTAATTACGTAAAACTTTTAAAATGTCGTTAAAAATCCAAACCAAGCCTAATAATTTTTTCGCGTGGCTGTGGGAAATTTCTGTGGGAGGGAAATGGTAAATCCATCGGGAAAACGGGAAAAGTATCGGGTAAGCAATGGCATTCAAGACTCTTCCTTTTTTTTGTGTTTCAATTACAGTATTTATGCGTTTTTCCTTTTCGCTGAAACTTTACAATTTCCGTATTTGAAGGGGGGATGGGATGGGCGATTGATGCCCTGTAAATAAAAACGCATGCCTTTCCGAATAGTTCGCTCGTTTATAGCCCAAGATGCAGTTGCAATAAAAGTTGCATATACGGGATAAGCATGTGGGCCATAAATTGCCCACCTATTGACAGCAATATTTTATGATATTTTTGGGCCTGTGTGTTTATGTGCTGGCATAATTTCCAGGGAGATGAGATAATTATTCAAGTATTGGCTAAGCATTAAATCACCAGCATACCAGCATTTCCAGATGCCTTTTTTTAGTTTCAAGGATTTCAGCTGCCATTAAAGGGCACGTAAATAAAGAGTGGTTAAGGATTTAATTACTTGTTCATATCATATCGTCAGGAAATCATATCGCTTCCCCCACTCAAGTGGCCATAATCTCTAATAATAATTTTTATTAGGAACAGCCATTTCCCTGGCACAGCAGCAGCTGGCTAAGATTTCAATTTCCAATTGCTCCCGTAACAAGCTGCGTATTTATAAATTGATGTTTATTATGCACAAAGTGCGTAAAGTTCATTGAACGAGTGCGTAGCCGTTGCCTCAAAGTGCTGACACACTTTGGCCAGCCAACTGCAACTGCAACTGCCAACTGACAAAGTGGCAGGCGGTATATAGCATCGTATCGTATCGGTATTTTCAGTTTGAGTCCCGGGTCCGGAGACCACACAAGTGGTTTGACCTTAAACGATGCTGAACTTGAATTTGGTGTGGCTGCGCGTCTTTTATGTTCGTTTCTCAAGTGCAAGGCGGCAATTTCAATTAACCCGCCGCGGTACTCGCCATAAATAATTTCCGCCATAATCTCACTTAAGGCATCTTCGATTCGGTACAGTTGACAAATTTGCCCGGCAATGGAATCTATGATTTAGTGGGTTCCCAGCTGGTTATACCTACTATTTAAGTATTTTTTCTTATTTATACATATTTCTTCACCCATGGCCAAATCACTCTTTTGGGCTGACGGCTCTCCAGGTGTCGGGATATGTAATTAAACACTTTCTGGTCGGGCCTTTTGGGTTCTCTTGCCGGTTCTCTTGACATCCTGACACCTGAGCCCAGATTGTGGGTCAGGCCGTAATCAGGTCTCCTCTTCTGGCACTCGTGATTGATAATTAATTAATGTGCTTTCTCCATTTCATTTGCAGCGATCCTCCAGCGCTCCACGGTGGATGTGGGACGCATCAAGCTGCAGAGTGTGGCCACTTGCCTGTATCTGTGCATGGACGCGTGTGGTGTTCCCTACGGCTCGGTAAGTAAGCTTTAGATGGTATATTGTATTAAAGAACATATTTTAACATAAAGAAAATATTTTGAAACGGTGGTAGAGGTTTTGACGGGAAGAATAGGTTTCTAAACAGATTTTTAATTGGGAATTTAAGAAATACAAAATAATGGATACAATTAAAATGTTTTTTCTATATATTAAAAAATTATAAAATTAAAAATAAAATATTAATTTTTTAGTTTCCATCCCTAATTATAATTCCTTGAATTTTGTAAAAGATTATTTACTTAAATCCCAAAACTGAACACAGAAACTCAAAATGCTCAACCGTAAAAGGAAGATATATCACAAAATCAGGCATCCTTACTTTCCTTATATTCTCTGAACCGCAAAATCGATTTCGTATTACAATTTGACGCTCTCAGATAACTATATTTGATATTTGGAGCGGTCTATATCTAGTCCATTGATGGCACCCCTCTAACGAAAACAAAAACAAACAAAGGCCTGTGAAAAGATTGAGGTAAACCGAAATAGAAACCCAAAAGGGATACTCCCATAAATGAAAGAGCGGCCGAAGGGCTCGGGCAATAAATAAAAAATTAAATGTGAACAAAAACAAAGCAACACGATCAGCAGCAACAAAGCGAGTCCTTTTGTAGGGTTTCTTTCTGCCCTTTTGGAATGTGTCCTTATGCGCGGTCAGGTCGTCAAGTGGCAACTGATGTCGGTTCGACTGGGATGTCCTTGGGTTCCGTTCCCCCACCCCCCTTCTGAAATTAAGGCGACACTTTATCCCGCTGCGTTTCGAGATCCACAAACCTCGGGTTGCCTTTTTTGGGCTGGCGCCATGTGAACGCTTCATTGGTCCGTCGGACATTAGTTTTCTTTTTTCTCTCTTTTCTTTTTTAATTTATTTGATTTCATTTCTTTCCGCCGTCGCAGGCACTTTGACCTTTCCGCATCCGAAATAGCAGCGAGTGTGCCAATTCTGTCAGCCGAGGCGTGCCCGCTCGTCCACATAGGCTTTTCGTATCTCGCGGATACAGCAGATCCAACAGATACTTGCTGATTGATGCGCTTCACCAGCGGCCACTTTGTAGGCGGCCCTTTGAAGGCGCCGCATGCCTATAACATAGCCAAGATATCTGTAAGTTGGTCAAGTGGGCGGTTATATTGGGCCGTCTTGTTTATTTTGGCGACCAAGGCGTCCGGTGCTCGCAGCTTGAATGCATTCTAAACTTACCCGCTAGTTATGGTCCCTGATTTACTGGCACTTTTAACACTTTCCGTCGTCGGTTTTTGGGCTATTCTTAGTGCCTCTTACCTTGTGACTGATTTTCAGAAATTTCACCATAATATTTTAAATATTTTGTGTCTTGTGACCAACGAGGCAGGTGACTTCGGGCTTCGGCTAATTGACCAAGGGAAGAAATAAACCCCAAAACGCTTGCCAATTCATAAATTCTCAAGCCCAAAAACCGAACCCCGCGTGAGTCAGCGTCTCGTCCAATTAAAATGTCATAGCCATAAATGTTCACATTACGGTTTGCGCTTATTAATTTGCATAATTTGTTCCCCGGCGAATGGAATGGACCGCCCGCGGAGGCCACGAACTTAAGGTTTGGTCAATTAATGCCGACCGGGTCGAAAATAAATATGTCGCCTCATCATTATCATCGTTATTGTCCTGTTCAGGGGCGATAAGTGGTTTTGGTTGGTTTTTGGCCATAGATTGTGTACCCTAAGTGGTTCCGTTTCCCTAGGTGTTCCCAGTAATCTCGACTACAGGTTGGTCGACCCTTTCTCTGGCCTGGCGCCACTCGATAAGCTCCGATAGGGAGGCCACGCAGAGCTAATGGTTCTGGGACCCCTCGTTCTTCGGTGTTTTCCCTTATCCAAGTACAACTTCATTTCCCTTTGGTGTCTGCCAATTTTCACTTGCAAGCCATTAAAGACTAAAAATAGAGGAAAATGCCTGGAAATACATGTGTATCATAAAAGAGTTTTCTGGATAGGGAAGCGCTGCGAGCCACATTGTTGTCACATATGTCAAAAAGTTGTAGACTCGACCCCGAATGGCGTCAACATACTCCACCGATGCTCCTGGCCTGGCCCTCACCCATTTGATGGCTCATTGCAGTTCGCCTGATTAATTTCTAAATTTAAGCGGCGACATTTTCCCGGGTAAATCAGGCAGGGAATTGCCTCAGGCCGCCGATTTATTTACGAAACAATTTTAATTGCCTGACAAGCGAATTAATTCAGTGTTTGTTAATTGAATTTGATCTGCAGATGTCTGCCGGTCGGCGCAACTAGAAAGGCCACTGAAAATCCTTTCTCTCGATCTCCGATTTACATTTTTTACCTAACTTACGAATGTAGCCCACAATTTCTCATTCTCAGCCGGGTAATTCTTTCAACTTGGCTGCTTGGTCCTTTTGTTCGGCTGTCATGAGGTGTTCATAAAGTAGAAGTGTTTATGGTTAGTGCGCCGTCCCGAGGTCGGGGGCCTCCTAATCGATGGCCAACACCGATAGGAGCACATCCTGTGATAATGAGCGCATTTATCCATCTGATTTCTTAGCTGATAGACAAAAGAAACAGACGCCGCCCCTGGACGGCAAAAAATTCAAAGAAGTTTGGTTGCGTTGGGAAATGTTTAAGATCTTCGGGGGTATACGGTTCTGAAGAAGTTGGTTAATGCTAGGAACCCCTTTGAAGTGATCTAAAAGGTACTTTTCAAGTTGTACTTAAAGGGTTTTAGTTTTTCCGAACATGGCTACCGGTAAATTACCTTAAAAGGCTTTTTTAATGGTTAACATCTTCCGTAGACACAAAAAAAACACGTTGCGGTCAAATCGATATGCACATGGTAAATTTCTGGCATATCGTTTTTACCGTGCAATAATGATTTCTCTATCATTTGAACATATGAAGTCAAAATTGATACCACATAACGTAAAATCGATCATCCTTTTTTGGGTGTAATTAGAAAATCTCAAGTAACAAGAACACCAACTATTTTCTTTACCATACCCCCAATTACCCATTTCCGCCGCCATTGGTTTTGCCAAATCATTTAATCATAGCCCTTGATTGTTGCAGAAAGACTTCACCGACGACTGCGTCTTCAACGAGAACATGGGTCTGCAGAACTACAACACGTACTCCTCCACGTACCACTCGCAGGCGCGGCGGGTCTTCTACTTGGCCCTGAATGGCAGTGGTCAGCCGAGGCGGACCCAGATCCCCGCCAGCCGATCGCTGGGCAAGCTGAGCACCTATACGAACGCCATCACGGAGACGGTGCCGCAGGAGAGGGTCGAGCAGCTGATCGCCAAGAATTTTGGGGCCAATCGCGTTAAGCACGGCGTGCGGCAACTCTGTGATACGGGCAAGCCGCTGATCGAGCTGATCGATGTGGCCAAGTTTAAGGGGCCGCCACATTGTAATAGTAACACAAGTGGCAGTGGCAGCAGCAGTAGTAAAAGTAGCAGTAGCAGTTACGTTCCTGTGCCTGCGATCAGCAGCCTGAGTAGTATTAGTAACAGTAGTCAAAGCGAGAGCGGCCATATTAGCAGTAGCCTTAGCAGTAGCAGTAATATCAGTAGCAGTAGCAGTAGCAGTAGCCCTAGCAGTAGTGGTAATAAGAAGGCCAATAGAAAGAAGAAGCCCAGGTGCAAGCCGCACGAGCAGGAGGACACTCACAATTGCCAAAAGCGAGGAGGCGGAGGAGGGGGAGGTGGACCAGGAGCCATGCGAAAACTGGGGCCCAAGGCGCAGAGGTGCAAGGACCTGCGCGAAAAGGCGGCCGCCGAGAAGCGAGCTCCGCCCAATTGTGGCAAGAAGAATGGGGCCAAGAAAAATCCCGTGGAGTTGGCCAAAGCGGTGCAGCAGCGAGCCAAGGGCAATTTGCAGCCGGGTGGCAAGAAGAGGCCAAATAAATCCGGAAAACAGCGTCCAAATGGTGGGAAAAAGCAGTCACAACAGCAGCCACATCAGGCCAAGGCTGTTTCCGGTGGCAAGCGGAAGCACCGGAAGTTGGACGCTAGCTCCTCCACCACCACCACCATGGCCACCAGCCTGGCCACGCCCCCCGGCAGCCACTGGGAGAGCAGCTCGCCCCTGCCCGCCCTCGCACTCAGCGAAACGAGCGATCGGGTGGAGCGCAATGTGCGCATGAGCAGCGGCGAGGATCAGGATCACGAGGATCACGATCAGGAGCAGGACGAGGAGGAGGAGGAGACTGGCGAGGGTGACGTCGGGGGATCCCTGGAGGATGCCAGCTACGAGGACTCCAGCTCCGAGGCCCAAGGACGCAGTGGGGCAGCCGGCGACGATTCGCTCTACTACGATTTGTGAGTTTTCCCTTTGAGCAAATTCTTAGCTAACCCTTCATCTATCTCTCACAAACAAACGATAATTAAGTAGAGATTTTACGAAATTTTATTACGATTTTCTAAATTTAAACAAATAACTTTTTTAATATTTTTATGGATTGGAAGTTTGATTACTCTAAATTTTTCTAAAATTATTAAATATTTACCCTTTGGCATTAACATTGATTGAATATTTCTAGAACTTAAAAGTATTTTCCAAATTTATTTCACACATTTTGTTCTTTTTGGTTTCTTTTTATTTGGTTGTTGTGCTTTTTTATTTACTATTATCATTTTTTCCAAATTTAAATTATTTTCCGGGCTTATAAAATCAAAACGTTCAAAATGTGCAAAAAATCAGTTGAAATCAGTGTGAGACTGTTGAAAAAGAAAAGAAGAGAAAAGATAAGGGAGGACCCAAAAATGATGTAAAAAGTCTGGCTTGAGTATGCAAGAGATATTGTAATTGCAAGTTTCCACAACACATCCACACACACGATCAGACACCAACAGACACCCACCTTATACACTGCACATTCAGCGCACCAGATCAACACCACATTCAAATATCATCCGCCAGTGTGTAAATATTTGATATATCACATACCCTACATACGACTGTGGTTCACTAAAGTATTTTTGATGCAGCGGACTGTTGTCCCCCCGGCGATGATCCACGATCCCTGATCCGAGATCCAGGTCAATGCCAGCCCCACTAAAGACGATGAATATCAATGTATTACGACGGAGTCTCGAGTATTTTATAAGAACCTCTCAAGCCAACAATTTGGAGTATAACCATCATCGAAATGTATAATAAACGCACGCCCATCCAATCAGATAGATGTAAATTCGAAGCCATAACCTTACGCAACACGAACGACCCGAAAGAGTCTATTGAAATACTTGAGTCTCTGTGGCGGAACTTTCACGTTCGGTTGACGATGAAAATACTCAAAAATACGACCACACCGATAAGTCTACCAGAATCAAACTGAAAACTTGCAAAACGCTTTCCCAATATTGTAGAAATTAAATATTGTGAAAAATCGAATATGTCGAGGGAATCCATTTGTAAATAGATACGCGGTTTAGTCGTAAGATCCAATTTTTTTGTCTCCGCATTGTCGAACCTCGCTGCCTCTCAGTGCGTATTTAGCTTAAGCTCTGTAAATCAATTATGAATGCAAATTTCACCACTTGGCAACTCGAGTTAGAAATCCGAATGCGAAACAATAAAGCCAACGACACATCGAAAACTATTAAAAGTAAAATAAATGAAAAACGGAATGCAAAACTCACAAATCACAAGATTGTATTTTAATTTACCAATACTTATGAAACTAACATGTAATATTAATTTATTTGATCAACGAGAGATAAGCGTGAAATTATAGTTTGTAGCTTTAAAGATGGAGTTATTTATTTATTTGAAAATATTTATTTATAAACTACTTTTAAGACGCTTAGGCCCTAGACTAACAAAACTTTGTTATAACTTAATGCATTAAACAAACATTTTCCAGATAAAAGAGTAAATGATCCATGAAAAAAGCATGAGAAAAACGTGAAAAGCTAAACTAAAAAAATAAAATTAAAAGTACATTAATATCAAATTGAGAATGTGTTTTAGTCGAAATGGTAAGGTCTATATCCAATATACTGGGTTTTCTGCATGAAATTGAACTATATTTAGCATTTTGCACGTTGCCCGAGTTAAATCGAATAAATTTACAAAATTGTCACAATTCACTCACTTAATTTTTGGCATGGTTTTCTGTAATGCAGTTTCATCCCCAAACCCCCTCTATAATATTCTGTGCCCTTTACAGCCTATGCCTGCAGCTGATCGCCCTGGCTTTGCTCCAGACTCGTGTCATCCTGTAAGGGGATCCTTCGAAATAACGCCGAAACCTATTTGGACCACCGATCCACACAACAAAGCTAAAGTTCCTGATCTTTAAGAATAAGAGTTCTACATTTAAAACTACAAGTAGCTTTTAATAATTCGCATTTACCATTTAAGACTGAAGAAAGAACACAAACTACTGTAAATAAATTAAAGTATTCTTAAAGCTAATTCAGCACCTTGTTATCTTGTGATTTATTGTCTTGCCGAACCACTTGGAAATTCATTGCGAGGGGAATATTTCTTTATGTTGATTAAATCCCGCTGTCATCATTATGGCACACATTGATAGTACAGGTGAGCAGATAATGCTGATTGCTCTGTGAGAGGAGAGCAGGTCGCACCTCGGCGGAAAGCTCTCGCCAATATGCTGATATCAGCTGACTACAGTCAAAGACCTTTTCTAGAGGTGCCAGCACGTGCTGAAAACGTATGGATCATGTGGTTGCGACCAGAACGAGAGAGATCGCAGATCGCAGATCAGAGAGCGGCGACGATTTCAGAAATTACAGTCAAACATCCATAAATCAAAATTTAACGAGCCCCATTTTTTGTGGAATTTGGGTTAAGTCGAGTGGTTCTGCTTTAGGGGTCGAAAACTATTGCACCATATATGGAATTTTAGTTAATAATGTAAGCTAAACTTAAAAGCCTAGATTTTAATTTTATTAAAAAAAGTCTATAGCATAAAAATTGCAATAAAAAAATAACTGGCTGAAATTCTTTTTTTCTTTTGTAGACTTTCAAAGGTTAAAATTTTAGCAAAAAAACTAAATGTTCAAAAGGCTTTTGAACTAATGATTTTTAAAATATTTAAAGTATTTTTTAGATATTTTATAATTTCAAAATTTCCAAAATATTCGCCTATTTTCTCATTGAAAGTTATTTAGCCATATTTTCGAGTTGCACTTGCTCCCCTGTAAATGGATAATAGAACAAAGTTGAGCTAACTACGCTCGGATTACGGCGAGGAGACCCAGACCCTGTACCCCTGTCCGCCTGCCGGAACCGCAATAGCAGTACCCGGTTCAAATCGTTCCGATTTCCCTGTGTGAGACAAGTCACGTAGGCCTTGAAATGGCGAAATTGCTGCTCGCGGTCGCTCATGTTCCCGGCACTCGCGTTCATTCAAACGCTGCTGAATTTTTCGCATGAATAGGCGAAACACGAGGCACAACCAGCCCCCACAGCAGCCCAAAACCAAAAAGCAGCAAAAACGAGTTGAGGGGAATGAAAAGAACACCGCTCGCCCACCCGAAACCGATCTGAAAAAATAAAGAGACCCGCCAGAGACCCCGGACAATCCAAGAAGCCGAGACCATCCAAGTTCTCTTGGCAACATAAAATTGTACGAAAGTCCCCCGATCGTAAAGTAAAGCCAACGTAAGCATAAAAGAGCGGGTGACGTCGAGCGCTCGTCGCACGCTCTCCACGCACATTTCCGGGGCTTATCAGCTGCTTCGGCGATGATCACCATTATCATATGGCTATATAGCCAGCCATATGGCATAGCCCCACCGGCTATAACCTGCTGCTATCAAAGTCAGCTGTCTGAGAGCGTTAATTGGGCGGCTGATTAAAAGAGTTCAATTGGGAGAAGCCAGCGAACAGTCGTCGATTACGTATAAATATACTCGTGTGGGAAGCTTTTTGCCATCTGGAAATGTCACAATCGATCGTTTATTCTGTTTACCTTTCTATTTTGCCGTCATTTGCTTATGACCGCTATAATTTCTATCTGGAACCTGCCCCCAAAAATGTATATTGCATAGTTTTTCAAGGGTTTTCCAAACCTAGTCCCCAGTTGATAATAATGAAGTTTAATAATAATATAATGCATCAATATAAATGATACATGGAAAATTTAATTAATGTCAATGAACTGGGTTATTAAATAAAAAAATTAATATAAACACATTATTTATTAATTCTATTATATTTTATGCTGTTTATAAAAGGGTATCGAAATTTCGACTTGCCAACGGCAGACACTATTTCTCGTTTTGCTCTTATTCAAATTTTGATTTCGCTGATATTGGCACAAACATCACAACCAGAGAGTCAAAATCTGCCAAGTGGGCCACCCCTGTTCCGAAGGTCCGATTTTCATCGAACTTTTTTACTTTTCCGGTTCACAACGAAAATATAAGAACTTCATTTGAACGGTTTTGCGAAATTTTGAGTTTTACCGGAGTTATAGGGGTCAAAACATGGCATTTTTGACACTTTTTCGAAAAAGTTGCACTCAGTCAAAAATTCATAACTTCGGAACGGTAAGAGATATCTTTATGATGTTTTCACTAATCGCTCAAGAATTATTATGGCTTTCCATAAAAAAATTTAAAAAAAAATTAAAAATTTTTTTTCTTAAAAATAAATCAACATTTTTTTTTAGTTTTTATTTTTTTCAGTGTTCTTCACCAGCTATAGAGTTTAAAACCATTTGAAAATGAAGTTTGATTCATTACGAAAAAGATAAAAAAAAAAAAAAGAGGGGCCCGGACAAAGGTTTTTCGCAATATCGATTTGAAGAAGGGCGCACAGCGGTTTCCCATACAAAAACGGCTTGCTCGTGAAAACTGGCTGGTCAACACATGCCGTAGCGAGCGTAGCGTCAGCTGTCAATGGGGGACTTTTTGCCGTTTTGTATGGGAAACCGCTGTGCGCCCTTCTTCAAATCGATATTGCGAAAAACCTTTGGCCGGGCCACTCTTTTTTTTTTTTGGATCTTTTTTGTAATGAATCAAACTTTATTTTCAAATGGTTTTAAACTCTATAGCTGGTGAAGAACACTGAAAAAAATAAAAACTAAAAAAAAAATGTTGATTTATTTTTAAGAACAAAAATTTTTAATTTTTTTTTACATTTTTTTATGGAAAGCCATAATAATTCTTGAGCGATTAGTGAAAACATCTTAAAGATATCTCTAACCGTTCCGAAGTTATGAATTAATGACTGAGTGCAACTTTTTCGAAAAACTGTCAAAAATGCCATGTTTTGACCCCTATAACTCCGGTAAAACTCAAAATTTCGCAAAACCGTTCAAATGAAGTTCTTATATTTTCGTTGTGAACCGGAAAAGTAAAAAAGTTCGATGAAAATCGGACCTTCGGAACAGGGGTGGCCCACTTGGCAGATTTTGACTCAGAATGACATTTAAATTTGGCAGATTGCAGCTAAAACTTGTACGATTTTGAGGTCTACGTGACGTATGGAGAATACACCCGTGGTGATTCACAGCGATCCAATTTAGTGTGGGCATGCCCCAAACAGCTCCTCCGTCCAATCAACTGCACCTGCTCAATGCCAATGCCATTGCCATTGGGTGTACAGCAAATTCAAGTGGCAGATTAGATAGATTTATTAATGAACACCCACACGGTACCGGTGATAATAATTCAGTTTCATGACATCTAACAACTGTTTACTATCGTCTTGTGTGGGATGCAGGCGAGGAATCTAAAACGTAAGTAAGTCCATTTATGGGCAAATTTATAGAAAAAAAGCTAGGATATATTCGAAACACAACTAATCGAAGGTCAAAACAATTGAAATTTATAAAAAATGCACATTTAAGAATGTAAGAAGTTTCCAACTGCTGCTTGCAAATTTGTTTAACAAAATTAAGTTTAAATTTCAATTATTAAAAAATCAGGAAACATAAAAACAAACATAAAAATGTATGAATAGAACATTTTGTATTTGTATTTTATTATTTCGTGTCATCCTAACGCTACAAGTTTGGAACTTATAAATTAATGCGCTAGTCACAGATAGGTGCAAATATTTACTTATAATACGACTTAAAACTTATAATTTGACTTTAAAAAAGAAAAAAATGATTAGATCAAGGACTAACTTAAAAAATAGTATCTAGTTCAAAGCTAAGCTACAAATTGTCCGAATGGAAGCTCATACCTCGTTTAGTTGGTAATACAATTAAAACAAGAGAGAACGCTATAGTCGGGTGCCCCGACTATCAGATACCCGTTACTCAGCTAAAGGGAGTGCGAAAGAGATGGAGAAAAACTTTGATCCGCCGTAACTTTTTAACGAATGGTCCGATTTAAAAAATTTCTTCTACATTTCGATAGGTATTGATAAACACAATAAAACTGCATTTTTACTTTTCCAAAATATTGAAATTTTTTAAATCGTATATAAGCGATTGTGGGCGTTAGAGGGGGCGTGGCACCCTTTTGAAACAAACTTGCGCTGCGTAGGAACTCCTAGAATCTGCATGCAAAATGTCAATCTTCTAGCTTTTATAGTTTCCGAGATCTCAGCGTTCATACAGACAGACAGACAGACAGACAGACAGACAGACAGACAGACAGACAGACGGACAGACAGACGGACAGACGGACATGGCTAGATCGACTCGGCTAGTGATCCCGATCAAGAATACCTGTTACATACTTTTGCACGAATCTAATATACCCTTTTACTCTACGAGTAACGGGTATAAATAGATTGGCGTCCAATAAAAATACAATTTTTTTTTTAAGCAAATAATGTTAAAGGAAAATTATAAAAAAATTAATTATAAAGAAAGAAAATGTAAAGCCAACGTATTGGGTTGTAAACCATTTAGCCACTTAAAATTATAATATTATGACTCAAGAAAAATCGACGAAAAATATGAAGAGCAGCGAAATGCATTCCAAAGTTGAATTCAATTAAACAGATTTCAATCATCCGGACATGACGGAAATGTCAGAATCTTCGCCATACCCGTTGCCCTCCGCTGCAGTCTCCCCTACCCTAGAGCCACCCTCTGCGAAGTCCGGTTTAGCTGCATTTCTAGTTCATGGCCTGCATTGCGTGAATATGATGAGTACGCTTAATTGGATTAGCTGCGATGTCTGCCGGGAAATGGAAATGGAAACGGAGACGGGCTAAAGAGCCAAAGTCACTGAGCGGTTGCATAACAAGCCGGTTCGGCCAGTCGTTTGGAAAAGCGTGTGAAATGGAGTTGTAACCGGCATGATATTCTATTTACTAAATAATTGGACACAAATGTCGCCGACGATGGGAGAGCATGTCCATCAAAGTGCCAAGTAACTTATGCAAATGTTTTCTATGCTAAAAAAAAAGAAAAATTGGTGAAAAAAAAATCCAACTTGGAGATGCGGGGCATCGATCCCCGTACCTCTCACATGCTAAGCGAGCGCTCTACCATCTGAGCTACATCCCCTGATGTATGTTGAGTGTCGTATTGCCTACCTGAATGCTCTCGCCTCTTTTCGTGGTGGTAGTTTTTGATAGGCCCTTTATGTGTATAGGAAAAAGCTTTCAGCATGAGCTTTTTGTTTAAAATACGAATAATAGTTTTAATAAATACAAATTAAATTTTAAAAAATTTCAAGTTAAAAAATGTTTAAAAAATATTTAGAATAAAATAAAATTAAAAAAAAAAAAATTAATAATCGTCGATCTGTTTCCGCCCGGGTTCGAACCGGGGACCTTGTGCGTGTGAAGCACACGTGATAACCACTACACTACGGAAACCTATGATTAAAACTCGTCTAATACTCAAATAGTCTGTTCAAAAATCGATTTTGCAACTGCTCTGATAACAAAACAAATAATAAAAGTAAATAATACCCATTAATTGCAGTATGCATGTGGAGAGCTCGAAAGGGAAAGTAAACTTCGACCCAGTTATTCTCCTTTTCCTAGTTTCTTTGCCAAGTTCAAAGCAACAATAATGATGCACGCTCTGTCAACGAAAGACATAAAAATCCCAGGGTGCAACATATTTAGGCCATAACAGCACTTTCTTTAATGGGACTGCGTCGTATTTCCAGACCACCAACCTTTCGCCTTGGGTGGCTCTCGGCAAGGGCTGCAACAAATTGAAGTCGTAAAAGTGTCCGGGAGTTCGAGTCATACTCGGGATGTTGACATTGCAGGCGAGTCGTTAAACAGTTGAAATTCGGTGCGTGCTGAGGGTCGGCGTGTTTATAAATACAACACACCTGAAATGATCGTAAAGGCAGTCTCATTAAAATGATATAAAAATGAATGTGGTTGAGAGAAAATGTATTGAATAAACTTCAATATCACAGCGGAAACGAGCAGGTGGGGGGTCAATTGACATTGAAAGCAAATAGCACGCACAAAAAAAAAACAAAAAATCATTCGACTTGTTCCCGCCCGGGTTCGAACCGGGGACCTTGTGCGTGTGAAGCACACGTGATAACCGCTACACTACGGAAACAGCTGAAGATCCGGCGGCAGAAAAGCCAACTAGAGTTTAGTGCTCTGCTGTTGATACGCCAAAATTTAATATTACACAGAAAAAAAACTAATACAACATTTTACAAATCGAAACTCATTTTATTCCTCCTTGGAGTAGGAAATTGATCTTTAATAACAGTAAATAACAAAAATTTTTACGGTAATATTAAAATATTTAAAAAACACATAATTAACAATTAAAAAAGAAAAAAAAAAAAAATTAACGATTTGTTCCCGCCCGGGTTCGAACCGGGGACCTTGTGCGTGTGAAGCACACGTGATAACCGCTACACTACGGAAACAGTTGAAGATCCGGCGGCAAAAAACACAACTGGGCTTAGGTGCGTACCGTCGATAAAGAAAACCCTCCACAGTTTCAAGGTTGAAAAGATCTTTTATTTGTAACATACAATACTAGCTGCTAAATAAAATGATTTATTTATTTATTAATAAAAGCTTTCGTAGTATTTTTAAATTAAGATTAAACACTAACTAACTTTATTTTCATCAACTTTTCCCATTTTGGTATTTGTTAAACTATCAGCGCTTAACGAACAGATTTCACTAAGTAGCAGCCTTTCTCTTTTCTGGTACCGAACGTAAAGCACTACAAAAATACGGCAGACCCTCAATATTCAAGCTAAGTCAAGTAAATAGATGTACTTGCTAAACAAGTTTTTTCGAAATAATCACTAGAAATAAGAAATGTCTGTAGAATTAACACTTTAGTTTTTGTACATCAAAGAAAAAGTCATAGTAATTTATAATTCGTTAGAAAAAAGAAAAAATGAAAAAAAAATTATAGCAATGTTCCCGCCCGGGTTCGAACCGGGGACCTTGTGCGTGTGAAGCACACGTGATAACCGCTACACTACGGAAACAGTTGAAAATTTAGCGGCAAAAAACCCAAGTCGGTTAAGCTGCTTTGCCATCGATAAGAAAAACACTCTTAACGTTTCCAAGCCCATATATCAGTGTTCGATTTGCATAATTTCCATGCGGGAAAACGCAAGAATTTGTCGACTGAAAACACTGATTTATGGGCATTTCGATAAGCGAGTAAAAGTGTTTTTAACTGCGCTGGCGGTGATAATTTTTTCGATCTTGGTGCTTAAACGTGAACTAGTTGGGAATTGGCTTGGGTCTTAGCGAGTTTCCCTTTTTTCCGATATGAACTATCAACTTTGCTGTGGCCAACCGCTGAAAAAGGAAAACTCTTATATTATTTAGTCAGACGGTGCGTGCGGCGTCTCTATAAATAAACAGCAAATGCAATTAGGTGGCTTCTTGCCAAAATTGATTGCAAATTGTGCTGGGATGCGGCATTGGCTTTGCAGGGGCTCTTCGGCGACTGATAAGGGCAATCGGTCGGATGCGGATTCTAAGTGGAATGGACACCCGCAATGGCCGGGCAAACGGGTTCAACTGGCCAATGGCGATACAAGTGACAAGTGAACATGGAAAACTAATTTATGTGGCGCATGCGACAGGAAATGCAGCGGGCCACTCCACTCGATTCGATTCGATGAATCGGAATGCAATATCCAATATGCAATGCAAACCCGTCGACGCGTCGCTGCAGTTGCTCAATGAAAGTCGGTTTTTGGTTCTTGGTTCTTCGTTCTTGGGGACACTTGGCACCTAGACACCAGGGAGAGAGACCTTGACCGGGTTGTCCCGGCTGTCCCGGCAACGGTAATACGAAACCACCGCTAGGACGCAACAACCGGCGAACAAGTGAAGAACATATAACCGCCTAACAACACTTTGCTCTTAACAACACCAGAGACAGGCACTTTTGGCCCCGCCGGCTCCTCAATCGAAGACGTGTTAAGGAAGCATATCTATCGCTGGGATCAGCATTACTTACTGCACAGAGAGGAAAAGTTCGTATTCCTCTAAAACTATCCAGGACACCAACCTCTTTTGTAACTGCTTTCCATTAATCCAGATCAAATAATGTTATAGGTAATGCTGTAAAAATAAGTAGTAGGATTTTGAGTGGTATATCATTAGCCAGCTTTTTTATATAAACTTTGTTATAATACTTAAAAATATTTACGTTACCAAAAAATGTTCTTCTTAAAAAAACTAATACTGGTTTTCAGTAACACAATTTTCTGACATTCAAAAAGATTTTGAAATTAATTAATAATCGTGTGAGAGAGTATTTTCCAGTCTTGAGGTCAAAAATGTCTTATTTATAAGGACTAATCCTCACAGTGCTCTCGGCAGCCGGTTCCAGCTGCGTTTGGCTGCAGGCTGATCCATCGCCTCCATCATCATCATCATCGGCAACTGGCCGCATCTCAACATCATCGCTTGTTAACCAAGTTATGCTACGCGAACAACGATGTGTCATGTCGCTCCGCCAGCCCCGGGATGTGCAAGATGGGGCCAAGTTGCTGGAGTTGCTAATGCAGGAGATTGGACTGCCGCGGCCGTTCTTCACACCTCCCACAACGGGCGGGCAGAAATTCGCACGCTCGGGGCGCCAGTCGATCCTAACCAGCTGGGCTGGCCAAGAACTCCAGATTCCCGGTTTCGATCGGACCTAGACCCCAAAAACACTGCTGCGGGCCATCAACAGGCGCATTGATCTTCCTTACAACCCGTCCGCGGTTGCATCTTCATCTTTTATTAATCGCCCCATTTATTTGATTATCTTCGCGGGCCAGCGGACTGGCTTGGGATTTAGATTTATGCCCCGGCGGTGTAATTTACTCGCTAATCATGCAACACTTTTCATTTTGACACGTTCGGGCGGCTCTCACCAAAGCACCGCCAGCGGTAATTATGTAAATTTCCCCACCGCGATCCCAGTCGATCCAAACCGAAACGTTTCGATCCTCTGCGATCCGTCGGCTGCCGGGGGGTGCCATTTTATGATCTATGCCTGCTTCGTGCTTAGAAGCAAACTTAACACAAATTGATAAAAGCAACATCAACAACATGGGGCGCTCGACAGCGGCCCATAGACTATTTTTACGATCATCGATCCCGCGTTCCTCTTGTTTCTCGATTCACTGGCGAGCGAACACATCGCTTACATAAATTACGGCCAAGGACCCGGGCACCAGGTCCGGTATAGAATTCCAGGGAAAACACATCGTGTTTTGACACCAAACATCCGCTCTAAGCCGCAGCCGCCGTTGCAGCGATGGGGTTAGGGCTAGCCATTCTGATCCGAACCAGGATCGGGCGGGGGATCAACATCTGATCTTGTTAGCCGTTGCCGCTCAAGCGCATGACTGCAATTTAAGCGCCATAAATTCTGTTCTCAGCTCCCCATGTCGAAGGCAATATGTCAAAGTTGTTATGCCCTTGCACTAGTTAGGGTATCAGGGGTATGCCCGTCTACAGATTATAGATTTCGGAAATTGAAATACATTAATATTTATTTTTATAATAATAATAAATATCAAAAGGGATTCAAAATAGAACAGGCCTTTTTTAGATTGTCCTAACAGGATTAGACCATTAGAAATACATCCATATTATTATATCAAAACTTAATGGACAAAATCCGAAATATTCTAGTATTTATTTGACTACAATAAATTTAAATACAAATTATTAGTTTGTGGAGATGGGAATGAGCTAATATTTAATTCTTCCTTGGGCAATTTAATTAGCAATTAGTAGATATCTTATAGTCGAACCCTTAATTTAAGTTGAAGATTTAGGATAGAGACTTACTCGAGCATGATGCCCTTCAAAGCACTTTTCCATAATGTGAGGTTGCATTAGATGACTTAATACGATTTTCGTTGAGCATTTCGTTGGGGTTCGGTTAGGCAGCTGGATTGGATCCGCTTTCGAGCAGTTCTCCAAGGGAACGGGGCATTAGCGGAAATATTGCTGTGACATATGCAAATGGTAAAAGTAATTAAACAATCCTTCAAGCCGTAACTTCGCGAGACATAAATTAGTGCTTAGCATTATAAATAAGCACAAACAATTTCAGCATTTTCTACACGATTAATAACGCCAATTAATCGCAGCAATGGCGACTGGCAACAGTCATTGCCATGTAACTGACAAACTGGTCGACAGTTGCTAATGAATTAATCAGCGTGGAGATTAGATCGCAGATTGGCGATTCTGGATCTGCGATCAGAAACCATTCAGGCAATCGCATAAAGAGCGTAGGCATTTAATTGCGCCAGCACACAATAATATTAGCGGCGCTACTGACAAATTATAATTGGTATTTGCATGACAATTAGAATCGCCGTCCGATCGCTGCCAAGATCGGATCAGATGGGCGCCAGGCGTCTTTGAGAAGCTGCCTCGGAGTCCAATTGGTCACGCCGAGCACTTCCTGCATATTTGAGCCGGTTTAAGAGCCAGTCGGTCCATGATGAATGGTTAAGAGCCCGCCGGATGGATGGATGGTACCCACTAATGCCCCCGAAAATGCGCCACAGGGATCGTATTTCTTGAACTTGACATTGAAAACAACAAGGCGGCAGATGATGAAGACGCTCCTCGATGCTCCTCGGGCCTGTCAATCCGCTTAGCGGGCGAAGAATGGTGCGATCATTATCACTGATCCCCAGCCAAATTAATTCCCCATCCTAAGTGGCTCTTAATTGTTGCAGTTTATTTCGGGAGTGCACCCAAGCATCGATTCAGTCAAAGGGGCATGTCACTCAGTTTGTATGTTGATGTGCTGCAGAGGGGCGGGGTCATAAAGTATCCAGTTGCAATGCTGACAAGATCACGTACAAAGTGCAACTTTGCTCGGCTGTCAATCAAATAATGATGTTCCTCCGTTCGCCCATCACCAAAGGGTTTGTTCAACTGGAATGTGCAGCATTTAGTACTCGATAAGTCGCTGCGAGGGCGGTTTGATATTTTTGACATCTTCAGCTGTTGGCCTTAAGGTGATCTTCTAATCTGTCTTTGTGCAAAGTGATGGTATTTGAAAAATCAGAAAATCGGATAGGTAATGCACTAAGGTGTCTAATCCTTTTGGAGCAGATTCAAAAAGTGGAGTAGATAAAAAATATTTTTAACTTTATTTTTAAGCTGATAAAGGATTTGTAGAGTATTTTGTAGAGTATATAATGAGTTATTGGAATAATTTCAATAACATCCCAGATTTTTAACTTCATTTATAACAGTGCCAGTTTTAATTAAATGTAATCTTGACATTGACTAAGGTTCTTCATCAACAGATGATCTTAAGTAATCTGTTTCAACTTGTTTTTACTCAAGAAGCTTGTCTTTACACATGAATAACCCCTTATCGTTATCCGATATTTACTAAGGAATGCCGACCTCTAACGGTGCCATTACCTTGAACCAAATGCCGTGGTTCGTAAGCCTAACCCCCCTCGCGTTCAATGATCAATGAGCGCCAGTACGCAAGTATCGCACCTGGAACGCAATCACCAATCACCGGGAGATAAGCCGGCGATATCAAACAATGGCCCAACACGAATGTGTCGGCCATTGGAACACACACAATTTTGTCTGCTTATGTTTGGGTTTATATTTTTATTTTTCGGCAGTACTTGAACGCTGACTCGATGAGTCACCCATCGTTGGTAATAACTAATTGTCTTTAAGCCTAACAGAATTACGTCTATCGAAAGATTAGTGTCCATTGCCGTAGTCGGCCCATTTTTTGCCCAATGCCTGATCGCGTGCCTGCTGCCGGAGGACCTTGCCGCTTCCGGTTTTCGGCAGCTCGGTGAGGAAGAAGACGCCGCAGTGGAGCTGCTTGTGCTGCACCACCAGCCGCTTGGCCACATACTCCACAATGTCCATTTCGGTGAGACGACTTCCTGGGATTTTCACCACCGCCGCCGCCGCAGGATCGCCATCCACCTCGTTCCACAGCCCGAAGACGCAGGCCTCAATCACATCGGGCAGCTCGGCGATGACCTGCTCCAGTTCGTGGGGACAATACTGGGCGCCATGGAAGCGCAGAAGATCTCCCTTCCTCTCCACAATATGCAGATAGTTCTCGTCGTCGAAGTAGCCCATGTCGCCGGTGTGGAACCAGCCCTGGTAGTCTTGCATGCGCTTCGATTCGTTGGGATTGGCATAGTAGCCGTTCCAGAGCTTGCCATTGTGCACCAGGATCTCGCCCGTCTCGCCATGTCCCAAACTTCGTCCAGCATCGTCGAGGATCTTCACCCGAACTCCCGGCACAATCCTGCCCACCGCCGATGGCTTCGACACTCCCATATTGGCCGCCACTCCGCCGCACTCGGTCAGAGCATAACCGTAGGATATCTGCCCGGTGATGAGGAAGTCCTGCAACTTCAGGAGATTGGCCACGTAGCAGGAGCCACCGCCAACGCTCACAAACCGGATGCTCGCCAGTCGCTGCTTGCTGAGTGTTGGAGCCTTAAGGAGCAAGGCCACCTGCTGCGGCACCACCGTCAACAGGGTCACCTTGTACTTCTCCACCAACTGCAGCATGTACTCCGGGGTGTAGGCCCGATCCGTGATTATCCGCGTGGAGCCGTGGCAGCAGCTGAAGAGCATGTTGAACATACCCGCCGACCAGTCGATGGTGCTGAAGGAGAGCAGCACATCCTGGCCAGTCACAAAGCTGAAAGGAAGTGAGTGGTTTGAATGTGTCATGAAAGGGTTTAAATAAATTAAATTATTAAAAACAAGAAAGGAAGCTACCTTCGGCCAGCCGAAGCTTATATACCCTTGCAGATACAGTAATGCTCACTCGGTGCAGTTCCAGGGATTCCAGATTCAGCGTTTCTATTTTTGAATTTTGTTTTTAAGTAGTCAAGAATCAAGACGCCTACTTCCTACAAAGTTACAATGAATTTTCTTATATTTGTTTGAATATGAACACTGAACACTGAAATTATAATACCCTCTACAAGGGTATTAGTATATTATTATGGTATGGTTGATATATTATTATACTAACGTTTAGAAAACATAAAATATTTTAGTAGATGTTTTTATAGAATTTTATACTGGAGATTTAAAATCTAGAAAAATAGTTTATCTTTTTAATCTAAATGCACCTTTTTGACATAATATTTTATCACTGTTTTTTATATCTCAACTTGTCAAACCCTTGAGCTAATAAAACTTTAAAATGCTGCCAAGATCTTACCCGAAATCAAAGAGGCAAGCTGAGTTGCTAATGCAAACGGCTTTTGGTAGACCCGTTGTTCCCGAGGTGCAGAGAATGGCCACAGTATGATCGCCGCCCAGGAGAAGAGTTTCGGGTCTGTGGAGAACACAAGTCTTAAGATAGTTCCTTTATGTCTCAAAATAAATCCCTACACATAGTACAGCTCGGCTTTGGTGGGTTCCAGGAGATCTTCAACGCGCGGCATGCCCAGTCGGTGGTCCTTCAGCGTGTAGACATGGCTCTTGAGTATCCTCGCAATGATGCTCAGTCGCTGGTAGACATAGCCATCACAAAAAATGATCCTCGGCCGCGTGATGGAGAACAGATGCTTCATGGTGTCCTCATCATGCCAGGGACTAACCGCATGAAAGGGCGTTCCATTGAGAAGACATCCCAGAACTACTGGCATGAGGTATGTGGTGTTGGTTCCAGCGATGCCCACCACATCGTCCTGTTTCAGTCCCAAAGCCTTCAGTTGCTGGGCAATGCGAATGGCAAAGGTTATAGCCTCGCCATTGGTGAGAGCTGTGCCCTCCGTGTCTGAAATCTAAAAAGTAATCACTAATTATAAGTAATTTTATGGATTATCCAAAGCATCTACCCACCTGACAAATGCTGGACGGATGATTCCGCATAAAGGCGAACAGAATTTTACCAATCGAACAGTCCACATCGAAGAAATTCGCCGGCCTTGGTCCACTCCAAATTTTAGTGTATTTATCGAATTGCGTGCTCGAGCGTTCCATTGTGGCGACTGATAAGACTAGCCGGGTCTTGGGTCTCAGCAAACGGGTTTCTCTCCGGTCGTGAATCCGGGTCCGGTTCCAATAACGGTTCTTCGGCGACTGCCGACTGGCGACCGCCCGTAATGTTACGGGCATTTGCAGTCCAGGTGGAGTCTTATCGCCTTCCAATCGGTTTACTACGTCACCGATTTGAGGGCGAAGCTCGAAAAGCTCACTGATAAACGCTTCCAGCCAGATAAGCCAAAGTCGAAAGAGGTTTGAGATATTTTCCCCGATAGTTCGCACTTATTTGAGTGAGTTAGAAATATATAAAAGAACAGATATTGACCCGGCAATCGATTTATTTATCATTTATCTTCCTCTCTGTTAAGCTTGAATATCTGGAATAAAATAAATGGTGTTAAATTTAATCGTACAAAAAAAAAGCTTGACAATAAACTAAATCAATTTAAATTGAATTTCAACTATTTAAATTTTTAACTAATAAATAGAATTCACATATTTTTGAGAAAACTGCACCCCATAAAGTTAGATTGTAATTTTATTGGTTTCTCTAGCAACTTTGTGACAATTCTTTGATACAAAAAATATATTTTGAGATTTTCTGTTTAGCTAGCATTCTTGGCCTCCAAGAAGAAGGCTTTGGTGGCCATGCGGTTGGTCTTGCCATTGGGACTGCGCACCAGATCCTCCATGATGATGGCTCCTCCATTCAACTGTTTGTACTTGGCATCGATATGTGTGGCTACGTAATCGACGACATCCTGGGCTGTGAGTCCACTGCCCACCCTTTTAACCACGGCGGCAGTGGCCTCGTCCCCGGAGATCTGATTCCACACCCCGAAGACACAGACCTCGGCCACGTCCGGCATCTCTGAGATGACACTCTCGATCTCATTTGGATAGTACATGATGTTCTGGTACTTGAGCATGTCCTTCTTGCGCTCCACAATGTAAATGAAGCCATCGTCATCCACGAATCCGAGGTCTCCGCTGTGGAACCACATCTGAGGATCTCGCATCTTGTGCGTTTCCTCCGGATTGCCGTAATACCCGGCCCAGTATTGATCGTTGCAGAGGCACAGCTCGCCCACTTCGTCGGGTCCCAGGGACTCGCCCTTTTCGCAGATTACCTTCAGCTTCATGCCCGTCACCAATCGACCCACCGAATTGGGCTTCTCGTCGAAGTGAAAGTTCATGGAGGCCATGCTGCCCAGCTCAGTAAACCCGTAGGCAAAGTGCAGGCAGTCCTTGCTGAGGCGATTTCTTATCAAATGCTGCGTCTCCACCGAAGCCCGAGATCCTCCAAAAAGGTAGAACCGCAGGCTTGACAAGTCGGAGGTGCCGAAAGCCGGTGAGTTGGCCATCATGGCCATGTGGGCAGGTGCCTGGATAATCCACGTGATCTGGTGCTCCTCGACGAGTCGCATAAAGAAAGCCGGATCGAAGACATTGTCGGCTATGATTCGTTTGGTGCTAAAGACACCCGATGTGACGGTGGTCAGAAGTCCGGTGATCCAGTCGAGCGTACTGTGGGTGTACTGAACGTCGTTGGTGGTCAGAACGCTAGGGAAAGATCGATTACTTCAGGATCTCTAGCTACAAGGACCTTACTTACTGGCTATTATTGAGGATCTGTCGACTATTGGTAATGGTCACAGCCTTTGGAATTCCCGTTGTGCCCGAGGAGCAGAGAATGGCCAGAGTCTGATCGTTACCCTGTTCCAGGCGAGCTGGCCGGAAGTCCACCTCAATGGGAGTAGCCAGTACTTCATCTATCCGGATGGAATCCCTATGATGATTGCGCATGGTGATGATCTTCACATCCAGTTGAGAGGTGGCAGCTCGAACCTTCTCGAACTCATCGCCATCGCAGAAAATAAGTCGGGGCTTGGTGATCTCGAATAACTTTTCGATGGTACTCTGTTCGTACGAAATGTTGAGCGAGTGAAAGGCGATGCCATTGAAGAAGCAGGCGTAGGCAACGGCGGACATGTGGGTGGTATTCCTGCCAATAATCCCCACCACATCGGATTGAAGAAGTCCCTCGGATCGCATAAAGCTGGCCACATGCATCGAGTTGGCGTGGAGCTCCGCTCTGGTGAGTATCGTGTTCTCAGTAGCCGAGATCTAAATAGTTAGTTTGAATGATCACTTTAGTTCTTTGGGAAACCTTGAGGTCTACCCACCTGAGCTATGAGCTGCGGATGCCGCCGCATCTCCTGAAAGATTATCTCTCCGATGGACAGATGTGGGTCAAAGTAGTATTCCAATTTGCCACCGCTCCAGACTTTGAGATCAGCATCGTAGAAGTTCGCTGGTCTGTACGGCATTCTGTGTCACTGTCTTAATAACGTTTAAATTCGCGACTGAATGCAAAGTGCAGCGGCAGCCCTCCTTTTATAGAGCCGAGCGATCTATTCGCAAACTGTTTTAGATAACTTTCGGGGCGTACGAGTAGCAGGTTTGCACTGATTACACCGACACGCGATTACAGCAGCACTTGTGATCAAAGTAGTCGAGCAAGTGAGCAATCTCCATAACAAAACACTCGCCTTCTGTTCGAGAAATTGGCGGTAGGCAGACCCCCAACATTTGAGGCTGTGCCTCTCGCAATGACTCGGCATATTCTCGATTGAGACTGGTGAGTATATATTGCATTGCATGTGCCTTGTAAATATTGGCATATCGATTAGAAGTTAAAGCTATTAACTGAGATAGAGATATAGAAGAAGCTTTCCGGAAGCTTTGTATATACCTCTGAAATAATAGCTTGTATTAGCTTAGAAATTATTAGAAAAGACTACTCACTTTTACTGACTATTATCTCTAATTAAATCTTAAACGTTAATTAAGAGGTTGATTTTATTTATTTGTTTTTTGCAGTTTTGCAGTTAAATAATGTGACGCTTATCAGACAGCTGTAATACTGGTTCCTGCTACCTTTATCTAATACTTTCCAAACTAACAAGCTTGTCTCACCAAAGCAAACCATTTAACTATTACAATGGAAAATATATTTGTTTAATACTTTTTATATTTAGTATATCTTGTGTTCACTGAATTTCTTACTCTTTTTGTGCCTCGTCATCGCTTACATTTTAACAAAGTTTATGCTTGGTAATTGTTGATGGTGTTGTTATCAATAGATTCTAGGACTGGGTCACATCCCTCAAGTAGGCCGCTTTGACGGCATGTCGATTGACCTTGCCATTGGCGCTCTTCGCCAGCTGCGGAACAATCTGGACTCCGCCGTGGAGATGCTTGAACTGCACGGATACGTTTTTGCGAACAAACTGCTCGACTTGTTTGGGATCCAATTTACTACCGGATCGTAGGACTACAGACGCAGCGGCGGCATCGCCCTCCGTCTCCCGCCAGATGCCAAAGACACAGACCTCTGCCACTTCGGGAATCTGGGCGATCACCTCCTCCACCTCATGGGGATAGTACATCATGCCCAGGTACTTCAGCATATCCTTCTTGCGCTCCACAATGTGCAGGCAGTGATCCTCGTCGAAGTAGCCCACATCGCCGGTGTGATACCATCCAGCCGAATCTCTCATCTCCGCCGTGGCCTGGGGATTTCCCACATAACCGCTCCAGGGTTGTCCATTGTGGCAGAGCACCTCACCCAATCCTTTGGGGCCCTGCAACTGCCCCGAGGAGTCCACAATCTTTACCCGAATATTGGCCATTAAACGACCCACTGAAGTGGGCTTAGATTGGGTGTCGTAGTTGTAGGATATCAGGGTTCCCACCTCCGTTAGGCCATAGGCATTTCTTAGTATTCCCGATCCACGAAGGAATGATTGCATCTTCTTCAAAGTGGCCACCAGGCAATGACCTCCAGCAAAGAGCAAATGCCTCAGACTTCTTAGCCTTTGTGCTTTGGTGTTATGGCAATTGGCCAACATGGCCACATGGGAGTTGGCCATGATGGTCCAGGAGATCTCGTGCTGCTCACAAATGTCCAAGAAGTGGGCGGTACTGAACATTTCACTCGAAATCAGACGAACTGTGCCAAAAACTCCAGCCGTGACCAGGGTAATGAGTCCTGTGAGCCAATCCAAGGTGCTGGGCGCGTATTGCACGTCATCGGAACCCAGGTAGCTGGAAAAAAAGGAAAAATAAGAAGCTATGTTGCTTGTTACCTCCTTTAAAGGTAAAGCTTATTTTAAATACTTGTGGCTTAATACCAATCAAATAAACAATGAACTGCTTGTGAATGGATACAAATCTCCTGGATTTCCTACTTGGTGACCCTAATCTGTTATTTGGTGACCCCAATTTGTTATTTTTTGTGACCCGAACCACCAAAATAACGCAAGTTTAAGTAAGAGATGTATATCTTTGAAAAACCTACCTGTGAATCTCGAATAGCTTGCGACTATTTGAGAGGGTCACCGCCTTGGGAGTCCCGGTGGTGCCCGAGGAGCAGAGGATGGCCATGGTGCGATCGACACCACGCTGGAACTTCGCGGGCTCGTAGTCCTCGGGCAGGGGATTCTGCAGCAGATCTGCGACACTCATCACACCCTGTATCTTCCCATTGACAGTCATGATCAGAGCTCCTAGCGTGGCTCCTATGTCCTTGATCTTTTCATAGTCCCCAATGTCGCAGCAAAGGATGCGGGGCTTGGTGATCTTGTAAAGACTGGCGATGGTCTTCTGCTCCAGATTGGGATTCACGGCGTGAAAGGGAGTCCCGTTGAACAGACAGCCGTAGGCCAAAGCTCCCACATGCGTGGAGTTACGGGCCATTAGTCCTACCAGGTCCGTTTCCTTTTTGAATCCTTGATCCCGCAGATAGCAGCCAATCTTGGCCGCATTTTGCAGCATCTGCGATCGGGTTAGCCGCGTATTATCCGTGTGCGATATCTGGAATATCCTTTGGGACTGCCGCTGCAGCTGGCGGAAGATGATCTGGCCCACAGTCAGCTCGTCGTTGTAGAGACTTTGCTGGCTGGAACCACTCCACACCTTCTGTTCCGGATCGTAGGTGGTCGCGGGATTGCCGTTTAGGTCCAACATCGTGATGCACGCGCGGTTTGCAACTGTTGCACACTCGCCTGCCGACGGCTCTATTTAAAGGTCAACGAAATTGCAAAAATTAGCCGGCAATTTAGCAGTTAAAGTGTCCGGATATTTAATTTCACCTATTGATTGCCCAGAGTTTCGCTTGACACGACATCGCTGTGGAAAACCGTTTGGCGAATCAGATGATTATCAAGCTGACCCCTCCGTCAACAGTTATTTGCTGTTTAATAAAGCATCTTTTAAAATGTGGCGCAGGTTAACTATTCATAATCTTAAGTTATTCTTAATTAATTTATAAAGCTATTGAAAAGCAAAACTTTCGTTGCACAGGAAACCAAAGAATCTGCATGGTTAATCGCATTATTTTAGCTTTTATAGACGGTAAGACATGGCTTAATCGACTCGGCTAATGATCCTGATCAAGAATATAACTTTATAGGGTCGGAAACCCTTTTACTCTACGAGTAACAGGTATAAAAATATTTTAGAATGAATGTTCCAATAAATACCAATTATACCAAATACCATACGTTTAATTGTGTAACGGGTATTTTGTCTTATGCAACGTGCCACCTATGAGTGTATAAAGAGAACTACGTGTAATTATATCTACATGTAAAGTTATCTACTATACATATATTTCTTTACTTCTACATTTACAAGTTGACATTTAATGTTATCTACATGTTATATACCCGATACAGGTTAGTCAATAACTGGATGATTCAAAATCCGAAAAGGTACAAAATGTACGTTTTTTAAATGTATTAAAATTTTAATGTAACCTTTAAAAAATTAATTTTAAAAAAAATTTCACGTGATTAATTTTGGCAGTCGAAATTCGCATTTGCTATGTAATTCCAGATAAACGCTTCATTACCACGGTCAGATAAGCACAGATCGGAACCAATCTTACGGCGTCCAACCAGCAAGGAAGATAAGACGGTAAACTAAGCTGATATGTAATGAAATCTTTTCGTAACTGATAATACCTGGCAGAAAAGTTATCAGCTAAACAACATATCCCTTGACACAGTGGCGGATCTAAGATTTTGTTGTGGGGGTAATATTATAACAATTTTTTGTTGCATAGTTTCGGAATACAAAAGTTCCTTTAATTTTTCACTCGAGTGGCCAATACATTTTTCAGCAATTTATACCACGATTGATGATTAAATGCTCAAGATTCGCTCATAATTTAAGTTAATTCAGTTCTCTTTAGAAGTAGTAATTAAGCGATGGACTAATTTGTGCTATAAGAAGAGTTTCTGCGATTGAAATGTAGATAACCTACTATCACCTACCACGATATTGGGATCATATCTTGTAGACATGACCCTGCAAAGCGCGTTATCTTTAGTTACACTTTTTAAACAGCTCCTGCTGCTAGACGATATGCTATTGTATTTCTGTTTGCCGTCCCTTCCATACTTGTAATCTAAATGTGATAGGCCTATGTGAACGGTGCTATGTATAAAAGGGAGTCTGCAGTGTGGAAACATCAACAGTTAATATTTCACATTACCAGCAAGACAAAGTAAATCTTAAAGAAAATGCCTTACATCTCTGACAATTCCTACGATGAAGATCAAAAAATCTGGAGTGGTGAGGAAGCTACGAGATATTTTGACCCGCACTTGTCCATTGGAGAGATAATTTTCCAAGAGATGCGGCGGCATCCACAGCTTGTAGCTCAGGTGGGTACTTCTCAAGGTCTTTCAGCGGAAAGAAAGTGCAATTTGAATTCTTCTAGATCTCGGCTACGGAGAACACAGTGCTGTCCAGAAGCGAACTCCTTGCCAATTCGATGCGCGTGGCCTGCTTTTTCCGATCAGAGGGACTTCTTCAATCCGATGTTGTGGGGATTATTGGTAGGAATACCACCCATATGTTGGCTGTGGCATACGCCTGCTTCTTCAATGGCATCGCCTTCCATTCGCTCAATACTTTATATGATCGCGATACAATCGAAATGGTATATAACATTACAAAGCCCCGTATTATATTCTGCGATGGCGATGAGTTCCAGAAGGTACGAGATGCCACCTCTAAACTGGATGTGAAGATCGTTACCATGCGTAATCATCCCACGGATTCCATTCGAATCGAAGAAGTTCTGGCTACTCCCATTGAAGAAGACTTCCAGCCAGCACAACTGGAACATGGCAACGATCAGAATCTGGCCATTCTCTGCTCCTCGGGGACAAGCGGAACTCCAAAGGCTGTAACCATTTCCAATAGTCGTCATATCTTAGCGGGCAACTAGTAAGACCTTGTTATATAAGTTTTCCATTGAACTATCCTAACTTTTTCAATATATTATATCCGCAGCCATCTGACCACCGCTGATGTTCAGTACTCCCACAACACCCTCGACTGGCTTACCGGCCTGGTCACCACAATAACCTCTGGAGTGTTCAGCACAACTCGTATTATTGCGGATAATGCTTTCGAACCCGTATTTGCAATGCGAGTCATTGAGGAGTACAAGGTTACGTGGACTATACAGTCGCCCACCGCAATGGCTTTGATGATTAACTGTGCAGAGTTTGAGACTTGCGACCTGTCCAGCCTTCGAAGCTTCATGTTTTGGGGGATCAAGGGCGGCCATTGAGGTACAAAAAAGAATTCGAAGTCGCCTGAGCAAGAATTGCCTTCAGTTCGCTTACGGATTCACAGAACTGGGTGCCAAGGCCACCGTAAACTGTCACTTTGACGAGAAACCCGGATCGGTGGGTCAGTTGGTCAACGGGTTAAAGTTGAAGATAGTCAACGATAAGGGTGAATCGCTGGGACCCGACGAATTGGGAGAGGTGTGCATTATGAACAATCAGCACTGGTCGGGATACTACGGAAACGAAGTTGAGTCACGTGCCGTTCGCGATCCACAGCAATGGTTTCACTCTGGCGACATGGGCTATATGGATCGAGATGGTTTCCTGTACATTGTGGACCGCAAGAAGGATATGCTCAAGTACCAGGGTATCATGTACTATCCCAACGAAATTGAGAGTGTCATCTCCGAGATGTCCGATGTTGCCGAGGTCTGTGTCTTCGGGGTGTGGAGTGATATCTACGGAGATGAGGCTGCAGCCGCTGTTGTAAAGAAACTCGGAAACGATCTTACATCCCAGGATGTTGTGGACTATGTAAGCAGCCGGACGGATTCCAAATACAAGCAGTTGAACGGTGGAGCGATCA